>NC_090934.1:319057321-319682321 GCF_040938575.1 Ambystoma mexicanum
GGTCACTCTGGATCTCTGGCCTCTGGTTCTGGATACTGCTCTGCTTTCTCTGGGTACAGCACTGCTTCTGGATTTTTCTGGCACAGGGCTTTAGGCCAGAATCAACAGCTGGGTCCGGCTGTGAATAGTCTGCAAATGATTTTTGGGCCTGCTGACAAATACTTTTGCTTGCAGTGGGCCTTCTTGGTTCAAAGTTCTGTAGTATCTGTTTAGCTTGGAAGTTTAAGTGTAGGATCTCTGGATGTGAAGTCGTCGGTCAGCATGCTCCGCAGCAAATGGAATTGAATCCTCTACCTGTCCCAGCAGTCTCTTTTTATGTGTTTTGAAAGTGGGTGTGTGCCTGGGCCTAGCTAAGCCTGCCCCTTTCTACTTGTCTTTGGCCCAATTCTCCCCTCTCCCATGATTGGGGGAAGGAAATGTGAGTCTGAGTGATGCTGTAGGTTTTATGGGTCAGAGGATCCTCCCCTCGTCAGTTTGCCCACAAATCTATATTTGACCTAAAGACATATTTCATAGATACACAGTGGTTTGAAATTACATGCACCCATCACGTATCACATGAGGTATACTCTGTTTAAACTCTGATGTTTCTAAGAGCTTGCATTCTGAAACGGCAACATTTTGCGTTTTTTAACTGGTTTTGCAATATTGGTTTTTCATTAAAAATTAACCTTATACACATATACACGGCCTGTCCATACATACTCCAATAAATTCCCACGTCTCTAGCTTAAACACAGAGTCTGTAGTATCCATAAATAGCGGGGTTTTGCCCCAGAACATCACACAAATTGAAGTTTGGGCTTGAATCGAAGGTACATTTTTTAAATTAAGGCTTTCAAAGTTATACATTCCTGTCATTTGATTACAAAGAGTTATCAGTGTTTCTGTAAAATATATATTTTGCTTTCAATTCAGTTCTCAGAGTGTTGGAGTCTGCCTCCAAGACTTGGGTGGGTCAGTGATCACATGTGTCTTCTGCTGGGAGCTCTTTGTGTACAGTCAACAGTCAACATCAGCATATTCTATTCAAGTGCAAGAGCCTATTGTGTGGTCTCCAGGAGGCTGCCAGCCAATCTGCCTTCTATCAATCAAGAGGTCATGTGAGATTCCTGGTGTGAATCTCTGGAGGTGAGAGGTTTCCCAGCCTTTGGCCTGTTAATTAAATCAGATTGTCTTCTGGGAACAGCATGTAGTTAAGATTTTAATTAACTCCCAGCCTTTGATGTAAAGGCCTCTCCTGCAACTCCTGACATGCAGTTTCCCTGTCAGAGTTTAGACCGCTAGCGCCGCCCTCAGTCAAAAGCGGGTACTGCATGCATTTTTTTGGATCAGTCTTGAATTCAAGCATTTCAAACAAGAGATATTACATGGAAGTATATTGTCCAGGTTCAACAAATGGCCTTGGTGTAGTTCTGCAGTAAAATAATTTTGTGCCCATAAATTAGCCATGTTTGACCTGAAGAAAACGAATTCCCAACAGTTATGGGTTGCTTTTGGCAATCAGCATTGCCCCTTTTACAATGGTTTTAGGCTCTGTGCCCTTCTGTGCTCACAACATAGGCAAAAATGGGTGGCACCTTGGGTGACCATCTTGGTGTGCGCACAAACTGCGTGGTTCTCCTGGATTCTGGCGCACATGTGGGCTTTTTGGCCATCTTGGATTTTCTAAGCCCACAGCACCAAATGTTGCAGCATGATAGCTCAAGCGTGAGTCAGGACACCCAACACCCCTTCTTGCTGCCTGCAGATTTGCCACACATTGGCTTAAATGTTGGTTGCAAGTAAAGGCTATACATGCCCATACAACAGGCAGGTTAGCATTCCCTATTTCCTGGGAGTAATGCTCACTTTGCTTTTGATATTTACATGAACATGGTACATGGTATTTACATTAACATGTGTAGGCAGGGGCCTATTGATACTATTTATATCTGCCTGGACAGTCATAGGGAATTGACTGCAGTTATGTATGCAGAGGTCTGTTTATAGTAAAACATAATCCACTTGGCTGGTCACAGGGTCTTGGCTGCAGGTATGCTCTGTGCTGCTGGTAGGTTTGGAATGTGGCATTTTGAACAATTTACAGGCTATACCAATTTGCATATCCTAGAGATTGTCCAATGAGAATTATATAATGTATAAACCAAACCAAGGCCCATACAGGGGGCTTGGGCACATTGATGGAGTTTTATGAGCTTGCAGAGCCATAACACCTGGTTTGGCCCAGGGATAGGGCCTATACATATATAATCTGTGTTACCCTTGGTAGTCATGCATCTGTAGCCAACCTGTCATCCTCCACATGCTTTTGCCTACAAATCCCATGATTCTGAGTGTAGTTGTAAGCAAAACATCCGGAAGCTACCCATTATAGTCTAGATATAAGTATATAGAACGTGTTACTACCCAAGGGAATGCCTAAATGTATGATCAGTGTTGCTGTTTGCCTTAGAATTTAAAGATCAGAACAATTTGCGGGCTATAAGAACCAATCAGCAAACTATTCTGTTTTGTATACCCTTTAAACCTTTCCGGGGTTATTATAGGTGTTAGTATTACCCAGCTCAATGTTCTCAAATCTCAATAGATTGACCGTGAAAGTATGAAGGGCGGAGTCAGCCCTATTGAGATCAGAACCTGTGGCTGTAGACAGGCCATGTCTCTGCAGTTCATGATTTACTCTCTGATCTGCAATCTCATTGGAAGATGGTGTTCAGAGGGCGTTCGCCTCACAGCAAGCAGAACGCAGCAGATGTTTGGCCTCAATTGAGTGCACGTCACAATGTATTGCTTCTGCTACCAAGTGCTACACTATGTGCTATTCAGGATGGCAACAGAACAAAGGGTTTCGGCCAACGTAGTAATGCAGCAGAAGATGTTTTCAGCCTGAACCCGTGTACCCAACACTAGGCCCTTTAAGACGCAGTACCAATACCTTTAGAAGAATGTGTATGCAGAATATACTCAAACATCAATAATCAGACAGACTCAGGAAGTTGGCAAAGTATGTCTGTTTTATTTTCAATTATCTAAAACAGGGAGTTTAACAAACATCAACAAACATTTGCTCGATCTTCTCTCTCAACAGGTTTCATAGAAAATACAGTTTATATAGCAAAACCTTGTCATCATTGACATAATCTACGTGACAAACTACAAAAACCTACTTGGGAAAGTGATAGGCTTAAAGGGAACATCTAGCTATATGTTCCATACTTGTCAGGGAAAGTGATTGGGTCTCTAACATCAGGTGGCGCAACTAAGCTCTCCTCTAGTGCAAGTCATTATGAACTATAGGGCTCTCTATTATGTGGTCCTCTATAATTGGTTGACACCCTTGTGTCTCTCTGTAATATTCCACACATGCTAGCAGCACGCAGGCTGGCGCCCAGGTGCTGGTGGGCTGGTCATGACCATAGCTTCCAACCTAATTAGCCTGCCATCTATCATCACTCTTGCCGTCTGCCAGTCAATTAGCCTTTGAACATTGGCCTTGAAAATGTTCTCTGTGCCTGAGAATAAAAGGGAATATAGGAATAATTTGTCTCTTGGTTTCGATACAGCACAACTCCGTAACTAATTTCATCCGACCATGTGACTGGAGACCATGTTTCAGAGCTTTTCTATATTTAAAATACTATTAAATGATGAGTCTTTGACATCTTCAATGTTCTTGCTTCTCACCTCAGAGAGGAATTTGTTTGTATTTGTAGTTTATTGAATTTATATAGTGTTTTAATCCAAAATGCTTTACAAGAGGAACAAGCAAGATAGAACAAACATTAGATACAACAAGCATTAGATAACAAATTGAATCAAGCCAGAAAACAGTACAAGAAACAAATGACATTATAGATGAGGATTGTGAGAGAGAAGAGGGATCGATGTGTGAGAGGGAATAAGAGGTATGAGTAGTGGTAAACGCAGAAGAAAAAGAGGAAGCAAACAGTGAAAGGGAGAAGAATGGAGGAGATAAGAATTAGAGATGCTTGAAGTAGGGTAGGAGGGAGTAGAGTGGAGGGTTAGGGAGGTGAGTGGAAGAGATAAGATTTTAGAGAAGTGCGGAAGGTGGGGTAGTAGTGAATGGAACAGATAGAGAGGGGGAGGCGGTTCCAGTGGAAAGGAGCGAGCAGGTGGAAAGAGCGGAAGCAGGAAGGGGCGCAGGTGGAGGAGGAGGAGAGAGTAGGAAGAGATCAGCAGATCGGAGAGAACGAGAAGGAGTATAGAAAGTGAAGAGGGAGGAGGTAGGGGGGGGCAAGACCATAGAGGGATTTGGAGACTAGGCAGAGGAAGTTGAATTTGAGCAAGGAGGGGAATGGGAGCCACCCTAGAGAGGTGATAGAAGAAGAGATGGAGTAATGAGGTGAGAGAAGGCAGAGGGAGCGAATAGCAGAGTGGTAGACAGATTTGAGTGGGGAGAGGTGAGAGGACGGGAGTCCAAAGAAAAGAGTAGAGCAGTAGAAAAGTCTGGAGAAGATGAGGGAGGAGATTAAGAGTTTAGTCGCGTGAAAGGTTAGGAAGGGTCGAATTTTACGGATGTTGTAAAGGTGAAAGTGGCAAGATCTGGCAGTAAGAGAAATGTGGGGAGATGGAGAGGGTGGGGGTCAATGTAAAGACCAAGGTTACGGGCATGGGAGAGAAGGAGAGTTGGGAGGTGGGAAAGAGAATGAAATGGAGAGGGGAGAGGAGGGAAGGGAGGAGGGAGAGTGTTGGCAGGGAAGAATAGGACTTCAGTTTTGTCAGCATTGAGAGTAAGGAAGTGAGAGAACATCCAGGATTTAATAGCGGAGAGACAGGAAAGAATCTTATGCTGGATGGCGGGAGAGAAGGAGGAGAAGGAGAGGAAAAGCTAGGTGTCATCAGCATAGAAATGGTGTGAGACACCAAAGGAGGAGATGATATAGGTGCTCTTTTCACACATTTTGTAACTACTGCATGAACATCCAGGCTCACAGTGCCTTGACTTCCTGGTGCTGGGCCAGCCAAGCCTTTCTTTTATTCACCTCCATCATTAAGTCATTTTCCAACTGTGCCACACTGAAAAAGCCTTTCTATTCAAGGGTCCAGACTCGGCTGAAGAGCGTTGTGGAACATCCATAGTCTATACATTCCTATGCCTATACGTTGGTACATCACGGCAATCTATTCACTACTTAGCCTGCCTTAAGAATACTTTTCCCTAGTTGCATTTACTGCATCTGTATAGTTGTAAAATGACTTGGCATTTTCTTCATCATTTCTGTAGCATGAGCATCTTCATCTCGAGCCCAAAATGTTGTTCATCTTTATCACTTCACCTTCAGATCTCAGAGAATGTTTACATTCTTCAGCCTCTTGTCTCTGTTCTGGATGCATCAGTTCTGCTTTACAGGAGGTCACCAATCACCTTTCTCACTCATTTTCGTACTTCCTCTGGGATTTCATTCAAATGGCCATCAAATTGTCTTGAGTGCATATATGGTTTCTTTAATGTGTACCTTACTTCCACGATGCTTTGCGGTATAAGCATTCTTACAGTTACTGCACGTGTTGGCCACTGTGTTTCCCAGCATATGGGCAGCATGGAGGCGGAGCTTTGAGTGGGTTACTTGGCTCCATCTCTACAAGCCTTACAGTGTACCTCAACAGCATCAACCCACACATACCCAGCATTATCAAATGCCCTACAGTTTTCCAGGCCCCACATTACCCCTTCCTCTCCCCCCATTCTCCAGACTGTCCAGATCCCAATTGCTCATTGTCCATTCCAGAGATTTTAATGCACACTCATTTGCACACAGGCCACAACGTTAGAAGGCCAGCTTGGAGGGAAGCCTGCCAATTGGTCTTCTGCATAAGCTACCCAGATCTCTTGGGTGTCTGACTGTACTCACTGCCTAAATTAAAAGGGTGAGCTGGAACAGCACATGTCCGACCACTGGACAGCACTGCCATAAATGGCCACTGAGGAGCTACAGGACACTTATGTGACTATAGTCATTTCATAAATCGAATCAGGCTTCCCGATGTCCTTAAGTCAATTAGCTTGCATTTCTATGCTGTCTCATCTATATGGGAAATGTATGGACAAAAGGCAGCCTGGAGGCAAGGCAAAAGTTCAGCCAGAAGTAAGTGATTTGTAAAAGTGCATGTGCCGGGTCACAGTTGCTTAAATGTACAGTTGTGTGTGTGGTGACCGTGAGCTACATTATTAATGGTGACCTAGAAAATCTCTAAGGGTCTCCTTCTTACCAATGGATTTGGAAATCTTCCAGGAAGTGCCTAATCACTACCGCTTAAGAGGTTCAGACCCCGCTGATTGAATCTTTTGATTCAACACATGGCATCATTACAAGTTTGTCTGTCTGGAAATAAGGGTGCCGGTAGCAATGTAACGGCACACTTTCCAGACCGCCCTACAACGAGAATTTCGTTAGAGGCACAGATCCCCCCGACAGGCCGGACCTGCCGGGAGTTCATGACCCTAGCATCAGTGTTTTGACTGAAGCACTCGCAGTTAGCAACCGTGACAGTGCTACAGTGACCCCATTCCCATGGAGTCCTATGAAACACCACTGGAATGAGGATTTACTGTTCCGCCACTGCTCATGATATCCCGGTGGCACCGGGCTATCAGGCGGTGGAAGCGTTGTTATGGGATCGGCGGTAGCACGCTGCCTACCGGCTGGTTTTATCATTGACATAGTATTGAGGCCCATGAAACTGTGTCAGTCATGGATCCAGGCAGTCCCCAGGATCCCACGCCTATCACTGCTTTCTGCACTCAATTTGGATGGCTGTTCTCTGTGCACTGATCCGCACTTTGGAGATCAGTAATGGCGGTTGACATGAAAAACATAGCGACAATCATGATGCTAGTACCCCATGGATTGTTCCAGCTCTTTAGAACTGGCAACAATGCTGGTCTTAGTCCACAGGGATCAAGAACACCAGGGGGCAGGTCGGTGGGGGGACACATCGGTGCGCATACACTAAGGACAGGCTGGAATAGTTCCTGCACGGTGCGGTAAAAATATGCATTTCTTTGGCATTCGCTAAACATAAAATCACGGGTAACAACAGCATCCACTGAAACTAGTGTTGTTTCTCTTAACTGGATGTAAAATATACTCAAACACGTGTACATTTTGTGTTTTGACTGAATGTGGCGCTATAGTGCAAGATACTCATCTACAAGGGTAACCCCACACTCTGGTGATGATCCCTCCTACTAAGTGAGGATATATAACATATATTTCAACAAAAGGAAGGAATGTACAACAAACTATATAAAACAGTGAACTTATCCCCTCAGAAAGCAGAAATACATAACAGCCGCTAAATCAATATGGGCTGCATTATGTATTCTCAATACACATAGAACAGTGTTGTTAGAAAATATCATTTTTAATATATTAATCTCTAATTCAGCACAGGTAATACAAAAATAGTTACAACAACATATACACATAACACAGTCATATACATGTTAAAAACATTCCACCTCGCAATATAGAAACATTTACGCCGACAATTAGATCAGCCTAGCACCAAGAAGGCAACTTAATTGATTTCATTTCCCATTGTGTGTTACAGCCCAACTTATATAAGTTTCTGTCCTCTGTGTTCTCAATAACCGGACATTCATCAGGGGCAGAGGTAATCCTGTGCTTCAGGTAGATTCTTCCTATTCGACCAACAACTTGCTATTTCTAAGGAGAAAAGAGAGAAACATGTGTCACTGACACCGGCATAATTGGTTTAATTTACTCATCACTGCCACACCCTAATCACCAATAGGGTACCAAGTATAAAATGAATCATATACCTGGTCTAAGGTCTCAAGAAATATATAACCTGGACCTCAAAAGCCAACCCATCTATGGCTCTTCACTGCAGAAGCAGAAGGGATTCAGCATCAAGTCCTACGAAATACCTCCCCCAACGCTAAAATGTAGAACTCTCTCAGTCATAATAGCTGTTCTTTTACCCTGAGTAGAAGAAAATCTAGGCATCTCAATCATCGGTTGGATCCTGGTACAACCCCACATTTCGAAGATCTAATATATGGATTGCTCACCATGGGATGTGGAAGCTGAATTTTACCTAGATCCAACCAAGTCTCAATAATGGTCTCAATAATGGTCACCACCCGTGGATCCTTTCCAATTCCTCTAGACCTCCAAGTGTCTGAAAAACAGGTGGAGGAAGATAGATTACATTCGCCCTCCAAATATCCATTATTCCTCACCTCCAATTTAACAAAGTAATCTTACCTATCTAAGGTTCTTGTGAGCCAACAAATATCTGTTTTAATCAGAGAACCATCTGAATACGGCCTCTTCCTCTTCACAGATGTGAACCTCTCGCTCTGTAATATTACAATGCTGAGTCAGCAAAATGTCAAGGAGTAGCCCCATGTAAGACTTAAGTAATTAGACAACACTCCTAACTCTTACCCACAATTAGGTGGATCCGCTCCTAGTAGGCAGTCACGTAAAGAAGTTTGAGAACAGGGGCCGGCGGCCACGTCCACCGTCAGTTCTACCACCAACCGTCCACAAATCCTCATAACAAGTAAGTGGCGTACCGTGCTGACGTCACCACGCTGGTCATCGCGCAGCGACAAAAAACGTCATCACGTACCCTTCATGTAAAAAAGGGGGCCGGGCTCCAAAAATCCCTAATGATAGCGAGGTTGCTGTGCAACCATTGTTACGGGGAAAACAAAAGGAGCTCTCACACAACCCAAGGGCCCACAGTGTCCCTACCACAACAACATAACAGGTATATACGGGGCTCAGAACTAGTAACACCCAATGAAAAAATGGTAATTAACCGAAGTTTTTATACCCAAAGACCACCATCTGACTGAAATTAGTCACTCTTACAGTGGGAAAAACCCTTGACCCGATCATGTCCAACGGTCATAGAGAAACCACGGAGTCATCTCTCTCAATAAGGATTTGCCACAATGGAAGCAATTACCTATAAATTACATGACCAATTTAGGAGCGGATCCACCTAATTGTGGGTAAGAGTTAGGAGTGTTGTCTAATTACTTAAGTCTTACATGGGGCTACTCCTTGACATTTTGCTGACTCAGCATTGTAATATTACAGAGCGAGAGGTTCACATCTGTAAAGAGGAAGAGGCCGTATTCAGATGGTACTCTGATTAAAACATATATTTGTAGGCTCACAAGAACCTTAGATAGGTAAGATTACTTTGTTAAATTGGAGGTGAGGAATAATGGATATTTGGAAGGCGAATGTAATCTATCTTCCTCCACCTGTTTTTCAGACACTTGGAGGTCTAGAGGAATTGGAAAGGATCCACGGGTGGTGACCATTATTGAGACTTGGTTGGATCTAGGTAAAATTCAGCTTCCACATCCCATGGTGAGCAATCCATATATTAGATCTTCGAAATTTGGGGTTGTACCAGGATCCAACCGATGATTGAGATGCCTAGATTTTCTTCTACTCAGGGTAAAAGAACAGCTATTATGACTGAGAGAGTTCTACATTTTAGCGTTGGGGGAGGTATTTCGTAGGACTTGATGCTGAATCCCTTCTGCTTCTGCAGTGAAGAGCCATAAATGGGTTGGCTTTTGAGGTCCAAGTTATATATTTCTTGAGACCTTAGACCAGGTATATGATTCATTTTATACTTGGTACCCTATTGGTGATTAGGGCGTGGCAGTGATGAGTAAATTAAACCAATTATGCCGGTGTCAGTGACACATGTTTCTCTCTTTTCTCCTTAGAAATAGCAAGTTGTTGGTCGAATAGGAAGAATCTACCTCAAGCACAGGATTACCTCTGCCCCTGATGAATGTCCGGTTATTGAGAACACAGAGGACAGAAATTTATATAAGTTGGGCTGTAACACACAATGGGAAATGAAATCAATTAAGTTGCCTTCTTGGTGCTATGCTGATCTAATTGTCGGCGTAAATGTTTCTATATTGCGAGGTGGAATGTTTTTAACATGTATATGACTGTGTTATGTGTATATGTTGTTGTAACTATTTTTGTATTACCTGTGCTGAATTAGAGATTAATATATTAAAAATGATATTTTCTAACAACACTGTTCTATGTGTATTGAGAATACATAATGCAGCCCATATTGATTTAGCGGCTGTTATGTATTTCTGCTTTCTGAGGGGATAAGTTCACTGTTTTATATAGTTTGTTGTACATTCCTTCCTTTTGTTGAAATATGCGCTATAGTGCAACCCATGGGGCAAAACGGTTGTCAATGAAGTACTAGCTGGGAGAAAATGGCATATGAGGAGAACCCCACCTGCTCGCGTCCTTCGTTTATAAATCCACCCGTTAAGCATCCATTGGTATCCAGAGGCATTTCCACCCATTTCCGTTCATCCTCCCTCAACCCATTCCCACCTGTGCTTTCTTTTGGTTTCCTATCTTCATGTCCCATATATGTAAACATGGATTTACACAGCTTCAACAGATGGAAAACGCATCACTGAAAAGGGAGAGTTTGGGTGAAAACATGAAAATATATTGAACTACCTTCATGATAAAGACAGCCTCATTACAAGCCTGGTGGTCGAGAAATAAGAGTGCCGGTAGCAACGTACTGGCACTCTTTCTGGACCGCCAGACTACAATTATGCTTGCAGGGGGCGGTGCTCCCGCAGTTCTGATCTGCCTGAAGCACCGGCCCCTGCAGGCATGGTTTTCACAGAAGCACCAGCACAGTTAGCAGTGGTAGCGGTGCTTCCGTGTCCCCATTCCTGTGGAGTCCTTTGGGGCTAGACGGGAATGGGGGCTTACACATTCCGCCAACTGATATCCTGGCCTGACGCCACCTGGAATATCTGGTGGCGGAACAGTGTTACGAGGTTGGCTGCAACTCGCTGTTAGCACAAATGGTGCACAAAAATTAGAGATAAATCTAAAACATGTCCACTGTGTACATGTTTAATTCGCATCACTGGGCCTCTTTATGAATTTGTGGAGTGGGGAAGGTAGTGGTGACCTGGTAAAGGAATTACTGCACTTTAAAGCCACTTTCCCACAGGGACTACTTCTGAGATTGGATCTAATGTAGATGATTGACCTTCAACATATAGATGTAGGCAAATCCTTCACTTTACCTCCACAATTCATCGGATTTTATGAATCAGCATGACTCCTCATGGTTTATCTGACGAAATCCCCAGGGTGACCTACGGTCTCAAAAATGGGGATTAACACTGTCACCCCACTCGTTATCCCCCGCTACGTTTTCAGGACTGAGTGGTAGGACTGGGAAACAAGTTTGTTGGTAAACCCAAAGAACTGGACAGTCTTATTTGCTGGGCAAGTTAAAGGGCTCAATTGCTCAGCATGTGCAGGTTAAATGGCAGCTCTATTGGAAAGGTCCTCGGCCTGAGGATACAGGAGGATCAGTAACTGTGAGGGGGTCACCTTGGTGATGTTATAGATTGTAGTGTGAGCGTGGCCTTATGGCATGAAAGGTCTCATGCAATACTGAGCTCTACGCTGGCAAACACTGCACTGCAGCTGCAAACAGTGAGAGCTTCATGTGCTCCATCAAATATTCTGAGACGAGGAGCAGGGTGAACCCTTTCAGTTTGAAACAGACGGATTTTCAAAGTATCTAGGGCATAGGTTGTCATCTTAATATGCAATGCAACACGTATTCCTTGTTTTTCTTTTCAATCCTATGCGTGAATTATCTGCAAAATTATCAATGTTGACTGGTCATATACATGTCGGGTTGTGCCTTCTCATTTCACAATACATGCTGTTATTATACAATGCAGTGGTGCTAATTGTATTCACAACAAAATGTCCATATGGGAATTAAGCCTCTGACCCACATGCTGCGCACGTTTTCTCTGGCTGCTGAACCAAAAGAGCTACTTATTTTACTGACTATACAGAGCTCAACATGTTTTCCACGTATTTTACTGACTATACAGAGCTCAACATGTTTTCCACGTCAGGTGAGAGTAATTCATCAGGTCTTGTAATTTCGTTTTAGCTATTAGATGGCACTCAACCACTGCCCATAAGCCAAATCGATTTTATTGGAGTACAGCTAGGATGGGCACACAGCTTGTGGGGCTTTGTTTGGAATGTTACTCACCGATTGGCTTCCCATGGCCATGCTGATAATTATTGCCATTCCTATCCATTACATGACCCTCCCAGCCCAAAACACATCCTTCTGGGATCTCTGTGAGCTAGTGCTGTCAAGCTGCAACATTACACGTTTGTTTTCCAGTGTTATTTCTAAGTAGTTTGCTCATGGTCAATAGCTTAATTGTATCTGTAAATGAGCTTCTGATGTAATAAAAATGTCTTAACCAAGTGTGCCTTTAGCCACTTGTTTCATATCTCTTCTTTGCACTAATGTCCTATTTAAAACGAATTGCCAAAGCTACAAGATGCGGCATGTGTGTAGGCGTTAGAGACACATTTGCCAGGCACTAATATTATAAGGCCATGTAAACACACATTTTTCCAGCTGTTGCCATTTTATGGGCTTCATGACTAAACCAAAGCCCAAACTGTTGCTTTTGCCAATGTTTCTTGACCATCGACTTACACCTGAAGTGTCCATTTCTCATCATAAAGGCAGGACTGCAAGTCCCAGTATGAAATGCCAACAACATGTATACAGGAGCTAGTTATGTCTTACATCTGGCAACATGAATTATGTGACATATACTTACTTTCCAACAGTTGTGAATACCACAGAATGCGCTCTGATTCCAGTGTGATAGCATGAATAATTTGGTGATTTGTACAGCGCTTCATGCAGGTTGATCCTCTTCTAAGCACTGCAAGAATAGGCATTATTACCCACTGGTACTACTCAATTTATCAACTTCAGAACCTTGAGGAGCTGAATCCTGGACTGGATTCCAACCCTGTGGCATGGCATCATGCCCTATTCAAAGCATGTGTGTTGTGGGTGAGCTATCTATTTTGGCTTATGACATGGCAAGCTCCAGGTCAGTAGATTTATCTCCATTAAGTTGTTTTGAAATGGTTACAAGGAAATCAGGCTTGGTCCTACTCCAAAAGGGGAAATCCAGCCTGAACTACTTGGTCCCATCCCTTTTGCACACATTCCCAGGCATGTTTCGATCTCATTGGGTATCATCAGTGAGGAGTAGCTTGTATTTCTAGGCCCACCAGGTAAAGGACCCATGTCTGGGCATACCCTTCAAACTCAGGGTGACTATAGCCAAACAAAAGAGGTGATGCCTGGAAGGTTTAGAATTAATCTTTACATCTGGCATTGCTCTGGGCAACCCTCGTTCCTCATCTACCAAGCCATTAAAAAAGAGGAAAGACCATATGCAAATCAGGCTTGGTCCTACCTCAAAAGGGGCAGTCCAGCCCAAATTGCTTGGTGACATCCCTTCTGCAGGAGACCACAAGCAACCCCAGACATGTTTCAACCTCATTTGGCCTCAACAATGAGGAGTCGGTTGGGTCTTTAGGCCCAGCAGGCATGGAACCCACCTCTGACCATACCTGTCCCACTTGCGGTGACTATAGCAAAACAAAAGCAGTGATGGCTGGATGGTTTAAAATCAATTTGAACCTCTGGCATTGCTCTGTTAACTCTCCAGACCATCATTCTTCACCTGCCAAGCCATTACAAAAGGGGAAACACCACATGCGTAATTGTTTTTTTTACCTTTAAATATTATGCCTTACTGGGGTTGCAGGCCTATTCTCTAACAGGACCACGTGTGCTGTGGATTGCCTGTTCAAGTAGTTTTTCTATCTGGAAGGACTGTGCACCTGCAGGATGGGAGCATTGTGTTGCCCACGTGTAGATGCACGTGCTCTTCATTTACACTGTGAGAAAAGGGGGTCACTGGATGATAAGAAATAGATTTTCCCGAATCCATTTCTTTTCATCCAGTGAGCCCCACATCAAGTGGAACCAATAACATTGAAGTGTACTCGTGGACGGGTGCTGTAATCGTGCACGGTTCTATGTCCTAATTCATTAGGACTATTTGGTGTGGCCTTCAACAGGCAGGAACAATGCTATTTTAGGGGATTTGACCCCCAAGCCGTCTGCCCCACCCATTGCCCATCCACTTTCGCTGATCTTTACATATGGCAGTCAAATGCACTCTATTTGCCAACAAATGTATATATATATATATATACATATATATATATATGTTTTGTGAATTTAGCTACTGCACAGTTTGAACATACAAATTCACCTTTTTCCCCAAAAATGTATTTCGGGAAAAACATGTGGTGGCATTGTCATGATTAAATTGAATTTGAAAAAATAAATGTATATTGGTCAATTCCACGTTTTGCATCAGCGTTGCACTGATATAACTCATGCACAATATCCACTATTGCTACGAACTGCACACCTGTTGTTTTGCAAATCATTGCTGTGATCCGGAACTACGTACATCTTTCCCGATCGTAGCGCTAATTCAACAAGATGGATTCTTGTGAACAGCGAAAGGCTTTGAGGGAAGGGTAGAGGCTGGGGCGTGGGGGGAGCTGGACTAAACAGAGTAGCAGAGTAAGAAAGGACTGATCCTGAGGACAGAGGAAGGGTGAGATGGAATTCAGGTGAGTAGTATGGAGAGAAGGGACTAGGTAGGGTGAGATGTTACATAAGGCAGGGGCAGAGTAAAGCGCGAGTGAAGGAACCGAACAAGGACAGTATGAAGGAGAAGCTCAAGAGTTCTTGTTCCCGGGTAAATCCTCATCCAAACAACACTCCTCTTTGTGCTCTTAGAGTAGGAACCACCACTCTGACCTCGGGAGTCAGCATGAGAGGCAGAGGAAGCACTACCTAAATTGGTACCAGTACTATTCCACTCTGCTTACTGTACACAAAAGCAGTGAGAGGAGGTAAGGTAGAAAATCCAGGACGTGTCAGTAAGGCCCAGGTGCTAGCTTCTTAGGGCTGAGTGCCAATGGTATAGGCAAGGTGTGTTGCACCTTCCAAGGCCATTAGCAGACTCCCATTCGCCTGCCACCTCACACCGGTGTGCTCAGTCAGTCCCCCCTCTGCGCGTTGGTGCTTCAGATTCCAACATGGTAGGTGACCACAGTGCTCAGCACCAACATCCAGCATTTCAAGATCAGTGACAGAAAACGACGGTTGTTCACTAGAGGAACCTGTGGACATGGCTAGGTTTAGCCAGATTTTTGGTAAGGAAGGGGACTCAGTTCCTTTCGAATGGAGTCCTAGGAAGAGGGAGGGATTCGGCACCTCCATCAGGTATTCTATAAGCAGGTCTTGTGAGCCTAACCCGTGACCTTGACGCCCATCTGCATCTTGACTCCATGCAAGCTTTTCCCTATGGCTTGGCCCAGGTCAGAGAAAGTCTTTTCAATGCATGATTGAAAGAAGTGGAATGATTAGGGATTACTGTTCCCACTGTAGGCAAGGATCAACACTATCTGACAGTAATTCTGGAACAGTTTGGCCATCTCAGACTCATATATTTTTGGTGTGGGAGAAACTTGCTTTGGCCTTGGCCATTAAAAAGGACTTGGCTACAGAAGATATAACTGCACATTCAAACGTTGTTTTGTATACACCCATTCTACACCTGACTGCCTGACCATACATGTATCTTCCGCAGACAGGCAGCCATATTGCAGAGCATGGTTCCAGATAGGGAAATAAAACAGCTTGAACTCTCAAGAGGAAAATATCTGCCTTGGCAGTTTGCCTCATCAGATGGTAATGCCTCTTGCCGCCTCACATAGTATTCGCACACCCTATCTGCTGTGGTCAATGTCGCAGCAACCAACTTGCCCCCAGAAAGGCAAAGAGCCATTGACGATTTGAGTATAGACAGTAGACACGCTTTGCAAGGGGGCCTGCATACAGAAAACCTAGTGGTGCAATACATGGGCTCTGGTGCTGTCATTAGGAAGCTTTTGTGGATGAGTACCTCAGGATGCACGCCTGATGTTCCATCCAAACATTTGGCCATGCCCTTTGCCTAAACACATCTCTTTGGTTCTATGTCCAATGAGTCCATGGAGAGGTTTAAGACATCCAAGGCCCCGGCCAAGTCATTATGTCTGGCAGTGCTTCAGCCCTAGGCATCCTTTGCTGGGGGTTTTCACCGTTTGCTACAACTCCTTTTTCGCCTAGAGAGCAGGAGGAAATTGCCTCCAGGCAGACAGCACAAGAAGTGTTACGCACACTAACCTAAGGGGAGAGATGCACAACAGGGTAATATTTTTGCCTTTATCTTTAATCTGCCCTTTTGTCAGTCTTTAACAGGTGGGGAGGCTGTATCTGTTTGTAAATGCATGGATGAAGAACACCTCTGGTGCCTGGGCCTTTCAGGTCGTTTCACAGAGGAACTCTAACCACCAACCTCCAGACAAGCATCCATCCCGGATATGTCCTTCTTAAGATGGCCTTCTGCTGGAGGTGATTACTCAACTCCCAGTGATGGCTACCCTAAAACTTTAGTCTGCTTTGGAGCTGGTGCCAGGATGGTTCTCCCTGTATGTTAGTCATGTTGCCAGGCTTGTATGCTTTGCGTAAAATAGCTCCATTTGGTAAACATTTTTTATTTGCCTGGGCCCTTTTTGAAACCCATATCCATTTAACAAAATGGAGGTTGCTTTATTCGCTTTGAAACCTGAGGGGTCAAGTGACTATGGGCTCTATCATGAGTTGTGCGGTATACCAGCGCTAAATGCACCAGATTACCACCCAACGCAATTAGAGTTACCGCAACTTGGTCTGGTACAATTTGAGCAGGCTCCTGAGTTTTTGGGGGCTGGGGGATGGCAAGTCCCCATTCCCATTGGGTCCATTGGACCAAATGGGGTTGAGGGTGCTACGGTAATAGCGCTGGCGCTATTGGCGCCAGCAGTAATAGCACTGAAAATGGCCTTAAAGCCGGCACTATCACCTCCAGCTCACAGTAATTATAATAACACACACTGGACCAATTGATCGAGGAGGACAATATATGCTTACTCAATTCTTTACTCAAACATTCCTCAGTACATGTGTGTCTATCTGTGTACCACACAGAGAACATATATCACAGAACACAGGATTATGTGAAGCGGTAAATGCTGCGGTAATAGTGCTACCACTGCCTTTTCCTGCTCCGCCCAACTCGTGATGACCCCCTATGACTTGACACACCTTGTGTATTTGAGAGGAGGTGGCCACCTTTCATCATTGTGTGTCTTCATCACAGCAATGGGGACCGTAATCAGCCTGAAAACGGTCCTGATTGGCGTATGCAGATGCCTGTCTGGGATGCTATAGATTCGTTTCATTTGTGTGAGAGCCATTCCTAAACAGAAGGGGGTTTTAAGAGGGATGATCTGCCATTTGCTTACTTGGTGTGTGGTTCAGTGCTGTGCCCACACACTGCCTCTCCAGGGTGATGAAGACAGATAGCAGCTACTCATATATCAGAATCTTTTTAAGTTGAAAGACATTTCAGGTGGTAAAATAATAGATTAAGAATCTTTACAAGCATATGAATGGGGTATGTTTTCTCGCTTCTCTTGGCCTTTGTCCCGGGCATACAGGCGTAAGTTAAATATATCAAATCAATAGATCACACAGCTTTAGATGGCACACCAAGGCCTGATTAATAATTGTGACAGCATAGTCTGCGAGGCGCAAGCTTTGGAAAGAAATATCTGAGTTGAAGGATATTATCATCCTGCAGACAGCAATAAGACAAAGTGACGTTTTCCACTGTTTGGGTGATATATGTAGGGGGAGATATAAATACAGCATGTTTTGAATCCCGTTGCTATCTCTGCAGTGAAAACTGTGTTATACCATTTAATGTTCAGCCTATTTGCAATCACTATATTTCTCTGTCTGTACTGAGGGAGGCAAACCAGTAGCCCGCAGCACTACAGAAAATTAAAACTGCATTGAAAGAAGTATTTCTAAGGAAAGCTCTGACTCATGGATTCACACCACGTGCGACGTACCAGCCGCCTGGGAAGCAGGTCAGATAGCAAAGCGAGCTAAATGCTTGCCTCTGATATCTGTGTGCAACCTGCTGACAGGTTTGAATCCGGCATCGACAACTCAGCCTTTCCTCCTTCCGAGGTCGATAAAATGAGTGTAATCACTCTGTGGGATAATAATGTCCTGTGTTATTTGAGCACTCTGAGACCTATAGGTGTGTAGTGGTATATAAATTATTAGTACCCCGTGAGAGCCAAGGAGAATGCAACACGCATTCTGATTGGCTCTCGCCGGGTCGTTACCCGGCCGGGAATCCCGCAGTGTTTCGGCACAAAAAAAAGCTTTTGGTGCCCCGGTTACGCAATTTTTGCGGCCCGGGGTACTAATAGCAATATAACCATCGCGTCGGGGGCATTACCGACTCTGGTAATGCCCCGGGGCCTTCGGTAAGGCCCTCGCTTCGCTCGGGGCCTTACCTATGGGCCCCGGGGCATTACCTAAGTCGATAATGCCCCCGACGCTCGGGTTATATTGCTTAAGTAAATGGCGAGCCTCAGACATTTAAAGACCTAAATATGGCAACTAATGGTAGACGTAGCTAATTTAGCCATCTCCAAATTTGAAAATCCCACTGAGAAGCTATCTCCCCATTAAAGGGAGACTTTGGACTGCCTGAGAGCTTCAAGGAGACAGAACAATGGGGCAATAATCTGGCGTTGCCTGTTTTTGTGTAATGAGGATGGCAATGTGGTGACTGTGGTGGGCAAATGACACAGCAAAACCGACTGTGGAACCTGTTTTATTGCATCCTGAGCTAACCTTTCCATCATGCACTGTTACTCATTACCTAGGACGATCAAGGGAAGGATAAGGAATCGATGACTGGTGATATTTATAGTTGTAAATATTGTCAAAAATAAAATCTGCTGCCTAGATCGCCTGATCAGATCTGAATCTTGTCCACTAAAATTAATTGAAGGCATACTCTATAGAAATGTACCAACTATTTACAAAGAAAACCAAGTTGTAATATAAAAGGGTAGCAAACAAAGCAATAATTATGCAAGTTCAGGAGCAGGACAAAATCAGGGTTGGACTGGGAAAATAAAATGCCGGGCAACTGTTACGAAGTGACCCACCATTACACATCACTTTTCACTTCTTATTCCCTCAAACTGTTTGAGCAGTGCTGAGGGACACACTTTTTGTGAATGTTTCAAGCTTCACGACGCAATAACTCATCAAACTAGCCTGCACTGGCTCATAAATCTAGACAACCCTATCAGACGTTCCTTCTGCATGAACACAATTGAGGAACACTCATAAACTTCACCCTCTCTGATACCTGATCGATGACATCTGAGAAATCTTAGATTGATCAGGATTTATTTAGAAAATTGGCACAGATTTGACCATCTAGCAGCTCATAGAAAAATCTTAGTCCTATAACTATGTTTTACTTGCTTGCTATGAAAAATGTCCTGCTGAGGGATACGGTTTTGTTAACACAATTGCACAGATGATTTATAAACAAAAACTGGATTTAAACCTAATGCTATTGATGTTACTGCTTGACTGTACTCTGCATGACCTAAGCTCTTGGCAATGGAAGACCTTTTGGTTTTGGGACATGTTTTAGAGTTTTATCACCCCCTTCCGGCTAACAAGATGCACCAGAGTGCAGTAACATGGGAAATTGTGTTGAGATCAGAATGTTTGGTTGGAATGGCAACTTGGTATTGGCATGTATTGCCTACTCGGTCACAGATTACTTTTTATGTAATGTTACTCACTGTGCTTTCTTCTTCCAGCATGTCTCAACTGAGGTACAAGTAAACCATAGAAAATGCAGAACCCTGTAAATGTATTGAGTTGGAATCACAGCCAATCAGCCCTCTTCCTCATCCCTCTTCTTAATCCTAGCCTCACCTCCTAATACTCATTGAGCCTCATTCCGAGGTTGGTGCTAGTCATGGCGCTATTAGCACGATTACCTTAACATGTCTGCCCTGGTTCAATGGGGACTTACCGGTCTAGTCCGACCTTTGCGGGACCGGTAAATCCCCATTAAAAATGTCAATCCCCATTCCCCTTTGAGCCCGCTAGGGCTCAATGGGAATGGGGAGGGTGCTAATAACGGTACTGTAAATTACGGTACCGTTATTAGCTCTGAAGTCCCTTTGCGGGTCCTGTCCTTAATGCCTGCTAAAACCAGGCGTTAAGGAAGGACCGGCAAAGGGACCTCGGAATAGGGCGCAAAGGGATTACCGGCACCAGTGTCATTACCGGTGCCCGGTATCCCTTTGTGCCTGGGTCGTAATGACCCGAATTATTTCCCTTGTTCTTGCTTTAGTCCCTCATCCTCTTCCTAAGGCTAGTCCCAGTTCTTCATCCTAGTCCTTCCTCCTTTTCCTCATCCTAGTCCCTCTTCCTCATAATAGTCCTTCTTCACTTCCCATGTCTGAGTCCCTCTTCTTTGTTCTTATCCCTCTTCCTCATCCTATTCTCTCTACCTCACCACAGACCATATTCATTGTTGTTGTCCCTCTTCATTTTGCTCATCATAGTCCTTCTTCTTCTTCCTAGTTCCGCTTTCTCATTTTACTCATTCGTCCTAGTCCATTTATCGCATCCTAGTCCCACTTGCTCATCCCTCTTCCTTGTCCTAGCCACAATTCCTCTTCTTCATCCATTTTTTTCTTGGTTCATCTGGTTCTTGTCCTAGTCCCTATTCTTCTTCCTCATCCCTCTTCCCATTTCTTGTCCCACTTCATCCTCTTCTTTGTCCTCATTATTTTCCACCTTCCTCATCATAGTCCCACTTTCTCGTCCTACTCCTCTTCCTCCTGCATGTATCTCTTTCTCATACCTCTTCCTCTTTCTTGTCCTTGTTACTCATTGTCCCTTTTTCCCCTCCTCATTTCTCTTTCTAATATCTGTGCCTTGCCCCATCCCTCATCCCTACCCTAGTGCTCATCCTCATCCTCTCCCCCGCTATCCCCTCATTGCTCTTCCCAGTCCTAGTCCCTTTGGCCATCCTTACTCTTTATCTTAATCCCTCTTCCCTGTCCTCGTCCCCATGCCATCTTCCTCTTCCTTCTACTAGTCCCCCTTCCTCATCCCTCATCCTCCTCCTAATCCCTCTTCCTCATCTCTTGACACGACACACTTCTGCGTTGCTCTTTCACCAATCTTCCTACTCCCTGATCTTCTTCATACTCGCTTCCCTTTCCTCTTCCTTGACCTAGTCTTTATTCCTCTCCCTAGTCCTTCTTACGTCATCCTCATCCTATTCTCTCTTCCCTTTCCTTATTTTTGTGGCTCTTCCTCCTCCTAGTTCCTTGCCCTAATCCTTATTTCTTGTTCTCTACCCCACCCTAGTTCCTCGTCCTACTCCTTATCCTATGCGTATACTCGTATGAGCCAACCTTCCTCACCCCTCTTTCTCATTCTAGTCCCAATATTCCTCTTGTTACCTTCTTCTCATCTTTGTCCCTTATCCTTTTTTTTTCTTTATCATCCTACTCCATGGTCCTGTTCCTTGTATATCATTCCAGTCCTCTCCCTGTTTCTTGACCTAGTGCTTCCTTACCATCATAGTGCCTAGTTCTATTCCCTTTGAGTCCTGGTCCCTAATCTTAGCCCCCTTACCTGTTTCCGTGCCTCTTCCTTGTTCTAGTCCTCACCTTGTTTCCAGTCTCTAGTCCCAAGTTTATTGTCATAGTTCTTGACTGTAAAGCTGATCCTAGACACATTCTTTGTCCTACTCCTAGTCAGTCTCAGTCGCAGTCTGTCAGTCTATCAGGCAGAATCACCTTGTCAGTCACAGGCCCTCATTACAAGTTTGCCAGTCTGGAAATAAGGTGCAGGAAACAACGTTACGGCACCTTTTCCGGATGACAAACTACCAGACTGCCAGTAGGGGCAGAGTACTGTGGGGTGAAATGTAGCCCCTGAAGGCCAGGGTCACTTGTACATGTCCACCAAATAAAGACGCAAGCACAGAAATGAGGTCCGACATAAAGCCTATGGAAACTAAATTATGAAGCTAAGAAAGTGGGCCTAAATCCGAAAATGCTAAAATGTGAGTAATGCCTTTCAGGATGGAAAGAAAGACATGTGGAAATGATGTTCTGATGCAATCCATGGAGAGCTGCACTAACGCATCAAGAAACTGCAATGCGCAGTATCTTCAATAGAATACCAGAATTATGCTCCAAGCAGATAAAATGAAACACAGTATTTCATGTGTATTAAATAAAAGAATAGCAAAAACAAAGAGGTGATGGCCGGAAGGGTTAGAATGAATCTTAACCTCTGGCATTGCTCTGGGCAGCCCTCCAGACCATAGTTCTTCGCCTGTCAAGCCATTACAGAAGGGTAAAGACCATATGGAAATCAGGCTTGGCCCCACACCAAAAGGGGCAGTCCAGCCCAAACTGCTAGGTCAAATCCTTTCTCCACGAGACCACAAGCGTCCCCAAACATGTTTCGGCCTTGTTGGACCTCATCAGTGAGGAGTAGCTTGCATATCTAGGCCGAGCAGGCACAGGACCCACGTCTGGGCATACCCGTTCCACTCGGGGGGGACATAGCAAAAACAAAGTGGTGATGGCTGGAAGGTTTAGAATTAATCTTAACCTCTGGCATTGCTCTGGGCAACCCTGCAGACCATCGTACATTGCCTGCCAAGCCATTACAGAAGGGGAAAGACCATATGCAAATCAGGATTGGTCCCACCCCAAAAGGGCAGTCCAGCCCAAACTGCTAGGCCACATCCCTTATGCACGAGATCGCAGGCATCCCCACACATTTTTCAGCCTTGTTGGGCCTTGTCAGTGAGGAGTAGCTTGGGTCTCTAGGCCCAGCAGGCACAGGACGCATGTCTGGGCATACCCGTCCCACTCAGGGTGACATAGCAAAAATAAAGAGATGATGGCTGGAAGGTTTAGAATGAATCTTAAACTCTGGCACTGCTCTGGGCAACCCTGCAGACCATCGTTCTTCACCCGCCAAGCCATTACAGAAAGGGAAACACCATATGCAAATCAGGCTTGGCCCCACCACAAAAGGGGCAGTCCAGCCTGAACTACTAGGTCAAATCCCTTCTGCACGAGACCACAAGCATCCCCAAACATGTTTCGGCCTTGTTGGGCCTCATCAATGTGGGGTAGCTTGGGTCTCTAGACCCAGCAGGCAAGGGTCCCACATCTGGGCATACCCGTCCCACTCGGGCTGACATAGCAAAAACAAAGAGGTGATGGCTGGAAGGTTTAGAATGAATCCTAACCTCTGGCATTGCTCTGGGAAACCCTCCAGACCATCATTTTTCACCTGCTATGCCATTACAGAAGGGGAAAGACCATATGCAAATTAGGCTTTGCCCCATCCCATAAGAGGCAGGCAGCCCAAGCTGCTAGGTCACATCCCTTCTGCACGAAACCACAAGCACCCCCAAACATGTTTCAGCCTTGTTGGGCCTCATCAGTGAGGAGTAGCTTGAGTCTCTAGGCCCAGCAGGCATGGGACCCACGTCTGGGCATACCCATCCCACTCAGGGTGACATAGCAAAGACAAAGAGGTGATTGCTGGAAGGTATAGAATGAATCTTAACCTTTGGCATTGCTCTGGGTAACCCTACAGACCATCGTACATTGCCTGCCAAGCCATTACAGAAGGGGAAAGACTATATGCAAATCTGGATTAGTCCCACCCCAAAAGGGCAGTCCATCCCTAACTTCTAGGTCTTCTAGTTCACAACCCACCTGCATGAGACCACGAACATTCCCAAACATATTTCGGCCTTGCTGGGCCTCATCAGTGAGGAGTAGCTTGGGTCTCTAGGTCCAGCGGGCACACAACCCACGTCTGGGCATACCCTTGCCACTCGGTGTGACATAGCAAAAACAAAGAGATGATGGCTGGAAGGATTAGAATGAATCTTAACCTCTGGCATTGCTCTGGGCAACCCTCCAGACCATCGTTCTTCGCCTGTTAAGCCATTACAGAAGGGTAAAGACCATATGCAAATAAGTCTTGGCCCCACCCCAAAAGGTGCAGTCCAGCCCAAACTGCTAAGTCACATCCCATATGCACGAGACCACAAGCATCCCCAAACATGTTTCGGCCTTGTTGGGCTTCATCAGTGAGGCTCAGAAGGCATGGGACCCACATCTGGGCATACCCGTCCCCTAGGGGTGAGATAGCAAAAACAAAGAGGTGATGGCTGGAAGGTTTAGAATTCATCTTAACCTCTGGCATTGCTCTGGGCTACCCTGCAGACCATCCTACATTGCCTGCCAAGCCATTACAGAAAGGGAAAGTCCATATGCAAATCAGGATTGGTCCCACCCCAAAAGGGCAGTCCAGCCCAAACTGCTAGGTCACATCCCTTCTGCACGAGACCACAGGCATCCCCAAATATGTTTCGGCCTTGTTGGGCCTCATCAGTGTGGAGTAGCTTGGGTCTCTCGGCCCAGCAGGCAAGGGTCCCACGTCTGGGCATACCTGTCCCACTCGGGCTGACATAGCAAAAACAAAGAGGTGATGGCTGGAAGGATTAGAATGAATCATAACCTCTGGCATTGCTCTGGGCAACCCTCCAGACCATCATTCTTCGCCTGCCATGCCATTACAGAAGGGGAAAGACCATATGCAAATCAGGATTGGCCCCATCCCATAAGGGCCAGTCCAGCCCAAACTGCTAGGTCATAAGCCTTCTGCACGAGACCACAATCATCCGCAAACATGTTTCGGCCTTGTTGGGCTTCATCAGTGAGGAGTAGCTTGGGTCTCTAGGCCCAGAAGGCATGGGACCAACATCTGGGCATACCCGTCCCCTAGAGGTGACATAGCAAAAATAAAGAGGTGATGGCTGGAAGGTTTAGAATTAATCTTAACCTCTGCCATTGCTCTGGGCAACCCCCAAGACCATCATTCTTCGCCTGCCAAGCCATTAGAGAAGGGGAAAGACCATATGCAAATCAGCTTGGCCCCACCAAAAAAGGAGCATTCCAGCCCAAACTGCTAGGTCACATCCCTTCTGCACGAGACCACAAGCATCCCCAAACATGTTTCAGCCTTGCTGGGCCTCATCAGTGAGGAGTAGCTTGGGTCTCTAGGCCCAGCAGGCACGAGACCCACATCTGGGTACACCCATCTCACTTGGAGTGACATAGCAAAAACAAAGTTGTGATGGCTGGAAGGTTTAGAATGAATCTTAACCTCTGGCATTGCTCTGGGCAACCCTCCAGACCATTGTTCTTCTCCTGCCATGCCATTACTGAAGTGGAAATACCATATGCATATCAGGCGTGGCCCCATCCCAAAAGTGGCAGTCCAACCCAAACTGCTAGGTCACAACCCTTCATCATGAGACCACAAGCATCCCCAAACATGTTTCTGCCTTGTTGGGTCGAGTCAGTGAGGAGTAGCTTGGGTATCTAGGCCCAGCAGGCACAGGACCCACATCTGGGCATACCCGTCCAACTTGGGGTGACATAGCAAAAACAAAGATGTGATGGCTGGAAGGTTTAGAATGAATCTTAACCTCTGGCATTGCTCTGGGCAACCCTCCAGACCATTGTTCTTCTCCTGCCATGCCATTACAGAAGTTTAAATACCATATGCATATCAGGCGTGGCCCCATCCCAAAAGTGGCAGTCCACCCCAAACTGCTAGGTCACAACTCTTCATCATGAGACCACAAGCATCCCCAAACATGTTTCTGCCTTGTTGGGTTGACTCAGTGAGAAGTAGCTTGGGTCTCTAGGCCCAGCAGTCACGGCACCCACGTCTGGGCATACCCGTCCCACTTGGGGTGACATAGCAAAAACAAAGATGTGATGGCTGGAAGGTTTAGAATGAATCTTAACCTCTGGCATTGCTCTGGGCAACCCTCCAGACCATTGTTCTTCTCCTGCCATGCCATTACAGAAATGGAAATACCATATGCATATCAGGCTTGGCCCCATCCCAAAGTGGCAGTCCACCCCAAACTGCTAGGTCACAAAACTTCATCATGAGACCACAAGCATCCCCAAACGAGTTTCTGCCTTGTTGTGTCTAGTCAGTGAGGAGTAGCTTGGGTCACTAGACCCAACAGGCACGGGACCCACGTCTGGGCATACCCGGCCAATTCGGGATGACATAGCAAAAACAAAGAGGTGATGGCTGGAAGGTTTAAAATGATTCTTAACCTCTGTCATTGCTCTGGACAACCCTCCAGACCATCGTTCTTCACCTGCCAAGCCATTACAGAAGGGAAAAGACCATATGCAAATCAGGCTTGGTCCCACCCCCAAAGGGGTAGTCCAGCCCGAACTGCTAGGTCACATCCCTTCTGCACGAGACCACAAACATTCCCAGACATGTTTCAGCCTTGTTGGGCATCATCAGTGAGGAGTAGCTTGGGTCTCTAGGCCCAACAGGCACAGGACCCACGTCTGGGCATACCCGTGTCACTCGGGGTGACAAAAGCAAAACAAAAGAGGTGATGGCTGGAAGGTTTAGAATAAATCTTAACCTCTGGCATTGCTCTGGGCAACCCTCCAGACCATCGTTCTTCGCCTGCCAAGCCATTAAAAAAGGGAAAAGACCATATGCAAATCAGGCTTTGTCCCACCCCCAAAGGGGTAGTCCAGCCCGAACTGCTAGGTCACATCCCTTCTGCACGAGACCACAAGCATCCCCACACATGTTTTAGCCTTGTTGGGCATCATCACTGAGGAGTAGCTTGGGTCTCTAGGCCCAGCAGGCACGGGACCCACGTCTGGGCATACCCGTCCCACTCGAGGTGACAAAAGCAAAACAAAAGAGGTGATGGCTTTAAGGTTTAGAATAAATCTTAACCTCTGGCATTGCTCTAGGCAACCCTCCAGACCATCGTTCTTCGCCTGCCAAACCATTACAAAAGGGAAAAGACCATATGCAAATCGGACTTGGTCCCACCCCCAAAGGGGTAGTCCAGCCCGAACTGCTAGGTCACATCCCTTCTGCATGAGACCACAAACAACCCCAGACATGTTTCAACCTTGTTGGGCATCATCAGTGAGGAGTAGCTTGGGTCTCTAGGCCCAGCAGGCACGGGACACACGTCTGGGTATACCAGTCTCACTCGGAGTGACAAAGTAAAAACAAAGATGTGATGGCTGGAAGGTTTAGAATGAATCTTAACCTCTGGCATTGCTCTGGGCGACCCTCCAGACCATCGTTCTTCGCCTGCCATGCCATTACATAAGGGGAAAGACCATATGCAAATCAGGCATAGCCCCATCCCAAAAGGGACAGTCCAGCTCAAACTGCTACGTCACAACACTTCTGCACGAGACCACAAGCATCCCCAAACATGTTTCGGCCATGTTGAGCCTCATCAGTGAGGAGTAGCTTTGGTCTCTAGGCCCAGCAGGCACGGTACCCACGTCCGGGTATACCCGTCCCACTCGGAGTGACATAGCAAAAACAAAGAGGTGATGGCTGGAAGGTTTACAAGGCATCTTAACCTCTGACATTGCTCTGGGCAACTCTCCACACCATCGTTCTTCGCCTGCCAAACCATTACAAAAGGGACAAGACCATATGCAAATCAGGCTTGGTCCCACTCCCAAAGGGGTAGTCCAGCCCGAACTGCTAGGTCACATCCCTTCTGCATGAGACCACAAACATCCCCAGACATGTTTCAACCTTGTTGGGCATCATCAGTGAGGAGTAGCTTGGGTCTCTACGCCCAGCAGGCATGGGACCCACATCTGGGCATACTCATCCCACTAGGGATGACATAGCAAAAACAAAGAGGTTATGGCTGGAAGGTTTAGAATGAATCTTAACCTCTGGCATTGCTCTGGGCAACCCTCCAGACCATTGTTCTTCTCCTGCCATGCCATTACAGAAGTGGAAATACCATATGCAAATCAGGCGTGGCACCATCCCAAAAGTGGCAGTCCAGCCCAAACTGCTAGGTCACAACTCTTCAATATGAGACCACAAGCATCCCCAAACATGTTTCTGCCTTGTTGGGTTGACTCAGTGAGTAGTAGCTTGGGTCTCTAGGCCTATCAGTCACGGCACCCACGTCTGGGCATACCCGTCCCACTTGGGGTGACATAGCAAAAACAAAGATGTGATGGCTGGAAGGTTTAGAATTAATCTTAACCTCTGGCATTGCTCTGGGCAACCCTCCAGACCATTGTTCTTCTCCTGCCATGCCATTACAGAAGTGGAAATACCATATGCATACAAGGCTTGGCCCCATCCCAAAGTGGCAGTCCACCCCAAACTGCTAGGTCACAAAACTTCATCATGAGACCACAAGCATCCCCAAACAAGTTTCTGCCTTGTTGTGTCTAGTCAGTGAGGAGTAGCTTGGGTCACTAGACCCAAAAGGCACGGGACCCACGTCTGGGCATACCCGTCCAATTCGGGATGACATAGCAAAAACAAAGAGGTGATGGCTGGAAGGTTTAAAGTGATTCTTAACCTCTGTCATTGCTCTGGACAACCCTCCAGACCATCGTTCTTCGCCTGCCAAGCCATTACAGAAGGGAAAAGACCATATGCAAATCAGGCTTGGTCCCACCCCCAAAGGGGTAGTCCAGCCCGAACTGCTAGGTCACATCCCTTCTGCACGAGACCACAAGCATTCCCAGACATGTGTCAGCCTTGTTGGGCATCATCAGTGAGGAGTAGCTTGGGTCTCTAGGCCCAACAGGCACAGGACCCACGTCTGGGCATACCCGTGTCACTCGGGGTGACAAAAGCAAAACAAAAGAGGTGATGGCTGGAAGGTTTAGAATAAATCTTAACCTCTGGCATTGCTCTGGGCAACCCTCCAGACCATCGTTCTTCGCCTGCCAAGCCATTACAAAAGGGAAAAGACCATATGCAAATCAGGCTTTGTCCCACCCCCAAAGGGGTAGTCCAGCCCGAACTGCTAGGTCACATCCCTTCTGCACGAGACCACAAGCATCCCCACACATGTTTTAGCCTTGTTGGGCATCATCACTGAGGAGTAGCTTGGGTCTCTAGGCCCAGCAGGCACGGGACCCACGTCTGGGCATACCCGTCCCACTCGGGGTGACAAAAGCAAAACAAAAGAGGTGATGGCTGTAAGGTTTAGAATAAATCTTAACCTCTGGCATTGCTCTGGGCAACCCTCCAGACCATCGTTCTTCGCCTGCCAAACCATTACAAAAGGGAAAAGACCATATGCAAATCGGACTTGGTCCCACCCCCAAAGGGGTAGTCCAGCCCGAACTGCTAGGTCACATCCCTTCTGCATGAGACCACAAACAACCCCAGACATGTTTCAACCTTGTTGGGCATCATCAGTGAGGAGTAGCTTGGGTCTCTAGGCCCAGCAGGCACGGGACACACGTCTGGGTATACCAGTCTCACTCGGAGTGACAAAGTAAAAACAAAGATGTGATGGCTGGAAGGTTTAGAATGAATCTTAACCTCTGGCATTGCTCTGGGCGACCCTCCAGACCATCGTTCTTCGCCTGCCATGCCATTACGTAAGGGGAAAGACCATATGCAAATCAGGCATAGCCCCATCCCAAAAGGACAGTCCAGCTCAAACTGCTAGGTCACAACACTTCTGCACGAGACCACAAGCATCCCCAAACATGTTTCGGCCATGTTGAGCCTCATCAGTGAGGAGTAGCTTTGGTCTCTAGGCCCAGCAGGCACGGTACCCACGTCCGGGTATACCCGTCCCACTCGGAGTGACATAGCAAAAACAAAGAGGTGATGGCTGGAAGGTTTACAAGGCATCTTAACCTCTGACATTGCTCTGGGCAACTCTCCACACCATCGTTCTTCCCCTGCCAAACCATTACAAAAGGGACAAGACCATATGCAAATCAGGCTTGGTCCCACTCCCAAAGGGGTAGTCCAGCCCGAACTGCTAGGTCACATCCCTTCTGCATGAGACCACAAACATCCCCAGACATGTTTCAACCTTGTTGGGCATCATCAGTGAGGAGTAGCTTGGGTCTCTACGCCCAGCAGGCATGGGACCCACATCTGGGCATACTCATCCCACTAGGGATGACATAGCAAAAACAAAGAGGTTATGGCTGGAAGGTTTAGAATGAATCTTAACCTCTGGCATTGCTCTGGGCAACCCTCCAGACCATCGTTCTTGCCCTTCCATGCCATTACAGAAAGGCAAAGACCATATGCAAATCAGGCTTGGCCCCATCCCAAAAGGGGCAGTCCAGCCCAAACTGCTAGGTCACAACGCTTCTGCACGAGACCACAAGCATCCCCAAACATATTTCGGCCTTGTTCGGTCTCATCAGTGAGGAGTAGCTTGGGTCTCTGGGCCCAGCAGGCACGGGACACACGTCTGGTTATGCCAGTCTCACTCGGAGTGACAAAGCAAAAACAAAGAGGTGATGGCTGGAAGGTTTACAATGCATCATAACCTCTGACATTGCTTTGGGCAACTCTCCAGACCACCGTTCTTCGCCTGCCAAACCATTACAAAAGGGAAAAGACCATATGCAAATCAGGCTTGGTCCCACCCCCGAAGGGGTAGTATAGCCCGAACTGCTAGGTCACATCCCTTCTGCATGAGACCACAAACATCCCCAGACATGTTTCAACCTTGTTGGGCATCATCAGTGAGGAGTAGCTTGGGTCTCTAGGCCCAACAGGCATGGGACACACATCAGGGCATAACCGTCCCACTAGGGATGACATAGAAAAAACAAAGAGGTTATGGCTGGAAGGTTTAGAATGAATCTTAACCTCTGGCATTGCTCTGGGCAACCCTCCAGACCACCGTTCTTGCCCTTCCATGCCATTACAGAAAGGCAAAGACCATAGGCAAATCAGGCTTGGCCCCATCCCAAAAGGGGCAGTCCAGCCCGAACTGCTAGGTCACAATGCTTCTGCACGAGACCACAAGCATCCCCAAACATGTTTCGGCCTTGTTCGGCCTCATCAGTGAGGAGTAGCTTGGGTCTCTAGGCCCAGCAGGTACGGGACACACGTCTGGGTTTACCAGTCTCACACGGAGTGACAAAGTAAAAACAAAGATGTGATGGCTGGAAGGTTTAGAATGAATCTTAACCTCTGGCATTGCTCTGGGTGACCTTCCAGACCATCGTTCTTCGCCTGCCATGCCATTACAGAAGGGGAAAGACCATATGCAAATCAGGCATGGCCCCATCCAAAAAGGGACAGTCCAGCTCAAACTGCTAGGTTCACAACACTTCTGTACGAGACCACAAGCATCCCCAAACATGTTTCGGCCATGTTGAGCCTCATCAGTGAGGAGTAACTTTGGTCTCTAGCCCAGCAGGCACGGGACCCACGTCCGGGTATACCCGTCCCACTCGGAGTGACATAGCAAAAATAAAGAGATGATGGCTGGAAGGATTAGAATGAATCTTAACCTCTGGCATTGCTCTGGGCAACCCTCCAGACCATCATTCTTCGCCTGCCATGCCATTACAGAAGGGGAAAGACCATATGCAAATCAGGATTGGCCCCATCCCATAAGGGGCAGTCCAGCCCAAACTGCTAGGTCATAAGCCTTCTGCACGAGACCACAATCATCCCCAAACATGTTTCGGCCTTGTTGGGCTTCATCAGTGAGGAGTAGCTTGGTTCTCTAGGCCCAGAAGGCATGGGACCCACATCTGGGCATACCCGTCCCCTAGAGGTGACATTGCAAAAACAAAGAGGTGATGGCTGGAAGGTTTAGAATTAATCTTAACGTCTGGCATTGCTCTGGGCAACCCCCCAGACCATCGTTCTTTGCCTGCCAAGCCATTAGAGAAGGGGAAAGACCATATGCAAATCAGGCTTGGCCCCACCGAAGAAGGGGCATTCCAGCCCAAAGTGCTAGGTCACATCTCTTCTGCACGAGACCACCAGCATCCCCAAACATGTTTCAGTCTTGTTGGGTCTCATCAGTGAGGAGTAGCTTGGGTCTCTAGGCCCAGCAGGCACGAGACCCACGTCTGGGTGCACCCGTCTCACTCGGAGTGACATAGCAAAAACAAAGTTGTGATGGTTGGAAGGTTTAGAATGAATCTTAACCTCTGGCATTGCTCTGGGCAACCCTCCAGACCATTGTTCTTCTCCTGCCAAGCCATTACAGAAGTGGAAATACCATATGCATATCAGGCGTGGCCCCATCCCAAAAGTGGCAGTCCACCCCAAACTGCTAGGTCTCAACCCTTCATTATGAGACCACAAGCATCCCCAAACACGTTTCTGCCTTGTTGGGTCTAGTCAGTGAGGAGTAGCTTGGGTCACTAGACCCAACAGGCACGGGACCCACGTCTGGGCATAACCGTCCAATTCGGGGTGACATAGCAAAACCAAAGAGGTGATGGCTGGAAGGTTTAAAATGATTCTTAGCCTCTGTCATTGCTCTGGACAACTCTCCAGACCATCGTTCTTCGCCTGCCAAGCCATAACAAAAGGGAAAAGACCATATGCAAATCAGGCTTGGTCCCACCCCCAAAGGGGTAGTCCAGCCCGAACTGCTAGGTCACATCCCTTCTGCACGAGACCACAAGCATGCCCAGACATGTTTCAGCCTTGTTGGGCATCGTCAGTGAGGAGTAGCTTGGGTCTCTAGGCCCAACAGGCACAGGACCCACGTCTGGGCATTCCCGTCCCACTCGGAGTGACAAAAGCAAAACAAAAGAGGTGATGGCTGGAAGGTTTAGAATAAATCTTCACCTCTGGCATTGCTCTGGGCAACCCTCCAGACCATCGTTCTTCGTCTGCCAAGCCATTAAAAAAAGGGAAAAGACCATATGCAAATCAGGCTTGGTCCCACCGCCAAAGGGGTAGTCCAGCCCGAACTGCTAGATCACATCCCTTCTGCATGATACCACAAGCATACCCAGACATGTTTCAGCCTTGTTGGGCATCATCAGTGAGGAGTAGCTTGGGTCTCTAGGCCCAGCAGGCACGGAACCCACGTCTGGGCATACCCCTCCCACTCAGGGTGACGAAAGCAAAACAAAAGAGGTGATGGCTGGAAGGTTTAGAATAAATCTTATCCTCTGGCATTGCTCTGGGCAAACCTCCAGACCATCGTTCTTCGCCTGCCAAGCCATTACAAAAGGGAAAAGACCATATGCAATTCAGGCTTTGTCCTACCCCCAAAGGGGTAGTCCAGCCTGAACTGCTAGGTCACAACACTTCTGCAGAAGACCACAAGCATCCCCAAACATGTGTCGGCCATGTTGAGCCTCATCAGTGAGGAGTAGCTTTTGTCTCTAGGCCCAGCAGGCACGGGACCCACGTCCGGGTATACCTGTCCCACTCGGAGTGACATAGCAAAAACAAAGAGTGATGGCTGGAAGGTTTACAATGAATCGTAACCTCTGACATTGTTCTGGGCAACCCTCCAGACATCGTTCTCCGCCTGTCAAGCTATTACAGAAGGGGAAAGACCATATGCAAAAAAGTCTTGGGCCCACCCCAAAAGGTGCAGTTCAGCCCAAACTGCTAGGTCACATCCCTTCTGCACGAGACCACAAGCATCCCCAAACATGTTTTGGCCTTGTTGGGTATTGTCAGAGAGGAGTAGCTTGGGTCTCTAGGGCCAGCAGGCACAGGACCCACATCTGGGCATACCCGTCCCACTCGGTGTGACATAGCAAAAACAAAGAGATGATGGCTGGAAGGATTAGAATGAATCTTAACCTCTGGCATTGCTCTGGGCAACCCTCCAGACCATCATTCTTCGCCTGCCATGCCATTACAGAAGGGGAAAGACCATATGCAAATCAGGATTGGCCCCATCCCATAAGCGGCAGTCCAGCCCAAACTACTAGGTCATAAGCCTTCTGCACGAGACCACAATCATCCCCAAACATGTTTCGGCCTTGTTGGGCTTCATCAGTGAGGAGTAGCTTGGGTCTCTAGGCCCAGAAGGCATGGGACCCACATCTGGGCATACCCGTCCCCTAGAGATGACATTGCAAAAACCAAGAGGTGACGGCTGGAAGGTTTAGAATGAATCTTAACCTCTGGCATTGCTCTGGCCAACCCTCCAGACCATCATTCTTTGCCTGCCATGCCATTACAGAAGGGGAAAGACCATATGCAAATCAGGATTGGCCCCATCCCATAAGCGGCAGTCCAGCCCAAACTACTAGGTCATAAGCCTTCTGCACGAGACCACAATCATCCCCAAACATGTTTTGGCCTTGTTGGGCTTCATCAGTGAGGAGTAGCTTGGGTCTCTAGGCCCAGAAGGCATGGGACCCACATCTGGGCATACCCGTCCCCTAGAGATGACATTGCAAAAACCAAGAGGTGACGGCTGGAAGGTTTAGAATGAATCTTAACCTCTGGCATTGCTCTGGCCAACCCTCCAGACCATCATTCTTTGCCTGCCATGCCATTACAGAAGGGGAAAGACCATATGCAAATCAGGATTGGCCCATCCCATAAGGGGCAGTCCAGCCCAAACTGCTAGGTTATAAGCCTTCTGCACGAGACCACAATCATCCCCAAACATGTTTCGGCCTTGTTGGGCTTCATCAGTGAGGAGTAGCTTGGGTCTCTAGGCCCAGAAGGCATGGGACCCACATCTGGGCATACCCGTCCCCTAGAGATGACATTGCAAAAACCAAGAGGTGACGGCTGGAAGGTTTAGAATGAATCTTAACCTCTGGCATTGCTCTGGCCAACCCCCCAGACCATCGTTCTTTGCCTGCCAAGCCATTAGAGAAGGGGAAAGACCATATGAAAATCGGACTTGGTCCCACCCCCAAAGGGGTAGTCCAGCCCGAACTGCTAGGTCACATCCCTTCTGCACGAGACCACAAGCATTCCCCAGACATGTTTCAGCCTTGTTGGGCATCATCAGTGAGGAGTAGCTTGGGTCTCTAGGCCCAACAGGCACAGGACCCACTTCTGGGCATACCCGTGTCACTCGGGGTGACAAAAGCAAAACAAAAGAGGTGATGGCTGGAAGGTTTAGAATAAATCTTAACCTCTGGCATTGCTCTGGGCAACCCTCCAGACCATCGTTCTTCGCCTGCCAAGCCATTACAAAAGGGAAAAGACCATATGCAAATCAGGCTTTGTCCCACCCCCAAAGGGGTAGTCCAGCCCGAACTGCTAGGTCACATCCCTTCTGCACGAGACCACAAGCATCCCCACACATGTTTCAGCCTTGTTGGGCATCATCACTGAGGAGTAGCTTGGGTCTCTAGGCCCAGCAGGCACGGGACCCACGTCTGGGCATACCCGTCCCACTCAGGGTGACAAAAGCAAAACAAAAGAGGTGATGGCTGTAAGGTTTAGAATAAATCTTAACCTCTGGCATTGCTCTGGGCAACCCTCCAGACCATCGTTCTTCGCCTGCCAAACCATTACAAAAGGGAAAAGACCATATGCAAATCGGACTTGGTCCCACCCCCAAAGGGGTAGTCCAGCCCGAACTGCTAGGTCACATCCCTTCTGCATGAGACCACAAACAACCCCAGACATGTTTCAACCTTGTTGGGCATCATCAGTGAGGAGTAGCTTGGGTCTCTAGGCCCAGCAGGCACGGGACACACGTCTGGGTATACCAGTCTCACTCGGAGTGACAAAGTAAAAACAAAGATGTGATGGCTGGAAGGTTTAGAATGAATCTTAACCTCTGGCATTGCTCTGGGCGACCCTCCAGACCATCGTTCTTCGCCTGCCATGCCATTACATAAGGGGAAAGACCATATGCAAATCAGGCATAGCCCCATCCCAAAAGGGACAGTCCAGCTCAAACTGCTAGGTCACAACACTTCTGCACGAGACCACAAGCATCCCCAAACATGTTTCGGCCATGTTGAGCCTCACCAGTGAGGAGTAGCTTTGGTCTCTAGGCCCAGCAGGCACGGTACCCACGTCCGGGTATACCCGTCCCACTCGGAGTGACATAGCAAAAACAAAGAGGTGATGGCTGGAAGGTTTACAAGGCATCTTAACCTCTGACATTGCTCTGGGCAACTCTCCACACCATCGTTCTTCCCCTGCCAAACCATTACAAAAGGGACAAGACCATATGCAAATCAGGCTTGGTCCCACTCCCAAAGGGGTAGTCCAGCCCGAACTGTTAGGTCACATCCCTTCTGCATGAGACCACAAACATCCCCAGACATGTTTCAACCTTGTTGGGCATCATCAGTGAGGAGTAGCTTGGGTCTCTACGCCCAGCAGGCATGGGACCCACATCTGGGCATACTCATCCCACTAGGGATGACATAGCAAAAACAAAGAGGTTATGGCTGGAAGGTTTAGAATGAATCTTAACCTCTGGCATTGCTCTGGGCAACCCTCCAGACCATCGTTCTTGCCCTTCCATGCCATTACAGAAAGGCAAAGACCATATGCAAATCAGGCTTGGCCCCATCCCAAAAGGGGCAGTCCAGCCCAAACTGCTAGGTCACAACGCTTCTGCAGGAGACCACAAGCATCCCCAAACATGTTTCGGCCTTGTTCGGTCTCATCAGTGAGGAGTAGCTTGGGTCTCTGGGCCCAGCAGGCACGGGACACACGTCTGGTTATGCCAGTCTCACTCGGAGTGACAAAGCAAAAACAAAGAGGTGATGGCTGGAAGGTTTACAATGCATCATAACCTCTGACATTGCTTTGGGCAACTCTCCAGACCATCGTTCTTCGCCTGCCAAACCATTACAAAAGGGAAAAGACCATATGCAAATCAGGCTTGGTCCCACCCCCAAAGGGGTAGTATAGCCCGAACTGCTAGGTCACATCCCTTCGGCATGAGACCACAAACATCCCCAGACATGTTTTAACCTTGTTGGGCATCATCAGTGAGGAGTAGCTTGGGTCTCTAGGCCCAACAGGCATGGGACACACATCAGGGCATAACCGTCCCACTAGGGATGACATAGAAAAAACAAAGAGGTTATGGCTGGAAGGTTTAGAATGAATCTTAACCTCTGGCATTGCTCTGGGCAACCCTCCAGACCACCGTTCTTGCCCTTCCATGCCATTACAGAAAGGCAAAGACCATAGGCAAATCAGGCTTGGCCCCATCCCAAAAGGGGCAGTCCAGCCCGAACTGCTAGGTCACAATGCTTCTGCACGAGACCACAAGCATCCCCAAACATGTTTCGGCCTTGTTCGGCCTCATCAGTGAGGAGTAGCTTGGGTCTCTAGGCCCAGCAGGTACGGGACACACGTCTGGGTTTACCAGTCTCACACGGAGTGACAAAGTAAAAACAAAGATGTGATGGCTGGAAGGTTTAGAATGAATCTTAACCTCTGGCATTGCTCTGGGTGACCCTCCAGACCATCGTTCTTCGCCTGCCATGCCATTACAGAAGGGGAAAGACCATATGCAAATCAGGCGTGGCCCCATCCAAAAAGGAACAGTCCAGCTCAAACTGCTAGGTTCACAACACTTCTGTACGAGACCACAAGCATCCCCAAACATGTTTCGGCCATGTTGAGCCTCATCAGTGAGGAGTAACTTTGGTCTCTAGGCCCAGCAGGCATGGGACCCACGTCCGGGTATACCCGTCCCACTCGGAGTGACATAGTAAAAATAAAGAGATGATGGCTGGAAGGATTAGAATGAATCTTAACCTCTGGCATTGCTCTGGGCAACCCTCCAGACCATCATTCTTCGCCTGCCATGCCATTACAGAAGGGGAAAGACCATATGCAAATCAGGATTGGCCCCATCCCATAAGGGGCAGTCCAGCCCAAACTGCTAGGTCATAAGCCTTCTGCACGAGACCACAATCATCCCCAAACATGTTTCGGCCTTGTTGGGCTTCATCAGTGAGGAGTAGCTTGGTTCTCTAGGCCCAGAAGGCATGGGACCCACATCTGGGCATACCCATCCCCTAGAGGTGACATTGCAAAAACAAAGAGGTGATGGCTGGAAGGTTTAGAATTAATCTTAACGTCTGGCATTGCTCTGGGCAACCCCCCAGACCATCGTTCTTTGCCTGCCAAGCCATTAGAGAAGGGGAAAGACCATATGCAAATCAGGCTTGGCCCCACCGAAGAAGGGGCATTCCAGCCCAAAGTGCTAGGTCACATCTCTTCTGCACGAGACCACCAGCATCCCCAAACATGTTTCAGCCTTGTTGGGTCTCATCAGTGAGGAGTAGCTTGGGTCTCTAGGCCCAGCAGGCACGAGACCCACGTCTGAGTGCACCCGTCTCACTCGGAGTGACATAGCAAAAACAAAGTTGTGATGGCTGGAAGGTTTAGAATGAATCTTAACCTCTGGCATTGCTCTGGGCAACCCTCCAGACCATTGTTCTTCTCCTGCCAAGCCATTACAGAAGTGGAAATACCATATGCATATCAGGCGTGGCCCCATCCCAAAAGTGGCAGTCCACCCCAAACTGCTAGGTCTCAACCCTTCATTATGAGACCACAAGCATCCCCAAACACGTTTCTGCCTTGATGGTTCTAGTCAGTCAGGAGTAGCTTGGGTCACTAGACCCAACAGGCACGGGACCCACTTCTGGGTGCACCCGTCTCACTCGGAGTGACATAGCAAAAACAAAGTTGTGATGGCTGGAAGGTTTAGAATGAATCTTAACCTCTGGCATTGCTCTGGGCAACTCTCCAGACCATCGTTCTTCGCCTGCCAATCCATTACAAAAGGGAAAAGACCATATGCAAATCAGGCTTGGTCCCACCCCCAAAGGGGTAGTCCAGCCCGAACTGCTAGGTCACATCCCTTCTGCACGAGACCACAAGCATGCCCAGACATGTTTCAGCCTTGTTGGGCATCGTCAGTGAGGAGTAGCTTGGGTCTCTAGGCCCAACAGGCACAGGACCCACGTCTGGGCATTCCCGTCCCACTCGGAGTGACAAAAGCAAAACAAAAGAGGTGATTGCTGGAAGGTTTAGAATAAATCTTCACCTCTGGCATTGCTCTGGGCAACCCTCCAGACCATCGTTCTTCGTCTGCCAAGCCATTAAAAAAAGGGAAAAGACCATATGCAAATCAGGCTTGGTCCCACCGCCAAAGGGGTAGTCCAGCCCGAACTGCTAGATCACATCCCTTCTGCACGATACCACAAGCATACCCAGACATGTTTCAGCATTGTTGGGCATCATCAGTGAGGAGTAGCTTGGGTCTCTAGGCCCAGCAGGCAGGGAACCCACGTCTGGGCATACCCCTCCCACTCAGGGTGACGAAAGCAAAACAAAAGAGGTGATGGCTGGAAGGTTTAGAATAAATCTTATCCTCTGGCATTGCTCTGGGCAAACCTCCAGACCATCGTTCTTCGCCTGCCAAGCCATTACAAAAGGGAAAAGACCATGTGCAATTCAGGCTTTGTCCTACCCCCAAAGGGGTAGTCCAGCCTGAACTGCTAGGTCACAACACTTCTGCAGAAGACCACAAGCATCCCCAAACATGTTTCGGCCATGTTGAGCCTCATCAGTGAGGAGTAGCTTTGGTCTCTAGGCCCAGCAGGCACGGGACCCACGTCCGGGTATACCTGTCCCACTCGGAGTGACATAGCAAAAACAAAGAGTGATGGCTGGAAGGTTTACAATGAATCGTAACCTCTGACATTGTTCTGGGCAACCCTCCAGACATCGTTCTCCGCCTGTCAAGCTATTACAGAAGGGGAAAGACCATATGCAAAAAAGTCTTGGGCCCACCCCAAAAGGTGCAGTTCAGCCCAAACTGCTAGGTCACATCCCTTCTGCACAAGACCACAAGCATCCCCAAACATGTTTTGGCCTTGTTGGGTATTGTCAGAGAGGAGTAGCTTGGGTCTCTAGGGCCAGCAGGCACAGGACCCACATCTGGGCATACCCGTCCCACTCGGTGTGACATAGCAAAAACAAAGAGATGATGGCTGGAAGGATTAGAATGAATCTTAACCTCTGGCATTGCTCTGGGCAACCCTCCAGACCATCATTCTTCGCCTGCCATGCCATTACAGAAGGGGAAAGACCATATGCAAATCAGGATTGGCCCCATCCCATAAGCGGCAGTCCAGCCCAAACTACTAGGTCATAAGCCTTCTGCACGAGACCACAATCATCCCCAAACATGTTTCGGCCTTGTTGGGCTTCATCAGTGAGGAGTAGCTTGGGTCTCTAGGCCCAGAAGGCATGGGACCCACATCTGGGCATACCCGTCCCCTAGAGATGACATTGCAAAAACCAAGAGGTGACGGCTGGAAGGTTTAGAATGAATCTTAACCTCTGGCATTGCTCTGGCCAACCCCCCAGACCATCGTTCTTTGCCTGCCAAGCCATTAGAGAAGGGGAAAGACCATATGAAAATCGGACTTGGTCCCACCCCCAAAGGGGTAGTCCAGCCCGAACTGCTAGGTCACATCCCTTCTGCATGAGACCACAAACATCCCCAGACATGTTTCAACCTTGTTGGGCATCATCAGTGAGGAGTAGCTTGGGTCTCTACGCCCAGCAGGCATCGGACCCACATCTGGGCATACTCATCCCACTAGGGATGACATAGCAAAAACAAAGAGGTTATGGCTGGAAGGTTTAGAATGAATCTTAACCTCTGGCATTGCTCTGGGCAACCCTCCAGACCATTGTTCTTCTCCTGCCATGCCATTACAGAAGTGGAAATACCATATGCATATCAGGCGTGGCCCCGTCCCAAAAGTGACAGTCCACCCCAAACTGCTAGGTCACAACTCTTCATCATGAGACCACAAGCATCCCCAAACCTGTTTCTGCCTTGTTGGGTTGACTCAGTGAGTAGTAGCTTGGGTCTCTAGGCCCAGCAGTCACGGCACCCACGTCTGGGCATACCCTTCCCACTTGGGGTGACATAGCAAAAACAAAGATGTGATGGCTGGAAGGTTTAGAATGAATCTTAACCTCTGGCATTGCTCTGGGCAACCCTCCAGACCATTGTTCTTCTCCTGCCATGCCATTACAGAAGTGGAAATACCATATGCATATCAGGCTTGGCCCCATCCCAAAGTGGCAGTCCACCCCAAACTGCTAGGTCACAAAACTTCATCATGAGACCACAAGCATCCCCAAACAAGTTTCTGCCTTGTTGTGTCTAGTCAGTGAGGAGTAGCTTGGGTCACTAGACCCAACAGGCACGGGACCCAAGTCTGGGCATACCCGTCCAATTCGGGATGACATAGCAAAAACAAAGAGGTGATGGCTGGAAGGTTTAAAATGATTCTTAACCTCTGTCATTGCTCTGGACAACCCTCCAGACCATCGTTCTTCGCCTGCCAAGCCATTACAGAAGGGAAAAGACCATATGCAAATCAGGCTTGGTCCCACCCCCAAAGGGGTAGTCCAGCCCGAACTGCTAGGTCACATCCCTTCTGCACGAGACCACAAGCATTCCCAGACATGTTTCAGCCTTGTTGGGCATCATCAGTGAGGAGTAGCTTGGGTCTCTAGGCCCAACAGGCACAGGACCCACGCCTGGGCATACGCGTGTCACTCGGGGTGACAAAAGCAAAACAAAAGAGGTGATGGCTGGAAGGTTTAGAATAAATCTTAACCTCTGGCATTGCTCTGGGCAACCCTCCAGACCATCGTTCTTCGCCTGCCAAGCCATTACAAAAGGGAAAAGACCATATGCAAATCAGGCTTTGTCCCACCCCCAAAGGGGTAGTCCAGCCCGAACTGCTAGGTCACATCCCTTCTGCACGAGACCACAAGCATCCCCACACATGTTTTAGCCTTGTTGGGCATCATCACTGAGGAGTAGCTTGGGTCTCTAGGCCCAGCAGGCACGGAACCCACATCTGGGCATACCCGTCCCACTCGGGGTGACAAAAGCAAAACAAAAGAGGTGATGGCTGTAAGGTTTAGAATAAATCTTAACCTCTGGCATTGCTCTGGGCAACCCTCCAGACCATCGTTCTTCGCCTGCCAAACCATTACAAAAGGGAAAAGACCATATGCAAATCGGACTTGGTCCCACCCCCAAAGGGGTAGTCCAGCCCGAACTGCTAGGTCACAATGCTTCTGCACGAGACCACAAGCATCCCCAAACATGTTTCGGCCATGTTGAGCCTCATCAGTGAGGAGTAGCTTTGGTCTCTAGGCCCAGCAGGCACGGTACCCACGTCCGGGTATACCCGTCCCACTCGGAGTGACATAGCAAAAACAAAGAGGTGATGGCTGGAAGGTTTACAAGGCATCTTAACCTCTGACATTGCTCTGGGCAACTCTCCACACCATCGTTCTTCGCCTGCCAAACCATTACAAAAGGGACAAGACCATATGCAAATCAGGCTTGGTCCCATTCCCAAAGGGGTAGTCCAGCCCGAACTGCTAGGTCACATCCCTTCTGCATGAGACCACAAACATCCCCAGACATGTTTCAACCTTGTTGGGCATCATCAGTGAGGAGTAGCTTGGGTCTCTACGCCCAGCAGGCATGGGACCCACATCTGGGCATACTCATCCCACTAGGGATGACATAGCAAAAACAAAGAGGTTATGGCTGGAAGGTTTAGAATGAATCTTAACCTCTGGCATTGCTCTGGGCAACCCTCCAGACCATCGTTCTTGCCCTTCCATGCCATTACAGAAAGGCAAAGACCATATGCAAATCAGGCTTGGCCCCATCCCAAAAGGGGCAGTCCAGCCCGAACTGCTAGGTCACAACGCTTCTGCACGAGACCACAAGCATCCCCAAACATGTTTCAGCCTTGTTCGGTCTCATCAGTGAGGAGTAGCTTGGGTCTCTGGGCCCAGCAGGCACGGGACACACGTCTGGGTATGCCAGTCTCACTCGGAGTGACAAAGCAAAAACAAAGAGGTGATGGCTGGAAGGTTTAAAATGCATCATAACCTCTGACATTGCTTTGGGCAACTCTCCAGACCATCGTTCTTCGCCTGCCAAACCATTACAAAAGGGAAAAGACCATATGCAAATCAGGCTTGGTCCCACCCCCAAAGGGGTAGTATAGCCCGAACTGCTAGGTCACATCCCTTCTGCATGAGACCACAAACATCCCCAGACATGTTTCAACCTTGTTGGGCATCATCAGTGAGGAGTAGCTTGGGTCTCTAGGCCCAACAGGCATGGGACACACATCAGGGCATAACCGTCCCACTAGGGATGACATAGAAAAAACAAAGAGGTTATGGCTGGAAGGTTTAGAATGAATCTTAACCTCTGGCATTGCTCTGGGCAACCCTCCAGACCACCGTTCTTGCCCTTCCATGCCATTACAGAAAGGCAAAGACCATAGGCAAATCAGGCTTGGCCCCATCCCAAAAGGGGCAGTCCAGCCCGAACTGCTAGGTCACAATGCTTCTGCACGAGACCACAAGCATCCCCAAACATGTTTCGGCCTTGTTCGGCCTCATCAGTGAGGAGTAGCTTGGGTCTCTAGGCCCAGCAGGTACGGGACACACGTCTGGGTTTACCAGTCTCACACGGAGTGACAAAGTAAAAACAAAGATGTGATGGCTGGAAGGTTTAGAATGAATCTTAACCTCTGGCATTGCTCTGGGTGACCCTCCAGACCATCGTTCTTCGCCTGCCATGCCATTACAGAAGGGGAAAGACCATATGCAAATCAGGCGTGGCCCCATCCAAAAAGGGACAGTCCAGCTCAAACTGCTAGGTTCACAACACTTCTGTACGAGACCACAAGCATCCCCAAACATGTTTCGGCCATGTTGAGCCTCATCAGTGAGGAGTAACTTTGGTCTCTAGGCCCAGCAGGCACGGGACCCACGTCCGGGTATACCCGTCCCACTCGGAGTGACATAGCAAAAATAAAGAGATGATGGCTGGAAGGATTAGAATGAATCTTAACCTCTGGCATTGCTCTGGGCAACCCTCCAGACCATCATTCTTCGCCTGCCATGCCATTACAGAAGGGGAAAGACCATATGCAAATCAGGATTGGCCCCATCCCATAAGGGGCAGTCCAGCCCAAACTGCTAGGTCATAAGCCTTCTGCACGAGACCACAATCATCCCCAAACATGTTTCGGCCTTGTTGGGCTTCATCAGTGAGGAGTAGCTTGGTTCTCTAGGCCAGGAAGGCATGGGACCCACATCTGGGCATACCCGTCCCCTAGAGGTGACATTGCAAAAACAAAGAGGTGATGGCTGGAAGGTTTAGAATTAATCTTAACGTCTGGCATTGCTCTGGGCAACCCCCCAGACCATCGTTCTTTGCCTGCCAAGCCATTAGAGAAGGGGAAAGACCATATGCAAATCAGGCTTGGCCCCACCGAAGAAGGGGCATTCCAGCCCAAAGTGCTAGGTCACATCTCTTCTGCACGAGACCACCAGCATCCCCAAACATGTTTCAGCCTTGTTGGGTCTCATCAGTGAGGAGTAGCTTGGGTCTCTAGGCCCAGCAGGCACGAGACCCACGTCTGGGTGCACCCGTCTCACTCGGAGTGACATAGCAAAAACAAAGTTGTGATGGCTGGAAGGTTTAGAATGAATCTTAACCTCTGGCATTGCTCTGGGCAACCCTCCAGACCATTGTTCTTCTCCTGCCAAGCCATTACAGAAGTGCAAATACCATATGCATATCAGGCGTGGCCCCATCCCAAAAGTGGCAGTCCACCCCAAACTGCTAGGTCTCAACCCTTCCTTATGAGACCACAAGCATCCCCAAACACGTTTCTGCCTTGTTGGGTCTAGTCAATGAGGAGTAGCTTGGGTCACTAGACCCAACAGGCACGGGACCCACGTCTGGGCATAACCGTCCAATTCGGGGTGACATAGCAAAACCAAAGAGGTGATGGCTGGAAGGTTTAAAATGATTCTTAGCCTCTGTCATTGCTCTGGAGAACTCTCCAGACCATCGTTCTTCGCCTGCCAATCCATTACAAAAGGGAAAAGACCATATGCAAATCAGGCTTGGTCCCACCCCCAAAGGGGTAGTCCAGCCCGAACTGCTAGGTCACATCCCTTCTGCACGAGACCACAAGCATGCCCAGACATGTTTCCACCTTGTTGGGCATCGTCAGTGAGGAGTAGCTTGGGTCTCTAGGCCCAACAGGCACAGGACCCACGTCTGGGCATTCCCGTCCCACTCGGAGTGACAAAAGCAAAACAAAAGACGTGATGGCTGGAAGGTTTAGAATAAATCTTCACCTCTGGCATTGCTCTGGGCAACCCTCCAGACCATCGTTCTTCGTCTGCCAAGCCATTAAAAAAAGGGAAAAGACCATATGCAAATCAGGCTTGGTCCCACCGCCAAAGGGGTAGTCCAGCCCGAACTGCTAGATCACATCCCTTCTGCACGATACCACAAGCATACCCAGACATGTTTCAGCCTTGTTGGGCATCATCAGTGAGGAGTAGCTTGGGTCTCTAGGCCCAGCAGGCACGGAACCCACGTCTGGGCATACCCCTCCCACTCAGGGTGACGAAAGCAAAACAAAAGAGGTGATGGCTGGAAGGTTTAGAATAAATCTTATCCTCTGGCATTGCTCTGGGCAAACCTCCAGACCATCGTTCTTCGCCTGCCAAGCCATTACAAAAGGGAAAAGACCATATGCAATTCAGGCTTTGTCCTACCCCCAAAGGGGTACTCCAGCCTGAACTGCTAGGTCACAACACTTCTGCAGAAGACCACAAGCATCCCCAAACATGTTTCGGCCATGTTGAGCCTCATCAGTGAGGAGTAGCTTTGGTCTCTAGGCCCAGCAGGCACGGGACCCACGTCCGGGTATACCTGTCCCACTCGGAGTGACATAGCAAAAACAAAGAGTGATGGCTGGAAGGTTTACAATGAATCGTAACCTCTGACATTGTTCTGGGCAACCCTCCAGACATCGTTCTCCGCCTGTCCAGCTATTACAGAAGGGGAAAGACCATATGCAAAAAAGTCTTGGGCCCACCCCAAAAGGTGCAGTTCAGCCCAAACTGCTAGGTCACATCCCTTCTGCACGAGACCACAAGCATCCCCAAACATGTTTTGGCCTTGTTGGGTATTGTCAGATAGGAGTAGCTTGGGTCTCTAGGGCCAGCAGGCACAGAACCCACATCTGGGCATACCCGTCCCACTCGGTGTGACATAGCAAAAACAAAGAGATGATGGCTGGAAGGATTAGAATGAATCTTAACCTCTGGCATTGCTCTGGGCAACCCTCCAGACCATCATTCTTCGCCTGCCATGCCATTACAGAAGGGGAAAGACCATATGCAAATCAGGATTGGCCCCATCCCATAAGCGGCAGTCCAGCCCAAACTACTAGGTCATAAGCCTTCTGCACGAGACCACAATCATCCCCAAACATGTTTCGGCCTTGTTGGGCTTCATCAGTGAGGAGTAGCTTGGGTCTCTAGGCCCAGAAGGCATGGGACCCACATCTGGGCACACCCGTCCCCTAGAGATGACATTGCAAAAACCAAGAGGTGACGGCTGGAAGGTTTAGAATGAATCTTAACCTCTGGCATTGATTTGGCCAACCCCCCATACCATCGTTCTTTGCCTGCCAAGCCATTAGAGAAGGGGAAAGACCATATGAAAATCGGACTTGGTCCCACCCCCAAAGGGGTAGTCCAGCCCGAACTGCTAGGTCACATCCCTTCTGCATGAGACCACAAACATCCCCAGACATGTTTCAACCTTGTTGGGCATCATCAGTGAGGAGTAGCTTGGGTCTCTACGCCCAGCAGGCATGGGACCCACATCTGGGCATACTCATCCCACTAGGGATGACATAGCAAAAACAAAGAGGTTATGGCTGGAAGGTTTAGAATGAATCTTAACCTCTGGCATTGCTCTGGGCAACCCTCCAGACCAATGTTCTTCTGCCATGCCATTACAGAAGTGGAAATACCATATGCATATCAGGCGTGGCCCCTTCCCAAAAGTGGCAGTCCACCCCAAACTGCTAGGTCACAACTCTTCATCATGAGACCACAAGCATCCCCAAACATGTTTCTGCCTTGTTGGGTTGACTCAGTGAGTAGTAGCTTGGGTCTCTAGGCCCAGCAGTCACGGCACCCACGTCTGGGCATATCCGTCCCACTTGGGGTGACATAGCAAAAACAAAGATGTGATGGCTGGAAGGTTTAGAATGAATCTTAACCTCTGGCATTGCTCTGGGCAACCCTCCAGACCATTGTTCTTCTCCTGCCATGCCATTACAGAAGTGGAAATACCATATACATATCAGGCTTGGCCCCATCCCAAAGTGGCAGTCCACCCCAAACTGCTAGGTCACAAAACTTCATCATGAGACCTCAAGCATCCCCAAACAAGTTTCTGCCTTGTTGTGTCTAGTCAGTGAGGAGTAGCTTGGGTCACTAGACCCAACAGGCACGGGACCCACGTCTGGGCATACCCGTCCAATTCGGGATGACATAGCAAAAACAAAGAGGTGATGGCTGGAAGGTTTAAAATGATTCTTAACCTCTGTCATTGCTCTGGACAACCCTCCAGACCATCGTTCTTCGCCTGCCATGCCATTACAGAAGGGAAAAGACCATATGCAAATCAGGCTTGGTCCCACCCCCAAAGGGGTAGTCCAGCCCGAACTGCTAGGTCACATCCCTTCTGCACGAGACCACAAGCATTCCCAGACATGTTTCAGCCTTGTTGGGCATCATCAGTGAGGAGTAGCTTGGGTCTCTAGGCCCAACAGGCACAGGACCCACGTCTGGGCATACGCGTGTCACTCGGGGTGACAAAAGCAAAACAAAAGAGGTGATGGCTGGAAGGTTTAGAATAAATCTTAACCTCTGGCATTGCTCTGGGCAACCCTCCAGACCATCGTTCTTCGCCTGCCAAGCCATTACAAAAGGGAAAAGACCATATGCAAATCAGGCTTTGTCCCACCCCCAAAGGGGTAGTCCAGCCCGAACTGCTAGGTCACATCCCTTCTGCACGAGACCACAAGCATCCCCACACATGTTTTAGCCTTGTTGGGCATCATCACTGAGGAGTAGCTTGGGTCTCTAGGCCCAGCAGGCACGGGACCCACGTCTGGGCATACCCGTCCCACTCGGGGTGACAAAAGCAAAACAAAAGAGGTGATGGCTGTAAGGTTTAGAATAAATCTTAACCTCTGGCATTGCTCTGGGCAACCCCCCAGACCATCGTTCTTCGCCTGCCAAACCATTACAAAAGGGAAAAGACCATATGCAAATCGGACTTGGTCCCACCCCCAAAGGGGTAGTCCAGCCCGAACTGCTAGGTCACAATGCTTCTGCACGAGACCACAAGCATCCCCAAACATGTTTCGGCCATGTTGAGCCTCATCAGTGAGGAGTAGCTTTGGTCTCTAGGCCCAGCAGGCACGGTACCCACGTCCGGGTATACCCGTCCCACTCGGAGTGACATAGCAAAAACAAAGAGGTGATGGCTGGAAGGTTTACAAGGGATCTTAACCTCTGACATTGCTCTGGGCAACTCTCCACACCATCGTTCTTTGCCTGCCAAACCATTAGAAAAGGGACAAGACCATATGCAAATCAGGCTTGGTCCCACTCCCAAAGGGGTAGTCTAGCCCGAACTGCTAGGTCACATCCCTTCTGCATGAGACCACAAACATCCCCAGACATGTTTAAACCTTGTTGGGCATCATCAGTGAGGAGTAGCTTGGGTCTCTACGCCCAGCAGGCATGGGACCCACATCTGGGCATACTCATCCCACTAGGGATGACATAGCAAAAACAAAGAGGTTATGGCTGGAAGGTTTAGAATGAATCTTAACCTCTGGCATTGCTCTGGGCAACCCTCCAGACCATCGTTCTTGCCCTTCCATGCCATTACAGAAAGGCAAAGACCATATGCAAATCAGGCTTGGCCCCATCCCAAAAGGGGCAGTCCAGCCCGAACTGCTAGGTCACAACGCTTCTGCACGAGACCACAAGCATCCCCAAACATGTTTCAGCCTTGTTCGGTCTCATCAGTGAGGAGTAGCTTGGGTCTCTGGGCCCAGCAGGCACGGGACACACGTCTGGGTATGCCAGTCTCACTCGGAGTGACAAAGCAAAAACAAAGAGGTGATGGCTGGAAGGTTTACAATGCATCATAACCTCTGACATTGCTTTGGGCAACTCTCCAGACCATCGTTCTTCGCCTGCCAAACCATTACAAAAGGGAAAAGACCATATGCAAATCAGGCTTGGTCCCACCCCCAAAGGGGTAGTATAGCCCGAACTGCTAGGTCACATCCCTTCTGCATGAGACAACAAACATCCCCAGACATGTTTCAACCTTGTTGGGCATCATCAGTGAGGAGTAGCTTGGGTCTCTAGGCCCAACAGGCATGGGACACACATCAGGGCATAACCGTCCCACTAGGGATGACATAGAAAAAACAAAGAGGTTATGGCTGGAAGGTTTAGAATGAATCTTAACCTCTGGCATTGCTCTGGGCAACCCTCCAGACCACCGTTCTTGCCCTTCCATGCCATTACAGAAAGGCAAAGACCATAGGCAAATCAGGCTTGGCCCCATCCCAAAAGGGGCAGTCCAGCCCGAACTGCTAGGTCACAATGCTTCTGCACGAGACCACAAGCATCCCCAAACATGTTTCGGCCTTGTTCGGCCTCATCAGTGAGGAGTAGCTTGGGTCTATAGGCCCAGCAGGTACGGGACACACGTCTGGGTTTACCAGTCTCACACGGAGTGACAAAGTAAAAACAAAGATGTGATGGCTGGAAGGTTTAGAATGAATCTTAACCTCTGGCATTGCTCTGGGTGACCCTCCAGACCATCGTTCTTCGCCTGCCATGCCATTACAGAAGGGGAAAGACCATATGCAAATCAGGCGTGGCCCCATCCAAAAAGGGACAGTCCAGCTCAAACTGCTAGGTTCACAACACTTCTGTACGAGACCACAAGCATCCCCAAACATGTTTCGGCCATGTTGAGCCTCATCAGTGAGGAGTAACTTTGGTCTCTAGGCCCAGCAGGCACGGGACCCACGTCCGGGTATACCCGTCCCACTCGGAGTGACATAGCAAAAATAAAGAGATGATGGCTGGAAGGATTAGAATGAATCTTAACCTCTGGCATTGCTCTGGGCAACCCTCCAGACCATCATTCTTCGCCTGCCATGCCATTACAGAAGGGGAAAGACCATATGCAAATCAGGATTGGCCCCATCCCATAAGGGGCAGTCCAGCCCAAACTGCTAGGTCATAAGCCTTCTGCACGAGACCACAATCATCCCCAAACATGTTTCGGCCTTGTTGGGCTTCATCAGTGAGGAGTAGCTTGGTTCTCTAGGCCCAGAAGGCATGGGACCCACATCTGGGCATACCCGTCCCCTAGAGGTGACATTGCAAAAACAAAGAGGTGATGGCTGGAAGGTTTAGAATTAATCTTAACGTCTGGCATTGCTCTGGGCAACCCCCCAGACCATCGTTCTTTGCCTGCCAAGCCATTAGAGAAGGAGAAAGACCATATGCAAATCAGGCTTGGCCCCGCCGAAGAAGGGGCATTCCAGCCCAAAGTGCTAGGTCACATCTCTTCTGCACGAGACCACCAGCATCCCCAAACATGTTTCAGCCTTGTTGGGTCTCATCAGTGAGGAGTAGCTTGGGTCTCTAGGCCCAGCAGGCACGAGACCCACGTCTGGGTGCACCCGTCTCACTCGGAGTGACATAGCAAAAACAAAGTTGTGATGGCTGGAAGGTTTAGAATGAATCTTAACCTCTGGCATTGCTCTGGGCAACCCTCCAGACCATTGTTCTTCTCCTGCCAAGCCATTACAGAAGTGCAAATACCATATGCATATCAGGCGTGGCCCCATCCCAAAAGTGGCAGTCCACCCCAAACTGCTAGGTCTCAACCCTTCCTTATGAGACCACAAGCATCCCCAAACACGTTTCTGCCTTGTTGGGTCTAGTCAGTGAGGAGTAGCTTGGGTCACTAGACCCAACAGGCACGGGACCCACGTCTGGGCATAACCGTCCAATTCGGGGTGACATAGCAAAACCAAAGAGGTGATGGCTGGAAGGTTTAAAATGATTCTTAGCCTCTGTCATTGCTCTGGACAACTCTCCAGACCATCGTTCTTCGCCTGCCAATCCATTACAAAAGGGAAAAGACCATATGCAAATCAGGCTTGGTCCCACCCCCAAAGGGGTAGTCCAGCCCGAACTGCTAGGTCACATCCCTTCTGCACGAGACCACAAGCATGCCCAGACATGTTTCAGCCTTGTTGGGCATCGTCAGTGAGGAGTAGCTTGGGTCTCTAGGCCCAACAGGCACAGGACCCACGTCTGGGCATTCCCGTCCCACTCGGAGTGACAAAAGCAAAACAAAAGAGGTGATGGCTGGAAGGTTTAGAATAAATCTTCACCTCTGGCATTGCTCTGGGCAACCCTCCAGACCATCGTTCTTCGTCTGCCAAGCCATTAAAAAAAGGGAAAAGACCATATGCAAATCAGGCTTGGTCCCACCGCCAAAGGGGTAGTCCAGCCCGAACTGCTAGATCACATCCCTTCTGCACGATACCACAAGCATACCCAGACATGTTTCAGCCTTGTTGGGCATCATCAGTGAGGAGTAGCTTGGGTCTCTAGGCCCAGCAGGCACGGAACCCACGTCTGGGCATACCCCTCCCACTCAGGGTGACGAAAGCAAAACAAAAGAGGTGATGGCTGGAAGGTTTAGAATAAATCTTATCCTCTGGCATTGCTCTGGGCAAACCTCCAGACCATCGTTCTTCGCCTGCCAAGCCATTACAAAAGGGAAAAAACCATATGCAATTCAGGCTTTGTCCTACCCCCAAAGGGGTACTCCAGCCTGAACTGCTAGGTCACAACACTTCTGCAGAAGACCACAAGCATCCCCAAACATGTTTCGGCCATGTTGAGCCTCATCAGTGAGGAGTAGCTTTGGTCTCTAGGCCCAGCAGGCACGGGACCCACGTCCGGGTATACCTGTCCCACTCGGAGTGACATAGCAAAAACAAAGAGTGATGGCTGGAAGGTTTACAATGAATCGTAACCTCTGACATTGTTCTGGCCAACCCTCCAGACATCGTTCTCCGCCTGTCCAGCTATTACAGAAGGGGAAAGACCATATGCAAAAAAGTCTTGGGCCCACCCCAAAAGGTGCAGTTCAGCCCAAACTGCTAGGTCACATCCCTTCTGCACGAGACCACAAGCATCCCCAAACATGTTTTGGCCTTGTTGGGTATTGTCAGAGAGGAGTAGCTTGGGTCTCTAGGGCCAGCAGGCACAGGACCCACATCTGGGCATACCCGTCCCACTCGGTGTGACATAGCAAAAACAAAGAGATGATGGCTGGAAGGATTAGAATGAATCTTAACCTCTGGCATTGCTCTGGGCAACCCTCCAGACCATCATTCTTCGCCTGCCATGCCATTAAAGAAGGGGAAAGACCATATGCAAATCAGGATTGGCCCCATCCCATAAGCGGCAGTCCAGCCCAAACTACTAGGTCATAAGCCTTCTGCACGAGACCACAATCATCCCCAAACATGTTTCGGCCTTGTTGGGCTTCATCAGTGAGGAGTAGCTTGGGTCTCTAGGCCCAGAAGGCATGGGACCCACATCTGGGCATACCCGTCCCCTAGAGATGACATTGCAAAAACCAAGAGGTGACGGCTGGAAGGTTTAGAATGAATCTTAACCTCTGGCATTGATCTGGCCAACCCCCCAGACCATCGTTCTTTGCCTGCCAAGCCATTAGAGAAGGGGAAAGACCATATGAAAATCGGACTTGGTCCCACCCCCAAAGGGGTAGTCCAGCCCGAACTGCTAGGTCACATCCCTTCTGCATGAGACCACAAACATCCCCAGACATGTTTCAACCTTGTTGGGCATCATCAGTGAGGAGTAGCTTGGGTCTCTACGCCCAGCAGGCATGGGACCCACATCTGGGCATACTCATCCCACTAGGGATGACATAGAAAAAACAAAGAGGTTATGGCTGGAAGGTTTAGAATGAATCTTAACCTCTGGCATTGCTCTGGGCAACCCTCCAGACCATTGTTCTTCTCCTGCCATGCCATTACAGAAGTGGAAATACCATATGCATATCAGGCGTGGCCCCGTCCCAAAAGTGGCAGTCCACCCCAAACTGCTAGGTCACAACTCTTCATCATGAGACCACAAGCATCCCCAAACATGTTTCTGCCTTGTTGGGTTGACTCAGTGAGTAGTAGCTTGGGTCTCTAGGCCCAGCAGTCACGGCACCCACGTCTGGGCATACCCGTCCCACTTGGGGTGACATAGCAAAAACAAAGATGTGATGGCTGGAAGGTTTAGAATGAATCTTAACCTCTGGCATTGCTCTGGGCAACCCTCCAGACCATTGTTCTTCTCCTGCCATGCCATTACAGAAGTGGAAATACCATATGCATATCAGGCTTGGCCCCATCCCAAAGTGGCAGTCCACCCCAAACTGCTAGGTCACAAAACTTCATCATGAGACCACAAGCATCCCCAAACAAGTTTCTGCCTTGTTGTGTCTAGTCAGTGAGGAGTAGCTTGGGTCACTAGACCCAACAGGCACGGGACCCGCGTCTGGGCATACCCGTCCAATTCGGGATGACATAGCAAAAACAAAGAGGTGATGGCTGGAAGGTTTAAAGTGATTCTTAACCTCTGTCATTGCTCTGGACAACCCTCCAGACCATCGTTCTACGCCTGCCAAGCCATTACAGAAGGGAAAGGACCATATGCAAATCAGGCTTGGTCCCACCCCCAAAGGGGTAGTCCAGCCCGAACTGCTAGGTCACATCCCTTCTGCACGAGACCACAAGCATTCCCAGACATGTTTCAGCCTTGTTGGGCATCATCAGTGAGGAGTAGCTTGGGTCTCTAGGCCCAAAAGGCACAGGACCCACGTCTGGGCATACCCGTGTCACTCGGGGTGACAAAAGCAAAACAAAAGAGGTGATGGCTGGAAGGTTTAGAATAAATCTTAACCTCTGGCATTGCTCTGGGCAACCCTCCAGACCATCGTTCTTCGCCTGCCAAGCCATTACAAAAGGGAAAAGACCATATGCAAATCAGGCTTTGTCCCACCCCCAAAGGGGTAGTCCAGCCCGAACTGCTAGGTCACATCCCTTCTGCACGAGACCACAAGCATCCCCACACATGTTTTAGCCTTGTTGGGCATCATCACTGAGGAGTAGCTTGGGTCTCTAGGCCCAGCAGGCACGGGACCCACGTCTGGGCATACCCGTCCCACTCGGGGTGACAAAAGCAAAACAAAAGAGGTGATGGTTGTAAGGTTTAGAATAAATCTTAACCTCTGGCATTGCTCTGGGCAACCCTCCAGACCATCGTTCTTCGCCTGCCAAACCATTACAAAAGGGAAAAGACCATATGCAAATCGGACTTGGTCCCACCCCCAAAGGGGTAGTCCAGCCCGAACTGCTAGGTCACATCCCTTCTGCATGAGACCACAAACAACCCCAGACATGTTTCAACCTTGTTGGGCATCATCAGTGAGGAGTAGCTTGGGTCTCTAGGCCCAGCAGGTACGGGACACACGTCTGGGTTTACCAGTCTCACACGGAGTGACAAAGTAAAAACAAAGATGTGATGTCTGGAAGGTTTAGAATGAATCTTAACCTCTGGCATTGCTCTGGGCAACCCTCCAGACCACCGTTCTTGCCTTTCCATGCCATTACAGAAAGGCAAAGACCATAGGCAAATCAGGCTTGGCCCCATCCCAAAAGGGGCAGTCCAGCCCGAACTGCTAGGTCACAATGCTTCTGCACGAGACCACAAGCATCCCCAAACATGTTTCGGCCTTGTTCGGCCTCATCAGTGAGGAGTAGCTTGGGTCTCTAGGCCCAGCAGGTACGGGACACACGTCTGGGTTTACCAGTCTCACACGGAGTGACAAAGTAAAAACAAAGAGGTGATGGCCTGAAGGTTTAGAATGAATCTTAACCTCTGGCATTGCTCTGGGTGACCCTCCAGACCATCGTTCTTCGCCTGCCATGCCATTACAGAAGGGGAAAGACCATATGCAAATCAGGCGTGGCCCCATCCAAAAAGGGACAGTCCAGCTCAAACTGCTAGGTTCACAACACTTCTGTACGAGACCACAAGCATCCCCAAACATGTTTCGGCCATGTTGAGCCTCATCAGTGAGGAGTAACTTTGGTCTCTAGGCCCAGCAGGCACGGGACCCACGTCCGGGTATACCCGTCCCACTCGGAGTGACATAGCAAAAATAAAGAGATGATGGCTGGAAGGATTAGAATGAATCTTAACCTCTGGCATTGCTCTGGGCAACCCTCCAGACCATCATTCTTCGCCTGCCATGCCATTACAGAAGGGGAAAGACCATATGCAAATCAGGATTGGCCCCATCCCATAAGGGGCAGTCCAGCCCAAACTGCTAGGTCATAAGCCTTCTGCACGAGACCACAATCATCCCCAAACATGTTTCGGCCTTGTTGGGCTTCATCAGTGAGGAGTAGCTTGGTTCTCTAGGCCCAGAAGGCATGGGACCCACATCTGGGCATACCCGTCCCCTAGAGGTGACATTGCAAAAACAAAGAGGTGATGGCTGGAAGGTTTAGAATTAATCTTAACGTCTGGCATTGCTCTGGGCAACCCCCCAGACCATCGTTCTTTGCCTGCCAAGCCATTAGAGAAGGGGAAAGACCATATGCAAATCTGGCTTGGCCCCGCCGAAGAAGGGGCATTCCAGCCCAAAGTGCTAGGTCACATCTCTTCTGCACGAGACCACCAGCATCCCCAAACATGTTTCAGCCTTGTTGGGTCTCATCAGTGAGGAGTAGCTTGGGTCTCTAGGCCCAGCAGGCACGAGACCCACGTCTGGGTGCACCCGTCTCACTCGGAGTGACATAGCAAAAACAAAGTTGTGATGGCTGGAAGGTTTAGAATGAATCTTAACCTCTGGCATTGCTCTGGGCAACCCTCCAGACCATTGTTCTTCTCCTGCCAAGCCATTACAGAAGTGCAAATACCATATGCATATCAAGCGTGGCCCCATCCCAAAAGTGGCAGTCCACCCCAAACTGCTAGGTCTCAACCCTTCATTATGAGACCACAAGCATCCCCAAACACGTTTCTGCCTTGTTGGGTCTAGTCAGTGAGGAGTAGCTTGGGTCACTAGACCCAACAGGCACGGGACCCACGTCTGGGCATAACCGTCCAATTCGGGGTGACATAGCAAAACCAAAGAGGTGATGGCTGGAAGGTTTAAAATGATTCTTAGCCTCTGTCATTGCTCTGGACAACTCTACAGACCATCGTTCTTCGCCTGCCAATCCATTACAAAAGGGAAAAGACCATATGCAAATCAGGCTTGGTCCCACCCCCAAAGGGGTAGTCCAGCCCGAACTGCTAGGTCACATCCCTTCTGCACGAGACCACAAGCATGCCCAGACATGTTTCAGCCTTGTTGGGCATCGTCAGTGAGGAGTAGCTTGGGTCTCTAGGCCCAACAGGCACAGGACCCACGTCTGGGCATTCCCGTCCCACTCGGAGTGACAAAAGCAAAACAAAAGAGGTGATGGCTGGAAGGTTTAGAATAAATCTTCACCTCTGGCATTGCTCTGGGCAACCCTCCAGACCATCGTTCTTCGTCTGCCAAGCCATTAAAAAAAGGGAAAAGACCATATGCAAATCAGGCTTGGTCCCACCGCCAAAGGGGTAGTCCAGCCCGAACTGCTAGATCACATCCCTTCTGCACAATACCACAAGCATACCCAGACATGTTTCAGCCTTGTTGGGCATCATCAGTGAGGAGTAGCTTGGGTCTCTAGGCCCAGCAGGCACGGAACCCACGTCTGGGCATACCCCTCCCACTCAGGGTGACGAAAGCAAAACAAAAGAGGTGATGGCTGGAAGGTTTAGAATAAATCTTATCCTCTGGCATTGCTCTGGGCATACCTCCAGACCATCGTTCTTCGCCTGCCAAGCCATTACAAAAGGGAAAAGACCATATGCAATTCAGGCTTTGTCCTACCCCCAAAGGGGTACTCCAGCCTGAACTGCTAGGTCACAACACTTCTGCAGAAGACCACAAGCATCCCCAAACATGTTTCGGCCATGTTGAGCCTCATCAGTGAGGAGTAGCTTTGGTCTCTAGGCCCAGCAGGCACGGGACCCACGTCCGGGTATACCTGTCCCACTCGGAGTGACATAGCAAAAACAAAGAGTGATGGCTGGAAGGTTTACAATGAATCGTAACCTCTGACATTGTTCTGGGCAACCCTCCAGACATCGTTCTCCGCCTGTCCAGCTATTACAGAAGGGGAAAGACCATATGCAAAAAAGTCTTGGGCCCACCCCAAAAGGTGCAGTTCAGCCCAAACTGCTAGGTCACATGACTTCTGCACGAGACCACAAGCATCCCCAAACATGTTTTGGCCTTGTTGGGTATTGTCAGAGAGGAGTAGCTTGGGTCTCTAGGGCCAGCAGGCACAGGACCCACATCTGGGCATACCCGTCCCACTCGGTGTGACATAGAAAAAACAAAGAGATGATGGCTGGAAGGATTAGAATGAATCTTAACCTCTGGCATTGCTCTGGGCAACCCTCCAGACCATCATTCTTCGCCTGCCATGCCATTACAGAAGGGGAAAGACCATATGCAAATCAGGATTGGCCCCATCCCATAAGCGGCAGTCCAGCCCAAACTACTAGGTCATAAGCCTTCTGCACGAGACCACAATCATCCCCAAACATGTTTCGGCCTTGTTGGGCTTCATCAGTGAGGAGTAGCTTGGGTCTCTAGGCCCAGAAGGCATGGGACCCACATCTGGGCATACCCGTCCCCTAGAGATGACATTGCAAAAACCAAGAGGTGACGGCTGGAAGGTTTAGAATGAATCTTAACCTCTGACATTGATCTGGCCAACCCCCCAGACCATCGTTCTTTGCCTGCCAAGCCATTAGAGAAGGGGAAAGACCATATGAAAATCGGACTTGGTCCCACCCCCAAAGAGGTAGTCCAGCCCGAACTGCTAGGTCACATCCCTTCTGCATGAGACCACAAACATCCCCAGACATGTTTCAACCTTGTTGGGCATCATCAGTGAGGAGTAGCTTGGGTCTCTACGCCCAGCAGGCATGGGACCCACATCTGGGCATACTCATCCCACTAGGGATGACATAGCAAAAACAAAGAGGTTATGGCTGGAAGGTTTAGAATGAATCTTAACCTCTGGCATTGCTCTGGGCAACCCTCCAGACCATTGTTCTTCTCCTGCCATGCCATTACAGAAGTGGAAATACCATATGCATATCAGGCGTGGCCCCGTCCCAAAAGTGGCAGTCCACCCCAAACTGCTAGGTCACAACTCTTCATCATGAGACCACAAGCATCCCCAAACATGTTTCTGCCTTGTTGGGTTGACTCAGTGAGTAGTAGCTTGGGTCTCTAGGCCCAGCAGTCACGGCACCCACGTCTGGGCATACCCGTCCCACTTGGGGTGACATAGCAAAAACAAAGATGTGATGGCTGGAAGGTTTAGAATGAATCTTAACCTCTGGCATTGCTCTGGGCAACCCTCCAGACCATTGTTCTTCTCCTGCCATGCCATTACAGAAGTGGAAATACCATATGCATATCAGGCTTGGCCCCATCCCAAAGTGGCAGTCCACCCCAAACTGCTAGGTCACAAAACTTCATCATGAGACCACAAGCATCCCCAAACAAGTTTCTGCCTTGTTGTGTCTAGTCAGTGAGGAGTAGCTTGGGTCACTAGACCCAACAGGCACGGGACCCACGTCTGGGCATACCCGTCCAATTCGGGATGACATAGCAAAAACAAAGATGTGATGGCTGGAAGGTTTAAAATGATTCTTAACCTCTGTCATTGCTCTGGACAACCCTCCAGACCAACGTTCTTCGCCTGCCAAGCCATTACAGAAGGGAAAAGACCATATGCAAATCAGGCTTGGTCCCACCCCCAAAGGGGTAGTCCAGCCCGAACTGCTAGGTCACATCCCTTCTGCACGAGACCACAAGCATTCCCAGACATGTTTCAGCCTTGTTGGGCATCATCAGTGAGGAGTAGCTTGGGTCTCTAGGCCCAACAGGCACAGGGCCCACGTCTGGGCATACCCTTGTCACTCGGGGTGACAAAAGCAAATCAAAAGAGGTGATGGCTGGAAGGTTTAGAATAAATCTTAACCTCTGGCATTGCTCTGGGCAACCCTCCAGACCATCGTTCTTCGCCTGCCAAGCCATTACAAAAGGGAAAAGACCATATGCAAATCAGGCTTTGTCCCACCCCCAAAGGGGTAGTCCAGCCCGAACTGCTAGGTCACATCCCTTCTGCACGAGACCACAAGCATCCCCACACATGTTTTAGCCTTGTTGGGCATCATCACTGAGGAGTAGCTTGGGTCTCTAGGCCCAGCAGGCACAGGACCCACGTCTGGGCATTCCCGTCCCACTCGGGGTGACAAAAGCAAAACAAAAGAGGTGATGGCTGGAAGGTTTAGAATAAATCTTCACCTCTGGCATTGCTCTGGGCAACCCTCCAGACCATCGTTCTTCGCCTGCCAAGCCATTAAAAAAAGGGAAAAGACCACATGCAAATCAGGCTTGGTCCCACCGCCAAAGGGGTAGTCCAGCCCGAACTGCTAGATCACATCCCTTCTGCACGATACCACAAGCATACCCAGACATGTTTCAGCCTTGTTGGGCATCATCAGTGAGGAGTAGCTTGGGTCTCTAGGCCCAGCAGGCACGGAACCCACGTCTGGGCATACCCCTCCCACTCAGGGTGACCAAACTAAAACAAAAGAGGTGATGGCTGGAAGGTTTAGAATAAATCTTATCCTCTGGCATTGCTCTGGGCAAACCTCCAGACCATCGTTCTTCGCCTGCCAAGCCATTACAAAAGGGAAAAGACCATATGCAATTCAGGCTTTGTCCTACCCCCAAAGGGGTAGTCCAGCCTGAACTGCTAGGTCACAACACTTCTGCACGAGACCACAAGCATCCCCAAACATGTTTCGGCCATGTTGAGCCTCATCAGTGAGGAGTAGCTTTGGTCTCTAGGCCCAGCAGGCACGGGACCCACGTCCGGGTATACCTGTCCCACTCGGAGTGACATAGCAAAAACAAAGAGGTGATGGCTGGAAGGTTTAGAATGAATCGTAACCTCTGACATTGTTCTGGGCAACCCTCCAGACATCGTTCTTCGCCTGTCAAGCTATTACAGAAGGGGAAAGACCATATGCAAAAAAGTCTTGGGCCCACCCCAAAAGGTGCAGTTCAGCCCAAACTGCTAGGTCACATCCCTTCTGCACGAGACCACAAGCATCCCCAAACATGTTTTGGCCTTGTTGGGTATCGTCAGAGAGGAGTAGCTTGGGTCTCTAGGGCCAGCAGGCACAGGACCCACATCTGGGCATACCCGTCCCACTCGGTGTGACATAGCAAAAACAAAGAGATGATAGCTGGAAGGATTAGAATGAATCTTAACCTCTGGCATTGCTCTGGGCAACCCTCCAGACCATCATTCTTCGCCTGCCATGCCATTACAGAAGGGGAAAGACCATATGCAAATCAGGATTGGCCCCATCCCAAAAGGGGCAGTCCAGCCCAAACTGCTAGGTCATAAGCCTTCTGCACGAGACCACAATCATCCCCAAACATGTTTCGGCCTTGTTGGGCTTCTTCAGTTAGGAGTAGCTTGGGTCTCTAGGCCCAGAAGGCATGGGACCCACATCTGGGCATACCCGTCCCCTAGAGGTGACATTGCAAAAACCAAGAGGTGATGGCTGGAAGGTTTAGAATTAATCTTAACCTCTGGCATTGCTCTAGGCAACCCCCCAGACCATCGTTCTTTGCCTACAAAGCCATTAGAGAAGGAGAAAGACCATATGCAAATCAGGCTCGGCCCCACCGAAGAAGGGGCATTCCAGCCCAAAGTGCTAGGTCACATCCCTTCTGCACGAGACCACAAACATCCCCAAACATGTTTCAGCCTTGTTGGGCCTCATCAGTGAGGAGTCGCTTGAGTCTCTAGGCCCAGCAGGCACGAGACCCACATCTGGGTACACCCATCTCACTCGGAGTGACATAGCAAAAACAAAGTTGTGATGGGTGGAAGGTTTAGAATGAATCTTAACCTCTGCCATTGCTCTGGGCAACCCTCCAGACCATTGTTCTTCTCCTGCCACGCCATTGCTGAAGTGGAAATACCATATGCATATCAGGCGTGGCCCCATCCCAAAAGAGGCAGTCCACCCCAAAAACCCTTCATCATAAGACCACAAGCATCCCCAAACACGTTTCTGCCTTGTTGGGTCGAGTCAGTGAGGAGTAGCTTGGGTCTCTAGGCCCAGCAGGCACGGGACCCACATCTGGGCATACCCGTCCAACTTGGGGTGACATAGCAAAAACAAAGATGTGATGGCTGGAAGGTTTAGAATGAATCTTAACCTCTGACATTGCTCTGGGCAACCCTCCAGACCATTGTTCTTCTCCTGCCATGCCATTACAGAAGTGGAAATACCATATGCATATCAGGCGTGGCCCCATCCCAAAAGTGGCAGTCCACCCGAAACTGCTCGATCACAACACTTCATCATGAGACCACAAGCATCCCCAAACACGTTTCTGCCTTGTTGGGTCGAGTCAGTGAGGAGTAGCTTGGGTCTCTAGGCCCAGCAGGCACGGGACCCACATCTGGGCATACCCGTCCAACTTGGGGTGACATAGCATAAATAAAGATGTGATGGCTGGAAGGTTTAGAATGAATCTTAACCTCTGACATTGCTCTGGGCAACCCTCCAGACCATTGTTCTTCTCCTGCCATGCTATTACAGAAGTGGAAATACCATATGCATATCAGGCGTGGCCCCATCCCAAAAGTGGCAGTCCACCCCAAACTGCTAGGTCACAACACTTCATCATGAGACCACAAGCATCCCCAAACACGTTTCTGCCTTGTTGGGTCTAGTCAGTGAGGAGTAGCTTGGGTCACTAGACTCAACAGGCACGGGACCCACGTCTGGGCATAACCGTCCAATTCGGGGTGACATAGCAAAAACAAAGAGGTGATGGCTGGAAGGTTTAAAATGATTCTTAACCTCTGTCATTGCTCTGGACAACCCTCCAGACCATCGTTCTTCGCCTGCCAAGCCATTACAGAAGGGAAAAGACCATATGCAAATCAGGCTTGGTCCCACCCCCAAAGGGGTAGTCCAGCCCAAACTGCTAGGTCACATCCCTTCTGCACGAGACCACAAGCATCCCCAGACATGTTTCAGCCTTGTTGGGCATCGTCAGTGAGGAGTAGCTTGGGTCTCTAAGCCCAACAGGCACAGGACTCACGTCTGGGCATACCCGTCCCACTCGGGGTGACAAAAGCAAAACAAAAGAGGTGATGGCTGGGAGGTTTAGAATAAATCTTAACCTCTGGCATTGCTTTGGGCAACCCTCCAGACCATCGTTCTTCGCCTGCCAAGCCATTACAAAAGGGAAAAGGCCATATGCAAATCAGGCTTGGTCCCACCCCCAAAGGGGTAGTCCAGCCCGAACTGCTAGGTCACATCCCTTCTGCACGAGACCACAAGCATACCCAGACATGTTTCAACCTTGTTGGGCATCATCAGTGAGGAGTAGCTTGGGTTCAAGGCCCAGCAGGCACGGAACCCACGTCTGGGCATACCCCTCAAGCTCAGGGTGACAAAAGCAAAACAAAAGAGGTGATGGCTGGAAGGTTTAGAATAAATCTTATCCTCTGGCATTGCTCTGGGCAACCCTCCAGACCATCGTTCTTCGCCTGCCAAGCCATTACAAAAGGGAAAAGACTATATGCAAATCAGACTTGGTCCCACCCGCAAAGGGGTAGTCCAGCCCGAACTGCTAGGTCACATCCCTTATGCACGAGACCACAAGCATCCCCAAACATGTTTCTGCCTTGTTGGGTTGACTCAGTGAGTAGTAGCTTGGGTCTCTAGGCCCAGCAGTCACGGCACCCACGTCTGGGCATACCCGTCCCACTTGGGGTGACATAGCAAAAACAAAGATGTGATGGCTGGAAGGTTTAGAATGAATCTTAACCTCTGGCATTGCTCTGGGCAACCCTCCAGACCATTGTTCTTCTCCTGCCATGCCATTACAGAAGTGGAAATACCATATGCATATCAGGCTTGGCCCCATCCCAAAGTGGCAGTCCACCCCAAACTGCTAGGTCTCAACCCTTCATTATGAGACCACAAGCATCCCCAAACACGTTTCTGCCTTGTTGGGTCTAGTCAATGAGGAGTAGCTTGGGTCACTAGACCCAACAGGCACGGGACCCACGTCTGGGCATAACCGTCCAATTCGGGGTGACATAGCAAAACCAAAGAGGTGATGGCTGGAAGGTTTAAAATGATTCTTAGCCTCTGTCATTGCTCTGGAGAACTCTCCAGACCATCGTTCTTCGCCTGCCAATCCATTACAAAAGGGAAAAGACCATATGCAAATCAGGCTTGGTCCCACCCCCAAAGGGGTAGTCCAGCCCGAACTGCTAGGTCACATCCCTTCTGCACGAGACCACAAGCATGCCCAGACATGTTTCCACCTTGTTGGGCATCGTCAGTGAGGAGTAGCTTGGGTCTCTAGGCCCAACAGGCACAGGACCCACGTCTGGGCATTCCCGTCCCACTCGGAGTGACAAAAGCAAAACAAAAGACGTGATGGCTGGAAGGTTTAGAATAAATCTTCACCTCTGGCATTGCTCTGGGCAACCCTCCAGACCATCGTTCTTCGTCTGCCAAGCCATTAAAAAAAGGGAAAAGACCATATGCAAATCAGGCTTGGTCCCACCGCCAAAGGGGTAGTCCAGCCCGAACTGCTAGATCACATCCCTTCTGCACGATACCACAAGCATACCCAGACATGTTTCAGCCTTGTTGGGCATCATCAGTGAGGAGTAGCTTGGGTCTCTAGGCCCAGCAGGCACGGAACCCACGTCTGGGCATACCCCTCCCACTCAGGGTGACGAAAGCAAAACAAAAGAGGTGATGGCTGGAAGGTTTAGAATAAATCTTATCCTCTGGCATTGCTCTGGGCAAACCTCCAGACCATCGTTCTTCGCCTGCCAAGCCATTACAAAAGGGAAAAGACCATATGCAATTCAGGCTTTGTCCTACCCCCAAAGGGGTACTCCAGCCTGAACTGCTAGGTCACAACACTTCTGCAGAAGACCACAAGCATCCCCAAACATGTTTCGGCCATGTTGAGCCTCATCAGTGAGGAGTAGCTTTGGTCTCTAGGCCCAGCAGGCACGGGACCCACGTCCGGGTATACCTGTCCCACTCGGAGTGACATAGCAAAAACAAAGAGTGATGGCTGGAAGGTTTACAATGAATCGTAACCTCTGACATTGTTCTGGGCAACCCTCCAGACATCGTTCTCCGCCTGTCCAGCTATTACAGAAGGGGAAAGACCATATGCAAAAAAGTCTTGGGCCCACCCCAAAAGGTGCAGTTCAGCCCAAACTGCTAGGTCACATCCCTTCTGCACGAGACCACAAGCATCCCCAAACATGTTTTGGCCTTGTTGGGTATTGTCAGATAGGAGTAGCTTGGGTCTCTAGGGCCAGCAGGCACAGAACCCACATCTGGGCATACCCGTCCCACTCGGTGTGACATAGCAAAAACAAAGAGATGATGGCTGGAAGGATTAGAATGAATCTTAACCTCTGGCATTGCTCTGGGCAACCCTCCAGACCATCATTCTTCGCCTGCCATGCCATTACAGAAGGGGAAAGACCATATGCAAATCAGGATTGGCCCCATCCCATAAGCGGCAGTCCAGCCCAAACTACTAGGTCATAAGCCTTCTGCACGAGACCACAATCATCCCCAAACATGTTTCGGCCTTGTTGGGCTTCATCAGTGAGGAGTAGCTTGGGTCTCTAGGCCCAGAAGGCATGGGACCCACATCTGGGCACACCCGTCCCCTAGAGATGACATTGCAAAAACCAAGAGGTGACGGCTGGAAGGTTTAGAATGAATCTTAACCTCTGGCATTGATCTGGCCAACCCCCCATACCATCGTTCTTTGCCTGCCAAGCCATTAGAGAAGGGGAAAGACCATATGAAAATCGGACTTGGTCCCACCCCCAAAGGGGTAGTCCAGCCCGAACTGCTAGGTCACATCCCTTCTGCATGAGACCACAAACATCCCCAGACATGTTTCAACCTTGTTGGGCATCATCAGTGAGGAGTAGCTTGGGTCTCTACGCCCAGCAGGCATGGGACCCACATCTGGGCATACTCATCCCACTAGGGATGACATAGCAAAAACAAAGAGGTTATGGCTGGAAGGTTTAGAATGAATCTTAACCTCTGGCATTGCTCTGGGCAACCCTCCAGACCAATGTTCTTCTGCCATGCCATAACAGAAGTGGAAATACCATATGCATATCAGGCGTGGCCCCGTCCCAAAAGTGGCAGTCCACCCCAAACTGCTAGGTCACAACTCTTCATCATGAGACCACAAGCATCCCCAAACATGTTTCTGCCTTGTTGGGTTGACTCAGTGAGTAGTAGCTTGGGTCTCTAGGCCCAGCAGTCACGGCACCCACGTCTGGGCATATCCGTCCCACTTGGGGTGACATAGCAAAAACAAAGATGTGATGGCTGGAAGGTTTAGAATGAATCTTAACCTCTGGCATTGCTCTGGGCAACCCTCCAGACCATTGTTCTTCTCCTGCCATGCCATTACAGAAGTGGAAATACCATATACATATCAGGCTTGGCCCCATCCCAAAGTGGCAGTCCACCCCAAACTGCTAGGTCACAAAACTTCATCATGAGACCTCAAGCATCCCCAAACAAGTTTCTGCCTTGTTGTGTCTAGTCAGTGAGGAGTAGCTTGGGTCACTAGACCCAACAGGCACGGGACCCACGTCTGGGCATACCCGTCCAATTCGGGATGACATAGCAAAAACAAAGAGGTGATGGCTGGAAGGTTTAAAATGATTCTTAACCTCTGTCATTGCTCTGGACAACCCTCCAGACCATCGTTCTTCGCCTGCCATGCCATTACAGAAGGGAAAAGACCATATGCAAATCAGGCTTGGTCCCACCCCCAAAGGGGTAGTCCAGCCCGAACTGCTAGGTCACATCCCTTCTGCACGAGACCACAAGCATTCCCAGACATGTTTCAGCCTTGTTGGGCATCATCAGTGAGGAGTAGCTTGGGTCTCTAGGCCCAACAGGCACAGGACCCACGTCTGGGCATACGCGTGTCACTCGGGGTGACAAAAGCAAAACAAAAGAGGTGATGGCTGGAAGGTTTAGAATAAATCTTAACCTCTGGCATTGCTCTGGGCAACCCTCCAGACCATCGTTCTTCGCCTGCCAAGCCATTACAAAAGGGAAAAGACCATATGCAAATCAGGCTTTGTCCCACCCCCAAAGGGGTAGTCCAGCCCGAACTGCTAGGTCACATCCCTTCTGCACGAGACCACAAGCATCCCCACACATGTTTTAGCCTTGTTGGGCATCATCACTGAGGAGTAGCTTGGGTCTCTAGGCCCAGCAGGCACGGGACCCACGTCTGGGCATACCCGTCCCACTCGGGGTGACAAAAGCAAAACAAAAGAGGTGATGGCTGTAAGGTTTAGAATAAATCTTAACCTCTGGCATTGCTCTGGGCAACCCCCCAGACCATCGTTCTTCGCCTGCCAAACCATTACAAAAGGGAAAAGACCATATGCAAATCGGACTTGGTCCCACCCCCAAAGGGGTAGTCCAGCCCGAACTGCTAGGTCACAATGCTTCTGCACGAGACCACAAGCATCCCCAAACATGTTTCGGCCATGTTGAGCCTCATCAGTGAGGAGTAGCTTTGGTCTCTAGGCCCAGCAGGCACGGTACCCACGTCCGGGTATACCCGTCCCACTTGGAGTGACATAGCAAAAACAAAGAGGTGATGGCTGGAAGGTTTACAAGGCATCTTAACCTCTGACATTGCTCTGGGCAACTCTCCACACCATCGTTCTTTGCCTGCCAAACCATTAGAAAAGGGACAAGACCATATGCAAATCAGGCTTGGTCCCACTCCCAAAGGGGTAGTCTAGCCCGAACTGCTAGGTCACATCCCTTCTGCATGAGACCACAAACATCCCCAGACATGTTTAAACCTTGTTGGGCATCATCTGTGAGGAGTAGCTTGGGTCTCTACGCCCAGCAGGCATGGGACCCACATCTGGGCATACTCATCCCACTAGGGATGACATAGCAAAAACAAAGAGGTTATGGCTGGAAGGTTTAGAATGAATCTTAACCTCTGGCATTGCTCTGGGCAACCCTCCAGACCATCGTTCTTGCCCTTCCATGCCATTACAGAAAGGCAAAGACCATATGCAAATCAGGCTTGGCCCCATCCCAAAAGGGGCAGTCCAGCCCGAACTGCTAGGTCACAACGCTTCTGCACGAGACCACAAGCATCCCCAAACATGTTTCAGCCTTGTTCGGTCTCATCAGTGAGGAGTAGCTTGGGTCTCTGGGCCCAGCAGGCACGGGACACACGTCTGGGTATGCCAGTCTCACTCGGAGTGACAAAGCAAAAACAAAGAGGTGATGGCTGGAAGGTTTACAATGCATCATAACCTCTGACATTGCTTTGGGCAACTCTCCAGACCATCGTTCTTCGCCTGCCAAACCATTACAAAAGGGAAAAGACCATATGCAAATCAGGCTTGGTCCCACCCCCAAAGGGGTAGTATAGCCCGAACTGCTAGGTCACATCCCTTCTGCATGAGACAACAAACATCCCCAGACATGTTTCAACCTTGTTGGGCATCATCAGTGAGGAGTAGCTTGGGTCTCTAGGCCCAACAGGCATGGGACACACATCAGGGCATAACCGTCCCACTAGGGATGACATAGAAAAAACAAAGAGGTTATGGCTGGAAGGTTTAGAATGAATCTTAACCTCTGGCATTGCTCTGGGCAACCCTCCAGACCACCGTTCTTGCCCTTCCATGCCATTACAGAAAGGCAAAGACCATAGGCAAATCAGGCTTGGCCCCATCCCAAAAGGGGCAGTCCAGCCCGAACTGCTAGGTCACAATGCTTCTGCACGAGACCACAAGCATCCCCAAACATGTTTCGGCCTTGTTCGGCCTCATCAGTGAGGAGTAGCTTGGGTCTATAGGCCCAGCAGGTACGGGACACACGTCTGGGTTTACCAGTCTCACACGGAGTGACAAAGTAAAAACAAAGATGTGATGGCTGGAAGGTTTAGAATGAATCTTAACCTCTGGCATTGCTCTGGGTGACCCTCCAGACCATCGTTCTTCGCCTGCCATGCCATTACAGAAGGGGAAAGACCATATGCAAATCAGGCGTGGCCCCATCCAAAAAGGGACAGTCCAGCTCAAACTGCTAGGTTCACAACACTTCTGTACGAGACCACAAGCATCCCCAAACATGTTTCGGCCATGTTGAGCCTCATCAGTGAGGAGTAACTTTGGTCTCTAGGCCCAGCAGGCACGGGACCCACGTCCGGGTATACCCGTCCCACTCGGAGTGACATAGCAAAAATAAAGAGATGATGGCTGGAAGGATTAGAATGAATCTTAACCTCTGGCATTGCTCTGGGCAACCCTCCAGACCATCATTCTTCGCCTGCCATGCCATTACAGAAGGGGAAAGACCATATGCAAATCAGGATTGGCCCCATCCCATAAGGGGCAGTCCAGCCCAAACTGCTAGGTCATAAGCCTTCTGCACGAGACCACAATCATCCCCAAACATGTTTCGGCCTTGTTGGGCTTCATCAGTGAGGAGTAGCTTGGTTCTCTAGGCCCAGAAGGCATGGGACCCACATCTGGGCATACCCGTCCCCTAGAGGTGACATTGCAAAAACAAAGAGGTGATGGCTGGAAGGTTTAGAATTAATCTTAACGTCTGGCATTGCTCTGGGCAACCCCCCAGACCATCGTTCTTTGCCTGCCAAGCCATTAGAGAAGGAGAAAGACCATATGCAAATCAGGCTTGGCCCCGCCGAAGAAGGGGCATTCCAGCCCAAAGTGCTAGGTCACATCTCTTCTGCACGAGACCACCAGCATCCCCAAACATGTTTCAGCCTTGTTGGGTCTCATCAGTGAGGAGTAGCTTGGGTCTCTAGGCCCAGCAGGCACGAGACCCACGTCTGGGTGCACCCGTCTCACTCGGAGTGACATAGCAAAAACAAAGTTGTGATGGCTGGAAGGTTTAGAATGAATCTTAACCTCTGGCATTGCTCTGGGCAACCCTCCAGACCATTGTTCTTCTCCTGCCAAGCCATTACAGAAGTGCAAATACCATATGCATATCAGGCGTGGCCCCATCCCAAAAGTGGCAGTCCACCCCAAACTGCTAGGTCTCAACCCTTCCTTATGAGACCACAAGCATCCCCAAACACGTTTCTGCCTTGTTGGGTCTAGTCAGTGAGGAGTAGCTTGGGTCACTAGACCCAACAGGCACGGGACCCACGTCTGGGCATAACCGTCCAATTCGGGGTGACATAGCAAAACCAAAGAGGTGATGGCTGGAAGGTTTAAAATGATTCTTAGCCTCTGTCATTGCTCTGGACAACTCTCCAGACCATCGTTCTTCGCCTGCCAATCCATTACAAAAGGGAAAAGACCATATGCAAATCAGGCTTGGTCCCACCCCCAAAGGGGTAGTCCAGCCCGAACTGCTAGGTCACATCCCTTCTGCACGAGACCACAAGCATGCCCAGACATGTTTCAGCCTTGTTGGGCATCGTCAGTGAGGAGTAGCTTGGGTCTCTAGGCCCAACAGGCACAGGACCCACGTCTGGGCATTCCCGTCCCACTCGGAGTGACAAAAGCAAAACAAAAGAGGTGATGGCTGGAAGGTTTAGAATAAATCTTCACCTCTGGCATTGCTCTGGGCAACCCTCCAGACCATCGTTCTTCGTCTGCCAAGCCATTAAAAAAAGGGAAAAGACCATATGCAAATCAGGCTTGGTCCCACCGCCAAAGGGGTAGTCCAGCCCGAACTGCTAGATCACATCCCTTCTGCACGATACCACAAGCATACCCAGACATGTTTCAGCCTTGTTGGGCATCATCAGTGAGGAGTAGCTTGGGTCTCTAGGCCCAGCAGGCACGGAACCCACGTCTGGGCATACCCCTCCCACTCAGGGTGACGAAAGCAAAACAAAAGAGGTGATGGCTGGAAGGTTTAGAATAAATCTTATCCTCTGGCATTGCTCTGGGCAAACCTCCAGACCATCGTTCTTCGCCTGCCAAGCCATTACAAAAGGGAAAAGACCATATGCAATTCAGGCTTTGTCCTACCCCCAAAGGGGTACTCCAGCCTGAACTGCTAGGTCACAACACTTCTGCAGAAGACCACAAGCATCCCCAAACATGTTTCGGCCATGTTGAGCCTCATCAGTGAGGAGTAGCTTTGGTCTCTAGGCCCAGCAGGCACGGGACCCACGTCCGGGTATACCTGTCCCACTCGGAGTGACATAGCAAAAACAAAGAGTGATGGCTGGAAGGTTTACAATGAATCGTAACCTCTGACATTGTTCTGGCCAACCCTCCAGACATCGTTCTCCGCCTGTCCAGCTATTACAGAAGGGGAAAGACCATATGCAAAAAAGTCTTGGGCCCACCCCAAAAGGTGCAGTTCAGCCCAAACTGCTAGGTCACATCCCTTCTGCACGAGACCACAAGCATCCCCAAACATGTTTTGGCCTTGTTGGGTATTGTCAGAGAGGAGTAGCTTGGGTCTCTAGGGCCAGCAGGCACAGGACCCACATCTGGGCATACCCGTCCCACTCGGTGTGACATAGCAAAAACAAAGAGATGATGGCTGGAAGGATTAGAATGAATCTTAACCTCTGGCATTGCTCTGGGCAACCCTCCAGACCATCATTCTTCGCCTGCCATGCCATTAAAGAAGGGGAAAGACCATATGCAAATCAGGATTGGCCCCATCCCATAAGCGGCAGTCCAGCCCAAACTACTAGGTCATAAGCCTTCTGCACGAGACCACAATCATCCCCAAACATGTTTCGGCCTTGTTGGGCTTCATCAGTGAGGAGTAGCTTGGGTCTCTAGGCCCAGAAGGCATGGGACCCACATCTGGGCATACCCGTCCCCTAGAGATGACATTGCAAAAACCAAGAGGTGACGGCTGGAAGGTTTAGAATGAATCTTAACCTCTGGCATTGATCTGGCCAACCCCCCAGACCATCGTTCTTTGCCTGCCAAGCCATTAGAGAAGGGGAAAGACCATATGAAAATCGGACTTGTTCCCACCCCCAAAGGTGTAGTCCAGCCCGAACTGCTAGGTCACATCCCTTCTGCATGAGACCACAAACATCCCCAGACATGTTTCAACCTTGTTGGGCATCATCAGTGAGGAGTAGCTTGGGTCTCTACGCCCAGCAGGCATGGGACCCACATCTGGGCATACTCATCCCACTAGGGATGACATAGAAAAAACAAAGAGGTTATGGCTGGAAGGTTTAGAATGAATCTTAACCTCTGGCATTGCTCTGGGCAACCCTCCAGACCATTGTTCTTCTCCTGCCATGCCATTACAGAAGTGGAAATACCATATGCATATCAGGCGTGGCCCCGTCCCAAAAGTGGCAGTCCACCCCAAACTGCTAGGTCACAACTCTTCATCATGAGACCACAAGCATCCCCAAACATGTTTCTGCCTTGTTGGGTTGACTCAGTGAGTAGTAGCTTGGGTCTCTAGGCCCAGCAGTCACGGCACCCACGTCTGGGCATACCCGTCCCACTTGGGGTGACATAGCAAAAACAAAGATGTGATGGCTGGAAGGTTTAGAATGAATCTTAACCTCTGGCATTGCTCTGGGCAACCCTCCAGACCATTGTTCTTCTCCTGCCATGCCATTACAGAAGTGGAAATACCATATGCATATCAGGCTTGGCCCCATCCCAAAGTGGCAGTCCACCCCAAACTGCTAGGTCACAAAACTTCATCATGAGACCACAAGCATCCCCAAACAAGTTTCTGCCTTGTTGTGTCTAGTCAGTGAGGAGTAGCTTGGGTCACTAGACCCAACAGGCACGGGACCCGCGTCTGGGCATACCCGTCCAATTCGGGATGACATAGCAAAAACAAAGAGGTGATGGCTGGAAGGTTTAACCTCTGTCATTGCTCTGGACAACCCTCCAGACCATCGTTCTACGCCTGCCAAGCCATTACAGAAGGGAAAGGACCATATGCAAATCAGGCTTGGTCCCACCCCCAAAGGGGTAGTCCAGCCCGAACTGCTAGGTCACATCCCTTCTGCACGAGACCACAAGCATTCCCAGACATGTTTCAGCCTTGTTGGGCATCATCAGTGAGGAGTAGCTTGGGTCTCTAGGCCCAAAAGGCACAGGACCCACGTCTGGGCATACCCGTGTCACTCGGGGTGACAAAAGCAAAACAAAAGAGGTGATGGCTGGAAGGTTTAGAATAAATCTTAACCTCTGGCATTGCTCTGGGCAACCCTCCAGACCATCGTTCTTCGCCTGCCAAGCCATTACAAAAGGGAAAAGACCATATGCAAATCAGGCTTTGTCCCACCCCCAAAGGGGTAGTCCAGCCCGAACTGCTAGGTCACATCCCTTCTGCACGAGACCACAAGCATCCCCACACATGTTTTAGCCTTGTTGGGCATCATCACTGAGGAGTAGCTTGGGTCTCTAGGCCCAGCAGGCACGGGACCCACGTCTGGGCATACCCGTCCCACTCGGGGTGACAAAAGCAAAACAAAAGAGGTGATGGTTGTAAGGTTTAGAATAAATCTTAACCTCTGGCATTGCTCTGGGCAACCCTCCAGACCATCGTTCTTCGCCTGCCAAACCATTACAAAAGGGAAAAGACCATATGCAAATCGGACTTGGTCCCACCCCCAAAGGGGTAGTCCAGCCCGAACTGCTAGGTCACATCCCTTCTGCATGAGACCACAAACAACCCCAGACATGTTTCAACCTTGTTGGGCATCATCAGTGAGGAGTAGCTTGGGTCTCTAGGCCCAGCAGGTACGGGACACACGTCTGGGTTTACCAGTCTCACACGGAGTGACAAAGTAAAAACAAAGATGTGATGTCTGGAAGGTTTAGAATGAATCTTAACCTCTGGCATTGCTCTGGGCAACCCTCCAGACCACCGTTCTTGCCTTTCCATGCCATTACAGAAAGGCAAAGACCATAGGCAAATCAGGCTTGGCCCCATCCCAAAAGGGGCAGTCCAGCCCGAACTGCTAGGTCACAATGCTTCTGCACGAGACCACAAGCATCCCCAAACATTTTTCGGCCTTGTTCGGCCTCATCAGTGAGGAGTAGCTTGGGTCTCTAGGCCCAGCAGGTACGGGACACACGTCTGGGTTTACCAGTCTCACACGGAGTGACAAAGTAAAAACAAAGAGGTGATGGCCTGAAGGTTTAGAATGAATCTTAACCTCTGGCATTGCTCTGGGTGACCCTCCAGACCATCGTTCTTCGCCTGCCATGCCATTACAGAAGGGGAAAGACCATATGCAAATCAGGCGTGGCCCCATCCAAAAAGGGACAGTCCAGCTCAAACTGCTAGGTTCACAACACTTCTGTACGAGACCACAAGCATCCCCAAACATGTTTCGGCCATGTTGAGCCTCATCAGTGAGGAGTAACTTTGGTCTCTAGGCCCAGCAGGCACGGGACCCACGTCCGGGTATACCCGTCCCACTCGGAGTGACATAGCAAAAATAAAGAGATGATGGCTGGAAGGATTAGAATGAATCTTAACCTCTGGCATTGCTCTGGGCAACCCTCCAGACCATCATTCTTCGCCTGCCATGCCATTACAGAAGGGGAAAGACCATATGCAAATCAGGATTGGCCCCATCCCATAAGGGGCAGTCCAGCCCAAACTGCTAGGTCATAAGCCTTCTGCACGAGACCACAATCATCCCCAAACATGTTTCGGCCTTGTTGGGCTTCATCAGTGAGGAGTAGCTTGGTTCTCTAGGCCCAGAAGGCATGGGACCCACATCTGGGCATACCCGTCCCCTAGAGGTGACATTGCAAAAACAAAGAGGTGATGGCTGGAAGGTTTAGAATTAATCTTAACGTCTGGCATTGCTCTGGGCAACCCCCCAGACCATCGTTCTTTGCCTGCCAAGCCATTAGAGAAGGGGAAAGACCATATGCAAATCTGGCTTGGCCCCGCCGAAGAAGGGGCATTCCAGCCCAAAGTGCTAGGTCACATCTCTTCTGCACGAGACCACCAGCATCCCCAAACATGTTTCAGCCTTGTTGGGTCTCATCAGTGAGGAGTAGCTTGGGTCTCTAGGCCCAGCAGGCACGAGACCCACGTCTGGGTGCACCCGTCTCACTCGGAGTGACATAGCAAAAACAAAGTTGTGATGGCTGGAAGGTTTAGAATGAATCTTAACCTCTGGCATTGCTCTGGGCAACCCTCCAGACCATTGTTCTTCTCCTGCCAAGCCATTACAGAAGTGCAAATACCATATGCATATCAAGCGTGGCCCCATCCCAAAAGTGGCAGTCCACCCCAAACTGCTAGGTCTCAACCCTTCATTATGAGACCACAAGCATCCCCAAACACGTTTCTGCCTTGTTGGGTCTAGTCAGTGAGGAGTAGCTTGGGTCACTAGACCCAACAGGCACGGGACCCACGTCTGGGCATAACCGTCCAATTCGGGGTGACATAGCAAAACCAAAGAGGTGATGGCTGGAAGGTTTAAAATGATTCTTAGCCTCTGTCATTGCTCTGGACAACTCTACAGACCATCGTTCTTCGCCTGCCAATCCATTACAAAAGGGAAAAGACCATATGCAAATCAGGCTTGGTCCCACCCCCAAAGGGGTAGTCCAGCCCGAACTGCTAGGTCACATCCCTTCTGCACAAGACCACAAGCATGCCCAGACATGTTTCAGCCTTGTTGGGCATCGTCAGTGAGGAGTAGCTTGGGTCTCTAGGCCCAACAGGCACAGGACCCACGTCTGGGCATTCCCGTCCCACTCGGAGTGACAAAAGCAAAACAAAAGAGGTGATGGCTGGAAGGTTTAGAATAAATCTTCACCTCTGGGATTGCTCTGGGCAACCCTCCAGACCATCGTTCTTCGTCTGCCAAGCCATTAAAAAAAGGGAAAAGACCATATGCAAATCAGGCTTGGTCCCACCGCCAAAGGGGTAGTCCAGCCCGAACTGCTAGATCACATCCCTTCTGCACAATACCACAAGCATACCCAGACATGTTTCAGCCTTGTTGGGCATCATCAGTGAGGAGTAGCTTGGGTCTCTAGGCCCAGCAGGCACGGAACCCACGTCTGGGCATACCCCTCCCACTCAGGGTGACGAAAGCAAAACAAAAGAGGTGATGGCTGGAAGGTTTAGAATAAATCTTATCCTCTGGCATTGCTCTGGGCATACCTCCAGACCATCGTTCTTCGCCTGCCAAGCCATTACAAAAGGGAAAAGACCATATGCAATTCAGGCTTTGTCCTACCCCCAAAGGGGTACTCCAGCCTGAACTGCTAGGTCACAACACTTCTGCAGAAGACCACAAGCATCCCCAAACATGTTTCGGCCATGTTGAGCCTCATCAGTGAGGAGTAGCTTTGGTCTCTAGGCCCAGCAGGCACGGGACCCACGTCCGGGTATACCTGTCCCACTCGGAGTGACATAGCAAAAACAAAGAGTGATGGCTGGAAGGTTTAGAATGAATCGTAACCTCTGACATTGTTCTGGGCAACCCTCCAGACATCGTTCTCCGCCTGTCCAGCTATTACAGAAGGGGAAAGACCATATGCAAAAAAGTCTTGGGCCCACCCCAAAAGGTGCAGTTCAGCCCAAACTGCTAGGTCACATGACTTCTGCACGAGACCACAAGCATCCCCAAACATGTTTTGGCCTTGTTGGGTATTGTCAGAGAGGAGTAGCTTGGGTCTCTAGGGCCAGCAGGCACAGGACCCACATCTGGGCATACCCGTCCCACTCGGTGTGACATAGAAAAAACAAAGAGATGATGGCTGGAAGGATTAGAATGAATCTTAACCTCTGGCATTGCTCTGGGCAACCCTCCAGACCATCATTCTTCGCCTGCCATGCCATTACAGAAGGGGAAAGACCATATGCAAATCAGGATTGGCCCCATCCCATAAGCGGCAGTCCAGCCCAAACTACTAGGTCATAAGCCTTCTGCACGAGACCACAATCATCCCCAAACATGTTTCGGCCTTGTTGGGCTTCATCAGTGAGGAGTAGCTTGGGTCTCTAGGCCCAGAAGGCATGGGACCCACATCTGGGCATACCCGTCCCCTAGAGATGACATTGCAAAAACCAAGAGGTGACGGCTGGAAGGTTTAGAATGAATCTTAACCTCTGACATTGATCTGGCCAACCCCCCAGACCATCGTTCTTTGCCTGCCAAGCCATTAGAGAAGGGGAAAGACCATATGAAAATCGGACTTGGTCCCACCCCCAAAGAGGTAGTCCAGCCCGAACTGCTAGGTCACATCCCTTCTGCATGAGACCACAAACATCCCCAGACATGTTTCAACCTTGTTGGGCATCATCAGTGAGGAGTAGCTTGGGTCTCTACGCCCAGCAGGCATGGGACCCACATCTGGGCATACTCATCCCACTAGGGATGACATAGCAAAAACAAAGAGGTTATGGCTGGAAGGTTTAGAATGAATCTTAACCTCTGGCATTGCTCTGGGCAACCCTCCAGACCATTGTTCTTCTCCTGCCATGCCATTACAGAAGTGGAAATACCATATGCATATCAGGCGTGGCCCCGTCCCAAAAGTGGCAGTCCACCCCAAACTGCTAGGTCACAACTCTTCATCATGAGACCACAAGCATCCCCAAACATGTTTCTGCCTTGTTGGGTTGACTCAGTGAGTAGTAGCTTGGGTCTCTAGGCCCAGCAGTCACGGCACCCACGTCTGGGCATACCCGTCCCACTTGGGGTGACATAGCAAAAACAAAGATGTGATGGCTGGAAGGTTTAGAATGAATCTTAACCTCTGGCATTGCTCTGGGCAACCCTCCAGACCATTGTTCTTCTCCTGCCATGCCATTACAGAAGTGGAAATACCATATGCATATCAGGCTTGGCCCCATCCCAAAGTGGCAGTCCACCCCAAACTGCTAGGTCACAAAACTTCATCATGAGACCACAAGCATCCCCAAACAAGTTTCTGCCTTGTTGTGTCTAGTCAGTGAGGAGTAGCTTGGGTCACTAGACCCAACAGGCACGGGACCCACGTCTGGGCATACCCGTCCAATTCGGGATGACATAGCAAAAACAAAGATGTGATGGCTGGAAGGTTTAAAATGATTCTTAACCTCTGTCATTGCTCTGGACAACCCTCCAGACCAACGTTCTTCGCCTGCCAAGCCATTACAGAAGGGAAAAGACCATATGCAAATCAGGCTTGGTCCCACCCCCAAAGGGGTAGTCCAGCCCGAACTGCTAGGTCACATCCCTTCTGCACGAGACCACAAGCATTCCCAGACATGTTTCAGCCTTGTTGGGCATCATCAGTGAGGAGTAGCTTGGGTCTCTAGGCCCAACAGGCACAGGACCCACGTCTGGGCATACCCTTGTCACTCGGGGTGACAAAAGCAAATCAAAAGAGGTGATGGCTGGAAGGTTTAGAATAAATCTTAACCTCTGGCATTGCTCTGGGCAACCCTCCAGACCATCGTTCTTCGCCTGCCAAGCCATTACAAAAGGGAAAAGACCATATGCAAATCAGGCTTTGTCCCACCCCCAAAGGGGTAGTCCAGCCCGAACTGCTAGGTCACATCCCTTCTGCACGAGACCACAAGCATCCCCACACATGTTTTAGCCTTGTTGGGCATCATCACTGAGGAGTAGCTTGGGTCTCTAGGCCCAGCAGGCACAGGACCCACGTCTGGGCATTCCCGTCCCACTCGGGGTGACAAAAGCAAAACAAAAGAGGTGATGGCTGGAAGGTTTAGAATAAATCTTCACCTCTGGCATTGCTCTGGGCAACCCTCCAGACCATCGTTCTTCGCCTGCCAAGCCATTAAAAAAAGGGAAAAGACCACATGCAAATCAGGCTTGGTCCCACCGCCAAAGGGGTAGTCCAGCCCGAACTGCTAGATCACATCCCTTCTGCACGATACCACAAGCATACCCAGTCATGTTTCAGCCTTGTTGGGCATCATCAGTGAGGAGTAGCTTGGGTCTCTAGGCCCAGCAGGCACGGAACCCACGTCTGGGCATACCCCTCCCACTCAGGGTGACCAAACTAAAACAAAAGAGGTGATGGCTGGAAGGTTTAGAATAAATCTTCACCTCTGGCATTGCTCTGGGCAACCCTCCAGACCATCGTTCTTCGCCTGCCAAGCCATTAAAAAAAGGGAAAAGACCACATGCAAATCAGGCTTGGTCCCACCCCCAAAGGGGTAGTCCAGCCCGAACTGCTAGGTCACATCCCTTCTGCACGAGACCACAAGCATTCCCAGACATGTTTCAGCCTTGTTGGGCATCATCAGTGAGGAGTAGCTTGGGTCTCTAGGCCCAACAGGCACAGGACCCACGTCTGGGCATACCCTTGTCACTCGGGGTGACAAAAGCAAATCAAAAGAGGTGATGGCTGGAAGGTTTAGAATAAATCTTAACCTCTGGCATTGCTCTGGGCAACCCTCCAGACCATCGTTCTTCGCCTGCCAAGCCATTACAAAAGGGAAAAGACCATATGCAATTCAGGCTTTGTCCTACCCCCAAAGGGGTAGTCCAGCCTGAACTGCTAGGTCACAACACTTCTGCACGAGACCACAAGCATCCCCAAACATGTTTCGGCCATGTTGAGCCTCATCAGTGAGGAGTAGCTTTGGTCTCTAGGCCCAGCAGGCACGGGACCCACGTCCGGGTATACCTGTCCCACTCGGAGTGACATAGCAAAAACAAAGAGGTGATGGCTGGAAGGTTTAGAATGAATCGTAACCTCTGACATTGTTCTGGGCAACCCTCCAGACATCGTTCTTCGCCTGTCAAGCTATTACAGAAGGGGAAAGACCATATGCAAAAAAGTCTTGGGCCCACCCCAAAAGGTGCAGTTCAGCCCAAACTGCTAGGTCACATCCCTTCTGCACGAGACCACAAGCATCCCCAAACATGTTTTGGCCTTGTTGGGTATCGTCAGAGAGGAGTAGCTTGGGTCTCTAGGGCCAGCAGGCACAGGACCCACATCTGGGCATACCCGTCCCACTCGGTGTGACATAGCAAAAACAAAGAGATGATAGCTGGAAGGATTAGAATGAATCTTAACCTCTGGCATTGCTCTGGGCAACCCTCCAGACCATCATTCTTCGCCTGCCATGCCATTACAGAAGGGGAAAGACCATATGCAAATCAGGATTGGCCCCATCCCAAAAGGGGCAGTCCAGCCCAAACTGCTAGGTCATAAGCCTTCTGCACGAGACCACAATCATCCCCAAACATGTTTCGGCCTTGTTGGGCTTCTTCAGTTAGGAGTAGCTTGGGTCTCTAGGCCCAGAAGGCATGGGACCCACATCTGGGCATACCCGTCCCCTAGAGGTGACATTGCAAAAACCAAGAGGTGATGGCTGGAAGGTTTAGAATTAATCTTAACCTCTGGCATTGCTCTAGGCAACCCCCCAGACCATCGTTCTTTGCCTACAAAGCCATTAGAGAAGGAGAAAGACCATATGCAAATCAGGCTCGGCCCCACCGAAGAAGGGGCATTCCAGCCCAAAGTGCTAGGTCACATCCCTTATGCACGAGACCACAAACATCCCCAAACATGTTTCAGCCTTGTTGGGCCTCATCAGTGAGGAGTCGCTTGAGTCTCTAGGCCCAGCAGGCACGAGACCCACATCTGGGTACACCCATCTCACTCGGAGTGACATAGCAAAAACAAAGTTGTGATGGGTGGAAGGTTTAGAATGAATCTTAACCTCTGCCATTGCTCTGGGCAACCCTCCAGACCATTGTTCTTCTCCTGCCACGCCATTGCTGAAGTGGAAATACCATATGCATATCAGGCGTGGCCCCATCCCAAAAGAGGCAGTCCACCCCAAAAACCCTTCATCATAAGACCACAAGCATCCCCAAACACGTTTCTGCCTTGTTGGGTCGAGTCAGTGAGGAGTAGCTTGGGTCTCTAGGCCCAGCAGGCACGGGACCCACATCTGGGCATACCCGTCCAACTTGGGGTGACATAGCAAAAACAAAGATGTGATGGCTGGAAGGTTTAGAATGAATCTTAACCTCTGACATTGCTCTGGGCAACCCTCCAGACCATTGTTCTTCTCCTGCCATGCCATTACAGAAGTGGAAATACCATATGCATATCAGGCGTGGCCCCATCCCAAAAGTGGCAGTCCACCCGAAACTGCTCGATCACAACACTTCATCATGAGACCACAAGCATCCCCAAACACGTTTCTGCCTTGTTGGGTCGAGTCAGTGAGGAGTAGCTTGGGTCTCTAGGCCCAGCAGGCACGGGACCCACATCTGGGCATACCCGTCCAACTTGGGGTGACATAGCATAAATAAAGATGTGATGGCTGGAAGGTTTAGAATGAATCTTAACCTCTGACATTGCTCTGGGCAACCCTCCAGACCATTGTTCTTCTCCTGCCATGCTATTACAGAAGTGGAAATACCATATGCATATCAGGCGTGGCCCCATCCCAAAAGTGGCAGTCCACCCCAAACTGCTAGGTCACAACACTTCATCATGAGACCACAAGCATCCCCAAACACGTTTCTGCCTTGTTGGGTCTAGTCAGTGAGGAGTAGCTTGGGTCACTAGACTCAACAGGCACGGGACCCACGTCTGGGCATAACCGTCCAATTCGGGGTGACATAGCAAAAACAAAGAGGTGATGGCTGGAAGGTTTAAAATGATTCTTAACCTCTGTCATTGCTCTGGACAACCCTCCAGACCATCGTTCTTCGCCTGCCAAGCCATTACAGAAGGGAAAAGACCATATGCAAATCAGGCTTGGTCCCACCCCCAAAGGGGTAGTCCAGCCCAAACTGCTAGGTCACATCCCTTCTGCACGAGACCACAAGCATCCCCAGACATGTTTCAGCCTTGTTGGGCATCGTCAGTGAGGAGTAGCTTGGGTCTCTAAGCCCAACAGGCACAGGACTCACGTCTGGGCATACCCGTCCCACTCGGGGTGACAAAAGCAAAACAAAAGAGGTGATGGCTGGGAGGTTTAGAATAAATCTTAACCTCTGGCATTGCTTTGGGCAACCCTCCAGACCATCGTTCTTCGCCTGCCAAGCCATTACAAAAGGGAAAAGACTATATGCAAATCAGACTTGGTCCCACCCGCAAAGGGGTAGTCCAGCCCGAACTGCTAGGTCACATCCCTTATGCACGAGACCACAAGCATCCCCAAACATGTTTCTGCCTTGTTGGGTTGACTCAGTGAGTAGTAGCTTGGGTCTCTAGGCCCAGCAGTCACGGCACCCACGTCTGGGCATACCCGTCCCACTTGGGGTGACATAGCAAAAACAAAGATGTGATGGCTGGAAGGTTTAGAATGAATCTTAACCTCTGGCATTGCTCTGGGCAACCCTCCAGACCATTGTTCTTCTCCTGCCATGCCATTACAGAAGTGGAAATACCATATGCATATCAGGCTTGGCCCCATCCCAAAGTGGCAGTCCACCCCAAACTGCTAGGTCACAAAACTTCATCATGAGACCACAAGCATCCCCAAACAAGTTTCTGCCTTGTTGTGTCTAGTCAGTGAGGAGTAGCTTGGGTCATTAGACCCAACAGGCACGGGACCCACGTCTGGGCATACCCGTCCAATTCGGGATGACATAGCAAAAACAAAGAGGTGATGGCTGGAAGGTTTAAAAAGATTCTTAACCTCTGTCATTGCTCTGGACAACCCTCCAGACCATCGTTCTTCGCCTGCCAAGCCATTACAGAAGGGAAAAGACCATATGCAAATCAGGCTTGGTCCCACCCCCAAAGGGGTAGTCCAGCCCGAACTGCTAGGTCACATCCCTTCTGCACGAGACCACAAGCATTCCCAGACATGTTTCAGCCTTGTTGTGCATCATCAGTGAGGAGTAGCTTGGGTCTCTAGGCCCAACAGGCACAGGACCCACGTCTGGGCATACCCGTGTCACTCGGGGTGACAAAAGCAAAACAAAAGAGGTGATGGCTGGAAGGTTTAGAATAAATCTTAACCTCTGGCATTGCTCTGGGCAACCCTCCAGACCATCGTTCTTCGCCTGCCAAGCCATTACAAAAGGGAAAAGACCATATGCAAATCAGGCTTTGTCCCACCCCCAAAGGGGTAGTCCAGCCCGAACTGCTAGGTCACATCCCTTCTGCACGAGACCACAAGCATCCCCACACATGTTTTAGCCTTGTTGGGCATCATCACTGAGGAGTAGCTTGGGTCTCTAGGCCCAGCAGGCACAGGACCCACGTCTGGGCATTCCCGTCCCACTCGGGGTGACAAAAGCAAAACAAAAGAGGTGATGGCTGGAAGGTTTAGAATAAATCTTCACCTCTGGCATTGCTCTGGGCAACCCTCCAGACCATCGTTCTTCGCCTGCCAAGCCATTAAAAAAAGGGAAAAGACCACATGCAAATCAGGCTTGGTCCCACCGCCAAAGGGGTAGTCCAGCCCGGACTGCTAGATCACATCCCTTCTGCACGATACCACAAGCATACCCAGACATGTTTCAGCCTTGTTGGGCATCATCAGTGAGGAGTAGCTTGGGTCTCTAGGCCCAGCAGGCACGGAACCCACGTCTGGGCATACCCCTCCCACTCAGGGTGACCAAACTAAAACAAAAGAGGTGATGGCTGGAAGGTTTAGAATAAATCTTATCCTCTGGCATTGCTCTGGGCAAACCTCCAGACCATCGTTCTTCGCCTGCCAAGCCATTACAAAAGGGAAAAGACCATATGCAATTCAGGCTTTGTCCTACCCCCAAAGGGGTAGTCCAGCCTGAACTGCTAGGTCACAACACTTCTGCACGAGACCACAAGCATCCCCAAACATGTTTCGGCCATGTTGAGCCTCATCAGTGAGGAGTAGCTTTGGTCTCTAGGCCCAGCAGGCACGGGACCCACGTCCGGGTATACCTGTCCCACTCGGAGTGACATAGCAAAAACAAAGAGGTGATGGCTGGAAGGTTTAGAATGAATCATAACCTCTGACATTGTTCTGGGCAACCCTCCAGACATCGTTCTTCGCCTGTCAAGCTATTACAGAAGGGGAAAGACCATATGCAAAAAAGTCTTGGGCCCACCCCAAAAGGTGCAGTTCCGCCCAAACTGCTAGGTCACATCCCTTCTGCACGAGACCACAAGCATCCCCAAACATGTTTTGGCCTTGTTGGGTATCGTCAGAGAGGAGTAGCTTGGGTCTCTAGGGCCAGCAGGCACAGGACCCACGTCTGGGCATACCCGTCCAATTCGGGATGACATAGCAAAAACAAAGAGGTGATGGCTGGAAGGTTTAAAGTGATTCTTAACCTCTGTCATTGCTCTGGACAACCCTCCAGACCATCGTTCTTCGCCTGCCAAGCCATTACAGAAGGGAAAGGACCATATGCAAATCAGGCTTGGTCCCACCCCCAAAGGGGTAGTCCAGCCCGAACTGCTAGGTCACATCCCTTCTGCACGAGACCACAAGCATTCCCAGACATGTTTCAGCCTTGTTGGGCATCATCAGTGAGGAGTAGCTTGGGTCTCTAGGCCCAACAGGCACAGGACCCACGTCTGGGCATACCCGTGTCACTCGGGGTGACAAAAGCAAAACAAAAGAGGTGATGGCTGGAAGGTTTAGAATAAATCTTAACCTCTGGCATTGCTCTGGGCAACCCTCCAGACCATCGTTCTTCGCCTGCCAAGCCATTACAAAAGGGAAAAGACCATATGCAAATCAGGCTTTGTCCCACCCCCAAAGGGGTAGTCCAGCCCGAACTGCTAGGTCACATCCCTTCTGCACGAGACCACAAGTATCCCCACACATGTTTTAGCCTTGTTGGGCATCATCACTGAGGAGTAGCTTGGGTCTCTAGGCCCAGCAGGCACGGGACCCACGTCTGGGCATACCCGTCCCACTCGGGGTGACAAAAGCAAAACAAAAGAGGTGATGGCTGTAAGGTTTAGAATAAATCTTAACCTCTGGCATTGCTCTGGGCAACCCTCCAGACCATCGTTCTTCGCCTGCCAAACCATTACAAAAGGGAAAAGACCATATGCAAATCGGACTTGGTCCCACCCCCAAAGGGGTAGTCCAGCCCGAACTGCTAGGTCACATCCCTTCTGCATGAGACCACAAACAACCCCAGACATGTTTCAACCTTGTTGGGCATCATCAGTGAGGAGTAGCTTGGGTCTCTAGGCCCAGCAGGTACGGGACACACGTCTGGGTTTACCAGTCTCACACGGAGTGACAAAGTAAAAACAAAGATGTGATGTCTGGAAGGTTTAGAATGAATCTTAACCTCTGGCATTGCTCTGGGCAACCCTCCAGACCACCGGTCTTGCCCTTCCATGCCATTACAGAAAGGCAAAGACCATAGGCAAATCAGGCTTGGCCCCATCCCAAAAGGGGCAGTCCACCCCGAACTGCTAGGTCACAATGCTTCTGCACGAGACCACAAGCATCCCCAAACATGTTTCGGCCTTGTTCGGCCTCATCAGTGAGGAGTAGCTTGGGTCTCTAGGCCCAGCAGGTACGGGACACACGTCTGGGTTTACCAGTCTCACACGGAGTGACAAAGTAAAAACAAAGAGGTGATGGCTGGAAGGTTTAGAATGAATCTTAACCTCTGGCATTGCTCTGGGTGACCCTCCAGACCATCGTTCTTCGCCTGCCATGCCATTACAGAAGGGGAAAGACCATATGCAAATCAGGCGTGGCCCCATCCAAAAAGGGACAGTCCAGCTCAAACTGCTAGGTTCACAACACTTCTGTACGAGACCACAAGCATCCCCAAACATGTTTCGGCCATGTTGAGCCTCATCAGTGAGGAGTAACTTTGGTCTCTAGGCCCAGCAGGCACGGGACCCACGTCCGGGTATACCCGTCCCACTCGGAGTGACATAGCAAAAATAAAGAGATGATGGCTGGAAGGATTAGAATGAATCTTAACCTCTGGCATTGCTCTGGGCAACCCTCCAGACCATCATTCTTCGCCTGCCATGCCATTACAGAAGGGGAAAGACCATATGCAAATCAGGATTGGCCCCATCCCATAAGGGGCAGTCCAGCCCAAACTGCTAGGTCATAAGCCTTCTGCACGAGACCACAATCATCCCCAAACATGTTTCGGCCTTGTTGGGCTTCATCAGTGAGGAGTAGCTTGGTTCTCTAGGCCCAGAAGGCATGGGACCCACATCTGGGCATACCCGTCCCCTAGAGGTGACATTGCAAAAACAAAGAGGTGATGGCTGGAAGGTTTAGAATTAATCTTAACGTCTGGCATTGCTCTGGGCAACCCCCCAGACCATCGTTCTTTGCCTGCCAAGCCATTAGAGAAGGGGAAAGACCATATGCAAATCTGGCTTGGCCCCGCCGAAGAAGGGGCATTCCAGCCCAAAGTGCTAGGTCACATCTCTTCTGCACGAGACCACCAGCATCCCCAAACATGTTTCAGCCTTGTTGGGTCTCATCAGTGAGGAGTAGCTTGGGTCTCTAGGCCCAGCAGGCACGAGACCCACGTCTGGGTGCACCCGTCTCACTCGGAGTGACATAGCAAAAACAAAGTTGTGATGGCTGGAAGGTTTAGAATGAATCTTAACCTCTGGCATTGCTCTGGGCAACCCTCCAGCCCATTGTTCTTCTCCTGCCAAGCCATTTACAGAAGTGCAAATACCATATGCAAATCAGGCTTGGCCCCATCCCAAAAGGGGCAGTCCACCCCGAACTGCTAGGTCACAATGCTTCTGCACGAGACCACAAGCATCCCCAAACATGTTTCGGCCTTGTTCGGCCTCATCAGTGAGGAGTAGCTTGGGTCTCTAGGCCCAGCAGGTACGGGACACACGTCTGGGTTTACCAGTCTCACACGGAGTGACAAAGTAAAAACAAAGAGGTGATGTCTGGAAGGTTTAGAATGAATCTTAACCTCTGGCATTGCTCTGGGCAACCCTCCAGACCACCGGTCTTGCCCTTCCATGCCATTACAGAAAGGCAAAGACCATAGGCAAATCAGGCTTGGCCCCATCCCAAAAGGGGCAGTCCACCCCGAACTGCTAGGTCACAATGCTTCTGCACGAGACCACAAGCATCCCCAAACATGTTTCGGCCTTGTTCGGCCTCATCAGTGAGGAGTAGCTTGGGTCTCTAGGCCCAGCAGGTACGGGACACACGTCTGGGTTTACCAGTCTCACACGGAGTGACAAAGTAAAAACAAAGAGGTGATGGCTGGAAGGTTTAGAATGAATCTTAACCTCTGGCATTGCTCTGGGTGACCCTCCAGACCATCGTTCTTCGCCTGCCATGCCATTACAGAAGGGGAAAGACCATATGCAAATCAGGCGTGGCCCCATCCAAAAAGGGACAGTCCAGCTCAAACTGCTAGGTTCACAACACTTCTGTACGAGACCACAAGCATCCCCAAACATGTTTCGGCCATGTTGAGCCTCATCAGTGAGGAGTAACTTTGGTCTCTAGGCCCAGCAGGCACGGGACCCACGTCCGGGTATACCCGTCCCACTCGGAGTGACATAGCAAAAATAAAGAGATGATGGCTGGAAGGATTAGAATGAATCTTAACCTCTGGCATTGCTCTGGGCAACCCTCCAGACCATCATTCTTCGCCTGCCATGCCATTACAGAAGGGGAAAGACCATATGCAAATCAGGATTGGCCCCATCCCATAAGGGGCAGTCCAGCCCAAACTGCTAGGTCATAAGCCTTCTGCACGAGACCACAATCATCCCCAAACATGTTTCGGCCTTGTTGGGCTTCATCAGTGAGGAGTAGCTTGGTTCTCTAGGCCCAGAAGGCATGGGACCCACATCTGGGCATACCCGTCCCCTAGAGGTGACATTGCAAAAACAAAGAGGTGATGGCTGGAAGGTTTAGAATTAATCTTAACGTCTGGCATTGCTCTGGGCAACCCCCCAGACCATCGTTCTTTGCCTGCCAAGCCATTAGAGAAGGGGAAAGACCATATGCAAATCTGGCTTGGCCCCGCCGAAGAAGGGGCATTCCAGCCCAAAGTGCTAGGTCACATCTCTTCTGCACGAGACCACCAGCATCCCCAAACATGTTTCAGCCTTGTTGGGTCTCATCAGTGAGGAGTAGCTTGGGTCTCTAGGCCCAGCAGGCACGAGACCCACGTCTGGGTGCACCCGTCTCACTCGGAGTGACATAGCAAAAACAAAGTTGTGATGGCTGGAAGGTTTAGAATGAATCTTAACCTCTGGCATTGCTCTGGGCAACCCTCCAGCCCATTGTTCTTCTCCTGCCAAGCCATTTACAGAAGTGCAAATACCATATGCATATCAAGCGTGGCCCCATCCCAAAAGTGGCAGTCCACCCCAAACTGCTAGGTCTCAACCCTTCATTATGAGACCACAAGCATCCCCAAACACGTTTCTGCCTTGTTGGGTCTAGTCAGTGAGGAGTAGCTTGGGTCACTAGACCCAACAGGCACGGGACCCACGTCTGGGCATAACCGTCCAATTCGGGGTGACATAGCAAAACCAAAGAGGTGATGGCTGGAAGGTTTAAAATGATTCTTAGCCTCTGTCATTGCTCTGGACAACTCTCCAGACCATCGTTCTTCGCCTGCCAATCCATTACAAAAGGGAAAAGACCATATGCAAATCAGGCTTGGTCCCACCCCCAAAGGGGTAGTCCAGCCCAAACTGCTAGGTCACATCCCTTCTGCACGAGACCACAAGCATGCCCAGACATGTTTCAGCCTTATTGGGCATCGTCAGTGAGGAGTAGCTTGGGTCTCTAGGCCCAACAGGCACAGGACCCACGTCTGGGCATTCCCGTCCCACTCGGAGTGACAAAAGCAAAACAAAAGAGGTGATGGCTGGAAGGTTTAGAATAAATCTTCACCTCTGGCATTGCTCTGGGCAACCCTCCAGACCATCGTTCTTCGTCTGCCAAGCCATTAAAAAAAGGGAAAAGACCATATGCAAATCAGGCTTGGTCCCACCGCCAAAGGGGTAGTCCAGCCCGAACTGCTAGATCACATCCCTTCTGCACAATACCACAAGCATACCCAGACATGTTTCAGCCTTGTTGGGCATCATCAGTGAGGAGTAGCTTGGGTCTCTAGGCCCAGCAGGCACGGAACCCACGTCTGGGCATACCCCTCCCACTCAGGGTGACGAAAGCAAAACAAAAGAGGTGATGGCTGGAAGGTTTAGAATAAATCTTATCCTCTGGCATTGCTCTGGGCAAACCTCCAGACCATCGTTCTTCGCCTGCCAAGCCATTACAAAAGGGAAAAGACCATATGCAATTCAGGCTTTGTCCTACCCCCAAAGTGGTACTCCAGCCTGAACTGCTAGGTCACAACACTTCTGCAGAAGACCACAAGCATCCCCAAACATGTTTCGGCCATGTTGAGCCTCATCAGTGAGGAGTAGCTTTGGTCTCTAGGCCCAGCAGGCACGGGACCCACGTCCGGGTATACCTGTCCCACTCGGAGTGACATAGCAAAAACAAAGAGTGATGGCTGGAAGGTTTACAATGAATCGTAACCTCTGACATTGTTCTGGGCAACCCTCCAGACATCGTACTCCGCCTGTCCAGCTATTACAGAAGGGGAAAGACCATATGCAAAAAAGTCTTGGGCCCACCCCAAAAGGTGCAGTTCAGCCCAAACTGCTAGGTCACATCCCTTCTGCACGAGACCACAAGCATCCCCAAACATGTTTTGGCCTTGTTGGGTATTGTCAGAGAGGAGTAGCTTGGGTCTCTAGGGCCAGCAGGCACAGGACCCACATCTGGGCATACCCGTCCCACTCGGTGTGACATAGCAAAAACAAAGAGATGATGGCTGGAAGGATTAGAATGAATCTTAACCTCTGGCATTGCTCTGGGCAACCCTCCAGACCATCATTCTTCGCCTGCCATGCCATTACAGAAGGGGAAAGACCATATGCAAATCAGGATTGGCCCCATCCCATAAGCGGCAGTCCAGCCCAAACTACTAGGTCATAAGCCTTCTGCACGAGACCACAATCATCCCCAAACATGTTTCGGCCTTGTTGGGCTTCATCAGTGAGGAGTAGCTTGGGTCTCTAGGCCCAGAAGGCATGGGACCCACATCTGGGCATACCCGTCCCCTAGAGATGACATTGCAAAAACCAAGAGGTGACGGCTGGAAGGTTTAGAATGAATCTTAACCTCTGACATTGATCTGGCCAACCCCCCAGACCATCGTTCTTTGCCTGCCAAGCCATTAGAGAAGGGGAAAGACCATATGAAAATCGGACTTGGTCCCACCCCCAAAGGGGTAGTCCAGCCCGAACTGCTAGGTCACATCCCTTCTGCATGAGACCACAAACATCCCCAGACATGTTTCAACCTTGTTGGGCATCATCAGTGAGGAGTAGCTTGGGTCTCTACGCCCAGCAGGCATGGGACCCACATCTGGGCATACTCATCCCACTAGGGATGACATAGCAAAAACAAAGAGGTTATGGCTGGAAGGTTTAGAATGAATCTTAACCTCTGGCATTGCTCTGGGCAACCCTCCAGACCATTGTTCTTCTCCTGCCATGCCATTACAGAAGTGGAAATACCATATGCATATCAGGCGTGGCCCCGTCCCAAAAGTGGCAGTCCACCCCAAACTGCTAGGTCACAACTCTTCATCATGAGACCACAAGCATCCCCAAACATGTTTCTGCCTTGTTGGGTTGACTCAGTGAGTAGTAGCTTGGGTCTCTAGGCCCAGCAGTCACGGCACCCACGTCTGGGCATACCCGTCCCACTTGGGGTGACATAGCAAAAACAAAGATGTAATGGCTGGAAGGTTTAGAATGAATCTTAACCTCTGGCATTGCTCTGGGCAACCCTCCAGACCATTGTTCTTCTCCTGCCATGCCATTACAGAAGTGGAAATACCATATGCATATCAGGCTTGGCCCCATCCCAAAGTGGCAGTCCACCCCAAACTGCTAGGTCACAAAACTTCATCATGAGACCACAAGCATCCCCAAACAAGTTTCTGCCTTGTTGTGTCTAGTCAGTGAGGAGTAGCTTGGGTCACTAGACCCAACAGGCACGGGACCCACGTCTGGGCATACCCGTCCAATTCGGGATGACATAGCAAAAACAAAGATGTGATGGCTGGAAGGTTTAAAATGATTCTTAACCTCTGTCATTGCTCTGGACAACCCTCCAGACCATCGTTCTTCGCCTGCCAAGCCATTACAGAAGGGAAAAGACCATATGCAAATCAGGCTTGGTCCCACCCCCAAAGGGGTAGTCCAGCCCGAACTGCTAGGTCACATCCCTTCTGCACGAGACCACAAGCATTCCCAGACATGTTTCAGCCTTGTTGGGCATCATCAGTGAGGAGTAGCTTGGGTCTCTAGGCCCAACAGGCACAGGACCCACGTCTGGGCATACCCTTGTCACTCGGGGTGACAAAAGCAAAACAAAAGAGGTGATGGCTGGAAGGTTTAGAATAAATCTTAACCTCTGGCATTGCTCTGGGCAACCCTCCAGACCATCGTTCTTCGCCTGCCAAGCCATTACAAAAGGGAAAAGACCATATGCAAATCAGGCTTTGTCCCACCCCCAAAGGGGTAGTCCAGCCCGAACTGCTAGGTCACATCCCTTCTGCACGAGACCACAAGCATCCCCACACATGTTTTAGCCTTGTTGGGCATCATCACTGAGGAGTAGCTAGGGTCTCTAGGCCCAGCAGGCACAGGACCCACGTCTGGGCATTCCCGTCCCACTCGGGGTGACAAAAGCAAAACAAAAGAGGTGATGGCTGGAAGGTTTAGAATAAATCTTCACCTCTGGCATTGCTCTGGGCAACCCTCCAGACCATCGTTCTTCGCCTGCCAAGCCATTAAAAAAAGGGAAAAGACCACATGCAAATCAGGCTTGGTCCCACCGCCAAAGGGGTAGTCCAGCCCGAACTGCTAGATCACATTCCTTCTGCACGATACCACAAGCATACCCAGACATGTTTCAGCCTTGTTGGGCATCATCAGTGAGGAGTAGCTTGGGTCTCTAGGCCCAGCAGGCACGGAACCCACGTCTGGGCATACCCCTCCCACTCAGGGTGACCAAACTAAAACAAAAGAGGTGATGGCTGGAAGGTTTAGAATAAATCTTATCCTCTGGCATTGCTCTGGGCAAACCTCCAGACCATCGTTCTTTGCCAGCCAAGCCATTACAAAAGGGAAAAGACCATATGCAATTCAGGCTTTGTCCTACCCCCAAAGGGGTAGTCCAGCCTGAACTGCTAGGTCACAACACTTCTGCACGAGACCACAAGCATCCCCAAACATGTTTCGGCCATGTTGAGCCTCATCAGTGAGGAGTAGCTTTGGTCTCTAGGCCCAGCAGGCACGGGACCCACGTCCGGGTATACCTGTCCCACTCGGAGTGACATAGCAAAAACAAAGAGGTGATGGCTGGAAGGTTTAGAATGAATCGTAACCTCTGACATTGTTCTGGGCAACCCTCCAGACATCGTTCTTCGCCTGTCAAGCTATTACAGAAGGGGAAAGACCATATGCAAAAAAGTCTTGGGCCCACCCCAAAAGGTGCAGTTCAGCCCAAACTGCTAGGACACATCCCTTCTGCACGAGACCACAAGCATCCCCAAACATGTTTTGGCCTTGTTGGGTATCGTCAGAGAGGAGTAGCTTGGGTCTCTAGGGCCAGCAGGCACAGGACCCACATCTGGGCATACCCGTCCCACTCGGTGTGACATAGCAAAAACAAAGAGATGATGGCTGGAAGGATTAGAATTAATCTTAACCTCTGGCATTGCTCTGGGCAACCCTCCAGACCATCATTCTTCGCCTGCCATGCCATTACAGAAGGGGAAAGACCATATGCAAATCAGGATTGGCCCCATCCCAAAAGGGGCAGTCCAGCCCAAACTGCTAGGTCATAAGCCTTCTGCACGAGACCACAATCATCCCCAAACATGTTTTGGCCTTGTTGGGCTTCTTCAGTTAGGAGTAGCTTGGGTCTCTAGGCCCAGAAGGCATGGGACCCACATCTGGGCATACCCGTCCCCTAGAGGTGACATTGCAAAAACCAAGAGGTGATGGCTGGAAGGTTTAGAATTAATCTTAACCTCTGGCATTGCTCTAGGCAACCCCCCAGACCATCGTTCTTTGCCTACAAAGCCATTAGAGAAGGAGAAAGACCATATGCAAATCAGGCTCGGCCCCACCGAAGAAGGGGCATTCCAGCCCAAAGTGCTAGGTCACATCCCTTCTGCACGAGACCACAAGCATCCCCAAACATGTTTCAGCCTTGTTGGGCCTCATCAGTGAGGAGTCGCTTGAGTCTCTAGGCCCAGCAGGCACGAGACCCACATCTGGGTACACCCATCTCACTCGGAGTGACATAGCAAAAACAAAGTTGTGATGGCTGGAAGGTTTAGAATGAATCTTAACCTCTGCCATTGCTCTGGGCAACCCTCCAGACCATTGTTCTTCTCCTGCCACGCCATTGCTGAAGTGGAAATACCATATGCATATCAGGCGTGGCCCCATCCCAAAAGAGGCAGTCCACCCCAAACTGCTAGGTCACAACCCTTCATCATAAGACCACAAGCATCCCCAAACACGTTTCTGCCTTGTTGGGTCGAGTCAGTGAGGAGTAGCTTGGGTCTCTAGGCCCAGCAGGCACGGGACCCACATCTGGGCATACCCGTCCAACTTGGGGTGACATAGCAAAAACAAAGATGTGATGGCTGGAAGGTTTAGAATGAATCTTAACCTCTGACATTGCTCTGGGCAACCCTCCAGACCATTGTTCTTCTCCTGCCATGCCATTACAGAAGTGGAAATACCATATGCATATCAGGCGTGGCCCCATCCCAAAAGTGGCAGTCCACCCGAAACTGCTCGGTCACAACACTTCATCATGAGACCACAAGCATCCCCAAACACGTTTCTGCCTTGTTGGGTCGAGTCAGTGAGGAGTAGCTTGGGTCTCTAGGCCCAGCAGGCACGGGACCCACATCTGGGCATACCCGTCCAACTTGGGGTGACATAGCAGAAATAAAGATGTGATGGCTGGAAGGTTTAGAATGAATCTTAACCTCTGACATTGCTCTGGGCAACCCTCGAGACCATTGTTCTTCTCCTGCCATGCCATTACAGAAGTGGAAATACCATATGCATATCAGGCGTGGCCCCATCCCAAAAGTGGCAGTCCACCCCAAACTGCTAGGTCACAACACTTCATCATGAGACCACAAGCATCCCCAAACACGTTTCTGCCTTGTTGGGTCTAGTCAGTGAGGAGTAGCTTGGGTCACTAGACTCAACAGGCACGGGACCCCCGTCTGGGCATAACCGTCCAATTCGGGGTGACATAGCAAAAACAAAGATGTGATGGCTGGAAGGTTTAGAATGAATCTTAACCTCTGGCATTGCTCTGGGCAACCCTCCAGACCATTGTTCTTCTCCTGCCATGCCATTACAGAAATGGAAATACCATATGCATATCAGGCTTGGCCCCATCCCAAAGTGGCAGTCCACCCCAAACTGCTAGGTCACAAAACTTCATCATGAGACCACAAGCATCCCCAAACAAGTTTCTGCCTTGTTGTGTCTAGTCAGTGAGGAGTAGCTTGGGTCACTAGACCCAACAGGCACGGGACCCACGTCTGGGCATACCCGGCCAATTCGGGATGACATAGCAAAAACAAAGAGGTGATGGGTGGAAGGTTTAAAATGATTCTTAACCTCTGTCATTGCTCTGGACAACCCTCCAGACCATCGTTCTTCACCTGCCAAGCCATTACAGAAGGGAAAAGACCATATGCAAATCAGGCTTGGTCCCACCCCCAAAGGGGTAGTCCAGCCCGAACTGCTAGGTCACATCCCTTCTGCACGAGACCACAAGCATTCCCAGACATGTTTCAGCCTTGTTGGGCATCATCAGTGAGGAGTAGCTTGCGTCTCTAGGCCCAACAGGCACAGGACCCACGTCTGGGCATACCCGTGTCACTCGGGGTGACAAAAGCAAAACAAAAGAGGTGATGGCTGGAAGGTTTAGAATAAATCTTAACCTCTGGCATTGCTCTGGGCAACCCTCCAGACCATCGTTCTTCGCCTGCCAAGCCATTAAAAAAGGGAAAAGACCATATGCAAATCACGCTTTGTCCCACCCCCAAAGGGGTAGTCCAGCCCGAACTGCTAGGTCACATCCCTTCTGCACGAGACCACAAGCATCCCCACACATGTTTTAGCCTTGTTGGGCATCATCACTGAGGAGTAGCTTGGGTCTCTAGGCCCAGCAGGCACGGGACCCACGTCTGGGCATACCCGTCCCACTCGAGGTGACAAAAGCAAAACAAAAGAGGTGATGGCTTTAAGGTTTAGAATAAATCTTAACCTCTGGCATTGCTCTGGGCAACCCTCCAGACCATCGTTCTTCGCCTGCCAAACCATTACAAAAGGGAAAAGACCATATGCAAATCGGACTTGGTCCCACCCCCAAAGGGGTAGTCCAGCCCGAACTGCTAGGTCACATCCCTTCTGCATGAGACCACAAACAACCCCAGACATGTTTCAACCTTGTTGGGCATCATCAGTGAGGAGTAGCTTGGGTCTCTAGGCCCAGCAGGCACGGGACACACGTCTGGGTATACCAGTCTCACTCGGAGTGACAAAGTAAAAACAAAGATGTGATGGCTGGAAGGTTTAGAATGAATCTTAACCTCTGGCATTGCTCTGGGCGACCCTCCAGACCATCGTTCTTCGCCTGCCATGCCATTACATAAGGGGAAAGACCATATGCAAATCAGGCATAGCCCCATCCCAAAAGGGACAGTCCAGCTCAAACTGCTACGTCACAACACTTCTGCACGAGACCACAAGCATCCCCAAACATGTTTCGGCCATGTTGAGCCTCATCAGTGAGGAGTAGCTTTGGTCTCTAGGCCCAGCAGGCACGGTACCCACGTCCGGGTATACCCGTCCCACTCGGAGTGACATAGCAAAAACAAAGAGGTGATGGCTGGAAGGTTTACAAGGCATCTTAACCTCTGACATTGCTCTGGGCAACTCTCCACACCATCGTTCTTCGCCTGCCATACCATTACAAAAGGGACAAGACCATATGCAAATCAGGCTTGGTCCCACTCCCAAAGGGGTAGTCCAGCCCGAACTGCTAGGTCACATCCCTTCTGCATGAGACCACAAACATCCCCAGACATGTTTCAACCTTGTTGGGCATCATCAGTGAGGAGTAGCTTGGGTCTCTACGCCCAGCAGGCATGGGACCCACATCTGGGCATACTCATCCCACTAGGGATGACATAGCAAAAACAAAGAGGTTATGGCTGGAAGGTTTAGAATGAATCTTAACCTCTGGCATTGCTCTGGGCAACCCTCCAGACCATTGTTCTTCTCCTGCCATGCCATTACAGAAGTGGAAATACCATATGCAAATCAGGCGTGGCACCATCCCAAAAGTGGCAGTCCACCCCAAACTGCTAGGTCACAACTCTTCATCATGAGACCACAAGCATCCCCAAACATGTTTCTGCCTTGTTGGGTTGACTCAGTGAGTAGTAGCTTGGGTCTCTAGGCCTATCAGTCACGGCACCCACGTCTGGGCATACCCGTCCCACTTGGGGTGACATAGCAAAAACAAAGATGTGATGGCTGGAAGGTTTAGAATGAATCTTAACCTCTGGCATTGCTCTGGGCAACCCTCCAGACCATTGTTCTTCTCCTGCCATGCCATTACAGAAGTGGAAATACCATATGCATATCAGGCTTGGCCCCATCCCAAAGTGGCAGTCCACCCCAAACTGCTAGGTCACAAAACTTCATCATGAGACCACAAGCATCCCCAAACAAGTTTCTGCCTTGTTGTGTCTAGTCAGTGAGGAGTAGCTTGGGTCACTAGACCCAACAGGCACGGGACCCACGTCTGGGCATACCCGTCCAATTCGGGATGACATAGCAAAAACAAAGAGGTGATGGCTGGAAGGTTTAAAGTGATTCTTAACCTCTGTCATTGCTCTGGACAACCCTCCAGACCATCGTTCTTCGCCTGCCAAGCCATTACAGAAGGGAAAAGACCATATGCAAATCAGGCTTGGTCCCACCCCCAAAGGGGTAGTCCAGCCCGAACTGCTAGGTCACATCCCTTCTGCACGAGACCACAAGCATTCCCAGACATGTTTCAGCCTTGTTGGGCATCATCAGTGAGGAGTAGCTTGGGTCTCTAGGCCCAACAGGCACAGGACCCACGTCTGGGCATACCCGTGTCACTCGGGGTGACAAAAGCAAAACAAAAGAGGTGATGGCTGGAAGGTTTAGAATAAATCTTAACCTCTGGCATTGCTCTGGGCAACCCTCCAGACCATCGTTCTTCGCCTGCCAAGCCATTACAAAAGGGAAAAGACCATATGCAAATCAGGCTTTGTCCCACCCCCAAAGGGGTAGTCCAGCCCGAACTGCTAGGTCACATCCCTTCTGCACGAGACCACAAGCATCCCCACACATGTTTTAGCCTTGTTGGGCATCATCACTGAGGAGTAGCTTGGGTCTCTAGGCCCAGCAGGCACGGGACCCACGTCTGGGCATACCCGTCCCACTCGGGGTGACAAAAGCAAAACAAAAGAGGTGATGGCTGTAAGGTTTAGAATAAATCTTAATCTCTGGCATTGCTCTGGGCAACCCTCCAGACCATCGTTCTTCGCCTGCCAAACCATTACAAAAGGGAAAAGACCATATGCAAATCGGACTTGGTCCCACCCCCAAAGGGGTAGTCCAGCCCGAACTGCTAGGTCACATCCCTTCTGCATGAGACCACAAACAACCCCAGACATGTTTCAACCTTGTTGGGCATCATCAGTGAGGAGTAGCTTGGGTCTCTAGGCCCAGCAGGTACGGGACACACGTCTGGGTTTACCAGTCTCACACGGTGTGACAAAGTAAAAACAAAGATGTGATGGCTGGAAGGTTTAGAATGAATCTTAACCTCTGGCATTGCTCTGGGTGACCTTCCAGACCATCGTTCTTCGCCTGCCATGCCATTACAGAAGGGGAAAGACCATATGCAAATCAGGCATAGCCCCATCCCAAAAGGGACAGTCCAGCTCAAACTGCTACGTCACAACACTTCTGCACGAGACCACAAGCATCCCCAAACATGTTTCGGCCATGTTGAGCCTCATCAGTGAGGAGTAGCTTTGGTCTCTAGGCCCAGCAGGCACGGTACCCACGTCCGGGTATACCCGTCCCACTCGGAGTGACATAGCAAAAACAAAGAGGTGATGGCTGGAAGGTTTACAAGGCATCTTAACCTCTGACATTGCTCTGGGCAACTCTCCACACCATCGTTCTTCCCCTGCCAAACCATTACAAAAGGGACAAGACCATATGCAAATCAGGCTTGGTCCCACTCCCAAAGGGGTAGTCCAGCCCGAACTGCTAGGTCATAAGCCTTCTGCACGAGACCACAATCATCCCCAAACATGTTTCGGCCTTGTTGGGCTTCATCAGTGAGGAGTAGCTTGGTTCTCTAGGCCCAGAAGGCATGGGACCCACATCTGGGCATACCCATCCCCTAGAGGTGACATTGCAAAAACAGCCTTGATGGTTCTAGTCAGTCAGGAGTAGCTTGGGTCACTAGACCCAACAGGCACGGGACCCACTTCTGGGTGCACCCGTCTCACTCGGAGTGACATAGCAAAAACAAAGTTGTGATGGCTGGAAGGTTTAGAATAAATCTTAATCTCTGGCATTGCTCTGGGCAACCCTCCAGACCATCGTTCTTCGCCTGCCAAGCCATTACAAAAGGGAAAAGACCATATGCAATTCAGGCTTTGTCCTACCCCCAAAGGTGTACTCCAGCCTGAACTGCTAGGTCACAACACTTCTGCAGAAGACCACAAGCATCCCCAAACATGTTTCGGCCATGTTGAGCCTCATCAGTGAGGAGTAGCTTTGGTCTCTAGGCCCAGCAGGCACGGGACCCACGTCCGGGTATACCTGTCCCACTCGGAGTGACATAGCAAAAACAAAGAGTGATGGCTGGAAGGTTTACAATGAATCGTAACCTCTGACATTGTTCTGGGCAACCCTCCAGACATCGTTCTCCGCCTGTCAAGCTATTACAGAAGGGGAAAGACCATATGCAAAAAAGTCTTGGGCCCACCCCAAAAGGTGCAGTTCAGCCCAAACTGCTAAGTCACATCCCTTCTGCACAAGACCACAAGCATCCCCAAACATGTTTTGGCCTTGTTGGGTATTGTCAGAGAGGAGTAGCTTGGGTCTCTAGGGCCAGCAGGCACAGGACCCACATCTGGGCATACCCGTCCCACTCGGTGTGACATAGCAAAAACAAAGAGATGATGGCTGGAAGGATTAGAATGAATCTTAACCTCTGGCATTGCTCTGGGCAACCCTCCAGACCATCATTCTTCGCCTGCCATGCCATTACAGAAGGGGAAAGACCATATGCAAATCAGGATTGGCCCCATCCCATAAGCGGCAGTCCAGCCCAAACTACTAGGTCATAAGCCTTCTGCACGAGACCACAATCATCCCCAAACATGTTTCGGCCTTGTTGGGCTTCATCAGTGAGGAGTAGCTTGGGTCTCTAGGCCCAGAAGGCATGGGACCCACATCTGGGCATACCCGTCCCCTAGAGATGACATTGCAAAAACCAAGAGGTGACGGCTGGAAGGTTTAGAATGAATCTTAACCTCTGGCATTGCTCTGGCCAACCCCCCAGACCATCGTTCTTTGCCTGCCAAGCCATTAGAGAAGGGGAAAGACCATATGAAAATCGGACTTGGTCCCACCCCCAAAGGGGTAGTCCAGCCCGAACTGCTAGGTCACATCCCTTCTGCATGAGACCACAAACATCCCCAGACATGTTTCAACCTTGTTGGGCATCATCAGTGAGGAGTAGCTTGGGTCTCTACGCCCAGCAGGCATGGGACCCACATCTGGGCATACTCATCCCACTAGGGATGACATAGCAAAAACAAAGAGGTTATGGCTGGAAGGTTTAGAATGAATCTTAACCTCTGGCATTGCTCTGGGCAACCCTCCAGACCATTGTTCTTCTCCTGCCATGCCATTACAGAAGTGGAAATACCATATGCATATCAGGCGTGGCCCCGTCCCAAAAGTGGCAGTCCACCCCAAACTGCTAGGTCACAACTCTTCATCATGAGACCACAAGCATCCCCAAACCTGTTTCTGCCTTGTCGGGTTGACTCAGTGAGTAGTAGCTTGGGTCTCTAGGCCCAGCAGTCACGGCACCCACGTCTGGGCATACCCTTCCCACTTGGGGTGACATAGCAAAAACAAAGATGTGATGGCTGGAAGGTTTAGAATGAATCTTAACCTCTGGCATTGCTCTGGGCAACCCTCCAGACCATTGTTCTTCTCCTGCCATGCCATTACAGAAGTGGAAATACCATATGCATATCAGGCTTGGCCCCATCCCAAAGTGGCAGTCCACCCCAAACTGCTAGGTCACAAAACTTCATCATGAGACCACAAGCATCCCCAAACAAGTTTCTGCCTTGTTGTGTCTAGTCAGTGAGGAGTAGCTTGGGTCACTAGACCCAACAGGCACGGGACCCACGTCTGGGCATACCCGTCCAATTCGGGATGACATAGCAAAAACAAAGAGGTGATGGCTGGAAGGTTTAAAATGATTCTTAACCTCTGTCATTGCTCTGGACAACCCTCCAGACCATCGTTCTTCGCCTGCCAAGCCATTACAGAAGGGAAAAGACCATATGCAAATCAGGCTTGGTCCCACCCCCAAAGGGGTAGTCCAGCCCGAACTGCTAGGTCACATCCCTTCTGCACGAGACCACAAGCATCCCCACACATGTTTTAGCCTTGTTGGGCATCATCACTGAGGAGTAGCTTGGGTCTCTAGGCCCAGCAGGCACGGAACCCACGTCTGGGCATACCCGTCCCACTCGGGGTGACAAAAGCAAAACAAAAGAGGTGATGGCTGTAAGGTTTAGAATAAATCTTAACCTCTGGCATTGCTCTGGGCAACCCTCCAGACCATCGTTCTTCGCCTGCCAAACCATTACAAAAGGGAAAAGACCATATGCAAATCGGACTTGGTCCCACCCCCAAAGGGGTAGTCCAGCCCGAACTGCTAGGTCACAATGCTTCTGCACGAGACCACAAGCATCCCCAAACATGTTTCGGCCATGTTGAGCCTCATCAGTGAGGAGTAGCTTTGGTCTCTAAGCCCAGCAGGCACGGTACCCACGTCCGGGTATACCCGTCCCACTCGGAGTGACATAGCAAAAACAAAGAGGTGATGGCTGGAAGGTTTACAAGGCATCTTAACCTCTGACATTGCTCTGGGCAACTCTCCACACCATCGTTCTTCGCCTGCCAAACCATTACAAAAGGGACAAGACCATATGCAAATCAGGCTTGGTCCCATTCCCAAAGGGGTAGTCCAGCCCGAACTGCTAGGTCACATCCCTTCTGCATGAGACCACAAACATCCCCAGACATGTTTCAACCTTGTTGGGCATCATCAGTGAGGAGTAGCTTGGGTCTCTACGCCCAGCAGGCATGGGACCCACATCTGGGCATACTCATCCCACTAGGGATGACATAGCAAAAACAAAGAGGTTATGGCTGGAAGGTTTAGAATGAATCTTAACCTCTGGCATTGCTCTGGGCAACCCTCCAGACCATCGTTCTTGCCCTTCCATGCCATTACAGAAAGGCAAAGACCATATGCAAATCAGGCTTGGCCCCATCCCAAAAGGGGCAGTCCAGCCCGAACTGCTAGGTCACAACGCTTCTGCACGAGACCACAAGCATCCCCAAACATGTTTCAGCCTTGTTCGGTCTCATCAGTGAGGAGTAGCTTGGGTCTCTGGGCCCAGCAGGCACGGGACACACGTCTGGGTATGCCAGTCTCACTCGGAGTGACAAAGCAAAAACAAAGAGGTGATGGCTGGAAGGTTTACAATGCATCATAACCTCTGACATTGCTTTGGGCAACTCTCCAGACCATCGTTCTTCGCCTGCCAAACCATTACAAAAGGGAAAAGACCATATGCAAATCAGGCTTAGTCCCACCCCCAAAGGGGTTGTATAGCCCGAACTGCTAGGTCACATCCCTTCTGCATGAGACCACAAACATCCCCAGACATGTTTCAACCTTGTTGGGCATCATCAGTGAGGAGTATCTTGGGTCTCTAGGCCCAACAGGCATGGGACACACATCAGGGCATAACCGTCCCACTAGGGATGACATAGAAAAAACAAAGAGGTTATGGCTGGAAGGTTTAGAATGAATCTTAACCTCTGGCATTGCTCTGGGCAACCCTCCAGACCACCGTTCTTGCCCTTCCATGCCATTACAGAAAGGCAAAGACCATAGGCAAATCAGGCTTGGCCCCATCCCAAAAGGGGTAGTCCAGCCCGAACTGCTAGATCACATCCCTTCTGCACGATACCACAAGCATACCCAGACATGTTTCAGCCTTGTTGGGCATCATCAGTGAGGAGTAGCTTGGGTCTCTAGGCCCAGCAGGCACGGAACCCACGTCTGGGCATACCCCTCCCACTCAGGGTGACGAAAGCAAAACAAAAGAGGTGATGGCTGGAAGGTTTAGAATAAATCTTATCCTCTGGCATTGCTCTGGGCAAACCTCCAGACCATCGTTCTTCGCCTGCCAAGCCATTACAAAAGGGAAAAGACCATATGCAATTCAGGCTTTGTCCTACCCCCAAAGGGGTACTCCAGCCTGAACTGCTAGGTCACAACACTTCTGCAGAAGACCACAAGCATCCCCAAACATGTTTCGGCCATGTTGAGCCTCATCAGTGAGGAGTAGCTTTGGTCTCTAGGCCCAGCAGGCACGGGACCCACGTCCGGGTATACCTGTCCCACTCGGAGTGACATAGCAAAAACAAAGAGTGATGGCTGGAAGGTTTACAATGAATCGTAACCTCTGACATTGTTCTGGGCAACCCTCCAGACATCGTTCTCCGCCTGTCCAGCTATTACAGAAGGGGAAAGACCATATGCAAAAAAGTCTTGGGCCCACCCCAAAAGGTGCAGTTCAGCCCAAACTGCTAGGTCACATCCCTTCTGCACGAGACCACAAGCATCCCCAAACATGTTTTGGCCTTGTTGGGTATTGTCAGATAGGAGTAGCTTGGGTCTCTAGGGCCAGCAGGCACAGAACCCACATCTGGGCATACCCGTCCCACTCGGTGTGACATAGCAAAAACAAAGAGATGATGGCTGGAAGGATTAGAATGAATCTTAACCTCTGGCATTGCTCTGGGCAACCCTCCAGACCATCATTCTTCGCCTGCCATGCCATTACAGAAGGGGAAAGACCATATGCAAATCAGGATTGGCCCCATCCCATAAGCGGCAGTCCAGCCCAAACTACTAGGTCATAAGCCTTCTGCACGAGACCACAATCATCCCCAAACATGTTTCGGCCTTGTTGGGCTTCATCAGTGAGGAGTAGCTTGGGTCTCTAGGCCCAGAAGGCATGGGACCCACATCTGGGCATACCCGTCCCCTAGAGATGACATTGCAAAAACCAAGAGGTGACGGCTGGAAGGTTTAGAATGAATCTTAACCTCTGGCATTGATCTGGCCAACCCCCCAGACCATCGTTCTTTGCCTGCCAAGCCATTAGAGAAGGGGAAAGACCATATGAAAATCGGACTTGGTCCCACCCCCAAAGGGGTAGTCCAGCCCGAACTGCTAGGTCACATCCCTTCTGCATGAGACCACAAACATCCCCAGACATGTTTCAACCTTGTTGGGCATCATCAGTGAGGAGTAGCTTGGGTCTCTACGCCCAGCAGGCATGGGACCCACATCTGGGCATACTCATCCCACTAGGGATGACATAGCAAAAACAAAGAGGTTATGGCTGGAAGGTTTAGAATGAATCTTAACCTCTGGCATTGCTCTGGGCAACCCTCCAGACCAATGTTCTTCTCCTGCCATGCCATTACAGAAGTGGAAATATCATATGCATATCAGGCGTGGCCCCGTCCCAAAAGTGGCAGTCCACCCCAAACTGCTAGGTCACAACTCTTCATCATGAGACCACAAGCATCCCCAAACATGTTTCTGCCTTGTTGGGTTGACTCAGTGAGTAGTAGCTTGGGTCTCTAGGCCCAGCAGTCACGGCACCCACGTCTGGGCATACCCGTCCCACTAGGGATGACATAGCAAAAACAAAGAGGTTATGGCTGGAAGGTTTAGAATGAATCTTAACCTCTGGCATTGCTCTGGGCAACCCTCCAGACCAATGTTCTTCTCCTGCCATGCCATTACAGAAGTGGAAATATCATATGCATATCAGGCGTGGCCCCGTCCCAAAAGTGGCAGTCCACCCCAAACTGCTAGGTCACAACTCTTCATCATGAGACCACAAGCATCCCCAAACATGTTTCTGCCTTGTTGGGTTGACTCAGTGAGTAGTAGCTTGGGTCTCTAGGCCCAGCAGTCACGGCACCCACGTCTGGGCATACCCGTCCCACTTGGGGTGACATAGCAAAAACAAAGATGTGATGGCTGGAAGGTTTAGAATGAATCTTAACCTCTGGCATTGCTCTGGGCAACCCTCCAGACCATTGTTCTTCTCCTGCCATGCCATTACAGAAGTGGAAATACCATATACATATCAGGCTTGGCCCCATCCCAAAGTGGCAGTCCACCCCAAACTGCTAGGTCACAAAACTTCATCATGAGACCTCAAGCATCCCCAAACAAGTTTCTGCCTTGTTGTGTCTAGTCAGTGAGGAGTAGCTTGGGTCACTAGACCCAACAGGCACGGGACCCACGTCTGGGCATACCCGTCCAATTCGGGATGACATAGCAAAAACAAAGAGGTGATGGCTGGAAGGTTTAAAATGATTCTTAACCTCTGTCATTGCTCTGGACAACCCTCCAGACCATCGTTCTTCGCCTGCCAAGCCATTACAGAAGGGAAAAGACCATATGCAAATCAGGCTTGGTCCCACCCCCAAAGGGGTAGTCCAGCCCGAACTGCTAGGTCACATCCCTTCTGCACGAGACCACAAGCATTCCCAGACATGTTTCAGCCTTGTTGGGCATCATCAGTGAGGAGTAGCTTGGGTCTCTAGGCCCAACAGGCACAGGACCCACGTCTGGGCATACGCGTGTCACTCGGGGTGACAAAAGCAAAACAAAAGAGGTGATGGCTGGAAGGTTTAGAATAAATCTTAACCTCTGGCATTGCTCTGGGCAACCCTCCAGACCATCGTTCTTCGCCTGCCAAGCCATTACAAAAGGGAAAAGACCATATGCAAATCAGGCTTTGTCCCACCCCCAAAGGGGTAGTCCAGCCCGAACTGCTAGGTCACATCCCTTCTGCACGAGACCACAAGCATCCCCACACATGTTTTAGCCTTGTTGGGCATCATCACTGAGGAGTAGCTTGGGTCTCTAGGCCCAGCAGGCACGGGACCCACGTCTGGGCATACCCGTCCCACTCGGGGTGACAAAAGCAAAACAAAAGAGGTGATGGCTGTAAGGTTTAGAATAAATCTTAACCTCTGGCATTGCTCTGGGCAACCCTCCAGACCATCGTTCTTCGCCTGCCAAACCATTACAAAAGGGAAAAGACCATATGCAAATCGGACTTGGTCCCACCCCCAAAGGGGTAGTCCAGCCCGAACTGCTAGGTCACAATGCTTCTGCACGAGACCACAAGCATCCCCAAACATGTTTCGGCCATGTTGAGCCTCATCAGTGAGGAGTAGCTTTGGTCTCTAGGCCCAGCAGGCACGGTACCCACGTCCGGGTATACCCGTCCCACTCGGAGTGACATAGCAAAAACAAAGAGGTGATGGCTGGAAGGTTTACAAGGCATCTTAACCTCTGACATTGCTCTGGGCAACTCTCCACACCATCGTTCTTCGCCTGCCAAACCATTAGAAAAGGGACAAGACCATATGCAAATCAGGCTTGGTCCCACTCCCAAAGGGGTAGTCTAGCCCGAACTGCTAGGTCACATCCCTTCTGCATGAGACCACAAACATCCCCAGACATGTTTCAACCTTGTTGGGCATCATCAGTGAGGAGTAGCTTGGGTCTCTACGCCCAGCAGGCATGGGACCCACATCTGGGCATACTCATCCCACTAGGGATGACATAGCAAAAACAAAGAGGTTATGGCTGGAAGGTTTAGAATGAATCTTAACCTCTGGCATTGCTCTGGGCAACCCTCCAGACCATCGTTCTTGCCCTTCCATGCCATTACAGAAAGGCAAAGACCATATGCAAATCAGGCTTGGCCCCATCCCAAAAGGGGCAGTCCAGCCCGAACTGCTAGGTCACAACGCTTCTGCACGAGACCACAAGCATCCCCAAACATGTTTCAGCCTTGTTCGGTCTCATCAGTGAGGAGTAGCTTGGGTCTCTGGGCCCAGCAGGCACGGGACACACGTCTGGGTATGCCAGTCTCACTCGGAGTGACAAAGCAAAAACAAAGAGGTGATGGCTGGAAGGTTTACAATGCATCATAACCTCTGACATTGCTTTGGGCAACTCTCCAGACCATCGTTCTTCGCCTGCCAAACCATTACAAAAGGGAAAAGACCATATGCAAATCAGGCTTGGTCCCACCCCCAAAGGGGTAGTATAGCCCGAACTGCTAGGTCACATCCCTTCTGCATGAGACAACAAACATCCCCAGACATGTTTCAACCTTGTTGGGCATCATCAGTGAGGAGTAGCTTGGGTCTCTAGGCCCAACAGGCATGGGACACACATCAGGGCATAACCGTCCCACTAGGGATGACATAGAAAAAACAAAGAGGTTATGGCTGGAAGGTTTAGAATGAATCTTAACCTCTGGCATTGCTCTGGGCAACCCTCCAGACCACCGTTCTTGCCCTTCCATGCCATTACAGAAAGGCAAAGACCATAGGCAAATCAGGCTTGGCCCCATCCCAAAAGGGGCAGTCCAGCCCGAACTGCTAGGTCACAATGCTTCTGCACGAGACCACAAGCATCCCCAAACATGTTTCGGCCTTGTTCGGCCTCATCAGTGAGGAGTAGCTTGGGTCTCTAGGCCCAGCAGGTACGGGACACACGTCTGGGTTTACCAGTCTCACACGGAGTGACAAAGTAAAAACAAAGATGTGATGGCTGGAAGGTTTAGAATGAATCTTAACCTCTGGCATTGCTCTGGGTGACCCTCCAGACCATCGTTCTTCGCCTGCCATGCCATTACAGAAGGGGAAAGACCATATGCAAATCAGGCGTGGCCCCATCCAAAAAGGGACAGTCCAGCTCAAACTGCTAGGTTCACAACACTTCTGTACGAGACCACAAGCATCCCCAAACATGTTTCGGCCATGTTGAGCCTCATCAGTGAGGAGTAACTTTGGTCTCTAGGCCCAGCAGGCACGAGACCCACGTCCGGGTATACCCGTCCCACTCGGAGTGACATAGCAAAAATAAAGAGATGATGGCTGGAAGGATTAGAATGAATCTTAACCTCTGGCATTGCTCTGGGCAACCCTCCAGACCATCATTCTTCGCCTGCCATGCCATTACAGAAGGGGAAAGACCATATGCAAATCAGGATTGGCCCCATCCCATAAGGGGCAGTCCAGCCCAAACTGCTAGGTCATAAGCCTTCTGCACGAGACCACAATCATCCCCAAACATGTTTCGGCCTTGTTGGGCTTCATCAGTGAGGAGTAGCTTGGTTCTCTAGGCCCAGAAGGCATGGGACCCACATCTGGGCATACCCGTCCCTTAGAGGTGACATTGCAAAAACAAAGAGGTGATGGCTGGAAGGTTTAGAATTAATCTTAACGTCTGGCATTGCTCTGGGCAACGCCCCAGACCATCGTTCTTTGCCTGCCAAGCCATTAGAGAAGGGGAAAGACCATATGCAAATCAGGCTTGGCCCCGCCGAAGAAGGGGCATTCCAGTCCAAAGTGCTAGGTCACATCTCTTCTGCACGAGACCACCAGCATCCCCAAACATGTTTCAGCCTTGTTGGGTCTCATCAGTGAGGAGTAGCTTGGGTCTCTAGGCCCAGCAGGCACGAGACCCACGTCTGGGTGCACCCGTCTCACTCGGAGTGACATAGCAAAAACAAAGTTGCGATGGCTGGAAGGTTTAGAATGAATCTTAACCTCTGGCATTGCTCTGGGCAACCCTCCAGACCATTGTTCTTCTCCTGCCAAGCCATTACAGAAGTGCAAATACCATATGCATATCAGGCGTGGCCCCATCCCAAAAGTGGCAGTCCACCCCAAACTGCTAGGTCTCAACCCTTCATTATGAGACCACAAGCATCCCCAAACACGTTTCTGCCTTGTTGGGTCTAGTCAGTGAGGAGTAGCTTGGGTCACTAGACCCAATAGGCACGGGACCCACGTCTGGGCATAACCGTCCAATTCGGGGTGACATAGCAAAACCAAAGAGGTGATGGCTGGAAGGTTTAAAATGATTCTTAGCCTCTGTCATTGCTCTGGACAACTCTCCAGACCATCGTTCTTCGCCTGCCAATCCATTACAAAAGGGAAAAGACCATATGCAAATCAGGCTTGGTCCCACCCCCAAAGGGGTAGTCCAGCCCGAACTGCTAGGTCACATCCCTTCTGCACGAGACCACAAGCATGCCCAGACATGTTTCAGCCTTGTTGGGCATCGTCAGTGAGGAGTAGCTTGGGTCTCTAGGCCCAACAGGCACAGGACCCACGTCTGGGCATTCCCGTCCCACTCGGAGTGACAAAAGCAAAACAAAAGAGGTGATGGCTGGAAGGTTTAGAATAAATCTTCACCTCTGGCATTGCTCTGGGCAACCCTCCAGACCATCGTTCTTCGTCTGCCAAGCCATTAAAAAAAGGGAAAAGACCATATGCAAATCAGGCTTGGTCCCACCGCCAAAGGGGTAGTCCAGCCCGAACTGCTAGATCACATCCCTTCTGCACGATACCACAAGCATACCCAGACATGTTTCAGCCTTGTTGGGCATCATCAGTGAGGAGTAGCTTGGGTCTCTAGGCCCAGCAGGCACGGAACCCACGTCTGGGCATACCCCTCCCACTCAGGGTGACGAAAGCAAAACAAAAGAGGTGATGGCTGGAAGGTTTAGAATAAATCTTATCCTCTGGCATTGCTCTGGGCAAACCTCCAGACCATCGTTCTTCGCCTGCCAAGCCATTACAAAAGGGAAAAGACCATATGCAATTCAGGCTTTGTCCTACCCCCAAAGGGGTACTCCAGCCTGAACTGCTAGGTCACAACACTTCTGCAGAAGACCACAAGCATCCCCAAACATGTTTCGGCCATGTTGAGCCTCATCAGTGAGGAGTAGCTTTGGTCTCTAGGCCCAGCAGGCACGGGACCCACGTCCGGGTATACCTGTCCCACTCGGAGTGACATAGCAAAAACAAAGAGTGATGGCTGGAAGGTTTACAATGAATCGTAACCTCTGACATTGTTCTGGCCAACCCTCCAGACATCGTTCTCCGCCTGTCCAGCTATTACAGAAGGGGAAAGACCATATGCAAAAAAGTCTTGGGCCCACCCCAAAAGGTGCAGTTCAGCCCAAACTGCTAGGTCACATCCCTTCTGCACGAGACCACAAGCATCCCCAAACATGTTTTGGCCTTGTTGGGTATTGTCAGAGAGGAGTAGCTTGGGTCTCTAGGGCCAGCAGGCACAGGACCCACATCTGGGCATACCCGTCCCACTCGGTGTGACATAGCAAAAACAAAGAGATGATGGCTGGAAGGATTAGAATGAATCTTAACCTCTGGCATTGCTCTGGGCAACCCTCCAGACCATCATTCTTCGCCTGCCATGCCATTAAAGAAGGGGAAAGACCATATGCAAATCAGGATTGGCCCCATCCCATAAGCGGCAGTCCAGCCCAAACTACTAGGTCATAAGCCTTCTGCACAAGACCACAATCATCCCCAACCATGTTTCGGCCTTGTTGGGCTTCATCAGTGAGGAGTAGCTTGGGTCTCTAGGCCCAGAAGGCATGGGACCCACATCTGGGCATACCCGTCCCCTAGAGATGACATTGCAAAAACCAAGAGGTGACGGCTGGAAGGTTTAGAATGAATCTTAATCTCTGGCATTGATCTGGCCAACCCCCCAGACCATCGTTCTTTGCCTGCCAAGCCATTAGAGAAGGGGAAAGACCATATGAAAATCGGACTTGGTCCCACCCCCAAAGGGGTAGTCCAGCCCGAACTGCTAGGTCACATCCCTTCTGCATGAGACCACAAACATCCCCAGACATGTTTCAACCTTGTTGGGCATCATCAGTGAGGAGTAGCTTGGGTCTCTACGCCCAGCAGGCATGGGACCCACATCTGGGCATACTCATCCCACTAGGGATGACATAGCAAAAACAAAGAGGTTATGGCTGGAAGGTTTAGAATGAATCTTAACCTCTGGCATTGCTCTGGGCAACCCTCCAGACCATTGTTCTTCTCCTGCCATGCCATTACAGAAGTGGAAATACCATATGCATATCAGGCGTGGCCCCGTCCCAAAAGTGGCAGTCCACCCCAAACTGCTAGGTCACAACTCTTCATCATGAGACCACAAGCATCCCCAAACATGTTTCTGCCTTGTTGGGTTGACTCAGTGAGTAGTAGCTTGGGTCTCTAGGCCCAGCAGTCACGGCACCCACGTCTGGGCATACCCGTTCCACTTGGGGTGACATAGCAAAAACAAAGATGTGATGGCTGGAAGGTTTAGAATGAATCTTAACCTCTGGCATTGCTCTGGGCAACCCTCCAGACCATTGTTCTTCTCCTGCCATGCCATTACAGAAGTGGAAATACCATATGCATATCAGGCTTGGCCCCATCCCAAAGTGGCAGTCCACCCCAAACTGCTAGGTCACAAAACTTCATCATGAGACCACAAGCATCCCCAAACAAGTTTCTGCCTTGTTGTGTCTAGTCAGTGAGGAGTAGCTTGGGTCACTAGACCCAACAGGCACGGGACCCACGTCTGGGCATACCCGTCCAATTCGGGATGACATAGCAAAAACAAAGAGGTGATGGCTGGAAGGTTTAAAGTGATTCTTAACCTCTGTCATTGCTCTGGACAACCCTCCAGACCATCGTTCTTCGCCTGCCAAGCCATTACAGAAGGGAAAGGACCATATGCAAATCAGGCTTGGTCCCACCCCCAAAGGGGTAGTCCAGCCCGAACTGCTAGGTCACATCCCTTCTGCACGAGACCACAAGCATTCCCAGACATGTTTCAGCCTTGTTGGGCATCATCAGTGAGGAGTAGCTTGGGTCTCTAGGCCCAACAGGCACAGGACCCACGTCTGGGCATACCCGTGTCACTCGGGGTGACAAAAGCAAAACAAAAGAGGTGATGGCTGGAAGGTTTAGAATAAATCTTAACCTCTGGCATTGCTCTGGGCAACCCTCCAGACCATCGTTCTTCGCCTGCCAAGCCATTACAAAAGGGAAAAGACCATATGCAAATCAGGCTTTGTCCCACCCCCAAAGGGGTAGTCCAGCCCGAACTGCTAGGTCACATCCCTTCTGCACGAGACCACAAGCATCCCCACACATGTTTTAGCCTTGTTGGGCATCATCACTGAGGAGTAGCTTGGGTCTCTAGGCCCAGCAGGCACGGGACCCACGTCTGGGCATACCCGTCCCACTCGGGGTGACAAAAGCAAAACAAAAGAGGTGATGGCTGTAAGGTTTAGAATAAATCTTAACCTCTGGCATTGCTCTGGGCAACCCTCTAGACCATCGTTCTTCGCCTGCCAAACCATTACAAAAGGGAAAAGACCATATGCAAATCGGACTTGGTCCCACCCCCAAAGGGGTAGTCCAGCCCGAACTGCTAGGTCACATCCCTTCTGCATGAGACCACAAACAACCCCAGACATGTTTCAACCTTGTTGGGCATCATCAGTGAGGAGTAGCTTGGGTCTCTAGGCCCAGCAGGTACGGGACACACGTCTGGGTTTACCAGTCTCACACGGAGTGACAAAGTAAAAACAAAGATGTGATGTCTGGAAGGTTTAGAATGAATCTTAACCTCTGGCATTGCTCTGGGCAACCCTCCAAACCACCGGTCTTGCCCTTCCATGCCATTACAGAAAGGCAAAGACCATAGGCAAATCAGGCTTGGCCCCATCCCAAAAGGGGCAGTCCACCCCGAACTGCTAGGTCACAATGCTTCTGCACGAGACCACAAGCATCCCCAAACATGTTTCGGCCTTGTTCGGCCTCATCAGTGAGTAGTAGCTTGGGTCTCTAGGCCCAGCAGGTACGGGACACACGTCTGGGTTTACCAGTCTCACACGGAGTGACAAAGTAAAAACAAAGAGGTGATGGCTGGAAGGTTTAGAATGAATCTTAACCTCTGGCATTGCTCTGGGTGACCCTCCAGACCATCGTTCTTCGCCTGCCATGCCATTACAGAAGGGGAAAGACCATATGCAAATCAGGCGTGGCCCCATCCAAAAAGGGACAGTCCAGCTCAAACTGCTAGGTTCACAACACTTCTGTACGAGACCACAAGCATCCCCAAACATGTTTCGGCCATGTTGAGCCTCATCAGTGAGGAGTAACTTTGGTCTCTAGGCCCAGCAGGCACGGGACCCACGTCCGGGTATACCCGTCCCACTCGGAGTGACATAGCAAAAATAAAGAGATGATGGCTGGAAGGATTAGAATGAATCTTAACCTCTGGCATTGCTCTGGGCAACCCTCCAGACCATCATTCTTCGCCTGCCATGCCATTACAGAAGGGGAAAGACCATATGCAAATCAGGATTGGCCCCATCCCATAAGGGGCAGTCCAGCCCAAACTGCTAGGTCATAAGCCTTCTGCACGAGACCACAATCATCCCCAAACATGTTTCGGCCTTGTTGGGCTTCATCAGTGAGGAGTAGCTTGGTTCTCTAGGCCCAGAAGGCATGGGACCCACATCTGGGCATACCCGTCCCCTAGAGGTGACATTGCAAAAACAAAGAGGTGATGGCTGGAAGGTTTAGAATTAATCTTAACGTCTGGCATTGCTCTGGGCAACCCCCCAGACCATCGTTCTTTGCCTGCCAAGCCATTAGAGAAGGGGAAAGACCATATGCAAATCTGGCTTGGCCCCGCCGAAGAAGGGGCATTCCAGCCCAAAGTGCTAGGTCACATCTCTTCTGCACGAGACCACCAGCATCCCCAAACATGTTTCAGCCTTGTTGGGTCTCATCAGTGAGGAGTAGCTTGGGTCTCTAGGCCCAGCAGGCACGAGACCCACGTCTGGGTGCACCCGTCTCACTCGGAGTGACATAGCAAAAACAAAGTTGTGATGGCTGGAAGGTTTAGAATGAATCTTAACCTCTGGCATTGCTCTGGGCAACCCTCCAGCCCATTGTTCTTCTCCTGCCAAGCCATTTACAGAAGTGCAAATACCATATGCATATCAAGCGTGGCCCCATCCCAAAAGTGGCAGTCCACCCCAAACTGCTAGGTCTCAACCCTTCATTATGAGACCACAAGCATCCCCAAACACGTTTCTGCCTTGTTGGGTCTAGTCAGTGAGGAGTAGCTTGGGTCACTAGACCCAACAGGCACGGGACCCACGTCTGGGCATAACCGTCCAATTCGGGGTGACATAGCAAAACCAAAGAGGTGATGGCTGGAAGGTTTAAAATGATTCTTAGCCTCTGTCATTGCTCTGGACAACTCTCCAGACCATCGTTCTTCGCCTGCCAATCCATTACAAAAGGGAAAAGACCATATGCAAATCAGGCTTGGTCCCACCCCCAAAGGGGTAGTCCAGCCCGAACTGCTAGGTCACATCCCTTCTGCACGAGACCACAAGCATGCCCAGACATGTTTCAGCCTTGTTGGGCATCGTCAGTGAGGAGTAGCTTGGGTCTCTAGGCCCAACAGGCACAGGACCCACGTCTGGGCATTCCCGTCCCACTCGGAGTGACAAAAGCAAAACAAAAGAGGTGATGGCTGGAAGGTTTAGAATAAATCTTCACCTCTGGCATTGCTCTGGGCAACCCTCCAGACCATCGTTCTTCGTCTGCCAAGCCATTAAAAAAAGGGAAAAGACCATATGCAAATCAGGCTTGGTCCCACCGCCAAAGGGGTAGTCCAGCCCGAACTGCTAGATCACATCCCTTCTGCACAATACCACAAGCATACCCAGACATGTTTCAGCCTTGTTGGGCATCATCAGTGAGGAGTAGCTTGGGTCTCTAGGCCCAGCAGGCACGGAACCCACGTCTGGGCATACCCCTCCCACTCAGGGTGACGAAAGCAAAACAAAAGAGGTGATGGCTGGAAGGTTTAGAATAAATCTTATCCTCTGGCATTGCTCTGGGCAAACCTCCAGACCATCGTTCTTCGCCTGCCAAGCCATTACAAAAGGGAAAAGACCATATGCAATTCAGGCTTTGTCCTACCCCCAAAGGGGTACTCCAGCCTGAACTGCTAGGTCACAACACTTCTGCAGAAGACCACAAGCATCCCCAAACATGTTTCGGCCATGTTGAGCCTCATCAGTGAGGAGTAGCTTTGGTCTCTAGGCCCAGCAGGCACGGGACCCACGTCCGGGTATACCTGTCCCACTCGGAGTGACATAGCAAAAACAAAGAGTGATGGCTGGAAGGTTTACAATGAATCGTAACCTCTGACATTGTTCTGGGCAACCCTCCAGACATCGTTCTCCGCCTGTCCAGCTATTACAGAAGGGGAAAGACCATATGCAAAAAAGTCTTGGGCCCACCCCAAAAGGTGCAGTTCAGCCCAAACTGCTAGGTCACATCCCTTCTGCACGAGACCACAAGCATCCCCAAACATGTTTTGGCCTTGTTGGGTATTGTCAGAGAGGAGTAGCTTGGGTCTCTAGGGCCAGCAGGCACAGGACCCACATCTGGGCATACCCGTCCCACTCGGTGTGACATAGCAAAAACAAAGAGATGATGGCTGGAAGGATTAGAATGAATCTTAACCTCTGGCATTGCTCTGGGCAACCCTCCAGACCATCATTCTTCGCCTGCCATGCCATTACAGAAGGGGAAAGACCATATGCAAATCAGGATTGGCCCCATCCCATAAGCGGCAGTCCAGCCCAAACTACTAGGTCATAAGCCTTCTGCACGAGACCACAATCATCCCCAAACATGTTTCGGCCTTGTTGGGCTTCATCAGTGAGGAGTAGCTTGGGTCTCTAGGCCCAGAAGGCATGGGACCCACATCTGGGCATACCCGTCCCCTAGAGATGACATTGCAAAAACCAAGAGGTGACGGCTGGAAGGTTTAGAATGAATCTTAACCTCTGACATTGATCTGGCCAACCCCCCAGACCATCATTCTTTGCCTGCCAAGCCATTAGAGAAGGGGAAAGACCATATGAAAATCGGACTTGGTCCCACCCCCAAAGGGGTAGTCCAGCCCGAACTGCTAGGTCACATCCCTTCTGCATGAGACCACAAACATCCCCAGACATGTTTCAACCTTGTTGGGCATCATCAGTGAGGAGTAGCTTGGGTCTCTACGCCAGCAGGCATGGGACCCACATCTGGGCATACTCATCCCACTAGGGATGACATAGCAAAAACAAAGAGGTTATGGCTGGAAGGTTTAGAATGAATCTTAACCTCTGGCATTGCTCTGGGCAACCCTCCAGACCATTGTTCTTCTCCTGCCATGCCATTACAGAAGTGGAAATACCATATGCATATCAGGCGTGGCCCCGTCCCAAAAGTGGCAGTCCACCCCAAACTGCTAGGTCACAACTCTTCATCATGAGACCACAAGCATCCCCAAACATGTTTCTGCCTTGTTGGGTTGACTCAGTGAGTAGTAGCTTGGGTCTCTAGGCCCAGCAGTCACGGCACCCACGTCTGGGCATACCCGTCCCACTTGGGGTGACATAGCAAAAACAAAGATGTGATGGCTGGAAGGTTTAGAATGAATCTTAACCTCTGGCATTGCTCTGGGCAACCCTCCAGACCATTGTTCTTCTCCTGCCATGCCATTACAGAAGTGGAAATACCATATGCATATCAGGCTTGGCCCCATCCCAAAGTGGCAGTCCACCCCAAACTGCTAGGTCACAAAACTTCATCATGAGACCACAAGCATCCCCAAACAAGTTTCTGCCTTGTTGTGTCTAGTCAGTGAGGAGTAGCTTGGGTCACTAGACCCAACAGGCACGGGACCCACGTCTGGGCATACCCGTCCAATTCGGGATGACATAGCAAAAACAAAGATGTGATGGCTGGAAGGTTTAAAATGATTCTTAACCTCTGTCATTGCTCTGGACAACCCTCCAGACCATCGTTCTTCGCCTGCCAAGCCATTACAGAAGGGAAAAGACCATATGCAAATCAGGCTTGGTCCCACCCCCAAAGGGGTAGTCCAGCCCGAACTGCTAGGTCACATCCCTTCTGCACGAGACCACAAGCATTCCCAGACATGTTTCAGCCTTGTTGGGCATCATCAGTGAGGAGTAGCTTGGGTCTCTAGGCCCAACAGGCACAGGACCCACGTCTGGGCATACCCTTGTCACTCGGGGTGACAAAAGCAAAACAAAAGAGGTGATGGCTGGAAGGTTTAGAATAAATCTTAACCTCTGGCATTGCTCTGGGCAACCCTCCAGACCATCGTTCTTCGCCTGCCAAGCCATTACAAAAGGGAAAAGACCATATGCAAATCAGGCTTTGTCCCACCCCCAAAGGGGTAGTCCAGCCCGAACTGCTAGGTCACATCCCTTCTGCACGAGACCACAAGCATCCCCACACATGTTTTAGCCTTGTTGGGCATCATCACTGAGGAGTAGCTAGGGTCTCTAGGCCCAGCAGGCACAGGACCCACGTCTGGGCATTCCCGTCCCACTCGGGGTGACAAAAGCAAAACAAAAGAGGTGATGGCTGGAAGGTTTAGAATAAATCTTCACCTCTGGCATTGCTCTGGGCAACCCTCCAGACCATCGTTCTTCGCCTGCCAAGCCATTAAAAAAAGGGAAAAGACCACATGCAAATCAGGCTTGGTCCCACCGCCAAAGGGGTAGTCCAGCCCGAACTGCTAGATCACATTCCTTCTGCACGATACCACAAGCATACCCAGACATGTTTCAGCCTTGTTGGGCATCATCAGTGAGGAGTAGCTTGGGTCTCTAGGCCCAGCAGGCACGGAACCCACGTCTGGGCATACCCCTCCCACTCAGGGTGACCAAACTAAAACAAAAGAGGTGATGGCTGGAAGGTTTAGAATAAATCTTATCCTCTGGCATTGCTCTGGGCAAACCTCCAGACCATCGTTCTTCGCCTGCCAAGCCATTACAAAAGGGAAAAGACCATATGCAATTCAGGCTTTGTCCTACCCCCAAAGGGGTAGTCCAGCCTGAACTGCTAGGTCACAACACTTCTGCACGAGACCACAAGCATCCCCAAACATGTTTCGGCCATGTTGAGCCTCATCAGTGAGGAGTAGCTTTGGTCTCTAGGCCCAGCAGGCACGGGACCCACGTCCGGGTATACCTGTCCCACTCGGAGTGACATAGCAAAAACAAAGAGGTGATGGCTGGAAGGTTTAGAATGAATCGTAACCTCTGACATTGTTCTGGGCAACCCTCCAGACATCGTTCTTCGCCTGTCAAGCTATTACAGAAGGGGAAAGACCATATGCAAAAAAGTCTTGGGCCCACCCCAAAAGGTGCAGTTCAGCCCAAACTGCTAGGACACATCCCTTCTGCACGAGACCACAAGCATCCCCAAACATGTTTTGGCCTTGTTGGGTATCGTCAGAGAGGAGTAGCTTGGGTCTCTAGGGCCAGCAGGCACAGGACCCACATCTGGGCATACCCGTCCCACTCGGTGTGACATAGCAAAAAGAAAGAGATGATGGCTGGAAGGATTAGAATTAATCTTAACCTCTGGCATTGCTCTGGGCAACCCTCCAGACCATCATTCTTCGCCTGCCATGCCATTACAGAAGGGGAAAGACCATATGCAAATCAGGATTGGCCCCATCCCAAAAGGGGCAGTCCAGCCCAAACTGCTAGGTCATAAGCCTTCTGCACGAGACCACAATCATCCCCAAACATGTTTTGGCCTTGTTGGGCTTCTTCAGTTAGGAGTAGCTTGGGTCTCTAGGCCCAGAAGGCATGGGACCCACATCTGGGCATACCCGTCCCCTAGAGGTGACATTGCAAAAACCAAGAGGTGATGGCTGGAAGGTTTAGAATTAATCTTAACCTCTGGCATTGCTCTAGGCAACCCCCCAGACCATCGTTCTTTGCCTACAAAGCCATTAGAGAAGGAGAAAGACCATATGCAAATCAGGCTCGGCCCCACCGAAGAAGGGGCATTCCAGCCCAAAGTGCTAGGTCACATCCCTTCTGCACGAGACCACAAGCATCCCCAAACATGTTTCAGCCTTCTTGGGCCTCATCAGTGAGGAGTCGCTTGAGTCTCTAGGCCCAGCAGGCACGAGACCCACATCTGGGTACACCCATCTCACTCGGAGTGACATAGCAAAAACAAAGTTGTGATGGCTGGAAGGTTTAGAATGAATCTTAACCTCTGCCATTGCTCTGGGCAACCCTCCAGACCATTGTTCTTCTCCTGCCACGCCATTGCTGAAGTGGAAATACCATATGCATATCAGGCGTGGCCCCATCCCAAAAGAGGCAGTCCACCCCAAACTGCTAGGTCACAACCCTTCATCATAAGACCACAAGCATCCCCAAACACGTTTCTGCCTTGTTGGGTCGAGTCAGTGAGGAGTAGCTTGGGTCTCTAGGCCCAGCAGGCACGGGACCCACATCTGGGCATACCCGTCCAACTTGGGGTGACATAGCAAAAACAAAGATGTGATGGCTGGAAGGTTTAGAATGAATCTTAACCTCTCACATTGCTCTGGGCAACCCTCCAGACCATTGTTCATCTCCTGCCATGCCATTACAGAAGTGGAAATACCATATGCATATCAGGCGTGGCCCCATCCCAAAAGTGGCAGTCCACCCGAAACTGCTCGGTCACAACACTTCATCATGAGACCACAAGCATCCCCAAACACGTTTCTGCCTTGTTGGGTCGAGTCAGTGAGGAGTAGCTTGGGTCTCTAGGCCCAGCAGGCACGGGACCCACATCTGGGCATACCCGTCCAACTTGGGGTGACATAGCATAAATAAAGATGTGATGGCTGGAAGGTTTAGAATGAATCTTAACCTCTGACATTGCTCTGGGCAACCCTCCAGACCATTGTTCTTCTCCTGCCATGCTATTACAGAAGTGGAAATACCATATGCATATCAGGCGTGGCCCCATCCCAAAAGTGGCAGTCCACCCCAAACTGCTAGGTCACAACACTTCATCATGAGACCACAAGCATCCCCAAACACGTTTCTGCCTTGTTGGGTCTAGTCAGTGAGGAGTAGCTTGGGTCACTAGACTCAACAGGCACGGGACCCACGTCTGGGCATAACCGTCCAATTCGGGGTGACATAGCAAAAACAAAGAGGTGATGGCTGGAAGGTTTAAAATGATTCTTAACCTCTGTCATTGCTCTGGACAACCCTCCAGACCATCGTTCTTCGCCTGCCAAGCCATTACAGAAGGGAAAAGACCATATGCAAATCAGGCTTGGTCCCACCCCCAAAGGGGTAGTCCAGCCCAAACTGCTAGGTCACATCCCTTCTGCACGAGACCACAAGCATCCCCAGACATGTTTCAGCCTTGTTGGGCATCGTCAGTGAGGAGTAGCTTGGGTCTCTAAGCCCAACAGGCACAGGACTCACGTCTGGGCATACCCGTCCCACTCGGGGTGACAAAAGCAAAACAAAAGAGGTGATGGCTGGGAGGTTTAGAATAAATCTTAACTTCTGGCATTGCTTTGGGCAACCCTCCAGACCATCGTTCTTCGCCTGCCAAGCCGTTACAAAAGGGAAAAGACCATATGCAAATCAGGCTTGGTCCCACCCCCAAAGGGGTAGTCCAGCCCGAACTGCTAGGTCACATCCCTTCTGCACGAGACCACAAGCATACCCAGACATGTTTCAACCTTGTTGGGCATCATCAGTGAGGAGTAGCTTGGGTTCAAGGCCCAGCAGGCACGGAACCCACGTCTGGGCATACCCCTCCCGCTCAGGGTGACAAAAGCAAAACAAAAGAGGTGATGGCTGGAAGGTTTAGAATAAATCTTATCCTCTGGCATTGCTCTGGGCAACCCTCCAGACCATCGTTCTTCGCCTGCCAAGCCATTACAAAAGGGAAAAGACTATATGCAAATCAGACTTGGTCCCACCCGCAAAGGGGTAGTCCAGCCCGAACTGCTAGGTCACATCCCTTATGCACGAGACCACAAGCATCCCCAAACATGTTTCTGCCTTGTTGGGTTGACTCAGTGAGTAGTAGCTTGGGTCTCTAGGCCCAGCAGTCACGGCACCCACGTCTGGGCATACCCGTCCCACTTGGGGTGACATAGCAAAAACAAAGATGTGATGGCTGGAAGGTTTAGAATGAATCTTAACCTCTGGCATTGCTCTGGGCAACCCTCCAGACCATTGTTCTTCTCCTGCCATGCCATTACAGAAGTGGAAATACCATATGCATATCAGGCTTGGCCCCATCCCAAAGTGGCAGTCCACCCCAAACTGCTAGGTCACAAAACTTCATCATGAGACCACAAGCATCCCCAAACAAGTTTCTGCCTTGTTGTGTCTAGTCAGTGAGGAGTAGCTTGGGTCATTAGACCCAACAGGCACGGGACCCACGTCTGGGCATACCCGTCCAATTCGGGATGACATAGCAAAAACAAAGAGGTGATGGCTGGAAGGTTTAAAATGATTCTTAACCTCTGTCATTGCTCTGGACAACCCTCCAGACCATCGTTCTTCGCCTGCCAAGCCATTACAGAAGGGAAAAGACCATATGCAAATCAGGCTTGGTCCCACCCCCAAAGGGGTAGTCCAGCCCGAACTGCTAGGTCACATCCCTTCTGCACGAGACCACAAGCATTCCCAGACATGTTTCAGCCTTGTTGGGCATCATCAGTGAGGAGTAGCTTGGGTCTCTAGGCCCAACAGGCACAGGACCCACGTCTGGGCATACGCGTGTCACTCGGGGTGACAAAAGCAAAACAAAAGAGGTGATGGCTGGAAGGTTTAGAATAAATCTTAACCTCTGGCATTGCTCTGGGCAACCCTCCAGACCATCGTTCTTCGCCTGCCAAGCCATTACAAAAGGGAAAAGACCATATGCAAATCAGGCTTTGTCCCACCCCCAAAGGGGTAGTCCAGCCCGAACTGCTAGGTCACATCCCTTCTGCACGAGACCACAAGCATCCCCACACATGTTTTAGCCTTGTTGGGCATCATCACTGAGGAGTAGCTTGGGTCTCTAGGCCCAGCAGGCACGGGACCCACGTCTGGGCATACCCGTCCCACTCGGGGTGACAAAAGCAAAACAAAAGAGGTGATGGCTGTAAGGTTTAGAATACATCTTAACCTCTGGCATTGCTCTGGGCAACCCTCCAGACCATCGTTCTTCGCCTGCCAAACCATTACAAAAGGGAAAAGACCATATGCAAATCGGACTTGGTCCCACCCCCAAAGGGGTAGTCCAGCCCGAACTGCTAGGTCACAATGCTTCTGCACGAGACCACAAGCATCCCCAAACATGTTTCGGCCATGTTGAGCCTCATCAGTGAGGAGTAGCTTTGGTCTCTAGGCCCAGCAGGCACGGTACCCACGTCCGGGTATACCCGTCCCACTCGGAGTGACATAGCAAAAACAAAGAGGTGATGGCTGGAAGGTTTACAAGGCATCTTAACCTCTGACATTGCTCTGGGCAACTCTCCACACCATCGTTCTTCGCCTGCCAAACCATTAGAAAAGGGACAAGACCATATGCAAATCAGGCTTGGTCCCACTCCCAAAGGGGTAGTCTAGCCCGAACTGCTAGGTCACATCCCTTCTGCATGAGACCACAAACATCCCCAGACATGTTTCAACCTTGTTGGGCATCATCAGTGAGGAGTAGCTTGGGTCTCTACGCCCAGCAGGCATGGGACCCACATCTGGGCATACTCATCCCACTAGGGATGACATAGCAAAAACAAAGAGGTTATGGCTGGAAGGTTTAGAATGAATCTTAACCTCTGGCATTGCTCTGGGCAACCCTCCAGACCATCGTTCTTGCCCTTCCATGCCATTACAGAAAGGCAAAGACCATATGCAAATCAGGCTTGGCCCCATCCCAAAAGGGGCAGTCCAGCCCGAACTGCTAGGTCACAACGCTTCTGCACGAGACCACAAGCATCCCCAAACATGTTTCAGCCTTGTTCGGTCTCATCAGTGAGGAGTAGCTTGGGTCTCTGGGCCCAGCAGGCACGGGACACACGTCTGGGTATGCCAGTCTCACTCGGAGTGACAAAGCAAAAACAAAGAGGTGATGGCTGGAAGGTTTACAATGCATCATAACCTCTGACATTGCTTTGGGCAACTCTCCAGACCATCGTTCTTCGCCTGCCAAACCATTACAAAAGGGAAAAGACCATATGCAAATCAGGCTTGGTCCCACCCCCAAAGGGGTAGTATAGCCCGAACTGCTAGGTCACATCCCTTCTGCATGAGACAACAAACATCCCCAGACATGTTTCAACCTTGTTGGGCATCATCAGTGAGGAGTAGCTTGGGTCTCTAGGCCCAACAGGCATGGGACACACATCAGGGCATAACCGTCCCACTAGGGATGACATAGAAAAAACAAAGAGGTTATGGCTGGAAGGTTTAGAATGAATCTTAACCTCTGGCATTGCTCTGGGCAACCCTCCAGACCACCGTTCTTGCCCTTCCATGCCATTACAGAAAGGCAAAGACCATAGGCAAATCAGGCTTGGCCCCATCCCAAAAGGGGCAGTCCAGCCCGAACTGCTAGGTCACAATGCTTCTGCACGAGACCACAAGCATCCCCAAACATGTTTCGGCCTTGTTCGGCCTCATCAGTGAGGAGTAGCTTGGGTCTCTAGGCCCAGCAGGTACGGGACACACGTCTGGGTTTACCAGTCTCACACGGAGTGACAAAGTAAAAACAAAGATGTGATGGCTGGAAGGTTTAGAATGAATCTTAACCTCTGGCATTGCTCTGGGTGACCCTCCAGACCATCGTTCTTCGCCTGCCATGCCATTACAGAAGGGGAAAGACCATATGCAAATCAGGCGTGGCCCCATCCAAAAAGGGACAGTCCAGCTCAAACTGCTAGGTTCACAACACTTCTGTACGAGACCACAAGCATCCCCAAACATGTTTCGGCCATGTTGAGCCTCATCAGTGAGGAGTAACTTTGGTCTCTAGGCCCAGCAGGCACGAGACCCACGTCCGGGTATACCCGTCCCACTCGGAGTGACATAGCAAAAATAAAGAGATGATGGCTGGAAGGATTAGAATGAATCTTAACCTCTGGCATTGCTCTGGGCAACCCTCCAGACCATCATTCTTCGCCTGCCATGCCATTACAGAAGGGGAAAGACCATATGCAAATCAGGATTGGCCCCATCCCATAAGGGGCAGTCCAGCCCAAACTGCTAGGTCATAAGCCTTCTGCACGAGACCACAATCATCCCCAAACATGTTTCGGCCTTGTTGGGCTTCATCAGTGAGGAGTAGCTTGGTTCTCTAGGCCCAGAAGGCATGGGACCCACATCTGGGCATACCCGTCCCTTAGAGGTGACATTGCAAAAACAAAGAGGTGATGGCTGGAAGGTTTAGAATGAATCTTAACGTCTGGCATTGCTCTGGGCAACGCCCCAGACCATCGTTCTTTGCCTGCCAAGCCATTAGAGAAGGGGAAAGACCATATGCAAATCAGGCTTGGCCCCGCCGAAGAAGGGGCATTCCAGCCCAAAGTGCTAGGTCACATCTCTTCTGCACGAGACCACCAGCATCCCCAAACATGTTTCAGCCTTGTTGGGTCTCATCAGTGAGGAGTAGCTTGGGTCTCTAGGCCCAGCAGGCACGAGACCCACGTCTGGGTGCACCCGTCTCACTCGGAGTGACATAGCAAAAACAAAGTTGCGATGGCTGGAAGGTTTAGAATGAATCTTAACCTCTGGCATTGCTCTGGGCAACCCTCCAGACCATTGTTCTTCTCCTGCCAAGCCATTACAGAAGTGCAAATACCATATGCATATCAGGCGTGGCCCCATCCCAAAAGTGGCAGTCCACCCCAAACTGCTAGGTCTCAACCCTTCATTATGAGACCACAAGCATCCCCAAACACGTTTCTGCCTTGTTGGGTCTAGTCAGTGAGGAGTAGCTTGGGTCACTAGACCCAATAGGCACGGGACCCACGTCTGGGCATAACCGTCCAATTCGGGGTGACATAGCAAAACCAAAGAGGTGATGGCTGGAAGGTTTAAAATGATTCTTAGCCTCTGTCATTGCTCTGGACAACTCTCCAGACCATCGTTCTTCGCCTGCCAATCCATTACAAAAGGGAAAAGACCATATGCAAATCAGGCTTGGTCCCACCCCCAAAGGGGTAGTCCAGCCCGAACTGCTAGGTCACATCCCTTCTGCACGAGACCACAAGCATGCCCAGACATGTTTCAGCCTTGTTGGGCATCGTCAGTGAGGAGTAGCTTGGGTCTCTAGGCCCAACAGGCACAGGACCCACGTCTGGGCATTCCCGTCCCACTCGGAGTGACAAAAGCAAAACAAAAGAGGTGATGGCTGGAAGGTTTAGAATAAATCTTCACCTCTGGCATTGCTCTGGGCAACCCTCCAGACCATCGTTCTTCGTCTGCCAAGCCATTAAAAAAAGGGAAAAGACCATATGCAAATCAGGCTTGGTCCCACCGCCAAAGGGGTAGTCCAGCCCGAACTGCTAGATCACATCCCTTCTGCACGATACCACAAGCATACCCAGACATGTTTCAGCCTTGTTGGGCATCATCAGTGAGGAGTAGCTTGGGTCTCTAGGCCCAGCAGGCACGGAACCCACGTCTGGGCATACCCCTCCCACTCAGGGTGACGAAAGCAAAACAAAAGAGGTGATGGCTGGAAGGTTTAGAATAAATCTTATCCTCTGGCATTGCTCTGGGCAAACCTCCAGACCATCGTTCTTCGCCTGCCAAGCCATTACAAAAGGGAAAAGACCATATGCAATTCAGGCTTTGTCCTACCCCCAAAGGGGTACTCCAGCCTGAACTGCTAGGTCACAACACTTCTGCAGAAGACCACAAGCATCCCCAAACATGTTTCGGCCATGTTGAGCCTCATCAGTGAGGAGTAGCTTTGGTCTCTAGGCCCAGCAGGCACGGGACCCACGTCCGGGTATACCTGTCCCACTCGGAGTGACATAGCAAAAACAAAGAGTGATGGCTGGAAGGTTTACAATGAATCGTAACCTCTGACATTGTTCTGGCCAACCCTCCAGACATCGTTCTCCGCCTGTCCAGCTATTACAGAAGGGGAAAGACCATATGCAAAAAAGTCTTGGGCCCACCCCAAAAGGTGCAGTTCAGCCCAAACTGCTAGGTCACATCCCTTCTGCACGAGACCACAAGCATCCCCAAACATGTTTTGGCCTTGTTGGGTATTGTCAGAGAGGAGTAGCTTGGGTCTCTAGGGCCAGCAGGCACAGGACCCACATCTGGGCATACCCGTCCCACTCGGTGTGACATAGCAAAAACAAAGAGATGATGGCTGGAAGGATTAGAATGAATCTTAACCTCTGGCATTGCTCTGGGCAACCCTCCAGACCATCATTCTTCGCCTGCCATGCCATTAAAGAAGGGGAAAGACCATATGCAAATCAGGATTGGCCCCATCCCATAAGCGGCAGTCCAGCCCAAACTACTAGGTCATAAGCCTTCTGCACGAGACCACAATCATCCCCAAACATGTTTCGGCCTTGTTGGGCTTCATCAGTGAGGAGTAGCTTGGGTCTCTAGGCCCAGAAGGCATGGGACCCACATCTGGGCATACCCGTCCCCTAGAGATGACATTGCAAAAACCAAGAGGTGACGGCTGGAAGGTTTAGAATGAATCTTAACCTCTGGCATTGATCTGGCCAACCCCCCAGACCATCGTTCTTTGCCTGCCAAGCCATTAGAGAAGGGGAAAGACCATATGAAAATCGGACTTGGTCCCACCCCCAAAGGGGTAGTCCAGCCCGAACTGCTAGGTCACATCCCTTCTGCATGAGACCACAAACATCCCCAGACATGTTTCAACCTTGTTGGGCATCATCAGTGAGGAGTAGCTTGGGTCTCTACGCCCAGCAGGCATGGGACCCACATCTGGGCATACTCATCCCACTAGGGATGACATAGCAAAAACAAAGAGGTTATGGCTGGAAGGTTTAGAATGAATCTTAACCTCTGGCATTGCTCTGGGCAACCCTCCAGACCATTGTTCTTCTCCTGCCATGCCATTACAGAAGTGGAAATACCATATGCATATCAGGCGTGGCCCCGTCCCAAAAGTGGCAGTCCACCCCAAACTGCTAGGTCACAACTCTTCATCATGAGACCACAAGCATCCCCAAACATGTTTCTGCCTTGTTGGGTTGACTCAGTGAATAGTAGCTTGGGTCTCTAGGCCCAGCAGTCACGGCACCCACGTCTGGGCATACCCGTCCCACTTGGGGTGACATAGCAAAAACAAAGATGTGATGGCTGGAAGGTTTAGAATGAATCTTAACCTCTGGCATTGCTCTGGGCAACCCTCCAGACCATTGTTCTTCTCCTGCCATGCCATTACAGAAGTGGAAATACCATATGCATATCAGGCTTGGCCCCATCCCAAAGTGGCAGTCCACCCCAAACTGCTAGGTCACAAAACTTCATCATGAGACCACAAGCATCCCCAAACAAGTTTCTGCCTTGTTGTGTCTAGTCAGTGAGGAGTAGCTTGGGTCACTAGACCCAACAGGCACGGGACCCACGTCTGGGCATACCCGTCCAATTCGGGATGACATAGCAAAAACAAAGAGGTGATGGCTGGAAGGTTTAAAGTGATTCTTAACCTCTGTCATTGCTCTGGACAACCCTCCAGACCATCGTTCTTCGCCTGCCAAGCCATTACAGAAGGGAAAGGACCATATGCAAATCAGGCTTGGTCCCACCCCCAAAGGGGTAGTCCAGCCCGAACTGCTAGGTCACATCCCTTCTGCACGAGACCACAAGCATTCCCAGACATGTTTCAGCCTTGTTGGGCATCATCAGTGAGGAGTAGCTTGGGTCTCTAGGCCCAACAGGCACAGGACCCACGTCTGGGCATACCCGTGTCACTCGGGGTGACAAAAGCAAAACAAAAGAGGTGATGGCTGGAAGGTTTAGAATAAATCTTAACCTCTGGCATTGCTCTGGGCAACCCTCCAGACCATCGTTCTTCGCCTGCCAAGCCATTACAAAAGGGAAAAGACCATATGCAAATCAGGCTTTGTCCCACCCCCAAAGGGGTAGTCCAGCCCGAACTGCTAGGTCACATCCCTTCTGCACGAGACCACAAGCATCCCCACACATGTTTTAGCCTTGTTGGGCATCATCACTGAGGAGTAGCTTGGGTCTCTAGGCCCAGCAGGCACGGGACCCACGTCTGGGCATACCCGTCCCACTCGGGGTGACAAAAGCAAAACAAAAGAGGTGATGGCTGTAAGGTTTAGAATAAATCTTAACCTCTGGCATTGCTCTGGGCAACCCTCTAGACCATCGTTCTTCGCCTGCCAAACCATTACAAAAGGGAAAAGACCATATGCAAATCGGACTTGGTCCCACCCCCAAAGGGGTAGTCCAGCCCGAACTGCTAGGTCACATCCCTTCTGCATGAGACCACAAACAACCCCAGACATGTTTCAACCTTGTTGGGCATCATCAGTGAGGAGTAGCTTGGGTCTCTAGGCCCAGCAGGTACGGGACACACGTCTGGGTTTACCAGTCTCACACGGAGTGACAAAGTAAAAACAAAGATGTGATGTCTGGAAGGTTTAGAATGAATCTTAACCTCTGGCATTGCTCTGGGCAACCCTCCAGACCACCGGTCTTGCCCTTCCATGCCATTACAGAAAGGCAAAGACCATAGGCAAATCAGGCTTGGCCCCATCCCAAAAGGGGCAGTCCACCCCGAACAGCTAGGTCACAATGCTTCTGCACGAGACCACAAGCATCCCCAAACATGTTTCGGCCTTGTTCGGCCTCATCAGTGAGGAGTAGCTTGGGTCTCTAGGCCCAGCAGGTACGGGACACACGTCTGGGTTTACCAGTCTCACACGGAGTGACAAAGTAAAAACAAAGAGGTGATGGCTGGAAGGTTTAGAATGAATCTTAACCTCTGGCATTGCTCTGGGTGACCCTCCAGACCATCGTTCTTCGCCTGCCATGCCATTACAGAAGGGGAAAGACCATATGCAAATCAGGCGTGGCCCCATCCAAAAAGGGACAGTCCAGCTCAAACTGCTAGGTTCACAACACTTCTGTACGAGACCACAAGCATCCCCAAACATGTTTCGGCCATGTTGAGCCTCATCAGTGAGGAGTAACTTTGGTCTCTAGGCCCAGCAGGCACGGGACCCACGTCCGGGTATACCCGTCCCACTCGGAGTGACATAGCAAAAATAAAGAGATGATGGCTGGAAGGATTAGAATGAATCTTAACCTCTGGCATTGCTCTGGGCAACCCTCCAGACCATCATTCTTCGCCTGCCATGCCATTACAGAAGGGGAAAGACCATATGCAAATCAGGATTGGCCCCATCCCATAAGGGGCAGTCCAGCCCAAACTGCTAGGTCATAAGCCTTCTGCACGAGACCACAATCATCCCCAAACATGTTTCGGCCTTGTTGGGCTTCATCAGTGAGGAGTAGCTTGGTTCTCTAGGCCCAGAAGGCATGGGACCCACATCTGGGCATACCCGTCCCCTAGAGGTGACATTGCAAAAACAAAGAGGTGATGGCTGGAAGGTTTAGAATTAATCTTAACGTCTGGCATTGCTCTGGGCAACCCCCCAGACCATCGTTCTTTGCCTGCCAAGCCATTAGAGAAGGGGAAAGACCATATGCAAATCTGGCTTGGCCCCGCCGAAGAAGGGGCATTCCAGCCCAAAGTGCTAGGTCACATCTCTTCTGCACGAGACCACCAGCATCCCCAAACATGTTTCAGCCTTGTTGGGTCTCATCAGTGAGGAGTAGCTTGGGTCTCTAGGCCCAGCAGGCACGAGACCCACGTCTGGGTGCACCCGTCTCACTCGGAGTGACATAGCAAAAACAAAGTTGTGATGGCTGGAAGGTTTAGAATGAATCTTAACCTCTGGCATTGCTCTGGGCAACCCTCCAGCCCATTGTTCTTCTCCTGCCAAGCCATTTACAGAAGTGCAAATACCATATGCATATCAAGCGTGGCCCCATCCCAAAAGTGGCAGTCCACCCCAAACTGCTAGGTCTCAACCCTTCATTATGAGACCACAAGCATCCCCAAACACGTTTCTGCCTTGTTGGGTCTAGTCAGTGAGGAGTAGCTTGGGTCACTAGACCCAACAGGCACGGGACCCACGTCTGGGCATAACCGTCCAATTCGGGGTGACATAGCAAAACCAAAGAGGTGATGGCTGGAAGGTTTAAAATGATTCTTAGCCTCTGTCATTGCTCTGGACAACTCTCCAGACCATCGTTCTTCGCCTGCCAATCCATTACAAAAGGGAAAAGACCATATGCAAATCAGGCTTGGTCCCACCCCCAAAGGGGTAGTCCAGCCCGAACTGCTAGGTCACATCCCTTCTGCACGAGACCACAAGCATGCCCAGACATGTTTCAGCCTTGTTGGGCATCGTCAGTGAGGAGTAGCTTGGGTCTCTAGGCCCAACAGGCACAGGACCCACGTCTGGGCATTCCCGTCCCACTCGGAGTGACAAAAGCAAAACAAAAGAGGTGATGGCTGGAAGGTTTAGAATAAATCTTCACCTCTGGCATTGCTCTGGGCAACCCTCCAGACCATCGTTCTTCGTCTGCCAAGCCATTAAAAAAAGGGAAAAGACCATATGCAAATCAGGCTTGGTCCCACCGCCAAAGGGGTAGTCCAGCCCGAACTGCTAGATCACATCCCTTCTGCACAATACCACAAGCATACCCAGACATGTTTCAGCCTTGTTGGGCATCATCAGTGAGGAGTAGCTTGGGTCTCTAGGCCCAGCAGGCACGGAACCCACGTCTGGGCATACCCCTCCCACTCAGGGTGACGAAAGCAAAACAAAAGAGGTGATGGCTGGAAGGTTTAGAATAAATCTTATCCTCTGGCATTGCTCTGGGCAAACCTCCAGACCATCGTTCTTCGCCTGCCAAGCCATTACAAAAGGGAAAAGACCATATGCAATTCAGGCTTTGTCCTACCCCCAAAGGGGTACTCCAGCCTGAACTGCTAGGTCACAACACTTCTGCAGAAGACCACAAGCATCCCCAAACATGTTTCGGCCATGTTGAGCCTCATCAGTGAGGAGTAGCTTTGGTCTCTAGGCCCAGCAGGCACGGGACCCACGTCCGGGTATACCTGTCCCACTCGGAGTGACATAGCAAAAACAAAGAGTGATGGCTGGAAGGTTTACAATGAATCGTAACCTCTGACATTGTTCTGGGCAACCCTCCAGACATCGTTCTCCGCCTGTCCAGCTATTACAGAAGGGGAAAGACCATATGCAAAAAAGTCTTGGGCCCACCCCAAAAGGTGCAGTTCAGCCCAAACTGCTAGGTCACATCCCTTCTGCACGAGACCACAAGCATCCCCAAACATGTTTTGGCCTTGTTGGGTATTGTCAGAGAGGAGTAGCTTGGGTCTCTAGGGCCAGCAGGCACAGGACCCACATCTGGGCATACCCGTCCCACTCGGTGTGACATAGCAAAAACAAAGAGATGATGGCTGGAAGGATTAGAATGAATCTTAACCTCTGGCATTGCTCTGGGCAACCCTCCAGACCATCATTCTTCGCCTGCCATGCCATTACAGAAGGGGAAAGACCATATGCAAATCAGGATTGGCCCCATCCCATAAGCGGCAGTCCAGCCCAAACTACTAGGTCATAAGCCTTCTGCACGAGACCACAATCATCCCCAAACATGTTTCGGCCTTGTTGGGCTTCATCAGTGAGGAGTAGCTTGGGTCTCTAGGCCCAGAAGGCATGGGACCCACATCTGGGCATACCCGTCCCCTAGAGATGACATTGCAAAAACCAAGAGGTGACGGCTGGAAGGTTTAGAATGAATCTTAACCTCTGACATTGATCTGGCCAACCCCCCAGACCATCATTCTTTGCCTGCCAAGCCATTAGAGAAGGGGAAAGACCATATGAAAATCGGACTTGGTCCCACCCCCAAAGGGGTAGTCCAGCCCGAACTGCTAGGTCACATCCCTTCTGCATGAGACCACAAACATCCCCAGACATGTTTCAACCTTGTTGGGCATCATCAGTGAGGAGTAGCTTGGGTCTCTACGCCCAGCAGGCATGGGACCCACATCTGGGCATACTCATCCCACTAGGGATGACATAGCAAAAACAAAGAGGTTATGGCTGGAAGGTTTAGAATGAATCTTAACCTCTGGCATTGCTCTGGGCAACCCTCCAGACCATTGTTCTTCTCCTGCCATGCCATTACAGAAGTGGAAATACCATATGCATATCAGGCGTGGCCCCGTCCCAAAAGTGGCAGTCCACCCCAAACTGCTAGGTCACAACTCTTCATCATGAGACCACAAGCATCCCCAAACATGTTTCTGCCTTGTTGGGTTGACTCAGTGAGTAGTAGCTTGGGTCTCTAGGCCCAGCAGTCACGGCACCCACGTCTGGGCATACCCGTCCCACTTGGGGTGACATAGCAAAAACAAAGATGTGATGGCTGGAAGGTTTAGAATGAATCTTAACCTCTGGCATTGCTCTGGGCAACCCTCCAGACCATTGTTCTTCTCCTGCCATGCCATTACAGAAGTGGAAATACCATATGCATATCAGGCTTGGCCCCATCCCAAAGTGGCAGTCCACCCCAAACTGCTAGGTCACAAAACTTCATCATGAGACCACAAGCATCCCCAAACAAGTTTCTGCCTTGTTGTGTCTAGTCAGTGAGGAGTAGCTTGGGTCACTAGACCCAACAGGCACGGGACCCACGTCTGGGCATACCCGTCCAATTCGGGATGACATAGCAAAAACAAAGATGTGATGGCTGGAAGGTTTAAAATGATTCTTAACCTCTGTCATTGCTCTGGACAACCCTCCAGACCATCGTTCTTCGCCTGCCAAGCCATTACAGAAGGGAAAAGACCATATGCAAATCAGGCTTGGTCCCACCCCCAAAGGGGTAGTCCAGCCCGAACTGCTAGGTCACATCCCTTCTGCACGAGACCACAAGCATTCCCAGACATGTTTCAGCCTTGTTGGGCATCATCAGTGAGGAGTAGCTTGGGTCTCTAGGCCCAACAGGCACAGGACCCACGTCTGGGCATACCCTTGTCACTCGGGGTGACAAAAGCAAAACAAAAGAGGTGATGGCTGGAAGGTTTAGAATAAATCTTAACCTCTGGCATTGCTCTGGGCAACCCTCCAGACCATCGTTCTTCGCCTGCCAAGCCATTACAAAAGGGAAAAGACCATATGCAAATCAGGCTTTGTCCCACCCCCAAAGGGGTAGTCCAGCCCGAACTGCTAGGTCACATCCCTTCTGCACGAGACCACAAGCATCCCCACACATGTTTTAGCCTTGTTGGGCATCATCACTGAGGAGTAGCTAGGGTCTCTAGGCCCAGCAGGCACAGGACCCACGTCTGGGCATTCCCGTCCCACTCGGGGTGACAAAAGCAAAACAAAAGAGGTGATGGCTGGAAGGTTTAGAATAAATCTTCACCTCTGGCATTGCTCTGGGCAACCCTCCAGACCATCGTTCTTCGCCTGCCAAGCCATTAAAAAAAGGGAAAAGACCACATGCAAATCAGGCTTGGTCCCACCGCCAAAGGGGTAGTCCAGCCCGAACTGCTAGATCACATTCCTTCTGCACGATACCACAAGCATACCCAGACATGTTTCAGCCTTGTTGGGCATCATCAGTGAGGAGTAGCTTGGGTCTCTAGGCCCAGCAGGCACGGAACCCACGTCTGGGCATACCCCTCCCACTCAGGGTGACCAAACTAAAACAAAAGAGGTGATGGCTGGAAGGTTTAGAATAAATCTTATCCTCTGGCATTGCTCTGGGCAAACCTCCAGACCATCGTTCTTCGCCTGCCAAGCCATTACAAAAGGGAAAAGACCATATGCAATTCAGGCTTTGTCCTACCCCCAAAGGGGTAGTCCAGCCTGAACTGCTAGGTCACAACACTTCTGCACGAGACCACAAGCATCCCCAAACATGTTTCGGCCATGTTGAGCCTCATCAGTGAGGAGTAGCTTTGGTCTCTAGGCCCAGCAGGCACGGGACCCACGTCCGGGTATACCTGTCCCACTCGGAGTGACATAGCAAAAACAAAGAGGTGATGGCTGGAAGGTTTAGAATGAATCGTAACCTCTGACATTGTTCTGGGCAACCCTCCAGACATCGTTCTTCGCCTGTCAAGCTATTACAGAAGGGGAAAGACCATATGCAAAAAAGTCTTGGGCCCACCCCAAAAGGTGCAGTTCAGCCCAAACTGCTAGGACACATCCCTTCTGCACGAGACCACAAGCATCCCCAAACATGTTTTGGCCTTGTTGGGTATCGTCAGAGAGGAGTAGCTTGGGTCTCTAGGGCCAGCAGGCACAGGACCCACATCTGGGCATACCCGTCCCACTCGGTGTGACATAGCAAAAAGAAAGAGATGATGGCTGGAAGGATTAGAATTAATCTTAACCTCTGGCATTGCTCTGGGCAACCCTCCAGACCATCATTCTTCGCCTGCCATGCCATTACAGAAGGGGAAAGACCATATGCAAATCAGGATTGGCCCCATCCCAAAAGGGGCAGTCCAGCCCAAACTGCTAGGTCATAAGCCTTCTGCACGAGACCACAATCATCCCCAAACATGTTTTGGCCTTGTTGGGCTTCTTCAGTTAGGAGTAGCTTGGGTCTCTAGGCCCAGAAGGCATGGGACCCACATCTGGGCATACCCGTCCCCTAGAGGTGACATTGCAAAAACCAAGAGGTGATGGCTGGAAGGTTTAGAATTAATCTTAACCTCTGGCATTGCTCTAGGCAACCCCCCAGACCATCGTTCTTTGCCTACAAAGCCATTAGAGAAGGAGAAAGACCATATGCAAATCAGGCTCGGCCCCACCGAAGAAGGGGCATTCCAGCCCAAAGTGCTAGGTCACATCCCTTCTGCACGAGACCACAAGCATCCCCAAACATGTTTCAGCCTTCTTGGGCCTCATCAGTGAGGAGTCGCTTGAGTCTCTAGGCCCACCAGGCACGAGACCCACATCTGGGTACACCCATCTCACTCGGAGTGACATAGCAAAAACAAAGTTGTGATGGCTGGAAGGTTTAGAATGAATCTTAACCTCTGCCATTGCTCTGGGCAACCCTCCAGACCATTGTTCTTCTCCTGCCACGCCATTGCTGAAGTGGAAATACCATATGCATATCAGGCGTGGCCCCATCCCAAAAGAGGCAGTCCACCCCAAACTGCTAGGTCACAACCCTTCATCATAAGACCACAAGCATCCCCAAACACGTTTCTGCCTTGTTGGGTCGAGTCAGTGAGGAGTAGCTTGGGTCTCTAGGCCCAGCAGGCACGGGACCCACATCTGGGCATACCCGTCCAACTTGGGGTGACATAGCAAAAACAAAGATGTGATGGCTGGAAGGTTTAGAATGAATCTTAACCTCTCACATTGCTCTGGGCAACCCTCCAGACCATTGTTCATCTCCTGCCATGCCATTACAGAAGTGGAAATACCATATGCATATCAGGCGTGGCCCCATCCCAAAAGTGGCAGTCCACCCGAAACTGCTCGGTCACAACACTTCATCATGAGACCACAAGCATCCCCAAACACGTTTCTGCCTTGTTGGGTCGAGTCAGTGAGGAGTAGCTTGGGTCTCTAGGCCCAGCAGGCACGGGACCCACATCTGGGCATACCCGTCCAACTTGGGGTGACATAGCATAAATAAAGATGTGATGGCTGGAAGGTTTAGAATGAATCTTAACCTCTGACATTGCTCTGGGCAACCCTCCAGACCATTGTTCTTCTCCTGCCATGCTATTACAGAAGTGGAAATACCATATGCATATCAGGCGTGGCCCCATCCCAAAAGTGGCAGTCCACCCCAAACTGCTAGGTCACAACACTTCATCATGAGACCACAAGCATCCCCAAACACGTTTCTGCCTTGTTGGGTCTAGTCAGTGAGGAGTAGCTTGGGTCACTAGACTCAACAGGCACGGGACCCACGTCTGGGCATAACCGTCCAATTCGGGGTGACATAGCAAAAACAAAGAGGTGATGGCTGGAAGGTTTAAAATGATTCTTAACCTCTGTCATTGCTCTGGACAACCCTCCAGACCATCGTTCTTCGCCTGCCAAGCCATTACAGAAGGGAAAAGACCATATGCAAATCAGGCTTGGTCCCACCCCCAAAGGGGTAGTCCAGCCCAAACTGCTAGGTCACATCCCTTCTGCACGAGACCACAAGCATCCCCAGACATGTTTCAGCCTTGTTGGGCATCGTCAGTGAGGAGTAGCTTGGGTCTCTAAGCCCAACAGGCACAGGACTCACGTCTGGGCATACCCGTCCCACTCGGGGTGACAAAAGCAAAACAAAAGAGGTGATGGCTGGGAGGTTTAGAATAAATCTTAACTTCTGGCATTGCTTTGGGCAACCCTCCAGACCATCGTTCTTCGCCTGCCAAGCCGTTACAAAAGGGAAAAGACCATATGCAAATCAGGCTTGGTCCCACCCCCAAAGGGGTAGTCCAGCCCGAACTGCTAGGTCACATCCCTTCTGCACGAGACCACAAGCATACCCAGACATGTTTCAACCTTGTTGGGCATCATCAGTGAGGAGTAGCTTGGGTTCAAGGCCCAGCAGGCACGGAACCCACGTCTGGGCATACCCCTCCCGCTCAGGGTGACAAAAGCAAAACAAAAGAGGTGATGGCTGGAAGGTTTAGAATAAATCTTATCCTCTGGCATTGCTCTGGGCAACCCTCCAGACCATCGTTCTTCGCCTGCCAAGCCATTACAAAAGGGAAAAGACTATATGCAAATCAGACTTGGTCCCACCCGCAAAGGGGTAGTCCAGCCCGAACTGCTAGGTCACATCCCTTATGCACGAGACCACAAGCATCCCCAAACATGTTTCTGCCTTGTTGGGTTGACTCAGTGAGTAGTAGCTTGGGTCTCTAGGCCCAGCAGTCACGGCACCCACGTCTGGGCATACCCGTCCCACTTGGGGTGACATAGCAAAAACAAAGATGTGATGGCTGGAAGGTTTAGAATGAATCTTAACCTCTGGCATTGCTCTGGGCAACCCTCCAGACCATTGTTCTTCTCCTGCCATGCCATTACAGAAGTGGAAATACCATATGCATATCAGGCTTGGCCCCATCCCAAAGTGGCAGTCCACCCCAAACTGCTAGGTCACAAAACTTCATCATGAGACCACAAGCATCCCCAAACAAGTTTCTGCCTTGTTGTGTCTAGTCAGTGAGGAGTAGCTTGGGTCATTAGACCCAACAGGCACGGGACCCACGTCTGGGCATACCCGTCCAATTCGGGATGACATAGCAAAAACAAAGAGGTGATGGCTGGAAGGTTTAAAATGATTCTTAACCTCTGTCATTGCTCTGGACAACCCTCCAGACCATCGTTCTTCGCCTGCCAAGCCATTACAGAAGGGAAAAGACCATATGCAAATCAGGCTTGGTCCCACCCCCAAAGGGGTAGTCCAGCCCGAACTGCTAGGTCACATCCCTTCTGCACGAGACCACAAGCATCCCCACACATGTTTTAGCCTTGTTGGGCATCATCACTGAGGAGTAGCTTGGGTCTCTAGGCCCAGCAGGCACAGGACCCACGTCTGGGCATTCCCGTCCCACTCGGGGTGACAAAAGCAAAACAAAAGAGGTGATGGCTGGAAGGTTTAGAATAAATCTTCACCTCTGGCATTGCTCTGGGCAACCCTCCAGACCATCGTTCTTCGCCTGCCAAGCCATTAAAAAAAGGGAAAAGACCACATGCAAATCAGGCTTGGTCCCACCGCCAAAGGGGTAGTCCAGCCCGAACTGCTAGATCACATCCCTTCTGCACGATACCACAAGCATACCCAGACATGTTTCAGCCTTGTTGGGCATCATCAGTGAGGAGTAGCTTGGGTCTCTAGGCCCAGCAGGCACGGAACCCACGTCTGGGCATACCCCTCCCACTCAGGGTGACCAAACTAAAACAAAAGAGGTGATGGCTGGAAGGTTTAGAATAAATCTTATCCTCTGGCATTGCTCTGGGCAAACCTCCAGACCATCGTTCTTCGCCTGCCAAGCCATTACAAAAGGGAAAAGACCATATGCAATTCAGGCTTTGTCCTACCCCCAAAGGGGTAGTCCAGCCTGAACTGCTAGGTCACAACACTTCTGCACGAGACCACAAGCATCCCCAAACACGTTTCTGCCTTGTTGGGTCGAGTCAGTGAGGAGTAGCTTGGGTCTCTAGGCCCAGCAGGCACGGGACCCACATCTGGGCATACCCGTCCAACTTGGGGTGACATAGCAAAAACAAAGATGTGATGGCTGGAAGGTTTAGAATGAATCTTAACCTCTGACATTGCTCTGGGCAACCCTCCAGACCATTGTTCTTCTCCTGCCATGCCATTACAGAAGTGGAAATACCATATGCATATCAGGCGTGGCCCCATCCCAAAAGTGGCAGTCCAGCCGAAACTGCTCGGTCACAACACTTCATCATGAGACCACAAGCATCCCCAAACACGTTTCTGCCTTGTTGGGTCGAGTCAGTGAGGAGTAGCTTGGGTCTCTAGGCCCAGCAGGCACGGGACCCACATCTGGGCATACCCGTCCAACTTGGGGTGACATAGCATAAATAAAGATGTGATGGCTGGAAGGTTTAGAATGAATCTTAACCTCTGACATTGCTCTGGGCAACCCTCCAGACCATTGTTCTTCTCCTGCCATGCCATTACAGAAGTGGAAATACCATATGCATATCAGGCGTGGCCCCATCCCAAAAGTGGCAGTCCACCCCAAACTGCTAGGTCACAACACTTCATCATGAGACCACAAGCATCCCCAAACACGTTTCTGCCTTGTTGGGTCTAGTCAGTGAGGAGTAGCTTGGGTCACTAGACTCAACAGGCACGGGACCCCCGTCTGGGCATAACCGTCCAATTCGGGGTGACATAGCAAAAACAAAGAGGTGATGGCTGGAAGGTTTAAAATGATTCTTAACCTCTGTCATTGCTCTGGACAACCCTCCAGACCATCGTTCTTCGCCTGCCAAGCCATTACAGAAGGGAAAAGACCATATGCAAATCAGGCTTGGTCCCACCCCCAAAGGGGTAGTCCAGCCCAAACTGCTAGGTCACATCCCTTCTGCACGAGACCACAAGCATCCCCAGACATGTTTCAGCCTTGTTGGGCATCGTCAGTGAGGAGTAGCTTGGGTCTCTAAGCCCAACAGGCATAGGACTCACGTCTGGGCATACCCGTCCCACTCGGGGTGACAAAAGCAAAACAAAAGAGGTGATGGCTGGGAGGTTTAGAATAAATCTTAACCTCTGGCATTGCTTTGGGCAACCCTCCAGACCATCGTTCTTCGCCTGCCAAGCCATTACAAAAGGGAAAAGACCATATGCAAATCAGGATGGTCCCACCCCCAAAGGGGTAGTCCAGCCCGAACTGCTAGGTCACATCCCTTCTGCACGAGACCACAAGCAACCCCAGACATGTTTCAGCCTTGTTGGGCATCATCAGTGAGGAGTAGCTTGGGTCTCTAGGCCCAGCAGGCACGGGACCCACGTCTGGGCATACCCCTTCCACTCGGGGTGACAAAAGCAAAACAAAAAAGGTGATGGCTGGAAGGTTTAGAATAAATCTTAACCTCTGGCATTGCTCTGGGCAACCCTCCAGACCATCATTCTTCGCCTGCCAAACCATTGCAGAAGGGAAAAGACTGTATGCAAATCAGTCTTGGTCCCACCCCCAAAGAGGTAGTGCAGCCCGAACTGCTAGGTCACATCCCTTCTGCACGAGACCACAAGCATCCCCAAACATGTTTTGGCCTTGTTGGGTATCGTCAGTGAGGAGTAGCTTGGGTCTCTAGGCCCAGCAGGCACAGGACCCACATCTTGGCATACCCGTCCCACTTGGTGTGACATAGCAAAAACAAAGAGATGATGGGTGGAAGGATTAGAATGAATCTTAACCTCTGGCATTGCTCTGGGCAACCCTCCAGACCATCATTCTTTGCCTGCCATGCCATTACAGAAGGGGAAAGACCATATGCAAATCAGGATTGGCCCCATCCCATAAGCGGCAGTCCAGCCCAAACTACTAGGTCATAAGCCTTCTGCACGAGACCACAATCATCCCCAAACATGTTTCGGCCTTGTTGGGCTTCATCAGTGAGGAGTAGCTTGGGTCTCTAGGCCCAGAAGGCATGGGACCCACATCTGGGCATACCCGTCCCCTAGAGATGACATTGCAAAAACCAAGAGGTAATGGCTGGAAGGTTTAGAATGAATCTTAACCTCTGGCATTGCTCTGGCCAAACCCCGAGACCATCGTTCTTTGCCTGCCAAGCCATTAGAGAAGGGGAAAGACCATATGCAAATCAGGCTTGGCCCCACCGAAGAAGGGGCATTCCAGCCCAAAGTGCTAGGTCACATCCATTCTGCACGAGACCACAAGCAACCCCAGACATGTTTCAGCCTTGTTGGGCATCATCAGTGAGGAGTAGCTTGGGTCTCTAGGCCCAGCAGGCACGGGACCCACGTCTGGGCATACCCCTTCCACTCGGGGTGACAAAAGCAAAACAAAAGAGGTGATGGCTGGAAGGTTTAGAATAAATCTTAACCTCTGGCATTGCTCTGGGCAACCCTCCAGACCATCGTTCATCGCCTGCCAAACCATTGCAAAAGGGAAAAGACTGTATACAAATCAGTCTTGGTCCCACCCCCAAAGAGGTAGTGCAGCCCGAGCTGCTAGGTCACATCCCTTCTGCTCGAGACCACAAGCATCCCCAAACATGTTTTGGCCTTGTTGGGTATCGTCAGTGAGGAGTAGCTTGGGTCTCTAGGGCCAGCAGGCACAGGACCCACATCTGGGCATACCCGTCCCACTTGGTGTGACATAGCAAAAACAAAGAGATGATGGCTGGAAGGATTAGAATGAATCTTAACCTCTGGCATTGCTCTGGGCAACCCTCCAGACCATCATTCTTCGCCTGCCATGCCATTACAGAAGGGGAAAGACCATATGCAAATCAGGATTGGCCCCATCCCATAAGCGGCAGTCCAGCCCAAACTACTAGGTCATAAACCTTCTGCACGAGACCACAATCATCCCAAAACATGTTTCGGCCTTGTTGGGCTTCATCAGTGAGGAGTAGCTTGGGTCGCTAGGCCCAGAAGACATGGGACCCACATCTGGGCATACCCGTCCCCTAGAGATGACATTGCAAAAACCAAGAGGTGATGGCTGGAAGGTTTAGAATGAATCTTAACCTCTGGAATTGCTCTGGCCAACCCCCCAGACCATCGTTCTTTGGCTGCCAGGCCATTAGAGAAGGGGAAAAACCATATGCAAATCAGGCTTGGCCCGACCGAACAAGGGGCATTCCAGCCCAAAGTGCTAGGTCACATCCATTCTGCACGAGACCACAAGCATCCCCAAACATGTTTCAGCCTTGTTGGGCCTCATCAGTGAGGAGTAGCTTGGGTCTCTAGGCCCAGCAGGCACGAGACCCACATCTGGGTACACCCATCTCACTCGGAGTGACATAGCAAAAACAAAGTTGTGATGGCTGGAAGGTTTAGAATGAATCTTAACCTCTGGCATTGCTCTGGGCAACACTCCAGACCATTGTTCTTCTCCTGCCATGCCATTACTGCAGTGGAAATACCATATGCATATCAGGCGTGGCCCCATCCCAAAAGTGGCAGTCCAACCCAAACTGCTAGGTCACAACCCTTCATCATGAGACCACAAGCATCCCCAAATATGTTTCTGCCTTGTTGGGTCGAGTCAGTGAGGAGTAGCTTGTGTCTCTAGGCCCAGCAGGCACAGGACCCACATCTGGGCATACCAGTCCAACCTGGGGTGACATAGCAAAAACAAAAATGTGATGGCTGGAAGGTTTAGAATGAATCTTAACCTCTGGCATTGCTCTGGGCAACCCTCCGGACCATTGTTCTTCTCCTGCCATGCCATTACAGAAGTTTAAATACCATATGCATATCAGGCGTGGCCCCATCCGAAAAGTTGCAGTCCACCGCAAACTGCTAGGTCACAACACTTCATCATGAGACCACAAGCATCCCCAAACACGTTTCTGCCTTGTTGGGTCTAGTCAGTGAGGAGTAGCTTGGGTCACTAGACCCAACAGGCACGGGACCCAGGTCTGGGCATAACCGTCCAATTCGGGGTGACATAGCAAAACCAAACAGGTGATGTCTGGAAGGTTTAAAATGATTCTTAACCTCTGTCATTGCTCTGGACAACCCTCCAGACCATCATTCTTCGCCTGCCAATCCATTACAGAAGGGAAAAGACCATATGCAAATCAGGCTTGGTACCACCCCCAAAGGGGTAGTCCAGCCCAAACTGCTAGGTCACATCCCTCTGCACGAGACCACAAGCATCCCCAGACATGTTTCAGCCTTGTTGGGCATCGTCAGTGAGGAGTAGCTTGGGTCTCTAAGCCCAACAGGCACAGGACCCACGTCTGGGCATACCCGTCCCACTCGGGGTGACAAAAGCAAAACAAAAGAGGTGATGGCTGGTAGGTTTAGAATAAATCTTAACCTCTGGCATTGCTCTGGGCAACCCTCCAGACCATCGTTCTTCGCCTGCCAAGCCATTACAAAAGGGAAAAGACCATATGCAAATCAGGCTTGGTGTCACCGCCAAAGGGGTAGTCCAGCCCGAACTGCTAGGTCACATCCCTTCTGCACGAGACCACAAGCATACCCAGAGATGTTTCAACCTTGTTGGGCATCATCAGTGAAGAGTAGCTTGGGTCTCTAGGACCAGCAGGCACGGAACCCACGTCTGGGCATACCCCTCCGACTCAGGGTGACAAAAGCAAAACAAAAGAGGTGATGGCTGGAAGGTTTAAAATAAATCTTAACGTCTGGCATTGCTCTGGGCAACTCTCCAGACCATCGTTCTTCGCCTGCCAAGCCATTACAAAAGGGAAAAAACTATATGCAAATCAGACTTGGTCCCACACCCAAAGGGGTAGTCCAGCCCGAACTGCTAGGTCACATCCCTTCTGCACGAGACCACAAGCATCCTCAGACATGTTTCAGCCTTGTTGGGCATCATCAGTGAGGAGTAGCTTGGGTCTCTAGGCCCAGCAGGCACGGGACCCACGTCTGGGCATACTCGTTCCACTCGGGGTGACAAAAGCAAAACAAAAGAGGTGATGGCTGGAAGGTTTAGAATAAATCTTATCCTCTGAAATTGCTCTGGGCAACCTTCCAGACCATCGTTCTTCGCCTGCCAAACCATTGCAAAAGGGAAAAGACCGTATGCAAATCAGGCTTGGCCCCACCCCAAAAGGTGCAGTTCAGCTCAAACTGCTAGGTCACATCCCTTCTGCACGAGACCACAAGCATCCCCAAACATATTTTGGCCTTGTTGGGTATCGTCAGTGAGGAGTAGCTTGGGTCTCTAGGCCCAGCAGGCACATGACCCACATTTGGGCATACCCGTCCCACTCGGTGTGACATAGCAAAAACAAAGAGATGATGGCTGGAAGGATCAGAATGAATCATAACCTCTGGCATTGCTCTGGGCAACCCTCCAGACCATCATTCTTCGCCTGCCATGCCATTACAGAAGGGGAAAGACCATATGCAAATCAGGATTGGCCCCATCCCCTAAGGGGCAGTGCAGCCCAAACTGCTAGGTCATAAGCCTTCTGCATGAGACCACAATCATCCCCAAACATTGCTCGGCCTTGTTGGGCTTCATCAGTGAGGAGTAGCTTGGGTCTCTAGGCCCAGAAGGCATAGGACCCACATCTGGGCATACCCGTCCCCTAGAGGTGACATAGCAAAAACAAAGAGGTGATGGCTGGAAGGTTTAGAATTAATCTTAACCTCTGGCATTGCTCTGGGCAACCCCCAAGACCATCATTCTTCACCTGCCAAGCCATTAGAAAAGGGGAAAGACCATATGCAAATCAGCTTGGACCCACCGAAAAAGGAGCATTCCAGCCCAAAGTGCTAGGTCACATCCCTTCTGCACGAGACCACAAGCATCCCAAAACATGTTTCAGCCTTGCTGGGCCTCATCAGTGAGGAGTAGCTTGGGTCTCTAGGTCCAGCAGGCACGGGACCCACGTCTGGGTATACTCGTCTCACTCGGAGTGACATAGCAAAAACAAAGTTGTGTTGGCTGGAAGGTTTAGAATGAATCTTAACCTCTGGCATTGCTCTGGGCAACCCTCCAGACCATTGTTCTTCTCCTGCCATGCCATTACAGAAGTGGAAATACCATATGCATATAAGGCTTGGCCCCATCCCAAAGTGGCAGTCCACCCCAAACTGTTAGGTCACAAAACTACATCATGAGACCACAAGCATCCCCAAACATGTTTCTGCCTTATTGGATCTAGTCAGTGAGGAGTAGCTTGGGTCACTAGACCCAACAGGCACGGGACCCATGTCTGGGCATACCCGTCCAATTCGGGGTGACATAGCAAAAACAAAGAGGTGATGGCTGGAAGGTTTAAAATGATTCTTAACCTCTGTCATTGCTCTGGACAACCCTCCAGACCATTGTTCTTCGCCTGCCAAGCCATTACAGAAGGGAAAAGACCATATGCAAATCAGGCTTCGTCCCACCCCGAAAGGGGTAGTCCAACCCGAACTGCTAGGTCACATCTCTTCTGCACGAGACCACAAGCATCCCCAAACATGTTCTGCCTTATTGGGTCTAGTCAGTGAGGAGTAGCTTGGGTCACTAGACCCAACAGGCACGGGACCCATGTTTGGGCATACTCATCCCATTAGGGATGACATAGCAAAAACAAAGAGGTGATGGCTGGAAGGTTTACAATGCATCTTAACCTCTGACATTGCTCTGGGCAACCCTCCAGGCATCGTTCTTCGCCTGTCAAGCCATTACAGAAGGGGAAAGGCCATATGCAAAATATTCTTGGGCCCACCCCAATAGGTGCAGTTCAGCCCAAACTGCTAAGTCACATCCCTTCTGCACGAGACCACAAGCATCCCCAAACATGTTTTGGCTTTGTTGGGTATCGTCAGTGAGGAGTAGCTTGGGTCTCTAGGCCCAGCAGGCACAGGACCCACATCTGGGCATACCCGTCCCACTCGGTGTGACATAGCAAAAACAAAGAGATGATTTCTGGAAGGATTAGAATGAATCATAACCTCTGGCATTGCTCTGGGCAACCCTCCAGACCATCATTCTTCACCTGCCATGCCATTACAGAAGGGGAAAGACCATATGCAAATCAGGATTGGCCCCATCCCATAAGGGGCAGTACAGCCCAAACTGCTAGGTCATAAGCCTTCTGCACGAGACCACAATCATCCCCAAACATGTTTCGGCCTTGTTGGGCTTCTTCAGTGAGGAGTAGCTTGGGTCTCTAGGCCCAGAACGCATGGGACCCACATCTGGGCATACCCGTCCCCTAGAGGTGACATTGCAAAAACAAAGAGGTGATGGCTGGAAGGTTTACAATGCATCTTAACCTCTGACATTGCTCTGGGCAACCCTCCAGGCATCGCTCTTCGCCTGTCAAGCCATTACAGAAGGGGAAAGGCCATATGCAAAATATTCTTGGGCCCACCCCAATAGGTGCAGTTCAGCCCAAACTGCTAAGTCACATCCCTTCTGCACGAGACAACAAGCATCCCCAAACATGTTTTGGCTTTGTTGGGTATCGTCAGTGAGGAGTAGCTTGGGTCTCTAGGCCCAGCAGGCACAGGACCCACATCTGGGCATACCCGTCCCACTCGGTGTGACATAGCAAAAACAAAGAGATGATTTCTGGAAGGATTAGAATGAATCATAACCTCTGGCATTGCTCTGGGCAACCCTCCAGACCATCATTCTTCACCTGCCAAGCCATTAGAGAAGGGGAAAGACCATATGCAAATCAGGCTTGGCCCCACCGAAGAGGGTCATTCCAGCCCAAAGTGCTTGGTCACATTCCTTCTGCACGAGACCACCAGCATCCCCAAATATGTTTCAGCCTTGTTGGGCCTCATCAGTGAGGAGTAGCTTGGGCCTGTAGGCCCAGCAGGCGCGAGACCCACGTCTGGGTACACCTGTCTCACTCGGAGTGACATAGCAAAAACAAAGATGTGATGGCTGGAAGGTTTAGAATGAATCTTAACCTCTGGCATTGCTCTGGGCAACCCTCCAGACCATTGTTCTTCTCCTGCCATGCCATTACAGAAGTGGAAATACCATATGCATATCAGGCGTGGCCCCATCCCAAAAGTGGCAGTCCAAACCAAACTGCTAGGTCACAACACTTCATCATGAGACCACAAGCATCCCCAAACACGTTTCTGCCTTGTTGGGTCTAGTCAGTGAGGAGTAGCTTGGGTCACCAGACCCAACAGCCACGGGACCCACGTCTGGGCATAACCGTCCAATTCGGGGTGACATAGCAAAACCAAAGAGGTGATGGCTGGAAAGTTTAGAATAAATCTTAACCTCTGGCATTGCTCTGGGCAACCCTCCAGACCATCGTTCTTCGCCTGCCAAACCATTGCAAAAGGGAAAAGACCATATGCAAATCAGGCTTGGCCCCACCCCAAAAGGTGCAGTTCAGCCCAAACTGCTAGTTCACATCCCTTCTGCACGAGACCACAAGCATCCCCAAACATGTTTTGGCCTTGTTGGGTATCGTCAGTGAGGAGTAGCTTGGGTCTCTAGGCCCAGCAGGCACAGGACCCACATTTGGGCATACCCGTCCCACTCGGTGTGACATAGCAAAAACAAAGAGATGATGGCTGGAAGGATTAGAATGAATCATAACCTCTGGCATTGCTCTGGGCAACCCTCCAGACCATCATTCTTCGCCTGTCATGCCATTACAGAAGGGGAAAGACCATATGCAAATCAGGATTGGCCCCATCCCCTAAGGGGCAGTCCAGCCCAAACTGCTAGGTCATAAGCCTTCTGCACGAGACCACAATCATCCCCAAACATGGCTCGGCCTTGTTGGGCTTCATCAGTGAGGAGTAGCTTGGGTCTCTAGGCCCAGAAGGCATAGGACCCACATCTGGGCATACCCGTCCCCTAGAGGTGACATAGCAAAAACAAAGAGGTGATGGCTGGAAGGTTTAGAATTAATCTTAACCTCTCGCATTGCTCTGGGCAACCCCCAAGACCATCATTGTTTGCCTGCCAAGCCATTACAGAAGGGGAAAGACCATATGCAAATCAGCTTGGCCCCACCAAAATAGGAGCATTCCAGCCCAAAGTGCTAGGTCACATCCCTTCTGCACGAGACCACAAGCATCCCAAAACATGTTTCAGCCTTGCTGGGCCTCATCAGTGAGGAGTAACTTGGGTGTCTAGTTCCAGCAGGCACGAGGCCCACGTCTGGGTATACCCGTCTCACTCGGAGTGACATAGCAAAAACAAAGTTGTGATGGCTGGAAGGTTTAGAATGAATCTTAACCTCTGGCATTGCTCTGGGCAACCCTCCAGACCATTGTTCTTCTCCTGCCATGCCATTACAGAAGTGGAAATACTATATGCATATCAGGCGTGGCCCCATCCCAAAAGTGGCAGTCCACCCCAAACTGCTAGGTCACAACCCTTCATCATGAGACCACAAGCATCCCCAAACAAGTTTCTGCCATGTTGGGTCGAGTCAGTGAGGAGTAGCTTGGGTCTCTAGGCCCAGCAGGCATGGCACCCACGTCTGGGCATACCCGTCCCACTTGGGGTGACAAAGCAAAAACAAAGATGTGATGGCTGGAAGGTTTAGAATGAATCTTAACCTCTGGCATTGCTCTGGGCAACCCTCCAGACCATTGTTCTTCTCCTGCCATGCCATTACAGAAGTGGAAATACCATATGCATATCAGGCGTGGCCCCATCCCAAAAGTGGCAGTCCAAACCAAACTGCTAGGTCACAACATTTCATCATGAGACCACTAGCATCCCCAAACACGTTTCTGCCTTGTTGGGTCTAGTCAGTGAGGAGTAGCTTGGGTCATTAGACCCAACAGGCACGGGACCCACGTCTGGGCATAACCGTCCAATTCAGGGTGACATAGCAAAAACAAAGATGTGATGGCTGGAAGGTTTAGAATGAATCTTAACCTCTGGCATTGCTCTGGGCAACCCTCCAGCCCATTGTTCTTCTCCTGCCATGCCATTACAGAAGTGGAAATACCATATGCATATCAGGCTTGGCCCCATCCCAAAGTGGCAGTCCACCCCAAACTGTTAGGTCACAAAACTTCATCATGAGACTACAAGCATTCCCAAACACGGTTCTGCCTTATTGGGTCTAGTCAGTGAGGAGTAGCTTGGGTCACTAGACCCAACAGGCACGGGACCCATGTCTGGGCATCCCCTTCCAATTCGGGGTGACATAGCAAAAACAAAGAGGTGATGGCTGGAAGGTTTAAAATGATTCTTAACCTCTGTCATTGCTCTGGACAACCCTCCAGACCATCGTTCTTCGCCTGCCAAGCCATTAAAGAAGGGAAAAGACCATATGCAAATCAGGCTTGGTCCCACCCCCAAAGGGTTAGTCCAACCCGAACTGCTAGGTCACATCTTTTCTTCACGAGACCACAAGCATCCCCAGACATGTTTCAGCCTTGTTGGGCATCGTCAGTGAGGAGTAGCTTGGGTCTCTAGGCCCAACAGGCACAGGACCCACGTCTGGGCATACCCGTCCATCTCAGGGTGACAAAAGCAAAACAAAAGAGGTGATGGCTGGAAGTTTTAGAATAAATCTTAACCTCTGGCATTGCTCTGGGCAACCCTGCAGACCATCGTTCTTCGCCTGCCAAGCCATTACAAAAGTGAAAAGACCATATGCAAATCAGGCTTGGTCCCGCCCCCAAAGGGGCAGTTCCGCCCGAACTGCTAGGTCACATCCCTTCTGCATGAGACCACAAGCATACCCAGACATGTTTCAGCCTTGTTGGGCATCATCAGTGAGGAGTAGTTTGGGTCTCTAGGCTTAGCAGGCACGGAACCCACGCCTGGGCATACCCTTCCCACTCGGGGTGACAAAAGCAAAACAAAAGAGGTGATGGCTGGAAGGTTTAGAATAAATCTTAACCTCTTGCATTGCTCTGGGCAACCCTCCAGACCATCGTTCTTCGCCTGCCAAGCCATTACAAATGGGAAAAGGCCATATGCAAATCAGGCTTTGTCCCACCCCCAAAGGGGTCGTCCAGGCCGAACTGCTAGGTCACATCCCTACTGCACGAGACCACAAGCATCCCCACACATGTTTCAGCCTTGTTGGGCATCATCAGTGAGGAGTAGCTTGGGTCTCTAGGCCCAGCAGGCACGGGACCCACGTCTGGGCATCCCCATCCCACTCGGGGTGACAAAAGCAAAACAAAAGAGGTGATGGCTGGAAGGTTTAGAATAAATCTTAACCTCTGGCATTGCTCTGGACAACCCTTCAGACCATCGTTCTTCGCCTGCCAAACCATTACAAAAGGGAAAAGACCATATGCAAATCGGGCTTGGTCCCACCCCCAAAGGGGTAGTCCAGCCCAAACTGCTAGGTCCATCCCTTCTGCATGAGACCACAAACATCCCCAGACATGTTTCAACTTGTTGGGCATCATCAGTGAGGAGTAGCTTGGGTCTCTAGGCCCAGCAGGCATGGGACCCACATCTGAGCATACTCATCCCATTAGGGATGACATAGCAAAAACAAAGAGGTTATGGCTGGAAGGTTTAGAATGAATCTTAACCTCTGGCATTGCTCTGGGCAACCCTCCAGAACATCGTTCTTGCCCTTACATGCCATTACAGAAAGGCAAAGACCATATGCAAATCAGGCTTGGCCCCATCCCAAAAGGGGCAGTCCAGCCCAAACTGCTAGGTCACAACGCTTCTGCACGAGACCACAAGCATCCCCAAACATGTTTCGGCCTTGTTCGGCCTCATCAGTGAGGAGTAGCTTGGGTCTCTAGGCCCAGCAGCCACGGGACACACGTCTGGGTATACCAGTCTAACTCGGAGTGACAAAGTAAAAACAAAGATGTGATGGCTGGAAGGTTTAGAATGAATCTTAACCTCTGGCATTGCTCTGGGCGACCCTCCAGACCATTGTTCTTCGGCTGCCATGCCATTACATAAGGGGAAAGACCATATGCAAATCAGGCGTAACCCCATCCCAAAAGGGACAGTCCAGCTCAAACTGCTAGGTCACAACACTTCTGCACAAGACCACACGCATTCCCAAACATGTTTCGGCCATGTTGAGCCTCATCAGTGAGGAGTAGATTTGGTCTCTAGGCCCAGCAGGCACGGGACCCACATCCGGGTATACCCGTCCCACTCTGAGTGACATAGCAAAAACAAAGAGGTGATGGCTGGAAGGTTTACAATGCATCTTAATCTCTGACATTACTCTGGGCAACTCTCCAGACCATCGATCTTCGCCTGCCAAACCGTTACAAAAGGGAAAAGACCATATGCAAATCAGGCTTGGTCCGACCCCCAAAGGGGTAGTATAGCCCGAACTGCTAGGTCACATCCCTTCTGCATGAGACCACAAACATCTCCAGACATGTTTCAACCTTGTTGGGCATCATCAGTGAGGAGTAGCTTGGGTCTCTAGGCCCAGCAGGCATGGGACCCACATCTGGGCACACCCGTCCCACTAGGGATGACATAGCAAAAACAAAGAGGTTATGACTGGAAGGTTTAGAATGAATCTTAACCTCTGGCATTGCTCTGGGCAACCCTCCAGACCACCGTTCTTGCCCTTCCATGCCATTACAGAAAGGCAAAGACCATATGCAAATCAGGCTTGGCCCCATCCCAAAAGGGGCAGTCCAGCCCGAACTGCTAGGTCACAACGCTTCTGCAAAAGACCACAAGCATCTCCAAACATGTTTCGGCCTTGTTCGGCCTCATCAGTGAGGAGTAGCTTGGGTCTCTAGGCCCAGCAGGCACGGGATACACGACTGGGTTTACCAGTGTCACTCGGAGTGACAAAGTAAAAACAAAGATGTGATGGCTGGAAGGTTTAGAATGAATCTTAACCTCTGGCATTGCTCTGGGCGACCCTCCAGACCATCGTTCTTCGCCTGCCATGCCATTACAGAAGGCATATGCAAATCAGGCGTGGAACCATCCCAAAAGGGACAGTCCAGCTCAAACTGCTAGGTCACAACACTTCTGCACGAGACCACAAGCATCCCCAAACATGTTTCGGCCATGTTGAGCCTCATCAGTGAGGAGTAGCTTTGGTCTCTAGGCCCAGCAGGCACGGGACCCACATCCGGGTATACCCGTCCCACTCGGAGTGACATAGCAAAAACAAAGAGGTGATGGCTGGAAGGTTTAGAATGAATCTTAACCTCTGGCATTGTTCTGGGCAATCCTCCAGGCATCGTTCTTCGCCTGTCAAGCCATTACAGAAGGGGAAAGACCATATGCAAAAAATTATTGGGCCCACCCCAATAGGTGCAGTTCAGCCCAAACTGCTAGGTCACATCCCTTCTGCACGAGACCACAAGCATCCCCAAACATGTTTTTGCCTTGTTGGGTATCTTCAGTGAGGAGTAGCTTGGGTCTCTAGGCCCAGCAGGCACAGGACCCACATCTGGGCATACCCGTCCCACTCGGTGTGACATAGCAAAAACAAAGAGATGATGGATGGAAGGATTAGAATGAATCTTAACCTGTGGCATTGCTCTGGGCAACCCTCCAGACCATCATTCTTCACCTGCCATGCCATTACAGAAGGGGAAAGACCATATGCAAATCAGGATTGGCCCCATCCCATAAGGGGCAGTCCAGCCCAAACTGCTAGGTCATAAGCCTTCTGCACGAGACCACAATCATCCCCAAACATGTTTCAGCCTTGTTGGGCTTCTTCAGTGAGGAGTAGCTTGGGTCTCTAGGCCCAGAACGCATGGGACCCACATCTGGGCATACCGGTCCCCTAGAGGTGACATTGCAAAAACAAAGAGGTGATGGCTGGAAGGTTTAGAATGAATCTTAACCTCTGCCATTGCTCTGGGCAACCCCCCAGACCATCGTTATTTGCCTGCCAAGCCATTAGAGAAGGGGAAAGACCATATGCAAATCAGGCTTGGCCCCACCGAAGAAGGGGCATTCTAGCCCAAAGTGCTAGGTCACATCCCTTCTGCACGAGACCACCAGCATCCCCAAACATGTTTCAGCCTTGTTGGGCCTCATCAGTGAGGAGTAGCTTGGGTCTCTAGCCCAGCAGGCGCAAGACCCACGTCTGGGTACACCTGTCTCACTCGGAGTGACATAGCAAAAACAAAGATGTGATGGCTCGAAGGTTTAGAATGAATCTTAACCTCTGGCATTGCTCTGGGCAACCCTCCAGACCATTGTTCTTCTCCTGCCATGCCATTACAGAAGTGGAAATACCATATGCATATCAGACGTGGCCCCATCCCAAAAGTGGCAGTCCAAACCAAACTGCTAGGTCACAACACTTCATCATGAGACCACAAGCATCCCCAAACACGTTTCTGCCTTGTTGGGTCTAGTCAGTGAGGAGTAGCTTGGGTCACTAGACCCAACAGGCACGGGACCCACGTCTGGGCATAACCGTCCAATTCGGGGTGACATAGCAAAAACAAAGAGGTGATGGCTGGAAGGTTTAAAATGATTCTTAACCTCTGTCATTGCTCTGGACAACCCTCCAGACCATCGTTCTTTCCTGCCAAGAACAAAAGAGGTGATGGCTGGAACGTTTAGAATAAATCTTAACCTCTGGCATTGGTCTGGGCAACCCTCCAGACCATCGTTCTTCGCCTGCCAAGCCATTACAAAAGGGAAAAGACCATATGCAAATCAGGCTTGGTCCCACCCCCAAAGGGGTAGTCCAGCCCGAACTGCTAGGTCACATCCCTTCTGCACGAAACCACAAGCATACCCAGACATGTTTCAGCCTTGTTGGGCATCATCAGTGAGGAGTAGCTTGGGTCTCTAGGCCCAGCAGGCACGGAACCCACGTCTGCGCATACCCCTCCCACTCAGGGTGACAAAAGCAAAACAAAAGAGGTGATGGCTGGAAGGTTTAGAATAAATCTTAACCTCAGGCATTGTTCTGGGTAACCCTCCAGAACATCGTTCTTCGCCTGCCAAGCCATTACAAAAGGGAAAAGACCATATGCAAATCAGGCTAGGTCCCACCCGCAAAGCGGTAGTCCAGCCCGAACTGCTAGGTCACATCCCTTCTACATGAGACCACAAACATCCCCAGCAATGTTTCAGCCTTGTTAGGCATCATCAGAGAGGAGTAGCTTGGGTCTCTAGGCCCAGCAGGCATGGGACCCACGTCTGGGCATACCCGTCCCACTCGGGGTGACAAAAGCAAAACAAAAGAGGTGATGGCTGGAAGGTTTAGAATAAATCTTAATCTCTGGCATTGCTCTGGGCAACCCTCCAGACGATCGTTCTTCGCCTGCCAAGCCATTACAAAAGGGAAAAGACTATATGCAAATCAGACTTGGTCCCACCCCCAAAGGGGTAGTCCAGCCCGAACTGCAAGGTCACATCCCTTCTGAACGAGACCAAAAGCATCCCCAGACATGTTTCAGCCTTGTTGGGCATCATCAGTGAGGAGTAGCTTGGGTCTCTAGGCCCAGCATGCACGGAACCCACCTCTGGGCATACCCCTCCCACTCAGGGTGACAAAATCAAAACAAAAGAGGTGATGGCTGGAAAGTTTAGAATAAATCTTAACCTCTGGCATTGCTCTGGGCAACCCTCCAGACCATCGTTCTTCGCCTGCCAAACCATTACAAAAGGGAAAAGACTATATGCAAATCAGACTTGGTCCAACCCCCAAAGGGATAGTCCAGCCCGAACTGCTAGGTCACATCCCTTCTGCACGAGACCACAAGCAACCCCAGACAGGATTCAGCCTTGTTTGGCATCATCAGTGAGGAGTAGCTTGGGTCTCTAGGCCCAGCAGGCACGGGACCCACGTCTGGGCATACCCGTCCCACTCGGGGTGACAAAAGCAAAACAAAAGAGGTGATGGCTGGAAGGTTTAGAATAAATCTTAATCTCTGGCATTGCTCTGGGCAACCCTCCAGACGATCGTTCTTCGCCTGCCAAGCCATTACAAAAGGGAAAAGACTATATGCAAATCAGACTTGGTCCCACCCCCAAAGGGGTAGTCCAGCCCGAACTGCAAGGTCACATCCCTTCTGAACGAGACCAAAAGCATCCCCAGACATGTTTCAGCCTTGTTGGGCATCATCAGTGAGGAGTAGCTTGGGTCTCTAGGCCCAGCATGCACGGAACCCACCTCTGGGCATACCCCTCCCACTCAGGGTGACAAAAGCAAAACAAAAGAGATGATGGCTGGAAGGTTTAGAATAAATCTTAACCTCTGGCATTGCTCTGGGCAACCCTCCAGGCATCGTTCTTTGCCTGTCAAGCCATTACAGAAGGGGAAAGACCATATGCAAAAAAGTCTTGGGCGCACCCCAAAAGGTGCAGTTCAGCCCAAACTGCTAGGACACATCCCTTCTGCACGAGACCACAAGCATCCCTAAACATGTTTTGGCCCTGTTGGCTATCATCAGTGAGGTGTAGCTTGGGTCTCTAGGCCCAGCAGGCACAGGACCCACATCTGGGCATACCCGTCCCACTCGGTGTGACATAGCAAAAACAAAGAGATGATGGCTGGAAGGATTAGAATGAATCTTAACCTCTGGCATTGCTCTGGGCAACCCTCCAGACCATCATTCTTCGCCTGCCATGCCATTACAGAAGGGGAAAGACCATATGCAAATCAGGATTGGCCCCATCCCATAAGGGGCAGTCCAGCCCAAACTACTACGTCATAAGTCTTCTGCACGAGACCACAATCATCCCCCAATATGTTTCGGCCTTGTTGGGCTTCATCAGTGAGGAGTAGCTTGGGTCTCTAGGCCCAGAAGGCATGGGACCCACATCTGGGTATACCGGTCCCCTAGAGGTGACATGGCAAAAACCAAGAGGTGATGGCTGGAAGGTTTAGAATTAATCTTAACCTCTGGCATTGCTCTGAGCAACCCCCAGACCATCGTTCTTTGCCTGCCAAGCCATTAGAGAAGGGGAAAGACCATATGCAAATCAGCTTGGCCCCACCGAAAAAGGAGCATTCCAGCCCAAAGTGCTAGGTCACATCCCTTCTGCACGAGACCACAAGCATCCCCAAACATGTTTCAGCCTTGCTGGGCCTCATCAGTGAGGAGTAGCTTGGGTCTCTAGGCCCAGCAGGCACGGGACCCACGTCTGGGTACACCCGTCTCACTCGGAGTGACATAGCAAAAACAAAGTTGTGATGGCTGAAATGTTTAGAATGAATCTTAACCTCTGGCATTTCTCTGGGCAACCCTCCAGACCATTGTTCTTCTCCTGCCATTACATTACAGAAGTGGAAATACCATATGCATATCAGGCTTGGCCCCATCCCAAAGTGGCAGTCCACCCCAAACTGCTAGGTCACAAAACTTCATCATGAGACCACAAGCATCCCCAAACACGTTTCTGCCTTATTGGGTCTGGTCAGTGAGGAGTAGCTTGGGTCACTAGACCCAACAGGCACAGGACCCATGTCTGGGCGTACCCGTCCAATTCGGGGTGACATAGCTAAAACAAAGAGGTGATGGCTGGAAGGTTTAAAAAGATTCTTAACCCCTGTCATTGCTCTGGACAACCCTCCAGACCATCGTTCTTCGCCTGCCAAGCCATTACAGAAGGGAAAAGACCATATGCAAATCAGGCTTGGTCGCACCCCCAAAGGGGTAGTCCAGCCCGAACTGCTAGGTCACATCCCTTCTGCACGAGACCACAAGCATCCCCAGACATGTTTCAGCCTTGTTGGGCATCATCAGTGAGGAGTAGCTTGGGTCTCTAGACCCAACAGGCACAGGACCCACGTCTGGGCATACCCGTCCCACTCGGGGTGACAAAAGCAAAACAAAAAAGGTGATGGGTGGAAGGTTTAGAATAAATCTTAACCTCTGGCATTGCTTTGGGCAACCCTGCAGACCATTGTTCTTCGCCTGCCAAGCCATTACAAAAGGGAAGAGACCATATGCATATCAGGCTTGGTCCCGTCCCCAAAGAGGCAGTTCAGCCCGAACTGCTAGGTCACATCCCTTCTGCATGAGACCACAAGCATACCCAGACATGTTTCAGCCTTGTTGGGCATCATCAGTGAGGATTAGTTTGGGTCTCTAGGCTTAGCAGGGACGGAACCCACGTCTGGGCATACCCTTCCCACTCGGGTGACAAAAGCAAAACAAAAGAGGTTATGGCTGGAACGTTTAGAATAAATCTTAACCTCTGGCATTGCTCTGGGCAACCCTCCAGACCATCGTTCTTTGCCTGCCAAGCCATTACAAAAGGGAAAAGACCATATGCAAATCAGGCTTCGTCCCACCCCCAAAGGGGTAGTCCAGCCCGAACTGCTAGGTCACATCCCTTCTGCACGAAACCACAAGCATACCCAGACATGTTTCAGCCTTGTTGGGCATCATCAGTGAGGAGTAGCTTGGGTCTCTAGGCCCAGCAGGCACGGAACCCACGTCTGCGCATACCCCTCCCACTCAGGGTGACAAAAGCAAAACAAAAGAGGTGATGGCTGGAAGGTTTAGAATAAATCTTAACCTCAGGCATTGTTCTGGGTAACCCTCCAGAACATCGTTCTTCGCCTGCCAAGCCATTACAAAAGGGAAAAGACCATATGCAAATCAGGCTAGGTCCCACCCGCAAAGCGGTAGTCCAGCCCGAACTGCTAGGTCACATCCCTTCTACATGAGACCACAAACATCCCCAGCAATGTTTCAGCCTTGTTAGGCATCATCAGAGAGGAGTAGCTTGGGTCTCTAGGCCCAGCAGGCATGGGACCCACGTCTGGGCATACCCGTCCCACTCGGGGTGACAAAAGCAAAACAAAAGAGGTGATGGCTGGAAGGTTTAGAATAAATCTTAATCTCTGGCATTGCTCTGGGCAACCCTCCAGACGATCGTTCTTCGCCTGCCAAGCCATTACAAAAGGGAAAAGACTATATGCAAATCAGACTTGGTCCCACCCCCAAAGGGGTAGTCCAGCCCGAACTGCAAGGTCACATCCCTTCTGAACGAGACCAAAAGCATCCCCAGACATGTTTCAGCCTTGTTGGGCATCATCAGTGAGGAGTAGCTTGGGTCTCTAGGCCCAGCATGCACGGAACCCACCTCTGGGCATACCCCTCCCACTCAGGGTGACAAAATCAAAACAAAAGAGGTGATGGCTGGAAAGTTTAGAATAAATCTTAACCTCTGGCATTGCTCTGGGCAACCCTCCAGACCATCGTTCTTCGCCTGCCAAACCATTACAAAAGGGAAAAGACTATATGCAAATCAGACTTGGTCCAACCCCCAAAGGGATAGTCCAGCCCGAACTGCTAGGTCACATCCCTTCTGCACGAGACCACAAGCAACCCCAGACATGATTCAGCCTTGTTTGGCATCATCAGTGAGGAGTAGCTTGGGTCTCTAGGCCCAGCAGGCACGGGACCCACGTCTGGGCATACCCGGTCCACTCTGGGTGACAAAAGCAAAACAAAAGAGATGATGGCTGGAAGGTTTAGAATAAATCTTAACCTCTGGCATTGCTCTGGGCAACCCTCCAGGCATCGTTCTTTGCCTGTCAAGCCATTACAGAAGGGGAAAGACCATATGCAAAAAAGTCTTGGGCGCACCCCAAAAGGTGCAGTTCAGCCCAAACTGCTAGGACACATCCCTTCTGCACGAGACCACAAGCATCCCTAAACATGTTTTTGCCCTGTTGGCTATCATCAGTGAGGTGTAGCTTGGGTCTCTAGGCCCAGCAGGCACAGGACCCACATCTGGGCATACCCGTCCCACTCGGTGTGACATAGCAAAAACAAAGAGATGATGGCTGGAAGGATTAGAATGAATCTTAACCTCTGGCATTGCTCTGGGCAACCCTCCAGACCATCATTCTTCGCCTGCCATGCCATTACAGAAGGGGAAAGACCATATGCAAATCAGGATTGGCCCCATCCCATAAGGGGCAGTCCAGCCCAAACTACTACGTCATAAGTCTTCTGCACGAGACCACAATCATCCCCCAACATGTTTCGGCCTTGTTGGGCTTCATCAGTGAGGAGTAGCTTGGGTCTCTAGGCCCAGAAGGCATGGGACCCCTAGAGGTGACATGGCAAAAACCAAGAGGTGATGGCTGGAAGGTTTAGAATTAATCTTAACCTCTGGCATTGCTCTGAGCAACCCCCAGACCATCGTTCTTTGCCTGCCAAGCCATTAGAGAAGGGGAAAGACCATATGCAAATCAGCTTGGCCCCACCGAAAAAGGAGCATTCCAGCCCAAAGTGCTAGGTCACATCCCTTCTGCACGAGACCACAAGCATCCCCAAACATGTTTCAGCCTTGCTGGGCCTCATCAGTGAGGAGTAGCTTGGGTCTCTAGGCCCAGCAGGCACGGGACCCACGTCTGGGTACACCCGTCTCACTCGGAGTGACATAGCAAAAACAAAGTTGTGATGGCTGAAATGTTTAGAATGAATCTTAACCTCTGGCATTGCTCTGGGCAACCCTCCAGACCATTGTTCTTCTCCTGCCATTACATTACAGAAGTGGAAATACCATATGCATATCAGGCTTGGCCCCATCCCAAAGTGGCAGTCCACCCCAAACTGCTAGGTCACAAAACTTCATCATGAGACCACAAGCATCCCCAAACACGTTTCTGCCTTATTGGGTCTGGTCAGTGAGGAGTAGCTTGGGTCACTAGACCCAACAGGCACAGGACCCATGTCTGGGCGTACCCGTCCAATTCGGGGTGACATAGCTAAAACAAAGAGGTGATGGCTGGAAGGTTTAAAAAGATTCTTAACCCCTGTCATTGCTCTGGACAACCCTCCAGACCATCGTTCTTCGCCTGCCAAGCCATTACAGAAGGGAAAAGACCATATGCAAATCAGGCTTGGTCGCACCCCCAAAGGGGTAGTCCAGCCCGAACTGCTAGGTCACATCCCTTCTGCACGAGACCACAAGCATCCCCAGACATGTTTCAGCCTTGTTGGGCATCATCAGTGAGGAGTAGCTTGGGTCTCTAGACCCAACAGGCACAGGACCCACGTCTGGGCATACCCGTCCCACTCGGGGTGACAAAAGCAAAACAAAAAAGGTGATGGGTGGAAGGTTTAGAATGAATCTTAACCTCTGGCATTGTTTTGGGCAACCCTGCAGACCATTGTTCTTCGCCTGCCAAGCCATTACAAAAGGGAAGAGACCATATGCATATCAGGCTTGGTCCCGCCCCCAAAGAGGCAGTTCAGCCCGAACTGCTAGGTCACATCCCTTCTGCATGAGACCACAAGCATACCCAGACATGTTTCAGCCTTGTTGGGCATCATCAGTGAGGATTAGTTTGGGTCTCTAGGCTTAGCAGGGACGGAACCCACGTCTGGGCATACCCTTCCCACTCGGGTGACAAAAGCAAAACAAAAGAGGTTATGGCTGGAACGTTTAGAATAAATCTTAACCTCTGGCATTGCTCTGGGCAACCCTCCAGACCATCGTTCTTTGCCTGCCAAGCCATTACAAAAGCGAAAACACCATATGCAAATCAGGCTTTGTCCCACCCCCAAAGGGGTAGTCCAGCCCGAACTGCTAGGTCACATCCCTTCTGCACGAGACCACAAGCATCCCCACACATGTTTTAGCCTTGTTGGGCATCATCATTGAGGAGTAGCTTGGGTCTCTAGGCCCAGCAGGGACAGGACCCACGTCTGGGCATACCCGTCCCACTCGGGGTGACAAAAGCAAAACAAAAGAGGTGATGGCTGGAAGGTTTAGAATAAATCTTAACCTCTGGCATTGCTCTGGGCAACTCTCCAGACCATCGTTCTTCGCCTACCAAACCATTACAAAAGGGAAAAGACCATATGCAAATCAGGCTTGGTCCCACTCCCAAAGGGGTAGTCCAGCCCGAACTGCTAGGTCACATCCCTTCTGCATGAGACCACAAACATCCCCAGACATGTTTCAACCTTGTTGGGCATCATCAGTGAGGAGTAGCTTGGGGCTCTACGCCCAGCAGGCATGGGACCCACATCTGGGCATACTCATCCCACTAGGGATGACATAGCAAAAACAAAGAGGTTATGGCTGGAAGGTTTAGAATGAATCTTAACCTCTGGCATTGCTCTGGGCATCCCTCCAGACCATCGTTCTTGCCCTTCGATGCCATTACAGAAAGGCAAAGACCATATGCAAATCAGGCTTGGCCCCATCCCAAAAGGGGCAGTCCAGCCCGAACTGCTAGGTCACAACGCTTCTGCACGAGACCACAAGCATCCCCAAACATGTTTCGGCCTTGTTCGGCCTCATCAGTGAGGAGTAGCTTGGGTCTCTAGGCCCAGCAGGCACGGGACACACGTCTGGGTATACCAGTCTCACTCTGAGTGACAAAGTAAAAACATATATGTGATGGCTGGAAGGTTTACAATGAATCTTAACCTCTGGCATTGCTCTGGGCGACCCTCCAGACCATCGTTCTTCGCCTGCCATGCCATTACAGAAGGGGAAAGACCATATGCAAATCAGGCGTAGCCCCATCCCAAAAGGGACAGTCCAGCTCAAACTGCTAGGTCACAACACTTCTGCACGAGACCACAAGCGTTCCCAAACATGTTTCGGCCATGTTGAGCCTCATCAGTGAGGAGTAGCTTTGGTCTCTAGGCCCAGCAGGCACGGGACCCACGTCCGGGTATACCCGTCCCACTCGGAGTGACATAGCAAAAACAAAGAGGTGATGGCTGGAAGGTTTACAGTGCATCTTAACCTCTGACATTGCTCTGGGCAACTCTCCAGACCATCGTTCTTCGCCTGCCAAACCATTACAAAAGGGAAAAGGCCATATGCAAATCAGGCTTGGTCCCACCCCCAAAGGGGTAGTATAGCCCGAACTGCTAGGTCACATCCCTTCTGCATGAGACCACAAACATCCCCAGACATGTTTCAACCTTGTTGGGCATCATCAGTGAGGAGTAGCTTGGGTCTCTAGGCCCAGCCGGCATGGGACACACATCTGGGCATACCCGTCCCCCTAGGGATGACATAGCAAAAACAAAGAGGTTATGGCTGGAAGGTTTAGAATGAATTTTAACCTCTGGCATTGCTCTGGGCAACCCTCCAGACCACCGTTCTTGCCCTTCCATGCCATTACAGAAAGGCAAAGACCATATGCAAATCAGGCTTGGCCCCATCCCAAAAGGGGCAGTCCAGCCCGAACTGCTAGGTCACAACGCTTCTGCACGAGACCACAAGCATCTCCAAACATGTTTCGGCCTTGTTCGGCCTCATCAGTGAGGAGTAGCGTGGGTCTCTAGGCCCAGCAGGCACGGGACACACGTCTGGGTTTACCAGTCTCACTCGGAGTGACAAAGTAAAAACAAAGATGTGATGGCTGGAAGGTTTAGAATGAATCTTAACCTCTGGCATTGCTCTGGGCGACCCTCCAGACCATCGTTCTTCGCCTGCCATGCCATTACAGAAGGGGAAAGACCATATGCAAATCAGGCGTGGCCCCATCCCAAAAGGGACAGTCCAGCTCAAACTGCTAGGTCACAACACTTCTGCACGAGTCCACAAGCATCCCCAAACATGTTTTGGCCTTGTTGGGTATCGTCAGTGAGGAGTAGCTTGCGTCCCTAGGCCCAGCAGGCACAGGACCCACATCTGGGCATACCCGTCCCACTCGGTGTGACATAGCAAAAACAAAGAGATGATTTCTGGAAGGATTAGAATGAATCCTAACCTCTGGCATTGCTCTGGGCAACCCTCCAGACCATCATTCTTCGCCTGCAATGCCATTACAGAAGGGGAAAGACCATATGCAAATCAGGATTGGCCCCATCCCATAAGGGGCAGTCCAGCCCGAACTGCTAGGTCATAAGCCTTCTGCACGAGACCACAATCATCCCCAAACATGTTTCGGCCTTGTTGAGCTTCATCAGTGAGGAGTAGCTTGGGTCTCTAGGCCCAGAAGGCATGGGACCCACATCTGGGCATACCCGTCTCCTAGAGGTGACATTGCAAAAAGAAAGAGGTGATGGCTGGAAGGTTTAGAATTAATCTTAACCTCTGGCATTGCTCTGGGCAACCACCCAGACCATCGTTCTTTGCCTGCCAAGCCATTAGAGAAGGGGAAAGACCATATGCAAATCAGGCTTGGCCCACCCGAAAAAGGGGCATTCCAGCCCAAAGTGCTAGGTCACATCCCTTCTGCACAAGACCACCAGCATCCCCAAACATGTTTCAGCCTTGTTGAGCCTCATCAGTGAGGAGTAGCTTGGGTCTCTAGGCTCAGCAGGCACGAGACCCACGTCTGGGTACACCCGTCTCACTCGGAGTAACATAGCAAAAACAAAGTCGTGATGGCTGGAAGGTTTAGAATGAATCTTAACCTCTGGCATTGCTCTGGGCAACCCTCCAGACCATTGTTCTTCTCCTGCCATGCCATTACAGAAGTGGAAATACCATATGCATATCAGGCATGGCCCCATCCCAAAAGTGGCAGTGCACCCCAAACTGCTAGGTCACAACCCTTCATCTGAGACCACAAGCATCCCCAAACACGTTTCTGCCTTGTTGGGTCGAGTCAGTGAGGAGTAGCTTGGGTCTCTAGCCCCAGCAGGCACGGGACCCACATCTGGGCATACATGTCCCACTTGGGGTGACAGAGCAAAAACAAAGATGTGATGGCTGGAAGGTTTAGTATGAATCTTCACCTCTGGCATTGCTCTGGGCAACCCTCCAGACCATCGTTCCTCGCCTGCCAAGCCATTACAGAAGAGAAAAGACCATATGCAAATCAGGCTTGGTCCCACCCCCAAAGGGGTAGTCCAGCCCGAACTGCTAGCTCACATCCCTTCTGTACGAGACCACAAGCATCCCCAGACATGTTTCAGCCTTGTTGGTCATCGTCAGTGAGGAGTAGCTTGGGTCTCTAGGCCCAACAGGCACAGGACCCACGTCTGGGCATACCCGTCCCACTCGGAGTGACAAAAGCAAAACAAAAGAGGTGATGGCTGGAAGGTTTAGAATAAATCTTAACCTCTGGCATTGCTCTGAGCAACCCTCCAGACCATCGTTCTTCGCCTGCCAAGCCATTACAAAAGGGAAAAGACCAGATGCAAATCAGGCTTGGTCCCACCCCCAAAGGGGTAGTCCAGCCCGAACTGCTAGGTCACATCCCTTCTGCACGAGACCACAAGCATACCCAGACATGTTTCAGCCTTGTTGGGCATAATCAGTGAGGAGTAGCTTGGGTCTCTAGGCCCAGCAGGCACGGAACCCACTTCTGGGCATACCCCTCCCACTCAGGGTGACAAAAGACCGTATGCAAATCAGGCTTGGTCCCACCCCCAAAGGGGTAGTCCAGCCCGAACTGCTAGGTCACATCCCTTCTGCACGAGACCACAAGCAACCCCAGACATGTTTCAGCCTTGTTGGGCATCATCAGTGAGGAGTAGCTTGGGTCTCTAGGCCCAGCAGGCACAGGACCCACATCTGGGCATACCCGTCCCACTCGGTGTGACATAGCAAAAAAAACGAGATGATGGCTGGAAGGATTAGAATTAATCTTAACCTCTGGCATTGCTCTGGGCAACCCTCCAGACCATCATTCTTCGCCTGCCATGCCATTACAGAAGGGGAAAGACCATATGCAAATCAGGATTGGCCCCATCCCATAAGCGGCAGTCCAGCCCAAACTGCTAGGTCATAAGTCTTCTGCACGAGACCACAATCATCCCCAAACATGTTTCAGCCTTGTTGGGCTTCATCAGTGAGGAGTAGCTTGGGTCTCTAGGCCCAGAAGGCATGGGACCCACATCTGGGCATGCCCGTCCCCTAGAGGTGACATGGCAAAAACCAAGAGGTGATGGCTGTAAGGTTTAGAATTAATCTTAACCTCTGGCATTGCACTGAGCAACCCCCCAGACCATCGTTCTTTGCCTGCCAAGCCATTAGAGAAGTGGAAAGACCATATGCAAATCAGCTTGGCCCCACCGTAAAAGGAGCATTCCAGCCCAAAGTGCTAGGTCACATCCCTTCTGCACGAGACCACAAGCAGCCCCAAACATGTTTCAGCCTTGCTCGGCCTCATCAGTGAGGAGTAGCTCGGGTCTCTAGGCCCAGCAGGCACGGGACCCACGTCTGGGTACACCCGTCTCACTCAGAGTGACATAGCAAAAACAAAGTTGTGATGGCTGGAAGGTTTAGAATGAATCTTAACCTCTGGCATTGCTCTGGGCAACCCTCCAGACCATTGTTCTTCTCCTGCCATTACATTACAGAAGTGGAAATACCACATGCATATCAGGCGTGGCCCCATCCCAAAATTGGCAGTCCACCCCAAACTGCTAGGTCACAACCCTTCATCATGAGACCACAAGCATCCCCAAACACGTTTCTGCCTTGTTGGGTCGAGTCAGTGAGGAGTAGCTTGGGTCTCTAGGCCCAGCAGGCACGACACCCACGTCTGGGCATACCCGTCCCACTTGGGGTGACATAGCAAAAACAAAGATGTGATGGCTGGAAGGTTTAGAATGAATCTTAACCTCTGGCATTGCTCTGGGCAACCCTCCAGACCATTGTTCTTCTCCTGCCATGCCATTACAGAAGTGGAAATACCATATGCATATCAGGCTTGGCCCCATCCCAAAGTGGCAGTCCACCCCAAACTGCTAGGTCACAAAACCTCATCATGAGACCACAAGCATCCCCAAACACGTTTCTGCCTTATTGGGTCTAGTCAGTGAGGAGTAGCTTGGGTCACTAGACCCAACAGGCACGGGACCCATGTCTGGGCATACCCGTCCAATTCGGGGTGACATAGCAAAAACAAAGAGGTGATGGCTGGAAGGTTTAAAATGATTCTTAACCCTTGTCATTGCTCTGGACAACCCTCCAGACCATCGTTCTTCGCCTGCCAAGCCATTACAGAAGGGAAAAGATCATATGCAAATCAGGCTTGGTCCCATCCCCAAAGGGGTAGTCCAGCCCGAAGTGCTAGGTCACATCCCTTCTGTACGAGACCACAAGCATCCCCAGACATGTTTCAACCTTGTTGGGCATCATCAGTGCGGAGTAGCTTGGGTCTCTAGGCCCAGCTGGCATGGGACCCACATCTGGGCATACCCTTCCCACTAGGGATGACATAGCAAAAACAAAGAGGTTATGGCTGGAAGGTTTAGAATGAATTTTAACCTCTGGCATTGCTCTGGGCAACCCTCCAGACCACAGTTCTTGCCCTTCCATGCCATTACAGAAAGGCAAAGACCATATGCAAATCAGGCTTGGCCCCATCCCAAAGGGGCAGTCCAGCCCGAACTGCTAGGTCACAACGCTTCTGCACGAGACCACAAGCATCTCCAAACATGTTTTGGCCTTGTTCGGCCTCATCAGCGAGGAGTAGCTTGGGTCTCTAGGCCCAGCAGGCACGAGACACACGTCTGGGTTTACCAGTCTCACTCGGAGTGACAAAGTAAAAACAAAGATGTGATGGATGGAAGGTTTAGAATGAATCTTAACCTCTGGCATTGCTCTGGGCGACCCTCCAGACCATCGTTCTTCGCCTGCCATGCCATTACAGAAGGGGAAAGACCATATGCAAATCAGGCGTGGCCCCATCCCAAATGGGACAGTCCAGCTCAAACTGCTAGGTCACAACACTTCTGCACGAGACCACAAGCATCCCCAAACATGTTTTGGCCTTGTTGGGTATCGTCAGTGAGTAGCTTGGGTCTCTAGGCCCAGCAGGCACAGGACCCACATCTGGGCATACCCGTCCCACTCGGTGTGACATAGCAAAAACAAAGAGGTTATGGCTGGAAGGTTTAGAATGAATTTTAACCTCTGGCATTGCTCTGGGCAACCCTCCAGACCACCGTTCTTGCCCTTCCATGCCATTACAGAAAGGCAAAGACCATATGCAAATCAGGCTTGGCCCCATCCCAAAAGGGGCAGTCCAGCCCGAACTGCTAGGTCACAACGCTTCTGCACGAGACCACAAGCATCTCCAAACATGTTTTGGCCTTGTTCGGCCTCATCAGCGAGGAGTAGCTTGGGTCTCTAGGCCCAGCAGGCACGAGACACACGTCTGGGTTTACCAGTCTCACTCGGAGTGACAAAGTAAAAACAAATATGTGATGGATGGAAGGTTTAGAATGAATCTTAACCTCTGGCATTGCTCTGGGCGACCCTCCAGACCATCGTTCTTCGCCTGCCATGCCATTACAGAAGGGGAAAGACCATATGCAAATCAGGCGTGGCCCCATCCCAAATGGGACAGTCCAGCTCAAACTGCTAGGTCACAACACTTCTGCACAAGACCACAAGCATCCCCAAACATGTTTTGGCCTTGTTGGGTATCGTCAGTGAGTAGCTTGGGTCTCTAGGCCCAGCAGGCACAGGACCCACATCTGGGCATACCCGTCCCACTCGGTGTGACATAGCAAAAACAAAGAGATGATTTCTGGAAGGATTAGAATGAATCTTAACCTCTGGCATTGCTCTGGGCAACCCTCCAGACCATCATTCTTCGCCTGCACTGCCATTACAGAAGGGGAAAGACCATATGCAAATCAGGATTGGCCCCATCCGATAAGGGGCAGTCCAGCCCAAACTGCTAGGTCATAAGCCTTCTGCACGAGACCACAATCATCCCCAAACATGTTTCGGCCTTGTTGAGCTTCATCAGTGAGGAGTAGCTTGGGTCTCTAGGCCCAGAAGGCATGGGACCCACATCTGTGCATACCCGTCCCCTAGAGGTGACATTGCAAAAAGAAAGAGGTGATGGCTGGAAGGTTTAGAATTAATCTTAACCTCTGGCATTGCTCTGGGCAACCCTCCAGACCATTGTTCTTCGCCTTACAAACCATTGCAAAAGGGAAAAGACCGTATGCAAATCAGGCTTGGTCCCACCCCCAAAGGGGTAGTCCGGCCCGAACTGCTCGGTCACATCCCTTCTGCACTAGACCACAAGCAACCCCAGACATGTTTCAGCCTTGTTGGGCATCATCAGTGAGGAGTAGCTTAGGTCTCTAGGCCCAGCAGGCACCGGACCCACTTCCGGGTATACCCGTCCCACTCGGAGTGACATAGCAAAAACAAAGAGGTGATGGCTGGAAGGTTTAGAATGAATCTTAACCTCTGGCATTGTTCTGGGCAACCCTCCAGGCATCGTTCTTCGTCTGTCAAGCCATTACAGAAGGGGAAAAAACATATGCAAAAAAGTCTTGGGCCCACCCCAAAAGGTGCAGTTCAGCCCAAACTGCTAGGACACATCCCTTCTGCACGAGACCACAAGCATCCCCAAACATGTTTTGGCCTTGTTGGGTATCATCAGTGAGGAGTAGCTTGGGTCTCTAGGCCCAGCAGGCACAGGACCCACATCTGGGCATACCCGTCCCACTCGGTGTGACATAGCAAAAACAAAGAGATGATGGCTGGAAGGATTAGAATTAATCTTAACCTCTGGCATTGCTCTGGGCAACCCTCCAGACCATCATTCTTCGCCTGCCATGCCATTACAGAAGGGGAAAGACGATATGCAAATCAGGATTGGCCCCATCCCATAAGGGGCAGTCCAGCCCAAACTGCTATGTCATAAGTCTTCTGCACGAGACCACAATCATCCCCAAACATGTTTCGGCCTTGTTGGGCTTCATCAGTGAGGAGTAGCTTGGCTCTCTAGGCCCAGAAGGCATGGGACCCACATCTCGGCATACCCGTCCCCTAGAGGTGACATGGCAAAAACCAAGAGGTGATGGCTGGAAGGTTTAGAATTAATCTTAACCTCTGGCGTTGCTCTGAGCAACCCCCCAGACCATCATTCTTTGCCTGCCAAGCCATTAGAGAAGGGGAAAGACCATATGCAAATCTGCTTGGCCCCACCGAAAAAGGAGCATTCCAGCCCAAAGTGCTAGGTCTCATCCCTTCTGCACGAGACCACAAGCATCCCCAAACATGTTTCAGCCTTGCTCGGTCTCATCAGTGAGGAGTAGCTTGGGTCTCTAGGCCCAGCAGGCACGGGACCCACGTCTGGGTACACCCGTCTCACTCGGAGTGACATAGCAAAAACAAAGTTGTGATGGCTGGAAAGTTTAGAATGAATCTTAACCTCTGGCATTGCTCTGGGCAACCCTCCAGACCATTGTTCTTCTCCTGCCATTACGTTACAGAAGTGGAAATACCATATGCATATCAGGCGTGGCCCCATCCCAAAATTGGCAGTCCACCCCAAACTGCTACGTCACAACCCTTCATCATGAGACCACAAGCATCCCCAACATGTTTCTGCCTTGTTGGGTCGAGTCAGTGAGGAGTAGCTTGGGTCTCTAGGCCCAGCAGGCACGGCACCCACGTCTGGGCATACCCGTCCCACTTGGGGTGACATAGCAAAAACAAAGATGTGATGGCAGGAAGGTTTAGAATGAATCTTAACCTCTGGCATTGCTCTGGGCAACCCTCCAGACCATTGTTCTTCTCCTGCCATGCCATTACAGAAGTGGAAATACCATATGCATATCAGGCTTGGCCCCATCCCAAAGTGGCAGTCCACCCCAAACTGCTAGGTCACTGCTAGGTCACAAAACCTCATCATGAGACCACAAGCATCCCCAAATACGTTTCTGCCTTATTGGGTCTAGTCAGTGAGGAGTAGCTTGGGTCACTAGACCCAACAGGCACGGGACCCATGTCTGGGCGTACCCGTCCAATTCGGGGTGACATAGCAAAAACAAAGAAGTGATGGCTGGAAGGTTTAAAATGATTCTTTACCCCTGTCATTGCTCTGGAGAACCCTCCAGACCATCGTTCTTCGCCTGCCAAGCCATTACAGAAGGGAAAAGGCCATATGCAAATCAGGCTTGGTCCCACCCCCAAAGGGGTAGTCCAGCCCGAACTGCTAGGTCACATCCCTTCTGCACGAGACCACAAGAATCCCCAGACATGTTTCAGCCTTGTTGGGCATCATCACTGAGGAGTAGTTTGGGTCTCTAGGCTTAGCAGGCACGGAACCCACGTCTGGGCATACCCTTCCCACTCGGGGTGACAAAAGCAAAACAAAAGAGGTGATGGCTGGAACGTTTAGAATAAATCGTAACCTCTGGCATTGCTCTGGGCAACCCTCCAGACCATCGTTCTTTGCCTGCCAAGCCATTACAAAATCAAAAAGACCATATGCAAATCAGGCTTTGTCCCACCCCCAAAGGGGTAGTCCAGCCCGAACTGCTAGGCCACATCCCTTCTGCACGAGACCACAAGCATCCCCACACATGTTTCGTTTCAGCCTTGTTGGGCATCATCATTGAGGAGAAGCTTGGGTCTCTAGGCCAAGCAGGCACGGGACCCACGTCTGGGCATACCCGTCCCACTTGGGGTGACAAAAGCAAAACAAAAGAGGTGATGGCTGGAAGGTTTAGAATAAATCTTAACCTCTGGCATTGCTCTGGGCAATCCTCCAGACCATCGTTCTTGCCCTTCCATGCCATTACAGAAAGGCAAAGACCATATGAAAATCAGGCTTGGCCCCATCCCAAAAGGGGCAGTCCAGCCCGAACTGCTAGGTCACAACGCTTCTGCACGAGACCACAAGCAACCCCAAACATGTTACGGCCTTGTTCGGCCTCATCAGTGAGGAGTAGCTTGGGTCTCTAGGCCCAGCAGGCATGGGACACACGTCTGGGTATACCAGTCTCACTCGGAGTGACAAAGTAAAAACAAAGATGTGATGGCTGGAAGGTTTAGAATGAATCTTAACCTCTGGCATTGCTCTGGCGACCCTCCAGACCATCGTTCTTCGCCTGCCATGCCATTACAGAAGGGGAAAGACCATATGCAAATCAGGCGTGGCCCCATCCCAAAAGGGACAGTCCAGCTCAAACTGCTAGGTTACAACACTTCTGCACGAGACCACCAGCATCCCCAAACATGTTTCGGCCATGTTGAGCCTCATCAGTGAGGAGTAGCTTTGGTCTCTAGGCCCAGCAGGCACGGGACCCACGTCCGGGTATACCCGTCCCACTCGGAGTGACATAGCAAAAACAAAGAGGTGATGGCTGGAAGGTTTACAAGGCATCTTAACCTCTGACATTGCTCTTGGCAACTCTCCAGACCATCGTTCTTCGCCTGCCAAACCATTACAAAAGGGAAAAGACCATATGCAAATCAGGCTTGGTCCCACTCCCAAAGGGGTAGTCCAGCCCGAACTGCTAGGTCACATCCCTTCTGCATGAGACCACAAACATCCCCAGACATGTTTCAACCTTGTTGGGCATCATCAGTGAGGAGTAGCTTGGGGCTCTACGCCCAGCAGGCATGGGACCCACATCTGGGCATACTCATCTCACTAGGGATGACATAGCAAAAACAAAGAGGTTATGGCTGGAAGGTTTAGAATGACTCTTAACCTCTGGCATTGCTCTGGGCATCCCTCCAGACCATCGTTCTTGCCCTTCAATGCCATTACAGAAAGGAAAAGACCATATGCAAATGAGGCTTGGCCCCATCCCAAAAGGGGCAGTCCAGCCCGAACTGCTAGGTCACAACGCTTCTGCACAAGACCACAAGCATCCCCAAACATGTTTCGGCCTTGTTCGGCCTCATCAGTGAGGAGTAGCTTGGGTCTCAAGGCCCAGCAGGCACGGGACACACGTCTAGGTATACCAGTCTCACTCTGAGTGACAAAGTAAAAACAAAGATGTGATGGCTGGAAGGTTTACAATGAATCTTAACCTCTGGCATTGCTCTGGGTGACCCTCCAGACCATCGTTCTTCGCCTGCCATGCCATTACAGAAGGAGAAAGGCCATATGCAAATCAGGCGTAGCCCCATCCCAAAAGGGACAGTCCAGCTCAAACTGCTAGGTCACAACACTTCTGCACGAGACCACAAGCATTCCCAAACATGTTTCGGCCATGTTGAGCCTCATCAGTGAGGAGTAGCTTTGGTCTCTAGGCCCAGCAGGCACGGGACCCACGTCCGGGTATACCCGTCCCACTCGGAGTGACATAGCAAAAACAAAGAGGTGATGGCTGGAAGGTTTACAATGCATCTTAACCTCTGACATTGCTCTGGGCAACTCTCCAGACCATCGTTCTTCACCTGCCAAACCATTACAAAAGGGAAAAGACCATATGCAAATCAGGCTTGGTTCCACCCCCAAAGGGGTAGTATAGCCCGAACTTCTAGGTCACATCCCTCCTGCATGAGACCACAAACATCCCCAAACATGTTTCAACCTTGTTGGGCATCATCAGTGAGGAGTAGCTTGGGTCTCTAGGCCCAGCAGGCATGGGACCCAGATCTGGGCATACCCGTCCCACTAGGGATGACATAGCAAAAACAAAGAGGTTATGGCTGGAAGGTTTAGAATGAATCTTAACCTCTGGCATTGCTCTGGGCAACCCTCCAGACCACCGTTCTTGCCCTTCCATGCCATTACAGAAAGGCAAAGACCATATGCAAATCAGGCTTGGCCCCATCCCAAAAGGGGCAGTCCAGCCCGAACTGCTAGGTCACAACGCTTCTGCACGAGACCACAAGCATCTCCAAACATTTTTCGGCCTTGTTCGGCCTCATCAGTGAGGAGTAGCTTGGGTCTCTAGGCCCAGCAGGCACGGGACACACGTCTGGGTTTACCAGTCTCACTCGGAGTGACAAAGTAAAAACAAAGATGTGATGGCTGGAAGGTTTAGAATGAATCTTAACCTCTGGCATTGCTCTGGGCGACCCTCCAGACCATCGTTCTTAGCCTGCCATGCCATTACAGAAGGGGAAAGACCATATGCAAATCAGGCGTGGCCCCATCCCAAAAGGGACAGTCCAGCTCAAACTGCTAGGTCACAACACTTCTGCACTAGACCACAAGCATCCCCAAACATGTTTTGGCCTTGTTGGGTATCGTCAGTGAGGAGTAGCATGAGTCTCTAGGCCCAGCAGGCACAGGACCCACATCTGGGCATACCCGTCCCACTCGGTGTGACATAGCAAAAACAAAGAGATGATTTCTGGAAGGATTAGAATGAATCTTAACCTCTGGCATTGCTCTGGGCAACCCTCCAGACCATCATTCTTCGCCTGCAATGGCATTACAGAAGGGGAAAGACCATATGCAAATCAGGATTGGCCCCATCCCATAAGGGGCAGTCCAGCCCAAACTGCTAGGTCATAAGCCTTCTGCACAAGACCACAATCATCCCCAAACATGTTTCGGCCTTGTTGGGCTTCATCAGTGAGGAGTAGCTTGGGTTTCTAGGCCCAGATGGCATGGGACCCACATCTGGGCATACCCGTCCCCTAGAGGTGACATTGCAAAAACCAAGAGGCGATGGCTGGAAGGTTTAGAATTAATCTTAATCTCTGGCATTGCTCTGAGCAACTCCCCAGACCTTCGTTCTTTGCCTGCCAAGCCATTAGAGAAGGGGAAAGACCATATGCAAATCAGGCGTGCTCCCACCGAAGAAGGGGCATTCCAGCCCAAAGTGCTAGGTCACATCCCTTCTGCACGAGACCACAAGCATCCCCAAACATGTTTCAGCCTTGTTGGGCCTCATCAGTGAGGAGTAGCTTGGGTCTCTAGGCCCAGCAGGCACAAGACCCACGTCTGGGTATACCTGTCTCACTCGGAGTGACATAGCAAAAACAAAGTTGTGATGACTGGAAGGTTTAGAATGAATCTTAACCTCTGGCATTGCTCTGGGCAACCCTCCAGACCATTGTTCTTCTCCTGCCATGCCATTACAGAAGTGGAAATACCATATGCATATCAGGCGTGGCCCCATCCCAAAAGTGGTAGTCCACCCCAAACTGCTAGGTCACAACCCTTCATCATGAGACCACAAGCATCCCCAAAGACGTTTCTGCCTTGTTGGGTCGAGTCAGTGAGGAGTAGCTTGGGTCTCTAGGCCCAGCAGGCACGGGACCCACATCTGGGCATACCCGTCCCACTTGGGGTGACATAGCAAAAACAAAGATGTGATGGCTGGAAGGTTTAGAATGAATCTTAACCTCTGGCATTGCTCTGGGCAACCCTCCAGACCATCGTTCTTCACCTGCCAAGCCATTACAGAAGGGAAAAGACCATATGCAAATCAGGCTTGGTCCCACCCCCAAAGGGGTAGTGTAGCCCGAAATGCTAGGTCACATCCCTTCTGCATGAGACCACAAGCATCCCCAGACATGTTTCAGCCTTGTTGGGCATCGTCAGTGAGGAGTAGCTTGGGTCTCTAAGCCCAACAGGCACAGGACCCACGTCTGGGCATACCCGTCCCACTCGGGGTGACAAAAGCAAAACAAAAGAGGTGAGGGCTGGAAGGTTTAGAATAAATCTTAACCTCTGGCATTGCTCTGTGCAACCCTCCAGACCATCGTTCTTCGCCTGCCAAGCCATTGCAAAAGGGAAAAGACCATATGCAAATCAGGCTTTGTCCTACCCCCAAAGGGGTAGTCCAGCCCGAATTGCTAGGTCACATCCCTTCTGCACGAGACCACAAGCATCGCCAGACATGTTTCAGCCTTGTTGGGCATCATCAGTGAGGAGTAGTTTGGGTCTCTAGGCCCAGCAGGCACGGGACCAACGTCTGGGCATACCCATCCCACTCGTGGTGACAAAAGCAAAACAAAAGAGGTGATGGCTGGAAGGTTTAGAATAAATCTTAACCTCTGGCATTGCTCTGGGCAACCCTCCAAACCATTGTTCTTCGCCTGCCAAGCCATAACAAAAGGGAAAAGACCATATGCAAATCAGGCTTGGTCCCACACCCAAAGGGGTAGTCCAGCCCGAACTGCTAGGTCACATCCCTTCTGCACAAGACCACAAGCATCCCCCGACATGTTTCAGCCTTGATGGGCATCATCAGTGAGGAGTAGCTTGGGTCTCTAGGCCCAGCAGGCACGGGACCCACTTCTGGGCATACCCGTCCCACTCGGAGTGACAAAAACAAAACAAAAGAGGTGATGGCTGGAAGGTTTAGAATGAATCTTATCCTCTGGCATTGCTCTGGGCAACCCTCCAGACCATTGTTCTCTCCTGCCATGCCATTACAGAAGTGGAAATACTATATGCATATCAGGTGTGGCCCCATCCCAAAAGTGGCAGTCCAAACCAAACTGCTAGGTCACAACACTTCATCATGAGACCACAAGCATCCCCAAACACGTTTCTGCCTTGTTGGGTCTAGTCAGTGAGGAGTAGCTTGGGTCCTAGACTCAACAGGCATGGGACCCACGTCTGGGCATAACCGTCCAATTCGGGGTGACATAGCAAAAACAAAGAGGTGATGGCTGGAAAGATTAGAATAAATCTTAACCTCTGGCACTGCTCTGGGCAACCCTCCAGACCATCGTTCTTCGCCTGTTAAGCCATTACAAAAGGGAAAAGACCATATGCAAATCAGGCTTGGTCCCACCCCCAAAGGGGTAGTCCAGCCCGAACTGCTAGGTCACATCCCTTCTGCACGAGATCACAAGCAACCCCAGACATGTTTCAGCCTTGTTGGGCATCATCAGTGAGGAGTAGCTTGGGTCTCCAGGCCCAGCAGGCACGGGACGCACGTCTGGGCATACCCGTTCCACTCGGGGTGACAAAAGCAAAACAAAAGAGGTGATGGATGGAAGGTTTAGAATAAATCTTAACCTCTGGCATTACTCTGGGCAACCCTCCAGACCATCGTTCTTCGCCTGCCAAACCATTGCAAAAGGGAAAAGACCGTTTACAAATCTGGCTTGGTCCCACCCCCAAAGGGGTAGTCCAGCCCGAACTGCTAGGTCACATCCCTTCTGCACAAGACCACAAGCAACCCCAGACATGTTTCAGCCTTGTTGGGCATCATCAGTGAGGAGTAGCTTGGGTCTCTAGGCCCAGCAGGCACGGGACCCACGCCCGGGTATACCCGTCCCACTCGGAGTGACATAGCAAAAACAAAGAGGTGATGGCTGGAAGGTTTAGAATGAATCTTAACCTCTGGCATTGTTCTGCGCAACCCTCCAGGCATCGTTCTTCGCCTGTCAAGCCATTACAGAAGGGTAAAGACCATATGCAAAAAAGTCTTGGGCCCACCCCAAAAGGTGCAGTTCAGCCCAAACTGCTAGGACACATCCCTTCTGCACGAGACCACAAGCATCCCCAAACATGTTTTGGCCTTGTTGGGTATCATCAGTGAGGAGTAGCTTGGGTCTCTAGGCCCAGCAGGCACAGGACCCACATCTGGGCATACCCGTCCCCTAGAGGGGACATTGCAAAAACCAAGAGGTGATGGCTGGAAGGTTTAGAATTAATCTTAACCTCTGGCATTGCGCTGAGCAACCCCCCAGACCATCGTTCTTTGCCTGCCAAGCTATTAGAGAAGGGGAAAGACCATATGCAAATCAGGCTTGGCCCCACCGAAGAAGGGACATTCCAGCCCAAAGTGCTAGGTCACATCCCTTCTGCACAAGACCACAAGCATCCCCAAACATGTTTCAGCCTTGTTGGGCCTCATCAGTGAGGAGTAGCTTGGGTCTCTAGGCCCAGCAGGCACGGAACCCACGTCTGGGCATACCCCTCCCACTCAGGGTGACAAAACCAAAACAAAAGAGGTGATGGCTGGAAGGTTTAGAATAAATCTTAACATCAGGCATTGTTCTGGGTAACCTTCCAGACCATCGTTCTCGCCTGCCAAGCCATTACAAAAGGGAAAAGACCATATGCAAATCAGGCTTGGTCCCACCCCCAAAGCGGTAGTCCAGCCCGAACTGCTAGGTCACATCCCTTCTACATGAGACCACAACCATCCCCAGAAATGTTTCAGCCTTGTTGGGCATCATCAGAGAGGAGTAGCTTGGGTCTCTAGGCCCAGCAGGCACGGGACCCACGTCTGGGCATACCCGTTCCACTCGGAGTGACATAGCAAAAACAAAGAGGTGATGGCTGGATGGTTTAGAATGAATCGTAACCTCTGGCATTGTTCTGGGCAACCCTCCAGGCATCGTTCTTCGCCTGCCAAGCCATTAGAGAAGGGGAATGACCATATGCAAATCAGGCTTGGCCCCACCGAAGAAGGGGCATTCCAGCCCAAAGTGCTAGGTCACATCCCTTTTGCACGAGACCACCAGCATCCCCAAACATGTTTCAGCCTTTTTGGGCCTCATCAGTGAGGAGTAGCTTGGGTCTCTAGGCCCAGCAGGCACGAGACCCACGTCTGGGTACACCCGTCTCACTCGGAGTGACATAGCAAAAACAAAGTCGTGATGGCTGGAAGGTTTAGAATGAATCTTAACCTCTGGCATTGCTCTGGGCAACCCTCCAGACCATTGTTCTTCTCCTGCCATGCCATTACAGAAGTGGAAATACCATATGCATATCAGGCGTGGCCCCATCCCAAAAGTTGCAGTGCACCCCAAACTGCTAGGTCACAACCCTTCATCATGAGACCACAAGCATCCCCAAACACGTTTCTGCCTTGTTGGGTCGAGTCAGTGAGGAGTAGCTTGGGTCTCTAGGCCCAGCAGGCACGGGACCCACATCTGGGCATACACGTCCCACTTGGGGTGACATAGCAAAAACAAAGATGTGATGGCTGGAAGGTTTAAAATGAATCTTCACCTCTGGCATTGCTCTGGGCAACCCTCCAGACCATTGCTCTTCTCCTGCCATGCCATTACAGAAGTGGAAATACCATATGCATATCAGGCGTGGCCCCATCCCAAAAGTGGCAGTCCAAACCAAACTGCTAGGTCACAACATTTCATCATGAGACCACTAGCATCCCCAAACACGTTTCTGCCTTGTTGGGTCTAGTCAGTGAGGAGTAGCTTGGGTCATTAGACCCAACAGGCACGGGACCCACGTCTGGGCATAACCGTCCAATTCAGGGTGACATAGCAAAAACAAAGAGGTGATGGCTGGAAGGTTTAAAATTATTCTTAACCTCTGTCATTGCTCTGGACAACCCTCCAGACCATCGTTCTTCGCCTGCCAAGCCATTACAGAAGGGAAAAGACCATATACAAATCAGGCTTGGTCCCACCCCCAAAGAGGTAGTCCAGCCCGAACTGCTAGCTCACATCCCTTCTGCACGAGACCACAAGCATCCCCAGACATGTTTCAGCCTTGGTGGGCATCGTCAGTGAGGAGTAGCTTGGGTCTCTAGGCCCAACAGGCACAGGACCCACGTCTGGGCATACCCGTCCCACTCGGGGTGACAAAAGCAAAACAAAAGAGGTGATGGCTGGAAGGTTTAGAATAAATCTTAACCTCTGGCATTGCTCTGGGCAACCCTCCAGACCATTGTTCTTCGCCTGCCAAGCCATTACAAAAGGGAAAAGACCATATGCAAATCAGGCTTGGTCCTACCCCCAAAGGGGTAGTCCAGCCCAAACTGCTAGGTCACATCCCTTCTGCACGAGACCACAAGCATACCCAGACATGTTTCAGCCTTGTTGGGCATCGTCAGTGAGGAGTAGCTTGGGTCTCTAGGACCAACAGGCACAGGACCCACGTCTGGGCATACCCGTCCCCTAGAGGTGACATTGCAAAAACCAAGAGGTGATGGCTCGAAGGTTTAGAATTAATCTTAATCTCTGGCATTGCTCTGAGCAACCCCCCAGACCATCGTTCTTTGCCTGCCAAGCCATTAGAGAAGGGGAAAGACCATATGCAAATCAGGCTAGCTCCCACCGAAGAAGGGGCATTCCAGCCCAAAGTGCTAGGTCACATCCATTCTGCACGAGACCACAAGCATCCCCAAACATGTTTCAGCCTTGTTGGGGCTCATCAGTGAGGAGTAGCTTGGGTTTCTAGGCCCAGCAGGCACGAGACCCACGTCTGGGTATACCCGTCTCACTCGGAGTGACATAGCAAAAACAAAGTTGTGATGGCTGGAAGGTTTAGAATGAATCTTTTTTTTTTTTAAACCTCTTTTTATTAGTATTCTGGAAAAAACACAAAACACAGTTCGAACATCATCATACAGATCGCAATCCACATGGTACAGCAGTGCAAAGGAACATAGTACATGTAGTATACATTTTCACACAGCGGCGAGTTTAGGTATCGCTGTCGCCGTCAGAGACCATATCACAGAGATACATTCTAAGGGGACCCCAAATATCCTTAGGTCTGCAGGCCGACGGGCGCGTAAGAACAAACTGCTCCTCAGCCTCATTCACGTAGACCAGCTCTCGGAGAAACTGTTGCACAGTGGGTGGCGACGGATTTTTCCAATGTAGCAGAATACATTTTTTGGCCACAGCACATGAGACATTAAACAGTCTTCTGGTCTTTTCGGAACATTTTCTGATGTCTCCGAATAAATATTTCTGTGGAGACAGCGTAGGGGGGATTTGTGTGATCTCGTCTAGTATGTTTGCCACCTCCCTCCAGAACCCAGCGACCAACGGGCAGCTCCAGTACATGTGGAACGAGCCAGCGTAATCTGCTTTGCACTTTGGGCATTGATTCGGGGCGTTTGGGGCAAACTTGGCTATCTTGGCCGGGGTGTAGTGTAACCTGTTAAGAATTTTAAATTGGATCACCCGAAGCCCAGCATTCAGGGAAACCTTTTTGGTAAGTGAGCAGTATCTATCCCAAGTCTTATCATCGATAGGGATCTGGAGATCTTGTTCCCATTTATCTCTGCTAGGACCGGACGAGGGTGAGTGTGCCTGTACCATGTTATATAAGCTGGACACACCCAATCGGTCTCCAGCAGTGATCATCTGAACGCACAGGTGTGTAGGGGGTTCATCGGGGAAAGACTCCCAGTATTTCTGGAAGGCCGATCTCATACGGCAGTATTGCAGGACCCTGAGTGGGCCCCTGCCCACAGCCCCAGTAACCTGCTGAAGGGTCGCAAATTTTGCATCAATAAACATATCACCCAGGCACATCTCGTCCCCCGGATCCCAGGACGAGCGCAGGCAGTCATCGTGTGTTGGGGGGATACCAGGGTATCTCCAGAGGGAGACCTCCGGGTTATATAAGGACAAAAGTCCCAGTTTCTTGAATATTGCTCACCAGGCAGCGACCGTGCTGCTGACAGGGTTAAACTCACATGTATCTCTGTAGCGATCATCAAAAATGACAGACTGTATGTTCGTGGGTGACGTGGTAAGTTCTTCTACATCCACATGTGGGGGGCCCCCATCCCTGGAATACCAATATTTGGAGAACTGGGCCTGGGATACATGATAATAAAGTTCAAAGTCAGGGGCCGCCAGCCCTATAGCAGAATATGGTTTAGTTATCCTTTCCCACCCTATTCTTGGAGTCTGCCCATGCCAAAGGAAAGCCGTGGCCATAGACCTGAGTTTAGTGAAAAAGAGTCTTCCCGGCCATATCGGTATGTTAACAAATAGGTACAGTAACTTGGGGAGGACTGACATTTTAAGAACTGCCACCCTGCCATGCAATGATAACGGAAGGCGGTCCCACAACAACAGTTTAGTCTTCAAGGCCTGTAGCGTCGCATCGTAATTGTCAGTGTATAATCTGTTTTTTCCATGTGATACAAGTATACCCAAATATCTGATGGACTCGCTGGACCATCTCAGCCCATCCAGGGAAACAGGGCAGACAGCTGCCGGTGTAAGGGGGAAAACCTCTGATTTATCCTTATTTATGGCATAGCCAGAGTATGTAGTGAATTCTTGGATCTCTGCCATTATGGGAGGTAGGTTACTTTCGGGTTCACGGATATATAAGAGCGTATCATCAGCGTATAGTGATATTAGTTGTGTGGCTCCCTTCAGGTTAATGCCTCTATTGAAGTGTCTCAGTCTTATCGCGATTGCCATTGGTTCTATTGTCAGGGCGAATAGTATAGGCGAAAGTGGGCAGCCCTGCCTAGTGCCCCGTCCCAGCAGAAACATATCCGAGATTGTTTGGTTTGTTAGCACCCGGCCCCCGGGTTTCGTGTATAGTAATTGCACATATTTAATAAAGTTCGGGCCTACCCCAAATGCCTCCAATACCGCCAGCAAGTAGGCCCAGGATATAGAGTCGAAGGCCTTCTCAGCGTCTAATGATACGGCCACCGCGTTCCTACCTGGGTCGATCTGGGCCAGTATTCCAAAGAGCCTACGCAAGTTAAGAGCCGTAGATCTAGCGGGGATAAACCCATTCTGGTCAGGGTGAACCAGTGTGGGGACCGCCGGCAAAAGCCTATTGGCTAGTACTTTGGCGAATATCTTGGCATCTGTATTAATGAGAGACAGTGGCCTGTAGGACGACATATCTTGGGGAGGGCAGCGCGGTTTAGGGAGAACAGTTATTAACGCCTCTCTCATGGATGAGGGTAGTATGTTACATTGAAGGGATTCCTCCCAGACCCGCAACAACAACGGAGCAAGCTCCGCACCGAATTCTTTGTAGAATTCAGCCCCTAGACCATCTAAACCTGGAGCTTTATTGGAAGACAAATCTCTAATTGCCTCAGCGATCTCCTCTGCAGTAAGGGGCTGGTCCAGTGCAAGGCGGCCCTCCTCCTGGAGTTTCAGCATCGAAAGAGCCGCAAGGTATGTCCCTATCTCGGTGGCTGATTTAGTATCTCTATTGCTATATAATCGCTCATAGAACACCGCAAACTCAGTATTTATTTCGTCTTCGCTCACTACAACCGTACCCCCAGGCGTCTGTAAGCTGGTAATGCGATTTGGGCGCCTGTCTTGTTTGAGTAAGTTGGAAAGCGACCTGCCTGCTTTATTGCCTTCGCCATATCTGCGGGCTCTGATCGGGGATGCCATGTACTGCACTTCTCTGGAGGCCAGTTTATTGAACTCCTGAAGTTGTGTTTGAATGTCAGCCAATACGCTCCCGTCGTGGGTGCGAGAATAAGTGTCTTCCAGGAGTTTCAGCTTGCCCTCAGTCAGGGTCAGCTCAGCCCTGACTCCCCTAAGAAGACCAACAGATTTAGAGAGTAGCAAACCCCTGACCCAGACCTTAAAGGATTCCCACACAGTGGAGTAATTATCAACCGAGCCTATGTTAACTTCGAGGAATTCAGTGATCTCAGTGTGAAGCCCCTCCACCGTCCCGGGGTCTCGCAGCAAACCTTCAGGCATCCTCCATTTCCTAGGGGGTCTAGGGCAATTATGAAAGGTGACCTCAAGTGCGACAGGGGCATGGTCAGATAGTGTGCGGGCTAGTATTTCACATGACTTTGTACCAGCAACAAGGGAGGGGGAAACAAACCAATAATCAATTCTGGATTCGGAATCATGTACCAATGAGTAGTACGTGTAACTCCTCACAGTCAGGTGGAGAGCACGCCAGACGTCCTCAAGTGAAAGCTGAGATAGAACATTTTGTAGGGTAAGGGAGGCCCTGCTGGATGCTCTTACAATTGTGCTGGATCTATCGAGCACCGGGTCCAGAGTGATATTGAAGTCTCCTCCCCAAACTATGGTAGGGATATTAACAACAGCGATCAGTTGATACACATCCGCATACAAAGTGGGATCATCAATATTAGGCCCATATGTGTTGGCCAGCAATATCCGCTGGCCCAATAACGAGCCCCAGACAAGAACATATCTACCCAGAGGGTCCAGTTTATGGCCATCTAGCCTGAGCCCGAGATTCGGGTGTATAAGAATGGCCACCCCCCTGGACTGTGATGAATAGTTGGTGCAGAACCTGGACTTTCCCCAACCGGGCATAATGACCTCATTATCAGTCCCCATAGTGTGGGTTTCCTGTAGCATAACGATTTGGGCACCATGTCTGATAATGTAATTTCCCACTTTTTTGGCTTTTGAGCGATTGTTCAGCCCCCTCACATTCCATGAGATAAGTTTAACCGTCAGAGCGTGAATCGAGCTTTACAGGAAATACAATGTACGGGCACCAACCAGTCTCAGATATAGTTCCATGCATCATAGTTCGTGTCAGTGCGCTCCAGACCACTAGTTTCAACATTAACCAACAGAAACCTCCCAACAAGACCCTCTTAGAGCAGAGTCCCGTGTAGAGGGGGAGCTTGTTCACTATGTAACATTGAGTTCGAAACAAACATCCCCAACTTTTCCCCTCCCCAACCAACCCCCCACCCACACTGTCTCCCCCAACACGACAGTGCGCGACCCCAAACTTGTGGAGTATTCCCGGGGTAGCTATGTTGCCTCACATGTCCGCCGTCCCAGGCCTCCAACGCCACCATTTGCAGAAGATGGCTGACTGTAATCTCCGAACATAAGGGCCCCAGCCACGGGGTCCACAATCTCTCATTGTCAAACATGAAAGCGTAAACTTCCTAATCTGCCGGTCGAGGTCCATTGTTCGGGGCCGGTCGTTCCCCCCTTGGAGGCAGGGGTATAGAGGATTCAATATATGACCGGGCTTCGGATGGGTTCTCAAAGAAGTGTGACCTACCAGCGTGTTGAATTCTCATTTTGGCCGGGAACATTAAGGCGTATGTGATCTGTCGTTCTCTGAGGAGCTTCTTGACCGGTTCGTACGAGCGTCTGCTGGCCTGGACAGAGGCGGAGAAATCAGGGTAGATATGTATACGATTGCCCTCGTAGTGCAGTGTACCGGTCTCTCTGGCCAACCGAAGGATGGTATCCCTGTCCCTGTAATTCAGCAGACGAGCAATTATGGTTCGCGGAGGCGCCCCCGGTTTGGGAGCCGGTGCTAGGGTACGGTGTGCTCTCTCGACAAGGAAATGTTCGGACAATGTGTCAGGTCCAAATAAGGACCTAAAGAGTTCCTCCATATGTTTCTCCATTTGGCCCTTGCCGAAGGATTCGGCCACACCCACCACACGGACGTTGTTTCTCCTGGACCTGGATTCAAGATCTTCCCACTTAGTCTGCAGTCTGTGCATAGTGTCTTTGATATGAGCTATATCACGGCTGTGTTGACCAACTGTATCCTCGGTAGCACTTATCCTGCCCTCTGCCTCAGTGACACGTGCACTTTGCTTGTCGATTCTGGCCTTCAAGGAGCCTATGGTAGCAACTATCTCATCCAGTTTGGTGTTTACAGCCAGAAATCCGTTTTGAACTAGCACGGTCAATTTATCCTCTCTGTCCAGTGCCTCACGCTCACCCTCGCACTGCTGGGTGTCAATTGGCTCAGAGTGGCTGGTCGAATTGGTAAATGTGTCCATAGGGCCCTTCTTCTTGCCACCAGGGGTCTTAGGGGCTCTGTTGGATCTGCCGGGTTCCCCCATGATCGCAGCACGCCAACCCGTATGTCGGATCCGAAACAGGCTCGAGGCCACTACCACAGGCGGCGGAATCGGTGAAATAAGCCTCCGGCCCCCCCCGCCTCGGACGCCTCCTCACCTAGCGAGCGGAACACTCCAGATGTTCCAGGTGTACGTTCCGGTTGGAAACGGCTAACCGCAGGGGCCCCAGCACTCAGCAGCGAGTCGGCCTTCAGAAGCAGGGATGCGGGCTTCACGGACAACCCAGTCGGAGGGGGGCAGACGGGGGCAGTCACTCGGGGCCAGGCCTCAGGAGGGATCGGCGCCAGAGGCACCACCGGCAGTCCGCCCGGGGGTTATGCAGCAGCGGGATCGTGAACCAGCAGAAGCCGCCAAAATCAGGGCGAGGAGAGGCGGCAGCAACGGGTCAGGGGTGGGCCGGGACAGTCTGATCATCCGGTGCGGGACCGGGCAGCCGAATCTTCTCCGTTCAATATCAGGATCTGGCGCCAAGGGGGGAAGCCACGCCCAGCACAGGCCTACAGCGGACAGCAGCTGCGGACCACAGGTAGTTCCCTCTGGAACCGGGAGACGGCCAGGGAGCGCCACTCGTGTCGGAGGAACTTCGCGGGGGCATATCTTGGAGATGCGGCGCCACTCCGGGCTCAAACTCCCACCGACCGTGTAGGACCCCGACCGCAACAGGTCCACCAAATTTCAGTAAGCCAGTCAGCCGAAATACGGATTTATAAGCTCAGGATGTAGAGGCAGCGCGGGAGCCCCAGGTTTAAGCAGCCATTCTCGTCGTGCGCAACAGCGCCCCCCCAGGTTTAGAATGAATCTTAACCTCTGGCATTGCTCTGGGCAACCCTCCAGACCATTGTTCTTCTCCTGCCATGCCATTACAGAAGTGGAAATACCATATGCATATCAGGCGTGGCCCCATCCCAAAAGTGGCAGTCCACCCCAAACTGCTAGGTCACAACCCTTCATCATGAGACCACAAGCATCCCCAAAGACGTTTCTGCCTTGTTGGGTCGAGTCAGTGAGGAGTAGCTTGGGTCTCTAGGCCCAGCAGGCACGGGACCCACATCTGGGCATACCCGTCCCACTTGGGGTGACATAGCAAAAACAAAGATGTGATGGCTGGAAGGTTTAGAATGAATCTTAACCTCTGGCATTGCTCTGGGCAACCCTCCAGCCCATTGTTCTTCTCCTGCCATGCCATTACAGAAGTGGAAATACCATATGCATATCAGGCGTGGTCCCATCCCAAAAGTGGCAGTCCACCCCAAACTGCTAGGTCACAACACTTCATCATGAGACCACAAGCATCCCCAAACACGTTTCTGCCTTGTTTGGTCTAGTCAGTGAGGAGTAGCTTGGGTCACTAGACCCAACAGGCACGGGACCCACGTCTGGGCATAACCGTCCAATTCAGGGTGACATAGCAAAAACAAAGAGGTGATGGCTGGAAGGTTTAAAATTATTCTTAACCTCTAGCATTGCTCTGGGCAACCCTCCAGACCATCGTTCTTCGCCTGCCAAGCCATTACAAAAGGGAAAAGACCATATGCAAATCAGGCTTGGTCCCACCCCCAAAGGGGTAGTCCAACCCGAACTGCTAGGTCACATCCCTTCTGCACGAGACCACAAGCATACCCAGACATGTTTCAGCCTTGTTGGGCATCATCAGTGAGGAGTAGCTTGGGTCTCTAGGACCAACAGGCACAGGACCCACGTCTGGGCATACCCGTCCATCTCGGGGTGACAAAAGCAAAACAAAAGAGGTGATGGCTGGAAGGTTTAGAATAAATCTTAACCTCTGGCATTGCTCTGGGCAACCCTCCAGACCATCGTTCTTCGCCTGCCAAACCATTGCAAAAGGGAAAAGACTGTATGCAAATCAGTCTTGGTCCCACCCCCAAAGAGGTAGTGCAGCCCGAACTGCCAGGTCACATCCCTTCTGCACGAGACCACAAGCATACCCAGACATGCTTCAGCCTTGTTGGGCATCATCAGTGAGGAGTAGCTTGGGTCTCTAGGCCCAGCAGGCACGGAACCCACGTCTGGGCATACCCCTCCCACTCAGGGTGACAAAAGCAAAACAAAAGAGGTGATGGCTGGAAGGTTTAGAATAAATCTTAACCTCATGGCATTGTTGTGGGTAACCCTCCAGACCATCGTTCTTCGCCTGCCAAGCCATTACAAAAGGGAAAAGACCATATGCAAATCAGGCTTGGTCCCACCCCCAAAGCGGTAGTCCAGCCCGAACTGCTAGGTCACATCCCTTCTACATGAGACCACAAACATCCCCAGAGATGTTTCAGCCTTGTTGGGCATCATCAGAGAAGAGTAGCCTGGGTCTCTAGGCCCAGCAGGCACGGGACCCACGTCTGGGCATACCCGTCCCACTCGGGGTGACAAAAGCAAAACAAAAGAGTTGATGGCTGGAAGATTTAGAATAAATCTTAATCTCTGGCACTGCTCTGGGCAACCCTCCAGACCATTGTTCTTCGCCTGTCAAGCCATTACAAAAGGGAAAAGACTATATGCAAATCAGACTTGGTCCCACCCCCAAAGGGGTAGTCCAGCCCGAACGGCTAGGTCACATCCCTGCTGAACGAGACCAAAAGCATCCCCAGAAATGTTTCAGCCTTGTTGGACATCATCAGAGAGGAGTAGCTTGGGTCTCGAGGCCCAGCAGGTACAGGACCCACGTCTGGGCATACCCGTCCCACTCGGGTTGACAAAAGCAAAACAAAAGAGGTCATGGCTGGAAGGTTTAGAATAAATCTTAACCTCTGGCATTGCTCTGGGCAACCCTCCAGACCATCGTTCTTCGCCTGCCAAACCATTGCAAAAGGGAAAAGACCATATGCAAATCAGGCTTGGTCCCACCCCCAAATGGGTAGACCAGCCCGAACTGCTAGGTCACATCCCTTCTGCACGAGACTACAAGCAACCCCAGACATGTTTCAGCCTTGTTGGGCATCATCAGTGAGGAGTAGCTTGGGTCTCTAGGCCCAGCAGGCACGGGACCCACGTCTGGGTATACCCGTCCCACTCGGAGTGACATAGCAAAAACAAAGAGGTGATGGCTGGAAGGTTTAGAATGAATCTTAACCTCTGGCATTGTTCTGGGCAACCCTCCAAGCATCGTTCTCCGCCTGTCAAGCCATTACAGAAGGGGAAAGACCATATGCAAAAAGTCTTGGGCCCATCCCAAAAGGTGCAGTTCAGCCCAAACTGCTAGGACACATCCCTTCTGCACGCGACCACAAGCATCCCCAAACATGTTTTGGCCTTGTTGGGTATCATCAGTGAGGAGTAGCTTGGGTCTCTAGGCCCAGCAGGCACAGGACCCACATCTGGGCATACCCGTCCCACTCAGTGTGACATAGCAAAAACAAAGAGATGATGGCTGGAAGGATTAGAATGAATCTTAAACTCTGGCATTGCTCTGGGCAACCCTCCAGACCATCATTCTTCGCCTGCCATGCCATTACAGAAGGGGAAAGACCATATGCAAATCAGGATTGGCCCCATCCCATAAGGGGCAGTCCAGCCCAAACTGCTAGGTCATAAGCCTTCTGTACGAGACCACAATCATCCCCAAACATGTTTCGGCCTTGTTGGGCTTCATCAGTGAGGAGTAGCTTGGATCTCTAGGCCCAGAAGGCATGGGACCCACATCTGGGCATACCTGTCCCCTAGAGGTGACATTGCAAAAACCAAGAGGTGATGGCTGGAAGGTTTAGAATTAATCTTAATCTCTGGCATTGCTGTGAGCAACCCCCCAGACCATCGTTCTTTCCTGCCAAGCCATTAGAGAAGGGGAAAGACCATATGCAAATCAGGCTTGCTCCCACCGAAGAAGGGGCATTCCAGCCCAAAGTGCTAGGTCACATCCCTTTTGCACGAGACCACAAGCATCCCCAAACATGTTTCAGCCTTGTTGGGCCTCATCAGTGAGGAGTAGCTTGGGTCTCTAGGCCCAGCAGGCACGAGACCCACGTCTGGGTATACCCGTCTCACTCGGAGTGACATAGCAAAAACAAAGTTGTGATGGCTGGAAGGTTTAAAATGAATCTTAACCTCTGGCATTGCTCTGGGCAACCCTCCAGACCATTGTTCTTCTCCTGCCATGCCATTACAGAAGTGGAAATACCATATGCATATCAGGCGTGGCCCCATCCCAAAAGTGGCAGTCCACCCCAAACTGCTAGGTCACAACCCTTCATCATGAGACCACAAGCATCCCCAAACACGTTTCTGCCTTGTTGGGTCTAGTCAGTGAGGAGTAGCTTGGGTCACTAGACCCAACAGGCACGGGACCCACGTCTGGGCATAACCGTCCAATTCGGGGTGACATAGCAAAAACAAAGAGGTGATGGCTGGAAGGTTTAAAGTGATTCTTAACCTCTGTCATTGCTCTGGACAACCCTCCAGACCATCGTTCTTCACCTGCCAAGCCATTACAGAAGGGAAAAGACCATATGCAAATCAGGCTTGGTCCCACCCCCAAAGGGGTAGTGTAGCCCGAACTGCTAGGTCACATCCCTTCTGCATGAGACCACAAGCATCCCCAGACATGTTTCAGCCTTGTTGGGCATCGTCAGTGAGGAGTAGCTTGGGTCTCTACGCCCAACAGGCACAGGACCCACGTCTGGGCATACCCGTCCCACTCGGGGAGACAAAAGCAAAACAAAAGAGGTGATGGCTGGAAGGTTTAGAATAAATCTTAACCTCTGGCATTGCTCTGTGCAACCCTCCAGACCATCGTTCTTCGCCTGCCAAGCCATTGCAAAAGGGAAAAGACCATATGCAAATCAGGCTTTGTCCTACCCCCAAAGGGGTAGTCCAGCCCGAATTGCTAGGTCACATCCCTTCTGCACGAGACCACAACATCCCCAGACATGTTTCAGCCTTGTTGGGCATCATCAGAGAGGAGTAGCTTGGGTCTCTAGGCCCAGCAGGCACGGGACCAACGTCTGGACATACCCATCCCACTCGTGGTGACAAAAGCAAAACAAAAGAGGTGATGGCTGGAAGGTTTAGAATAAATCCTAACCTCTGGCATTGCTCTGGGCAACCCTCCAAACCATCGTTCTTCGCCTGCCAAGCCATAACAAAAGGGAAAAGACCATATGCAAATCAGGCTTGGTCCCACACCCAAAGGGGTAGTCCAGCCCGAACTGCTAGGTCACATCCCTTCTGCACGAGACCACAAGCATCCCCCGACATGTTTCAGCCTTTTTGGGCATCATCAGTGAGGAGTAGCTTGGGTCTCTAGGCCCAGCAGGCACGGGACCCACTTCTGGGCATACCCGTCCCACTCGGAGTGACAAAAGCAAAACAAAAGAGGTGATGGCTGGAAGGTTTAGAATGAATCTTAACCTATGGCATTGCTCTGGGCAACCCTCCAGACCATTGTTCTCTCCTGCCATGCCATTACAGAAGTGGAAATACCATATGCGTATCAGGTGTGGCCCTATCCCAAAAGTGGCAGTCCAAACCAAACTGCTAGGTCACAACACTTCATCATGAGACCACAAGCATCCCCAAACACGTTTCTGCCTTGTTGGGTCTAGTCAGTGAGGAGTAGCTTGGGTCCTAGACGCAACAGGCACGGGACCCACGTCTGGGCATAACCGTCCAATTCGGGGTGACATAGCAAAAACAAAGAGGTGATGGCTGGAAGGTTTAGAATAAATCTTAACCTCTGGCACTGCTCTGGGCAACCCTCCAGACCATCGTTCTTCGCCTGTTAAGCCATTACAAAAGGGAAAAGACCATATGCAAATCAGGCTTGGTCCCACCCCCAAAGGGGTAGTCCAGCCAGAACTGCTAGGTCACATTCCTTCTGCATGAGATCACAAGCAACCCCAGACATGTTTCAGCCTTGTTGGGCATCATCAGTGAGGAGTAGCTTGGGTCTGCAGGCCCAGCAGGCACGGGACGCACGTCTGGGCATACCCGTTCCACTCGGGGTGACAAAAGCAAAACAAAAGAGGTGATGGATGGAAGGTTTAGAATAAATCTTAACCTCTGGCATTACTCTGGGCAACCCTCCAGACCATCGTTCTTCGCCTGCCAAACCATTGCAAAAGGGAAAAGACCGTATACAAATCTGGCTTGGTCCCACCCCCAAAGGGGTAGTCCAGCCCGAACTGCTAGGTCACATCCCTTCTGCACAAGACCACAAGCAACCCCAGACATGTTTCAGCCTTGTTGGGCATCATCAGTGAGGAGTAGCTTGGGTCTCTAGGCCCAGCAGGCACGGGACCCACGTCCGGGTATACCCGTCCCACTCGGAGTGACATAGCAAAAACAAAGAGGTGATGGCTGGAAGGTTTAGAATGAATCTTAACCTCTGGCATTGTTCTGCGCAACCCTCCAGGCATCGTTCTTCGCCTGTCAAGCCATTACAGAAGGGGAAAGACCATATGCAAAAAAGTCTTGGGCCCACCCCAAAAGGTGCAGTTCAGCCCAAACTGCTAGGACACATCCCTTCTGCACGAGACCACAAGCATCCCCAAACATGTTTTGGCCTTGTTGGGTATCATCAGTGAGGAGTAGCTTGGGTCTCTAGGCCCAGCAGGCACAGGACCCACATCTGGGCATACCCGTCCCCTAGAGGGGACATTGCAAAAACCAAGAGGTTATGGCTGGAAGGTTTAGAATAAATCTTAACCTCTGGCACTGCTCTGGGCAACCCTCCAGACCATCGTTCTTCGCCTGTTAAGCCATTACAAAAGGGAAAAGACCATATGCAAATCAGTCTTGGTCCCACCCCCAAAGAGGTAGTGCAGCCCGAACTGCCAGGTCACATCCCTTCTGCACGAGACCACAAGCATACCCAGACATGCTTCAGCCTTGTTGGGCATCATCAGTGAGGAGTAGCTTGGGTCTCTAGGCCCAGCAGGCACGGAACCCACGTCTGGGCATACCCCTCCCACTCAGGGTGACAAAAGCAAAACAAAAGAGGTGATGGCTGGAAGGTTTAGAATAAATCTTAACCTCATGGCATTGTTGTGAGTAACCCTCCAGACCATGGTTCTTCGCCTGCCAAGCCATTACAAAAGGGAAAAGACCATATGCAAATCAGGCTTGGTCCCACCCCCAAAGCGGTAGTCCAGCCCGAACTGCTAGGTCACATCCCTTCTACATGAGACCACAAACATCCCCAGAGATGTTTCAGCCTTGTTGGGCATCATCAGAGAAGAGTAGCCTGGGTCTCTAGGCCCAGCAGGCACGGGACCCACGTCTGGGCATACCCGTCCCACTCGGGGTGACAAAAGCAAAACAAAAGAGTTGATGGCTGGAAGATTTAGAATAAATCTTAATCTCTGGCACTGCTCTGGGCAACCCTCCAGACCATTGTTCTTCGCCTGTCAAGCCATTACAAAAGGGAAAAGACTATATGCAAATCAGACTTGTTCCCACCCCCAAAGGGGTAGTCCAGCCCGAACGGCTAGGTCACATCCCTGCTGAACGAGACCAAAAGCATCCCCAGAAATGTTTCAGCCTTGTTGGACATCATCAGAGAGGAGTAGCTTGGGTCTCGAGGCCCAGCAGGTACAGGACCCACGTCTGGGCATACCCGTCCCACTCGGGTTGACAAAAGCAAAACAAAAGAGGTCATGGCTGGAAGGTTTAGAATAAATCTTAACCTCTGGCATTGCTCTGGGCAACCCTCCAGACCATCGTTCTTCGCCTGCCAAACCATTGCAAAAGGGAAAAGACCATATGCAAATCAGGCTTGGTCCCACCCCCAAATGGGTAGACCAGCCCGAACTGCTAGGTCACATCCCTTCTGCACGAGACCACAAGCAACCCCAGACATGTTTCAGCCTTGTTGGGCATCATCAGTGAGGAGTAGCTTGGGTCTCTAGGCCCAGCAGGCACGGGACCCACGTCTGGGTATACCCGTCCCACTCGGAGTGACATAGCAAAAACAAAGAGGTGATGGCTGGAAGGTTTAGAATGAATCTTAACCTCTGGCATTGTTCTGGGCAACCCTCCAAGCATCGTTCTCCACCTGTCAAGCCATTACAGAAGGGGAAAGACCATATGCAAAAAGTCTTGGGCCCACCCCAAAAGGTGCAGTTCAGCCCAAACTGCTAGGACACATCCCTTCTGCACGCGACCACAAGCATCCCCAAACATGTTTTGGCCTTGTTGGGTATCATCAGTGAGGAGTAGCTTGGGTCTCTAGGCCCAGCAGGCACAGGACCCACATCTGGGCATACCCGTCCCACTCAGTGTGACATAGCAAAAACAAAGAGATGATGGCTGGAAGGATTAGAATGAATCTTAAACTCTGGCATTGCTCTGGGCAACCCTCCAGACCATCATTCTTCGCCTGCCATGCCATTACAGAAGGGGAAAGACCATATGCAAATCAGGATTGGCCCCATCCCATAAGGGGCAGTCCAGCCCAAACTGCTAGGTCATAAGCCTTCTGTACGAGACCACAATCATCCCCAAACATGTTTCGGCCTTGTTGGGCTTCATCAGTGAGGAGTAGCTTGGGTCTCTAGGCCCAGAAGGCATGGGACCCACATCTGGGCATACCTGTCCCCTAGAGGTGACATTGCAAAAACCAAGAGGTGATGGCTGGAAGGTTTAGAATTAATCTTAATCTCTGGCATTGCTGTGAGCAACCCCCCAGACCATCGTTCTTTCCTGCCAAGCCATTAGAGAAGGGGAAAGACCATATGCAAATCAGGCTTGCTCCCACCGAAGAAGGGGCATTCCAGCCCAAAGTGCTAGGTCACATCCCTTTTGCACGAGACCACAAGCATCCCCAAACATGTTTCAGCCTTGTTGGGCCTCATCAGTGAGGAGTAGCTTGGGTCTCTAGGCCCAGCAGGCACGAGACCCACGTCTGGGTATACCCGTCTCACTCGGAGTGACATAGCAAAAACAAAGTTGTGATGGCTGGAAGGTTTAAAATGAATCTTAACCTCTGGCATTGCTCTGGGCAACCCTCCAGACCATTGTTCTTCTCCTGCCATGCCATTACAGAAGTGGAAATACCATATGCATATCAGGCGTGGCCCCATCCCAAAAGTGGCAGTCCACCCCAAACTGCTAGGTCACAACCCTTCATCATGAGACCACAAGCATCCCCAAAGACGTTTCTGCCTTGTTGGGTCGAGTCAGTGAGGAGTAGCTTGGGTCTCTAGGCCCAGCAGGCACGGGACCCACATCTGGGCATACCCGTCCCACTTGGGGTGACATAGCAAAAACAAAGATGTGATGGCTGGAAGGTTTAGAATGAATCTTAACCTCTGGCATTGCTCTGGGCAACCCTCCAGCCCATTGTTCTTCTCCTGCCATTCCATTACAGAAGTGGAAATACCATATGCATATCAGGCGTGGCCCCATCCCAAAAGTGGCAGTCCACCACAAACTGCTAGGTCACAACACTTCATCATGAGACCACAAGCATCCCCAAACACGTTTCTGCCTTGTTGGGTCTAGTCAGTGAGGAGTAGCTTGGGTCACTAGACCCAACAGGCACGGGACCCACGTCTGGGCATAACCGTCCAATTCGGGGTGACATAGCAAAAACAAAGAGGTGATGGATGGAAGGTTTAAAGTGATTCTTAACCTCTGTCATTGCTCTGGACAACCCTCCAGACCATCGTTCTTCACCTGCCAAGCCATTACAGAAGGGAAAAGACCATATGCAAATCAGGCTTGGTCCCACCCCCAAAGGGGTAGTGTAGCCCGAACTGCTAGGTCACATCCCTTCTGCATGAGACCACAAGCATCCCCAGACATGTTTCAGCCTTGTTGGGCATCGTCAGTGAGGAGTAGCTTGGGTCTCTACGCCCAACAGGCACAGGACCCACGTCTGGGCATACCCGTCCCACTCGGGGAGACAAAAGCAAAACAAAAGAGGTGATGGCTGGAAGGTTTAGAATAAATCTTAACCTCTGGCATTGCTCTGTGCAACCCTCCAGACCATCGTTCTTCGCCTGCCAAGCCATTGCAAAAGGGAAAAGACCATATGCAAATCAGGCTTTGTCCTACCCCCAAAGGGGTAGTCCAGCCCGAATTGCTAGGTCACATCCCTTCTGCACGAGACCACAACATCCCCAGACATGTTTCAGCCTTGTTGGGCATCATCAGAGAGGAGTAGCTTGGGTCTCTAGGCCCAGCAGGCACGGGACCAACGTCTGGGCATACCCATCCCACTCGTGGTGACAAAAGCAAAACAAAAGAGGTGATGGCTGGAAGGTTTAGAATAAATCCTAACCTCTGGCATTGCTCTGGGCAACCCTCCAAACCATCGTTCTTCGCCTGCCAAGCCATAACAAAAGGGAAAAGACCATATGCAAATCAGGCTTGGTCCCACACCCAAAGGGGTAGTCCAGCCCGAACTGCTAGGTCACATCCCTTCTGCACGAGACCACAAGCATCCCCCGACATGTTTCAGCCTTTTTGGGCATCATCAGTGAGGAGTAGCTTGGGTCTCTAGGCCCAGCAGGCACGGGACCCACTTCTGGGCATACCCGTCCCACTCGGAGTGACAAAAGCAAAACAAAAGAGGTGATGGCTGGAAGGTTTAGAATGAATCTTAACCTATGGCATTGCTCTGGGCAACCCTCCAGACCATTGTTCTCTCCTGCCATGCCATTACAGAAGTGGAAATACCATATGCGTATCAGGTGTGGCCCTATCCCAAAAGTGGCAGTCCAAACCAAACTGCTAGGTCACAACACTTCATCATGAGACCACAAGCATCCCCAAACACGTTTCTGCCTTGTTGGGTCTAGTCAGTGAGGAGTAGCTTGGGTCCTAGACGCAACAGGCACGGGACCCACGTCTGGGCATAACCGTCCAATTCGGGGTGACATAGCAAAAACAAAGAGGTGATGGCTGGAAGGTTTAGAATAAATCTTAACCTCTGGCACTGCTCTGGGCAACCCTCCAGACCATCGTTCTTCGCCTGTTAAGCCATTACAAAAGGGAAAAGACCATATGCAAATCAGGCTTGGTCCCACCCCCAAAGGGGTAGTCCAGCCAGAACTGCTAGGTCACATCCCTTCTGCACGAGATCACAAGCAACCCCAGACATGTTTCAGCCTTGTTGGGCATCATCAGTGAGGAGTAGCTTGGGTCTGCAGGCCCAGCAGGCACGGGACGCACGTCTGGGCATACCCGTTCCACTCGGGGTGACAAAAGCAAAACAAAAGAGGTGATGGATGGAAGGTTTAGAATAAATCTTAACCTCTGGCATTACTCTGGGCAACCCTCCAGACCATCGTTCTTCGCCTGCCAAACCATTGCAAAAGGGAAAAGACCGTATACAAATCTGGCTTGGTCCCACCCCCAAAGGGGTAGTCCAGCCCGAACTGCTAGGTCACATCCCTTCTGCACAAGACCACAAGCAACCCCAGACATGTTTCAGCCTTGTTGGGCATCATCAGTGAGGAGTAGCTTGGGTCTCTAGGCCCAGCAGGCACGGGACCCACGTCCGGGTATACCCGTCCCACTCGGAGTGACATAGCAAAAACAAAGAGGTGATGGCTGGAAGGTTTAGAATGAATCTTAACCTCTGGCATTGTTCTGCGCAACCCTCCAGGCATCGTTCTTCGCCTGTCAAGCCATTACAGAAGGGGAAAGACCATATGCAAAAAAGTCTTGGGCCCACCCCAAAAGGTGCAGTTCAGCCCAAACTGCTAGGACACATCCCTTCTGCACGAGACCACAAGCATCCCCAAACATGTTTTGGCCTTGTTGGGTATCATCAGTGAGGAGTAGCTTGGGTCTCTAGGCCCAGCAGGCACAGGACCCACATCTGGGCATACCCGTCCCCTAGAGGGGACATTGCAAAAACCAAGAGGTGATGGCTGGAAGGTTTAGAATAAATCTTAACCTCTGGCACTGCTCTGGGCAACCCTCCAGACCATCGTTCTTCGCCTGTTAAGCCATTACAAAAGGGAAAAGACCATATGCAAATCAGGCTTGGTCCCACCCCCAAAGGGGTAGTCCAGCCAGAACTGCTAGGTCACATCCCTTCTGCACGAGATCACAAGCAACCCCAGACATGTTTCAGCCTTGTTGGGCATCATCAGTGAGGAGTAGCTTGGGTCTGCAGGCCCAGCAGGCACGGGACGCACGTCTGGGCATACCCGTTCCACTCGGGGTGACAAAAGCAAAACAAAAGAGGTGATGGATGGAAGGTTTAGAATAAATCTTAACCTCTGGCATTACTCTGGGCAACCCTCCAGACCATCGTTCTTCGCCTGCCAAACCATTGCAAAAGGGAAAAGACCGTATACAAATCTGGCTTGGTCCCACCCCCAAAGGGGTAGTCCAGCCCGAACTGCTAGGTCACATCCCTTCTGCACAAGACCACAAGCAACCCCAGACATGTTTCAGCCTTGTTGGGCATCATCAGTGAGGAGTAGCTTGGGTCTCTAGGCCCAGCAGGCACGGGACCCACGTCCGGGTATACCCGTCCCACTCGGAGTGACATAGCAAAAACAAAGAGGTGATGGCTGGAAGGTTTAGAATGAATCTTAACCTCTGGCATTGCGCTGAGCAACCCCCCAGACCATCGTTCTTTGCCTGCCAAGCCATTAGAGAAGGGGAAAGACCATATGCAAATCAGGCTTGGCCCCACCGAAGAAGGGACATTCCAGCCCAAAGCGCTAGGTCACATCCCTTCTGCACGAGACCACAAGCATCCCCAAACATGTTTCAGCCTTGTTGGGCTTCATCAGTGAGGAGTAGCTTGGGTCTCTAGGCCCAGCAGGCACGGAACCCACGTCTGGGCATACCCCTCCCAATCAGGGTGACAAAAACCAAAACAAAAGAGGTGATGGCTGGAAGGTTTAGAATAAATCTTAACCTCAGGCATTGTTCTGGGTAACCCTCCAGACCATCGTTCTTCGCCTGCCAAGCCATTACAAAAGGGAAAAGACCATATGCAAATCAGGCTTGGTCCCACCCCCAAAGCGGTAGTCCAGCCTGAACTGCTAGGTCACATCCCTTCTACATGAGACCACAACCATCCCCAGAAATGTTTCAGCCTTGTTGGGCATCATCAGAGAGGAGTAGCTTGGGTCTCTAGGCCCAGCAGGCACGGGACCCACGTCAGGGCATACCCGTACCACTCGGGGTGACAAAAGCAAAACAAAAGAGGTGACGGCTGGAAGGTTTAGAATAAATCTTAACCTCTGGCATTGCTCTGGGCAACCCTCCAGACCATCGTTGTTCGCCTGCCAAGCCATTACAAAAGGGAAAAGACCATATGCAAATCAGGCTTGGTCCCACCCCCAAAGAGGTAGTCCAGTCTGAACTGCTAGGTCACATCCCTTCTGCACGAGACCACAAGCATACCCAGACATGTTTCAGCCTTGTTGGGCATCATCAGTGAGGAGTAGCTTGGGTCTCTAGGCCCAGCAGGCACGGAACCCACGTCTGGGCATACCCCTTCCACTCAGGGTGACAAAAGCAAAACAAAAGAGGTGATGGCTGGAAGGTTTAGAATAAATCTTAACCTCTGGCATTGCTCTGTGCAACCCTCCAGACCATTGTTCTTCGCCTGCCAAGCCATTGCAAACGGAAAAAGACCATATGTAAATCAGGCGTTGTCCTACCCACAAAGGGGTAGTCCAGTCCGAACTGCTAGGTTACATCCCTTCTGCACGAGACCACAAGCATCCCCAGACATGTTTCAGCCTTGTTGGGCATCATCAGTGAGGAGTAGCTTGGGTCTCTAGGCCCAGCAGGCACGGGACCAACGTCTGGACATACCCATCCCACTCGTGGTGACAAAAGCAAAACAAAAGAGGTGATGGCTGGAAGGTTTCGAATAAATATTAACCTCTGGCATTGCTCTGGGCAACCCTCCAAACCATCGTTCTTCGCCTGCCAAGCCATTACAAAAGGGAAAAGACCATATGCAAATCAGGCTTGGTCCCACTCCCAAAGGGGTAGTCCAGCCCGAACTGCTAGGTCACATCCCTTCTGCATGAGACCATAAACATCCCCAGACATGTTTCAACCTTGTTGGGCATCATCAGTGAGGAGTACCTTTCGTCTCTACGCCCAGCAGGCATGGGACCCACATCTGGGCATACTCATCCCACTAGGGATGACATAGAAAAAACAAAGAGGTTATGGCTGGAAGGTTTAGAATGAATCTTAACATCTGGCATTGCTCTGGGCAACCCTCCAGACCATCGTTCTTGCCCTTCCATGCCATTACAGAAAGGCAAAGACCATATGCAAATCAGGCTTGGCCCCATCCCAAAAGGGGCAGTCCAGCGCGAACTGCTAGGTCACAACGCTTCTGCATGAGACCACAAGCATCCGCAAACGTGTTTCGGCCTTGTTTGGCCTCATCAGTGAGGAGTAGCTTGGGTCTCTAGGCCCAGCAGGCACGGGACACACGTCTGGGTATACCAGTCTCACTCGGCGTGACAAAGTAAAAACAAAGATGTGATGGTTGGGAGGTTTAGAATGAATCTTAACCTCTTGCATTGCTCTGGGCGACCCTCCAGACCATCGTTCTTCGCCTGCCATGCCATTACAGAAGGGGAAAGACCATATGCAAATCAGGCGTAGCCCCATCCCAAAAGGGACAGTCCAGCTCAAACTGCTAGGTCACAACACTTCTGCACGAGACCACAAGCATTCCCAAACATGTTTCGGCCATGTTGGGCTTCATCAGTGAGGAGTAGCTTGGGTCTCTAGGCCCAGCAGGCACGGAACCCACGTCTGAGCATACCCCTCCCACTCAGGGTGAGAAAAGCAAAACGAAAGAGGTGATGGCTGGAAGGTTTAGAATAAATCTTAACCTCAGGCATTGTTCTGGGTAACCCTCCAGACCATAGTTCTTCGCCTGCCAAGCCATTACAAAAGGGAAAAGACCATATGCAAATCAGGCTTGATCCCACCACCAAAGCGGTAGTCCAGCCCGAACTGCTAGGTCACATCCCTTCTGCACGAGATCACAAGCATCCCCCCGACATGTTTCAGCCTTGTTGGGCATCATCAGTGAGGAGTAGCTTGGGTCTCTAGGCCCAGCAGGCACGGGACCAACGTCTGGACATACCCATCCCACTCGTGGTGACAAAAGCAAAACAAAAGAGGTGATGGCTGGAAGGTTTCGAATAAATATTAACCTCTGGCATTGCTCTGGGCAACCCTCCAAACCATCGTTCTTCGCCTGCCAAGCCATTACAAAAGGGAAAAGACCATATGCAAATCAGGCTTGGTCCCACTCCCAAAGGGGTAGTCCAGCCCGAACTGCTAGGTCACATCCCTTCTGCATGAGACCATAAACATCCCCAGACATGTTTCAACCTTGTTGGGCATCATCAGTGAGGAGTACCTTTCGTCTCTACGCCCAGCAGGCATGGGACCCACATCTGGGCATACTCATCCCACTAGGGATGACATAGAAAAAACAAAGAGGTTATGGCTGGAAGGTTTAGAATGAATCTTAACATCTGGCATTGCTCTGGGCAACCCTCCAGACCATCGTTCTTGCCCTTCCATGCCATTACAGAAAGGCAAAGACCATATGCAAATCAGGCTTGGCCCCATCCCAAAAGGGGCAGTCCAGCGCGAACTGCTAGGTCACAACGCTTCTGCATGAGACCACAAGCATCCGCAAACGTGTTTCGGCCTTGTTTGGCCTCATCAGTGAGGAGTAGCTTGGGTCTCTAGGCCCAGCAGGCACGGGACACACGTCTGGGTATACCAGTCTCACTCGGCGTGACAAAGTAAAAACAAAGATGTGATGGTTGGGAGGTTTAGAATGAATCTTAACCTCTTGCATTGCTCTGGGCGACCCTCCAGACCATCGTTCTTCGCCTGCCATGCCATTACAGAAGGGGAAAGACCATATGCAAATCAGGCGTAGCCCCATCCCAAAAGGGACAGTCCAGCTCAAACTGCTAGGTCACAACACTTCTGCACGAGACCACAAGCATTCCCAAACATGTTTCGGCCATGTTGGGCTTCATCAGTGAGGAGTAGCTTGGGTCTCTAGGCCCAGCAGGCACGGAACCCACGTCTGAGCATACCCCTCCCACTCAGGGTGAGAAAAGCAAAACGAAAGAGGTGATGGCTGGAAGGTTTAGAATAAATCTTAACCTCAGGCATTGTTCTGGGTAACCCTCCAGACCATAGTTCTTCGCCTGCCAAGCCATTACAAAAGGGAAAAGACCATATGCAAATCAGGCTTGATCCCACCACCAAAGCGGTAGTCCAGCCCGAACTGCTAGGTCACATCCCTTCTGCACGAGATCACAAGCATCCCCCCGACATGTTTCAGCCTTGTTGGGCATCATCAGTGAGGAGTAGCTTGGGTCTCTAGGCCCAGCAGGCACGGGACCAACGTCTGGACATACCCATCCCACTCGTGGTGACAAAAGCAAAACAAAAGAGGTGATGGCTGGAAGGTTTCGAATAAATATTAACCTCTGGCATTGCTCTGGGCAACCCTCCAAACCATCGTTCTTCGCCTGCCAAGCCATTACAAAAGGGAAAAGACCATATGCAAATCAGGCTTGGTCCCACTCCCAAAGGGGTAGTCCAGCCCGAACTGCTAGGTCACATCCCTTTTGCATGAGACCATAAACATCCCCAGACATGTTTCAACCTTGTTGGGCATCATCAGTGAGGAGTACCTTTCGTCTCTACGCCCAGCAGGCATGGGACCCACATCTGGGCATAATCATCCCACTAGGGATGACATAGCAAAAACAAAGAGGTTATGGCTGGAAGGTTTAGAATGAATCTTAACATCTGGCATTGCTCTGGGCAACCCTCCAGACCATCGTTCTTGCCCTTCCATGCCATTACAGAAAGGCAAAGACCATATGCAAATCAGGCTTGGCCCCATCCCAAAAGGGGCAGTCCAGCGCGAACTGCTAGGTCACAACGCTTCTGCATGAGACCACAAGCATCCGCAAACGTGTTTCGGCCTTGTTTGGCCTCATCAGTGAGGAGTAGCTTGGGTCTCTAGGCCCAGCAGGCACGGGACACACGTCTGGGTATACCAGTCTCACTCAGCGTGACAAAGTAAAAACAAAGATGTGATGGTTGGGAGGTTTAGAATGAATCTTAACCTCTTGCATTGCTCTGGGCGACCCTCCAGAACATCGTTCTTCGCCTGCCATGCCATTACAGAAGGGGAAAGACCATATGCAAATCAGGCGTAGCCCCATCCCAAAAGGGACAGTCCAGCTCAAACTGCTAGGTCACAACACTTCTGCACGAGACCACAAGCATTCCCAAACATGTTTCGGCCATGTTGGGCTTCATCAGTGAGGAGTAGCTTGGGTCTCTAGGCCCAGCAGGCACGGAACCCACGTCTGAGCATACCCCTCCCACTCAGGGTGAGAAAAGCAAAACAAAAGAGGTGATGGCTGGAAGGTTTAGAATAAATCTTAACCTCAGGCATTGTTCTGGGTAACCCTCCAGACCATAGTTCTTCGCCTGCCAAGCCATTACAAAAGGGAAAAGACCATATGCAAATCAGGCTTGATCCCACCACCAAAGCGGTAGTCCAGCCCGAACTGCTAGGTCACATCCCTTCTGCACGAGATCACAAGCATCCCCCGACATGTTTCAGCCTTGTTGGGCATCATCAGTGAGGAGTAGCTTGGGTCTCTAGGCCCAGCAGGCACGGGACCCACTTCTGCGCATACCAGTCCCACTCTGGGTGACAAAAGCAAAACAAAAGAGGTGATGGCTGGAAGGTTTAGAATTAATCTTAACCTCAGGCATTGTTCTGCGTAACCCTCCAGACCATCGTTCTGCGCCTGCCAAGCCATTACAAAAGGGAAAAGACCATATGCAAATCAGGCTTGGTCCCACCCCCAAAGCGGTAGTCCAACCCGAACTGCTAGGTCACATCCTTTCTGCATGAGACCACAAACATCCCCAGAAATGTTTCAGCCTTGTTGGGCATCACCAGAGAGGAGTAGCTTGGGTCTCTAAGCCCAGCAGGCACGGGACCCACGTCTGGGCATACCCGTCCCACTCGGGGTGACAAAAGCAAAACAAAAGAGGTGATGGCTGCAAGGTTAAGAATAAATCTTAATCTCTGGCATTGCTCTGGGCAAACCTCCAGACCATCGTTCTTCGCCTGCCAAGCCATTACAAAAGGGAAAAGACCATATGCAAATCAGGCTTGGTCCCACCCCCAAAGGGGTAGTCCAGCCCGAACGGCTAGGTCACATCCCTTCTGCACGAGACCACAAGCAACCCCAGACATGTTTCAGCCTTGTTGGGCATCATCAGTGTGGAGAAGCTTGGGTCTCTAGGCCCAGCAGGCAGGGGACCCACATCTGGGCATACCCGTTCCACTCGGGTTGACAAAAGCAAAACAAAAGAGGTGATGGCTGGAAGGTTTAGAATAAATCTTAACCTCTGGCATTGCTCTGGTCAACCCTCCAGACCAACGTTCTTCGCCTGCCAAACCATTGCAAAAGGGAAAAGACTGTATGCAAATCAGGCATGGTCCCACCCCCAAAGGGGTGGACCAGCCTGAACTGCTAGGTCACATCCCTTCTGCATGAGACCACAAGCATACCCAAACCTTTTTTTGCCTCCTTGTTGGGTATCGTCAGTGAGGAGTAGCTTGGGTCTCTAGGCCCAGCAGGCACAGGACCCACATTTGGGTATATCCGTCCAACTCGGTGTGACATAGCAAAAACAAAGAGATGATGGCTGGAAGGATTAGAATGAATCATAACCTCTGGCATTGCTCTGGGCAACCCTCCAGACTATCATTCTTCGCCTGCCATGCCATTACAGAAGGGGAAAGACCATATGCAAATAAGGATTGGCCCCATCCCATAAGGGGCAGTCCAGCCCAAACTGCTAGGTCATAAGCCTTCTGCACGAGACCACAATCATCCTCAAACATGTTTCGGCCTTGTTGGGCTTCATCAGTGAGGAGTAGCTTGGGTCTCTAGGCCTAGAAGGCATGGGACCCACATCTGGGCATACCCATCCCCTAGAGGTGACATAGCAAAAACAAAGAGGTGATGGCTGGAAGGTTTAGAATTAATCATAACCTCTGGCATTGCTCTGGGCAACCCCCAAGACCATCATTATTCGCCTGCAAAGCCATTAGAGAAGGGGAAAGACCATATGGAAATCAGCTTGGCCCCACCGAAAAAGGAGCATTGCAGCCCAAAGTGCTAGGTCACATCCCTTCTGCACGAGACCACAAGCATCCCCAAACATGTTTCAGCCTTGCTGGGCCTCATCAGTGAGGAGTAGCTTGGGTATCTAGGCCCAGCAGGCATGGGACCCACGTCTGGGTACACCCGTCTCACTCGGAGTGACATAGCAAAAACAAAGTTGTGATGGCTGGAAGGTTTAGAATGAATCTTAACCTCTGGCATTGCTCTGGGCAACCCTCCAGACCATTGTTCTTCTCCTGCCATGCCATTACAGAAGTGGAAATATCATATGCATATCAGGCGTGGCCCCATCCCAAAAGTGGCAGTCCACCCAAACTGCTAGGTCACAACCCTTCATCATGAGACCACAAGCAACCCAAACACGTTTCTGCCTTGTTGGGTCGAGTCAGTGAGGAGTAGCTTGGGTCTCTAAGACCAGCAGGCACGGCACCCACGTCTGGGCATACGTGTCCCACTTGGGGTGACATAGCAAAAACAAAGAGGTGATGGCTTGAAGGTTTAAAATGATTCTTAACCTCTGTCATTTCTCTGGACAACCCTCCAGACCATCGTTCTTCGCCTGCCAAGCCATTACAGGAGGGAAAAGACCATATGCAAATCAGGCTTGGTCCCACCCCCAAAGGGATAGTCCAGCCCGAACTGCTAGGTCACATCCCTTCTGCACGAGACCACAAGCATCCCCAGACATGTTTCAGCCTTGTTGGGCATCGTCAGTGAGGAGTAGTTTGGGTCTCTAGGCCAAACAGGCACAGGACCCACGTCTGGGCATACCCGTCCCACTTGGGGTGACAAAAGCAAAACAAAAGATGTGATGACTGGAAGGTTTAGAATAAATCTTAACCTCTGGCATTGCTCTGGGCAACCCTCCAGACCATCGTTCTTCGCCTGCCAAGCCATTACAAAAGGGAAAAGACCATATGCAAATCAGGCTTGGTCCCGCCCCCAAAGGGGCAGTTCAGCCCGAACTTCTAGGTCACATCCCTTCTGCATGAGACCACAAGCATACTCAGACATATTTGAGCCTTGTTGGGCATCATCAGTGAGGAGTAGCTTGGGTCTCTAGGCTTAGCAGGCATGGAACCCATGTCTGGGCATACCCTTCCCACTCAGGGTGTCAAAAGCAAAACAAAAGAGGTGATGGGTGGAAGGTTTAGAATACATCTTAACCTCTGGCATTGCTCTGGGCAACCCTCCAGACCATCGTTCTTCGCCTGCCAAGCCATTACAAAAGGGAAAAGACCATATGCAAATCAGGCTTTGTCCCACCCCCAAAGGGGTAGTCCAGCCCGAATTGCTAGGTCACATCCCTTCTGCACGAGACCACAAGCATCCCCACACATGTTTCAGCATTGTTGGGCACCATCAGTGAGGAGTAGCTTGGGTCTCTAGACCCAGCATGCAAGGGACCCACGGTTGGGCATACCCGTCCCACTCGGGGTGACAAAAGCAAAACAAAAGAGGTGATGGCTGGAAGGTTTAGAATAAATCTTAACCTCTGGCATTGCTCTGGGCAACCCTCCAGACCATCGTTCTTCGCCTGCCAAATCATTACAAAAGGGAAAAGACCATATGCAAATTGGGCTTTGTCCCACCCCCAAAGGGGTAGTCCAGCCCGAACTGCTAGGTCACATCCCTTCTGCATGAGACCACAAACATCCCCAGACATGTTTCAACCTTGTTGGGCATCATCAGTGAGGAGTAGCTTGGGTCTCTAGGCCCAGCAGGCATGGGACCCACATCTCGGCATACCCGTCCCACTAGGGATGACATATCAAAAACAAAGAGGTTATGGCTGGAAGATTTAGAATGAATCTTAACCTCTGGCATTGCTCTGGGCAACCCTCCAGACCATCATTCTTGCCCTTCCATGCCATTACAGAAAGGCAAAGACCATATGCAAATCAGGGGTGGCCCCATCCCAAAAGGGACAGTCCAGCTCAAACTGCTAGGTCACAACACTTCTGCACGAGACCACAAGCATCCCCAAACATGTTTCGGCCATGTTGAGCCTCATCAGTGAGGAGTAGCTTTGGTCTCTAGGCACAGCAGGCACAGGACCCACGTCCGGGTATACCCGTCCCACTCGGAGTGACATAGCAAAAACAAAGAGGTGATGGCTGGAAGGTTTACAAGGCATCTTAACCTCTGACATTGCTCTGGGCAACTCTCCAGGCCATCGTTCTTCGTCTGCCAAACCATTACAAAAGGGAAAAGACCATATACAAATCAGGCTTGGTCCCACTCCCAAAGGGGTAGTCCAGCCCGAACTGCTAGGTCACATCCCTTCTGCATGAGACCATAAACATCCCCAGACATGTTTCAACCTTGTTGGGCATCATCAGTGAGGAGTAGCTTTCGTCTCTACGCCCAGCAGGCATGGGACCCACATCTGGGCATACTCATCCCACTAGGGATGACATAGCAAAAACAAAGAGGTTATGGCTGGAAGGTTTAGAATGAATCTTAACATCTGGCATTGCTCTGGGTAACCCTCCAGACCATCGTTCTTGCCCTTCCATGCCATTACAGAAAGGCAAAGACCATATGCAAATCAGGCTTGGCCCCATCCCAAAAGGGGCAGTCCAGCGCGAACTGCTAGGTCACAACGCTTCTGCATGAGACCACAAGCATCCGCAAACATGTTTCGTCCTTGTTTGGCCTCATCAGTGAGGAGTAGCTTGGGTCTCTAGGACCAGCAGGCACGGGACACACGTCTGGGTATACCAGTCTCACTCGGCGTGACAAAGTAAAAACAAAGATGTGATGGTTGGAAGGTTTAGAATGAATCTTAACCTCTTGCATTGCTCTGGGCGACCCTCCAGACCATCGTTCTTCGCCTGCCATGCCATTACAGAAGGGGAAAGACCATATGCAAATCAGGCGTAGCCCCATCCCAAAAGGGACAGTCCAGCTCAAACTGCTAGGTCACAACACTTCTGCACGAGACCACAAGCATTCCCAAACATGTTTCAGCCATGTTGAGCCTCATCAGTGAGGAGTAGCTTTGGTCTCTAGGCCCAGCAGCACGGGACCCACGTCCGGGTATACCCGTCCCACTCGGAGTGACATAGCAAAAACAAACAGGTGATGGCTGGAAGGTTTACAATGCATCTTAACCTCTGACATTGCTCTGGGCAACTCTCCAGACCATAGTTCTTCGCCTGCCAAACCATTTTAAAAGGGAAAAGACCATATGCAAATCAGGCTTGGTCCCACCTCCAAAGGGGTAGTATAGCCCGAACTGCTAGGTCACATCCCTTCTGCATGAGACCACAAACATCCCCAGACATGTTTCAACCTTGTTGGGCATCATCAGTGAGGAGTAGCTTGGGTCTCTAGGCCTAGCAGGCATGGGACCCACATCTGGGCATACCCGTCCCACTAGGGATGACATAGCAAAAACAAAGAGGTTATGGCTGGAAGGTTTAGAATGAATCTTAACCTCTGGCATTGTTCAGGGCAACCCTCCAGACCACCGTTCTTGCCCTTCCATGCCATTACAGAAAGGCAAAGACCATATGCAAATCAGGCTTGGCCCCATCCCAAAAGGGGCAGTCCAGCCCAAACTGCTAGGTCACAACCCTTCTGCACGAGACCACAAGCATCCCCAAACATGTTTCGGCCTTGTTCGGCCTCATCAGTGAGGAGTAGCTTGGGTCTCTAGGCCCAGCAGGCACGGGACACAGTCTGGGTTTACCAGTCTCACTCAGAGTGACAAAGTAAAAACAAAGATGTGATGGCTGGAAGGTTTAGAATGAATCTTAACCTCTGGCATTGCTCTGGGCGACCCTCGAAACCATCGTTCTTCGCCTGCCATGCCATTACAGAAGGGGAAAGACCATATGCAAATCAGGCGTGGCCCCATCCCAAAAGGGACAGTCCAGCTCAAACTGCTAGGTCACAACACTTCTGCACGAGACCACAAGCATCCCCAAACATGTTTCGGCCATGTTGAGCCTCATCAGTGAGGAATAGCTTTGGTCTCTAGGCCCAGCAGGCACGGGACACACGTTTGGGTTTACCAGTCTCACTCGGAGTGACAAAGTAAAAACAAAGATGTGATGGCTGGAAGGTTTAGAATGAATCTAAACCTCTGGCATTGTTCTGGGCAACCCTCCAGGCATCGTTCTTCGCCTGTCAAGCCATTACAGAAGGGGAAAGACCATATGCAAAAAAGTCTTGGGCCCACCCCAAAAAGGTGCAGTTCAGCCCAAACTGCTAGGTCACGTCCCTTCTGCACGAGACCACAAGCATCCCCAAACATGTTTTGGCCTTTTTGGGTATCGTCAGTGAGGAGTAGCTTGGGTCTCTAGGCCCAGCAGGCACAGGACCCACATCTGGGAATACCCGACCCACTCGGTGTGACATAGCAAAAACAAAGAGATGATGGCTGGAAGGATTAGAATGAATCTTAACCTCTGGCATTGCTATGGGCAACCCTCCAGACCATCATTCTTCGCCTGCCATGCCATTACAGAAGGGGAAAGACCATATGCAAATCAGGAATGGCCCCATCCCATAAGGGGCAGTCCAGCCTAAACTGCTAGGTCATAAGCTTTCTGCACGAGACCACAATCATCCCCAAACGTGTTTCGGCCTTGTTGGGCTTCATCAGTGAGGAGTAGCTTTGGTTTCTAGGCCAAGAAGGCATGGGACCCACATCTGGGCATACCCGTCCCCTAGTGGTGACATTGCAAAAACAAAGAGGTGATGGCTGGAAGGTTTAGAATTAATCTTAACCTCTGGCATTGATCTGGGCAACTCCCAAGACCATCGTTCTATGCCTGCCAAGCCATTAGAGAAGGGGAAAGACCATAAGCAAATCAGACTTGGCTCCACCGAAGAAGGGGCATTCCAGCCCAAAGTGCTAGGTCACATCCCTTCTGCACGAGACCACCAGCATCCCCAAACATGTTTCAGCCTTGTTGGGCCTCATCAGTGAGGAGTAGCTTGGGTCTCTAGGCCCAGCAGGCACGAGACCCACGTCTGGGTACACCCGTCTCACTCGGAGTGACATAGCAAAAACAAAGTTGTGATGGCTGGAAGGTTTAGAATGAATCTTAACCTCTGGCATTGCTCTGGGCAACCCTCCAGACCATCGTTCTTGCCCTTCCATGCCATTACAGAAAGACAAAGACCACATGCAAATCAGTCATAGCCACATCCCAAAAGGGGCAGTCCAGCCCGAACTGCTAGGTCACAACCCTTCATCATGAGACCACAAGCATCCCCAAACACGTTTCTGCCTTGTTGGGTCGAGTCAGTGAGGAGTAGCTTGGGTCTCTAGGCCCAGCAGGCACGGGAACCACATCTGGGCATACGCGTCCCACTTGGGGTTACATAGCAAAAACAATGATGTGATGGCTGGAAGGTTTAGAATGAATCTTAACCTCTGGCATTGCTCTGGGCAACCCTCCAGACCATTGTTCTTCTCCTGCCATGCCATTACAGAAGTGGAAATACCATATGCATATCAGGCGTGGCCCCATCCCAAAAGTGGCAGTGCACCCCAAACTGCTAGGTCACAACCCTTCATCATGAGACCACAAGCATCCCCAAACACGTTTCTGCCTTGTTGGGTCGAGTCAGTGAGAAGTAGCTTGGGTCTCTAGGCCCAGCAGGCACGGGACGCACGTCTGGGCATACCCGTCCCACTCAGGGTGACAAAAGCAAAACAAAAGAGGCGATGGCTGGAAGGTTTAGAATAAATCTTAACCTCTGGCATTGCTCTGGGCAACCCTGCAGACCATCGCTCTTCGCCTGTTAAGCCATTACAAAAGGGAAAAGACCATATGCAAATCAGGCTTGGTCCCAACCCCAAAGGGGTAGTCCAGCCCGAACTGCTAGGTCACATCCCTTCTGCACGAGACCACAAGCAACCCCAGACATGTTTCAGCCTTGTTGGGCATCATCAGTGTGGAGTAGCTTGGGTCTCTAGGCCCAGCAGGCACGGGACCCACGTCTGGGCATACCCGTTCCACTCGGGGTGACAAAAGCAAAACAAAAGAGGTGATGGCTGGAAGGTTTAGAATAAATCTTAACCTCTGGCATTGCTCTGGGCAACCCTCCAGACCAACGTTCTTAGCCTGCCAAACCATTGCAAAAGGGAAAAAACTGTATGCAAATCAGGCTTGGTCCCACCCCCAAAGGGGTAGTCCAGCCCGAACTGCTAGGTCACATCCCTTCTGCACGAGACCACAAGCAACCCCAGACATGTTTCAGCCTTGTTGGGCATCATCAGTGAGGAGTAGCTTGGGTCTCTAGGCCCAGCAGGCATGGGACCCACATCTGGACATACCTGTCCCACTAGGGTTGACATAGCAAAAACAAAGAGGTTATGGCTGGAAGGTTTAGAATTAATCTTAACCTCTGGCATTGTTCTAGGCAACCCTCCAGGCATCGTTCTTCGCCTGTCAAGCCTTACAGAAGGGGAAAGACCATATGCAAAAAAGTCTTGGGCCCATCCCAAAAAGGTGCAGTTCAGCCCAAACTGCTATGTCACGTCCCTTCTGCACGAGACCACAAGCATCCCCAAACATGTTTTGGCCTTTTTGGGTATTGTCAGTGAGGAGTAGCTTGGGTCTCTAGGCCCAGCAGGCACAGGGCCCACATCTGGGAATACCCGTCTCACTCGGAGTGACATAGCAAAAACAAAGTTGTGATGGCTGGAAGGTTTAGAATGAATCTTAACCTCTGGCATTGCTCTGGGCAACCCTCCAGACCATCGTTCTTGCCCTTCCATGCCATTACAGAAAGACAAAGACCATATGCATATCAGGCGTGGCCCCATCCCAAAAGTGGCAGTGCACCCCAAACTGCTAGGTCGCCCAGCAGGCACGGGACGCACGTCTGGGCATACCCGTCCCACTCAGGGTGACAAAAGCAAAACAAAAGAGGTGATGGCTGGAAGGTTTAGAATAAATCTTAACCTCTGGCATTGCTCTGGGCAACCCTGCAGGCCATCGCTCCTCGCCTGTTAAGCCATTACAAAAGGGAAAAGACCATATGCAAATCAGGCTTGGTCCCACCCCCAAAGGGGTAGTCCAGCCGGAACTGCTAGGTCACATCCCTTCTGCACGAGACCACAAGCAACCCCAGACATGTTTCAGCCTTGTTGGGCATCATCCGTGTGGAGTAGCTTGGGTCTCTAGGCCCAGCAGGCACGGGACCCACGTCTGGGCATACCCGTTGCACTCGGGGTGACAAAAGCAAAACAAAAGAGGTGATGGCTGGAAGGTTTAGAATAAATCTTAACCTCTGGCATTGCTCTGGGCAACCCTCCAGACCAGCGTTCTTAGCCTGCCAAACCATTGCAAAAGGGAAAAAACTGTATGCAAATCAGGCTTGGTCCCACCCCCAAAGGGGTAGTCCAGCCCGAACTGCTAGGTCACATCCCTTCTGCATGAGACCACACACATCTCCAAACATGTTTCAACCTTGTTGGGCATCATCAGTGAGGAGTAGCTTGGGTCTCTAGGCCCAGCAGGCATGGGACCCACATCTGGACATACCTGTCCCACTAGGGTTGACATAGCAAAAACAAAGAGGTTATGGCTGGAAGGTTTAGAATGAATCTTAACCTCTGGCATTGCTCGGGGCAACCCTCCAAACCATTGTTCTTCACCTGCCAAGACATTACAGAAGGGGAAAGACCATATGCAAATTAGGCTTGGACCCACCCCAAAAGGGGCAGTCCAGCCCAAACTGTTAGGTCACATCCCTCCCGCACGAGACTGCCAGCATCCACAAACATTTTTCGGCCTTGTTGGGCCTCATCAGTGAGGAAGAGCTTGGGTCTCTAGGACCAGCAGGCACGGGACCCAGGTCTGGGCATACCTGTCCCACTCGGAGTGACAAAGCAAAAACAAAGAGGTGATACCTGGAATGTTTAGAATTAATCTTATCCTCTGGCATTGATCTGTGCAACCCTCCAAACCCTTGTTTGTCACCTGCTAAGCCATTACAGAAGGGGAAAGATCATATGCAAATCAGGCTTGGACCCACCACAAAAGGGGCAGTCCAGCCCAAACTGTTAGGTCACATCCCTCCTGCACAAGACTACAAGCATCCACAAACATTTTTCGGCCTTGTTTGGCCTCATCAGTTAACTGTAGCTTGGGTCTCTAGGCCCAACAAGCACGGGACCCACGTCTGGGCATACCCGTCCAATTCGGGGTGACATAGTAAAAACAACCAGGTGATGGCTGGAAGGTTTAACATTATTCTTAACCTCTGTCATTGCTCTGGACAACCCTGCAGATCATCGTTCTTCGTCTGTTAAGCCATTACAGAAGAGGAAAGACCATATGCAAATCAGGATTGGTCCCACCCCAAAAGGGCAGTCCAGCCCAAACTTCTAGGTCACAACCCACCTGCATGAGAGCACAAACATCCCCAAACATGCTTCGGTCTTGTTGGGCCTCATCATTGAGGAGTAGCTTTGGTCTCTAGGCACAGCAGGCACAGGACCCACGTCCGGGTATACCCGTCCCACTCGGAATGACATAGCAAAAACAAAGAGGTGATGGCTGGAAGGTTTACAAGGCATCTTAACCTCTGACATTGCTCTGGGCAACTCTCCAGGCCATCGTTCTTCGTCTGCCAAACCATTACAAAAGGGAAAAGACCATATACAAATCAGGCTTGGTCCCACTCCCAAAGGGGTAGTCCAGCCCGAACTGCTAGGTCACATCCCTCTCTAGGTCCAGAGTGCACAGGAAGGATTAGAATGAATCTTAACCTCTGGCATTGCTCTGGGCAACCCTCCAGACCATCGTTCTTTGCCTGTCAAGCCATTACAGAACGGTAAAGACCATATGCAAATAAGTCTTAGCCCCACCCCAAAAGGTGCAGTCTTGTCCAAAATATTAGGTCACATCCCTTCGGCACGAGACCGCAAGCATCCCCTAACATGTTTCGGCCTTGATGGGCTCCACATGCAAATCAGGCTTGGACCCACCACAAAAGAGGCAGTCCAGCCCAAACTGTTTGGTCACATCCCTCCTGCACGAGACTACAAGCATCCACAAACATTTTTCAGCCTTGTTTCGCCTTATCAGTGAGGAGTAACTTGGGTCTCTAGGTTCAACAGGCACGGGACCCACATCTGGGAATACCCGTCCAATTCGGAGTGACATAGCAAAAACAACGAGGTGATGGCTGGAAGGTTTACCATTATTCTTAACCTCTGTCATTGCTCTGGACAACTCTCCAGACCATCGTTCTTCATCTGTTAAGCCATTAAAGAAGAGGAAAGACCATGTGCAAATCAGGATTGGTCCCACCCCAAAAGGGCAGTCCAGCAAAAACTTCTAGGTCACAACCCACCTGAATGAGACCACAAGCATCCCCAAACATGTTTCGGTCTTGTTGGGCCTCATCATTGAGGAGTGGCTTGGATCTCTAGGCCCAGCGGGCACAGGAAGGAATAGAATGAATCTTAACCTCTGGCATTGCTCTGGGCAACCCTCCAGACCATCGTTCTTCGACTGTCAAGCCATTACAGAAGGGTAAAGACCATATGCAAATAAGTCTTAGCCCCACCCCAAAAGGTGCAGTCCAGCCCAAACTGCTAGGTCACATCCCTTCTGCACAAGACCACAAGCATCCCCAAACATGTTTCGCCTTTTTGGGCTTCATCAGTGAGGAGTAGCTTGGGTCCCCAGGCCCAGAAGGCATGTGACCCACATATGGGCATACGCGTCCAATTCGGGGAGACATAGCAAAAACAAAGAGGTGATGGCTGGAAAGTTTAAAATTATGCTTAACCTCTGTCATTGCTCTGGACAACCTCCAGACCATCGTTCTTCGCCTGCCAGCCATTAGAGAAGGGGAAAGACCATATGCAAATCAGGCTCGGCCCCACCCCAAAAGGGGCATTCCAACCCAAAGTGCCAGGTCACATCCCTTCAGCACGAGACCACAAGCATTCCCAAATATGTTTCGGGGCCTGGTTAGGTCTTGTCAGTGAGGAGTAGCTTGGGTCTGAAGGCCCAGCAGGCACAGGACCCACATCTGGGCATACCCGTCCGACTCGGGGTGACATAGCAAAAACAAAGTGGTGATGGCTGGAAGGTTTATAATTAATCTTAACCTCAGGCATTGCTCTGAGCAACCCTCCTGACCATCGTTCTTCATCCACCCACCAAGCCATTACAGAAGGGGAAAGACCATATGCAAATAAGTCTTGGCCCCACCCCAAAAGGTGCAGTCCAGCCCAAACTGCTAGGTCACATCCCATCTGCACAAGACCACAAGCATCCCCTAACATGTTTCGGCCTTGATGGGCTCCACATGCAAATCAGGCTTGAACCCACCACAGAAGAGGCAGTCCAGCCCAAACTGTTTGGTCACATCCCTCCTGCACGAGACTACAAGCATCCACAAACATTTTTCGGCCTTGTTTCGCCTCATCAGTGAGGAGTAGCTTGGGTCTCTAGGTTCAACAGGCACGGGACCCACATCTGGGAATACCCGTCCAATTCGGAGTGACATAGCAAAAACAACGAGGTGATGGCTGGAAGGTTTAACATCATTCTTAACCTCTGTCATTGCTCTGGACAACCCTCCAGACCATCGTTCTTCATCTGTTAAGCCATTACAGAAGAGGAAAGACCATGTGCAAATCAGGATTGGTCCCACCCCAAAAGGGCAGTCCAGCAAAAACTTCTAGGTCACAACCCACCTGAATGAGACCACAAGCATCCCCAAACATGTTTCGGACTTGTTGGGCCTCATCATTGAGGAGTGGCTTGGATCTCTAGGCCCAGCGGGCACAGGAAGGAATAGAATGAATCTTAACCTCTGGCATTGCTCTGGGCAACCCTCCAGACCATCGTTCTTCGACTGTCAAGCCATTACAGAAGGGTAAAGACCATATGCAAATAAGTCTTGGCCCCACCCCAAAAGGTGCAGTCCAGCCCAAACTGCTAGGTCACATCCCATCTGCACAAGACCACAAGCATCCCCAAACATGTTTCGGCCTTGTTGGGCTTCATCAGAGAGGAGTAGCTTGGGTCTCTAGGCTCAGAAGGCATGGGATCCACATCTGGGCAAACCAGTCCCCTAGGGGTGAAAAACAAAGTGGTGATGGCTGGAAGGTTTAGAATTAATCTTAACCTCTGGCATTGGACTGGGCAACCCTCCAGACCATCGTTCTTCACCCACCCACCAAGCCATTACAGAAGGGGAAAGACCATATGCAAATAAGTCTTGGCCCCACCCCAAAAGGTGCAGTCCAGCCCAAACTGCTAGGTCACATCCCATCTGCACAAGACCACAAGCATCCTCAAATATGTTTCGGCCTTGTTGGGCTTCATCAGTGAGGAGTAGCTTGGGTCTCTAGGCTCAGAAGGCATGGGATCCACATCTGGGCATACCAGTCCCCTAGGGGTGACATAGCAAAAACAAAGTGGTGATTGCTGGAAGGTTTATAGTTAATCTTAACCTCTGGCATTGCTCTGAGCAACCCTCCAACCATTGTTCTTCACCTGTCAAGCCATTACAGAAGGATAAAGACCATATGCAAATAAGTCTTGGCCCCACCCCAAAAGGTGCAGTCTTGCCCAAACTGTTAGGTCAAATCCTTTCTGCACGAGACCGCAAGCATCCCCTAACATGTTTCGGCCTTGATGGGCTCCACATGCAAATCAGGCTTGGACCCACCACAAAAGAGGCAGTCCAGCCCAAACTGTTTGGTCACATCCCTCCTGCACGAGACTACAAGCATCCACAAACATTTTTCGGCCTTGTTTCGCCTCATCAGTGAGGAGTAGCTTGGGTCTCTAGGTTCAACAGGCACGGGACCCACATCTGGGAATACCCGTCCAATTCCGAGTGACATAGCAAAAACAACGAGGTGATGGCTGGAAGGTTTAACATTATTCTTAACCTCTGTCATTGCTCTGGACAACCCTCCAGACCATCGTTCTTCATCTGTTAAGCCATTACAGAAGAGGAAAGACCATGTGCAAATCAGGATTGGTCCCACCCCAAAAGGGTAGTCCAGCAAAAACTTCTAGGTCACAACCCACCTGAATGAGACCACAAGCATCCCCAAACATGTTTCGGTCTTGTTGGGCCTCATCATTGAGGAGTGACCTGGATCTCTAGGCCCAGCGGGCACAGGAAGGAATAGAATGAATCTTTACCTCTGGCATTGCTCTGGGCAACCCTACAGACCATCGTTCTTCGACTGTCAAGCCATTACAGAAGGGTAAAGACCATATGCAAATAAGTCTTGGCCCCACCCCAAAAGGTGCAGTCTTGCCCAAAATGTTAGGTCACATCCCTTCTGCACGAGACCGCAAGCATCCCCTAACATGTTTCGGCCTTGATGGGCTCCACATGCAAATCAGGCTTGAACCCACCACAGAAGAGGCAGTCCAGCCCAAACTGTTTGGTCACATCCCTCCTGCACGAGACTACAAGCATCCACAAACATTTTTCGGCCTTGTTTCGCCTCATCAGTGAGGAGTAGCTTGGGTCTCTAGGTTCAACAGGCACGGGACCCACATCTGGGAATACCCGTCCAATTCGGAGTGACATAGCAAAAACAACGAGGTGATGGCTGGAAGGTTTAACATCATTCTTAACCTCTGTCATTGCTCTGGACAACCCTCCAGACCATCGTTCTTCATCTGTTAAGCCATTACAGAAGAGGAAAGACCATGTGCAAATCAGGATTGGTCCCACCCCAAAAGGGCAGTCCAGCAAAAACTTCTAGGTCACAACCCACCTGAATGAGACCACAAGCATCCCCAAACATGTTTCGGACTTGTTGGGCCTCATCATTGAGGAGTGGCTTGGATCTCTAGGCCCAGCGGGCACAGGAAGGAATAGAATGAATCTTAACCTCTGGCATTGCTCTGGGCAACCCTCCAGACCATCGTTCTTCGACTGTCAAGCCATTACAGAAGGGTAAAGACCATATGCAAATAAGTCTTGGCCCCACCCCAAAAGGTGCAGTCCAGCCCAAACTGCTAGGTCACATCCCATCTGCACAAGACCACAAGCATCCCCAAACATGTTTCGGCCTTGTTGGGCTTCATCAGAGAGGAGTAGCTTGGGTCTCTAGGCTCAGAAGGCATGGGATCCACATCTGGGCAAACCAGTCCCCTAGGGGTGAAAAACAAAGTGGTGATGGCTGGAAGGTTTAGAATTAATCTTAACCTCTGGCATTGGACTGGGCAACCCTCCAGACCATCGTTCTTCACCCACCCACCAAGCCATTACAGAAGGGGAAAGACCATATGCAAATAAGTCTTGGCCCCACCCCAAAAGGTGCAGTCCAGCCCAAACTGCTAGGTCACATCCCATCTACACAAGACCACAAGCATCCTCAAATATGTTTCGGCCTTGTTGGGCTTCATCAGTGAGGAGTAGCTTGGGTCTCTAGGCTCAGAAGGCATGGGATCCACATCTGGGCATACCAGTCCCCTAGGGGTGACATAGCAAAAACAAAGTGGTGATTGCTGGAAGGTTTATAGTTAATCTTAACCTCTGGCATTGCTCTGAGCAACCCTCCAACCATTGTTCTTCACCTGTCAAGCCATTACAGAAGGATAAAGACCATATGCAAATAAGTCTTGGCCCCACCCCAAAAGGTGCAGTCTTGCCCAAACTGTTAGGTCAAATCCTTTCTGCACGAGACCGCAAGCATCCCCTAACATGTTTCGGCCTTGATGGGCTCCACATGCAAATCAGGCTTGGACCCACCACAAAAGAGGCAGTCCAGCCCAAACTGTTTGGTCACATCCCTCCTGCACGAGACTACAAGCATCCACAAACATTTTTCGGCCTTGTTTCGCCTCATCAGTGAGGAGTAGCTTGGGTCTCTAGGTTCAACAGGCACGGGACCCACATCTGGGAATACCCGTCCAATTCCGAGTGACATAGCAAAAACAACGAGGTGATGGCTGGAAGGTTTAACATTATTCTTAACCTCTGTCATTGCTCTGGACAACCCTCCAGACCATCGTTCTTCATCTGTTAAGCCATTACAGAAGAGGAAAGACCATGTGCAAATCAGGATTGGTCCCACCCCAAAAGGGTAGTCCAGCAAAAACTTCTAGGTCACAACCCACCTGAATGAGACCACAAGCATCCCCAAACATGTTTCGGTCTTGTTGGGCCTCATCATTGAGGAGTGACCTGGATCTCTAGGCCCAGCGGGCACAGGAAGGAATAGAATGAATCTTTACCTCTGGCATTGCTCTGGGCAACCCTACAGACCATCGTTCTTCGACTGTCAAGCCATTACAGAAGGGTAAAGACCATATGCAAATAAGTCTTGGCCCCACCCCAAAAGGTGCAGTCTTGCCCAAAATGTTAGGTCACATCCCTTCTGCACGAGACCGCAAGCATCCCCTAACATGTTTCGGCCTTGATGGGCTCCACATGCAAATCAGGCTTGGACCCACCACAAAAGAGGCAGTGCAGCCCAAACTGTTTGGCCACATCCCTCCTGCACGAGACTACAAGCATCCACAAACATTTTTCGGCCTTGTTTCGCCTCATCAGTGAGGAGTAGCTTGGGTCTCTAGGTTCAACAGGCACGGGACCCACATCTGGGAATACCCGTCCAATTCGGAGTGACATAGCAAAAACAACGAGGTGATGGCTGGAAGGTTTAACATTATTCTTAACCTCTGTCATTGCTCTGGACAACCCTCCAGACCATCGTTCTTCATCTGTTAAGCCATTACAGAAGAGGAAAGACCATGTGCAAATCAGGATTGGTCCCACCCCAAAAGGGTAGTCCAGCAAAAACTTCTAGGTCACAACCCACCTGAATGAGACCACAAGCATCCCCAAACTTGTTTCGGTCTTGTTGGGCCTCATCATTGAGGAGTGACTTGGATCTCTAGGCCCAGCGGGCACAGGAAGGAATAGAATGAATCTTTACCTCTGGCATTGCTCTGGGCAACCCTACAGACCATCGTTCTTCGACTGTCAAGCCATTACAGAAGGGTAAAGACCATATGCAAATAAGTCTTGGCCCCACCCCAAAAGGTGCAGTCTTGCCCAAAATGTTAGGTCACATCCCTTCTGCACGAGACCGCATGCATCCCCTAACATGTTTCGGCCTTGATGGGCTCCACATGCAAATCAGGCTTGGACCCACCACAAAAGAGGCAGTTCAGCCCAAACTGTTTGGCCACATCCCTCCTGCACGAGACTACAAGCATCCACAAACATTTTTCGGCCTTGTTTCGCCTCATCAGTGAGGAGTAGCTTGGGTCTCTAGGTTCAACAGGCACGGGACCCACATCTGGGAATACCCGTCCAATTCGGAGTGACATAGCAAAAACAACGAGGTGATGGCTGGAAGGTTTAACATTATTCTTAACCTCTGTCATTGTTCTGGACAACCCTCCAGACCATCGTTCTTCATCTGTTAAGCCATTACAGAAGAGGAAAGACCATGTGCAAATCAGGATTGGTCCCACCCCAAAAGGGCAGTCCAGCAAAAACTTCTAGGTCACAACCCACCTGAATGAGACCACAAGCATCCCCAAACATGTTTCGGTCTTGTTGGGCCTCATCATTGAGGAGTGGCTTGGATCTCTAGGCCCAGCGGGCACAGGAAGGAATAGAATGAATCTTAACCTCTGGCATTGCTCTGGGCAACCCTCCAGACCATTGTTCTTCGACTGTCAAGCCTTTACAAAAGGGTAAAGACCATATGCAAATAAGTCTTAGCCCCACCCCAAAAGGTGCAGTCCAGCCCAAACTGCTAGGTCACATCCCTTCTGCACAAGATCACAAGCATCCCCAAACATGTTTCGGCCTTTTTGGGCTTCATCAGTGAGGAGTAGCTTGGGTCTCTAGGCCCAGAAGGCATGTGACCCATATCTGGGCATACGCGTCCAATTCGGGGAGACATAGCAAAAACAAAGAGGTGATGGCTGGAAGGTTTAAAATTATGCTTAACCTCTGTCATTGCTCTGGACAACCTCCAGACCATCGTTCTTCGCCTGCCAGCCATTAGAGAAGGGGAAAGACCATATGCAAATCAGGCTCGGCCCCACCCCAAAAGGGGCATTCCAGCCCAAAGTGCTAGGTCACATCCCTTCTGCACGAGACCACAAGCATCCCCAAATATGTTTCGGTGCCTAGTTAGGTCTTGTCAGTGAGGAGTAGCTTGGGTCTGAAGGCCCAGCAGGCACAGGACCCACATCTGGGCATACCAGTCCCCTAGGGGTGACATAGCAAAAACAAAGTGGTGATGGCTGGAAGGTTTAGAATTAATCTTAACCTCTGGCATTGGACTGGGCAACCCCCCCCCATACCATCGTTCTTCGCCTGCCAAGTCATTAGAGAAGGGGAAAGACCATATGCAAATCAGGCTTGGCCACACCCCAAAAGGGGCATTCCAGCCCAAAGTGCTAGGTAACAAACCTTCTGCACGAGACCACAAGCATCCCCAAACATGTTTCGGCCTAGTTAGGTCTCATCAGTGAGCAGTAGCTTGGGTCTGAAGGCCCAGCAGGCACAGGCCCACATCTGGGCATACCCGTCCGACTCGTGGTGACATAGCAAAAACAAAGAGGTGATTGCTGGAAGGTTTATAATTAATCTTAACCTCTGGCATTGGTCTGAGCAACCCTGCAAACCATTGTTCTTCACCTGTCAAGCCATTACAGAAGGATAAAGACCATATGCAAATAAGTCTGGGCCCCAACCCAAAAGGTGCAGTCTTGCCCAAACTGTTAGGTCACATCCCTTCTGCACGAGACCGCAAGCATCCCCTAACATGTTTCGGCCTTGATGGGCTCCACATGCAAATCAGGCTTGGACCCACCACAAAAGAGGCAGTCCAGCCCAAACTGTTTGGTTACATCCCTCCTGCACGAGACTACAAGCATCCACAAACATTTTTCGGCCTTGTTTCGCCTCATCAGTGAGGAGTGTCTTGGGTCTCTAGGTTCAACAGGCACATCTGGGAATACCCGTCCAATTCGGAGTGACATAGCAAAAACAACGAGGTGATGGCTGGAAGGTTTAACATTATTCTTAACCTCTGTCATTGCTCTGGACAACCCTCCAGACCATCGTTCTTCATCTGTTAAGCCATTACAGAAGAGGAAAGACCATGTGCAAATCAGGATTGTTCCCACCCCAAAAGGGGCAGTCCAGCCAGAACTAGTAGGTCAAATCACTTCTGCACGAGACCACAAGCATCCCCAAACATGTTTCGCCCTTGTTGGGCCTCATCATTGTGGGGTAGCTAGGGTCTCTAGGCCCACCAGGCACGGGTCCCACGTCTGGGCATACCCATCCCACTCGGGGTGACATAGCAAAAACAAAGAGGTGATGTCTGGAAGGTATAGAATGAATCTTAACCTCTGGCATTGCTCTGGGCAACCCTCCAGACCATCATGCTTTGCCTGCCATGCCATTACAGAAGCGGAAAGTCCATATGCAAATCAGGCATGGCCCCATCCCAAAAGGGGCAGTCCAGCCCAAACTGCTGTGTCACAAACCTTCTGCATGAGACCACAAGCATCCCCAAACATGTTTCTGCCTTGTTGGGGCTAGTCAGTGAGGAGTAGCTTGGGTCTCTAGGCCCAGCAGGCACGGACCCACATCTGAGCATACCCGTCCCACTTGGGGTGACATAGCAAAAACAAAGATCTGATGGCTGGAAGGTTTAGGGTGAATCTTAACCTCTGGCATTGCTCCGAGCAACCCTCCAGGCCATCATTCTTCACCTGCCAAGCCATTACAGAAGGGGAAAGACCAATTGCATATCAGGCTTGGCCCCATCCCAAAAGGGGCAGTCCAGCCCAAACTACTAGGTCACAACCCTTCTGCATGAGACCACAAGCATCCCAAAACTTGTTTCAGCCTTGTTGGGCCTCATCTGTGGGGGTAGCTTGGGTTTCTAGAACCAGCAGGCACAGGACCCACGTCAGGGCATACCCGTCCCACTCGGGGTGACATAGCAAAAACAAAGATCTGATGGCTGGAAGGTTTAGGATGAATCTTAACCTCTGGCATTGCTCCGAACAACCCTCCAGGCCATCGTTCTTCACCTGCCAAGCCATTACAGAAGGGGAAATACCAATTGCATATCAGGCTTGGCCACATCCCAGAAGGGGCAGTCCAGCCCAAACTACTAGGTCACAACCCTTCTGCATGAGACCACAAGCATCCCCAAACATGTTTCAGCCTTGTTAAGCCCATCAGTGAGGAGTAGCTTGGGTCTCTAGGTCCAGCGGGCACAGGACCCACTTCTTGGCATACCCGTCCCACTCGGGGTGACATAGCAAAAACAAAGAGGTGATGGCTGGAGGGTTTAGAATGAATCTTAACCTCTGGCATTGCTCTGTGCAACCCTCCAAACCCTTGTTCTTCACCTGCCAAGCCATTACAGATGGGGAAAGACCATATGCAAATCAGGCTTGGACCCACCACAAAAGGGGCAGTCCAGCTCAAACTGTTGGGTCACATCCCTCCTGCACAAGACTACAAGCATCCACAAACATTTTTCGGCCTGATTTCGCCTCATCAGTGAGGAGTAGCTTGGGTCTCTAGGCCCAACAGGCACGGGACCCACGTCTGGGCATACCCGTCCAATTCAGGGTGACATAGCAAAAACAACGAGGTGATGGCTGGAAGGTTTAACATTATTCTTAACCTCTGTCATTGCTCTGGACAACCCTCCAGACCATCGTTCTTCGTCTGTTAAGACATTACAGAAGAGCAAAGACCATATGAAAATCAGGATTTCTCCCATCCTAAAAGGGCAGTCCAGCAAAAACTTCTAGGTCACAACCCACCTGAATGAGACCACAAGCATCCCCAAACATGTTTCGGTCTTGTTGGGCCTCATCATTGAGGAGTAGCTTGGGTCTCTAGGTCCAGCGGGCACAGGAAGGATTAGAATGAATCTTAACCTCTGGCATTGCTCTGGGCAACCCTCCAGACCATCGTTCTTCGCCTGTCAAGCCATTACAGAAGGGTAAAGACCATATGCAAATAAGTCTGAGCCCCACCCCAAAAGGAGCAGTCCAGCCCAAACTGCTAGGTCACATCCCTTCTGCACAAGACCACAAGCATCCCCAAACATGTTTCGGCCTTGTTGGGCTTCATAGCTTGGGTCTCTAGGCCCAGAAGTCATGGGACCCACATCTGGGCATACCCGTCCCCTAGGGGTGACATAGCAAAAACAAAGAGGTGATGGCTGGAAGGTTTAGAATTAATCTTAACCTCTGGCATTGCTCTGGGCAATCCCCCAGACCTTCGTTCTTCGCCTGCCAAGCCATTAGAGAAGTGAAAGACCATATGCAAATCAGGCTTGGCCCCACCCCAAAAGGGGCATTCCAGCCGAAAGTGCTAGGTCACATCCCTTCTGCACCAGACCACAAGCATCCCTAAATATGTTTTGGCGTAGTTAGGTCTCGTCAGTGAGGAGTAGCATGGGTCTGAAGGACCAGCAGGCACAGGACCCACAACTGGGCATACCCATCCGACTCGGGGTGACATAGCAAAAATAAAGAGGTGATGGTTGGAAGGTATATAATTAATCTTAACCTCTGGCATTGCTCTGAGCAACCCTCCAGACCATCGTTCTTCACCCACCCACCAAGCCATTACAGAAGGGGATAGACCATATGCAAATCAGGCGTGGCCCCATCCCAAAAGGAGCAGTCCAGCCTAAACTGCTATGTCACAACCCTTCTGCATGAGACCACAAGCATCCCCAAACATGTTTCTGCCTTGTTGGGTCTAGTCAGTGAGGAGTTGTTTGGCTCTCTAGGCCCAGCAGGCACGTGAACCACATCTGGGCATACCCGTCCCACTTGGGGTGACATAGCAAAAACAAAGATCTGATGGCTGGAAGGTTTAGAATAAATCTTAAACTCTGGCATTGCTCCGAGCAGCCCTCCAGGCCATCGTTCTTCACCTGCCAAGCCATTACAGAAGGGGAAAGACCATATGCAAATCAGGCTTGGCCCCACCCCAAAAGGGGCAGTCCAGCCCGAACTACTAGGTCATATCCCTTCTGCACGAGACCACAAGCATCCCAAAACATGTTTTGGCCTTGTTGGGCCTCATCAGTGTGGGGTAGATTGGGTCTCTAGAACCAGCAGGCACAGGGCCCACGTCAGGGCATACCCGTCCCACTCGGGGTGACATAGCAAAAACAAAGATCTGATGGCTGGAAGGTTTAGGATGAATCTTAACCTCTGGTATTGCTCCGAGCAATCCTCCAGGCCATCGTTCTTCACCTGCCAAGCCATTACAGAAGGGGAAAGACATCTGCAAATCAAGCTTGGCCCCATCCAAAAAGGGGCCGTCCAGCCCAAACTACTAGGTCACAACCCTTCTGCATGAGACCACAAGCATCCCCAAACATGTTTCGGCCTTGTTGGGCCTCATCAGTGAGGAGTAGCATGGTCTCTACGTCCAGCGGGCACAGGATCCACGCCTTGGCATACCCGTCCAACTCGGGTGACATAGCAAAAACAAAGAGGTAATGGCTGGAAGGTTTAGAATGAATCTTAACCTCTGGCATTGCTTGGGGCAACCCTCCAAACCATTGTTCTTCACCTGCCAAGCCATTACAGAAGGGGAAAGACATCTGCAAATCAAGCTTGGACCCACCCCAAAAGGGGCAGTCCAGCCTAAACTGTTAGGTCACATCCCTCCTGCACGAGACTACAAGCATCCACAAAAATTTTTTGGCCTTGCTGGGCCTCATCAATGAGGAGTAGCTTGTGTCTATAGGTCTAACAGGCACGGGACCCACATCTGGGCATACGCGTCCAATTCAGGGAGACATAGCAAAAACAAAAGAGGTGATGGCTGGAAGGTTTAAAATTATGCTTAAAATCTGTCATTGCTCTCGACAACCTCCAGACCATCGTTCTTCGCCTGCAAAGCCATTACAGAAGTGGAAAGACCATATGCAAATCAGGCTTGGCCCCACCCCAAAATGTGCAGTCCAGCCAAAACTACTAGGTCATATCCCTTCTGCACGAGACCACAAGCATCCCCAAACATGTTTCGGCCTTGTTGGGCCTCATCAGTGAGGAGTAGCATGGTCTCTACGTCCAGCGGGCACAGGATCCACGCCTTGGCATACCCGTCCAACTCGGGTGACATAGCAAAAACAAAGAGGTAATGGCTGGAAGGTTTAGAATGAATCTTAACCTCTGGCATTGCTTGGGGCAACCCTCCAAACCATTGTTCTTCACCTGCCAAGCCATTACAGAAGGGGAAAGACATCTGCAAATCAAGCTTGGACCCACCCCAAAAGGGGCAGTCCAGCCTAAACTGTTAGGTCACATCCCTCCTGCACGAGACTACAAGCATCCACAAAAATTTTTTGGCCTTGCTGGGCCTCATCAATGAGGAGTAGCTTGTGTCTATAGGTCTAACAGGCACGGGACCCACATCTGGGCATACGCGTCCAATTCAGGGAGACATAGCAAAAACAAAAGAGGTGATGGCTGGAAGGTTTAAAATTATGCTTAAAATCTGTCATTGCTCTCGACAACCTCCAGACCATCGTTCTTCGCCTGCAAAGCCATTACAGAAGTGGAAAGACCATATGCAAATCAGGCTTGGCCCCACCCCAAAATGTGCAGTCCAGCCAAAACTACTAGGTCATATCCCTTCTGCACGAGACCACAAGCATCCCCAAACATGTTTCGGCCTTGTTGGGCCTCATCAGTGAGGAACAGCTTGGGTCTCTAGGCCCAGCAGGCACGGTACCCACGTCTGGTGATACCCGTCCCACTAAGGGTGACATAGCAAAAACAATGAGGTGATGGCTGCAAGGTTTAGAATGAATCTTAACCTCTGGCATTGCTCTGGGCAACTCTCCAGACCATCGTTCTTTACCTGCCATGCCATTACAGAAGTGGAAAAACTGTATGCAAATCAGGCTTGGTCCCACCCCAAAAGGGGCAGTCCAGCCTAAACTGCTATGTAACATCCCTTCTGCAGGAGACCACAAGCATCCCCAAACATGTTTTGGCCTTGCTGAGTCTCGTCAGTGAGGAGTAGGTTGGGTCTCTAGGCCCAGCACGCATGGGACCCACGTCTGGGCATAGCCGTCCCACTCGGGGTGACATAGCAAAAACAAAGAGGTGATGGCTGGAAGTTTCACAATGCACCTTAACCTCTGACATTGCTCTGGGCAACACTCCAGACCATCGTTCCTCACCTGCCAAGCCATTACAGAAGGGGAAAAACTGTATGCAAATCAGGCTTGGTCCCACCCCAAAAGGGGCAGTCCAGCCTAAACTGCTATGTCACATCCCTTCTGCACGAGACCACAAGCATCCCCAAACATGTTTTGGCCTTGTTGGGTCTAGTCAGTGAGGAGTAGGTTGGGTCTCTAGGCAAGCAGGCGCAAGACCCACGTCTGGGCATTCTCGTCCCACTCGGGGTGACATAGCAAAAACAAAGAGTTGATGTCTGGAAGGTTTAGAATCAATCTTAACCTCTGACTTTCCTCTGGGCAACACTCCAGACCATCGTTCTTTGCTTGCCAAGCTATTACAGAAGCGGAAAAACCATATGCAAATCACGTTTGGCCCCACCCCAAAAGGGGAAGTCCAGCACAAACTGCTAGGTCACATCTCTTCTGCTCGAGACCACAAGCATCCCCAAACTTGTTTTGGCCTTGTTGGGCCTCATCAGTGAGGAGTAGCTTGGGCCTCTAGGCCCAGCAGACTCGGTAGCCACGTCTGGCATACCTATCCCACTCGGAATGACATAGCAAAAACAAAGAGGTGATACCTGGAATGTTTAGAATGAATCGTAACCTCTGGCATTGCTCTGGGCAACCCTCCAGACCATCATTTTTTGCCCTCCATGCCATTAGGGAAGGGGAAAGACCATTTGCAAATCAGGCTTGGCCCCATTCCAAAAGGGGCAGTCCAGCCCAAACTGCTAGGCCACAACCATTCTGCACGAGACCACAAGCTTCCCCAAACATGTTTCGGCCATCTTGGGCCTCGTCATTGAGGAGTAGCTTCGGTCTCTAAGCCCAGCAGGCACTGGACCCATGACTGGGCATACCCATCCCACTCGGAGTGATATAGCAAAAACAAAGAAGGGATGGCTGGAAGGTTTAGAATGAATCTTAACCTCTGGAATTGCTCTGGGCAACCCTCCAGACCATCGTTCTTCGCCTGCCATACATTACAGAAGGGGAAAGACCATATGCAAATCAGGCTTGGCCCCACCCCAAAAGGGGCTGTTCAGCCTGAACTGCTAGGTCACATCACTTCAGCACGAGACCACAAGTATCCCCAAACATGTTTCGGTCTTTTTGGACCTCATCAGTGAGGAGTAGCTTGGGACTGCTGAAATGGTGGTGAGCTTGCACAACCTTGACATTCAAATTCTTATCTAATTCTATTGTATGTCACTGTTCATTAGTCTTGGAGTGCATGCCCACTATTTAGGTGCCTCCGTGATGTAGCACTATATGACCTAAGAAAAGAGACCTTGGCCGCGAGACCAGCGGTGTGGGCTGCACACCCTGATTATCACTGTGAGGTGGCATAACTTTGGTTTACGTACTGGTATAGTGATATCTTGTTTAGTTCTAAGAAAGTCACTTCAAAAAAACTTTCAATACAATTCTTCCAATTCAATTTATTGTAAATATTTTTTAGATTGCCAGATATATCACATTGTAGGCCTATGCATTTCGGACAAAGAAGTCCTTCCTCAGGGCCTTTGATGATATATATTCTTTTGCCAAACTTTGGTCACGAATCATAATAAATGATTGTATCCATACGTCCATCCATATCACAACAAAGAGATAAATGCAATCGTTATGTCCCATCATAATTGTACAAATCAATGGCACTTGTGTCATTATATGGTAAAACAATACATATAGTCAATGTCACAATAATGCATAATTTTCATAAGTAAGCAGATTGGGATTCGCCATCAGCATCCACAACAAAATGAGTAAATATGCATGTATGTACATACAGGTGCAAATCGTTCAATCACGTATTAAATATACGTTACCATCATACATGTCAAGTTTGAGAAATATAACCAGATGACAAATTACAGAAAGAAAAACAGAAAAAAAGGAGAACATATAGGAGAAAAAAAAGGAAACAAAACAGTCTGTGTCAAAATCCTAGGAAGAATCCAATGGATGCATTTTCACCAATGATTTTATGTATTACAACTTGTATTTGACACTAACCTGTTATCAAAAATCACCACAATAGATTCTGTGAAAAAGAGGAGTATGGGGAATCATGAGTGGGTTTGTCTCTATATCTATTTCTGAAATGATTACCTTAAAGTCAAAAAGATCTTACCTAGAACTCTCGCGGATGAAGATTCTGCGTATTCAAATTATTAAGTCCCATCTTCTATTTACCAACGTGGTTGTCTAAAGAAATAAGTTGCGTATGAGAGACCCTACGTGTACATGTATGTTAATGTGAATGAAAATAAACAAAGTGGATCGTATCCCATCGTTACCTGATCTGCAGAGTCAGACTCGGCTGCTCTAAATGCCATCAAGCACGTGCACAGCCGGTTCGTTGGTTTTGTGTATATAGTTACCATTTTGGAATGGTGAATGTAGATTGCTGGGAAATCATCTTTCATAGTGAACTCATTGCTACGATTTCCTCTAAGATAAAGAGAATCTCTAATGTGTTTTCGACATTCAATGCGTATCAATTGCTAGTTACAGTTCTCTACGTTAATGTATTACTTCTATGGGTGCATGGAACAGATAGAAGGTATAGAATGGTGTAGTGTTGTTCTACTGGTAATGTGCCTATTGACTAGACATTCTGTTTACTTGTTGTCATAATAGGGGATCAATAAGTGGAGACAAAATTAAGGATGGAACCAATATAAAAAATATAAAAATACTATACATAGAATAGGAAAGCTGGATTGAAAAGACAAAAGCAAGACATGTACCATTACAACAAATAGAAATAAGAAATTAAAAAAATAAAAATAAATATAAATAACAGACAATTGACCATAATAGATCAAAAATGAAAAATAGAAAAGAAAAATATGAAAGTATCAGAGAAAATACAAAGTTCCACAATTGGTTGTATCTGTCCAGCTTTTTCACAGGAAGCAACTTAAATCAAACTCTTAGTTCATTCCTTCTGGTGCTAGGGGACTTAGTCTTTCGATCCAGTGTGCTTGTTTCTGTGCTCTTAATCTCTTCATGTCAATGCTCTGTCCCCTTGTTGGTATAACCACCAATACTGCAAACCTTAGTTACGCAACTATATGTCCATTCTCTTGGAAATGCCTAGCCACTGCCGATGTTTGGTTATTCAGTCGGATGCATGATTTGTGTTCATTCATACAGACTCGAACTTTGCGTGCAGTTTCTCCCACGTATTACTTCGCACACGGACATTTGATCATGTAAATCACAACTTCTGATAAACAGGTGGCATGTTGCTTGAGTTTTATGTTCTCTCCAATCCTTGGGTGTGATATTAGGGATCCTTTCATCACTTTGTTGCAATTTCCACAACTCATGCATGGGTACGTGCCAGGATGTTTATCTGGTAATTTCTTTTTCCTTTGACTGTGTGTGTTTACCAGTAGATTCCACAAATTGTTAGTTTTTTGATAGGCAAACACAGGTGGATTGACAAAGAGATATTTAGCTCTGTTATCATTCTTGAAGATATTGCATCTTTTTGAGGAATCTATCCTTTATGTGACGACTTTGTATTGAATGTTTAGTTACGAAAACTAAATCAGGACTATTTTGTTCGGGTCTTTTTTGCAGTAGTTGTACGCAATCTTGTGCATTGGTCTTGGCTTGTGCTGCAGATAGATCTTCTTCTGGATAGCCTGTGTCCTGTAATTTTTTGTGTAATTTGTTCAGTTCTATTTCACACTCTTTTGGATCACTCACAATTTTCTTTATCCTTAACATCTGACCATAAGGCAGATTCTGCAGAATGCTTGGGGGATGGAAACTCATCTTGTGTAAAAATGTATTTCTGTCAGTTTGTTTTGTGTACAGAGTTGTTGAGATCCTACGTCCTTCAATGATTGTTTGCACATCTAAGTAGTGTATATTAGGATTTCCTATCTACATAGTAAATTGTATGCGTCTGTCAATATTATTAAGGTATACCAAAAACTCCTTCAATTCTTCTTTGTTACCTGACCAGACACCAAAGACGTCATCTATGCATCATACCCATTTCTTCAAGTTACCTTTCCATCATGAGTTGTTAATTATATGGGTGGTTTCAAAGCGATACGTGAAGGAATTTGCATATGATGGCACCATGGTAGCACTCATCACCGTTCCAGTTAGTTGATTGTAATACACACCATTGTATTCAAAACATGAGTTTGCTGAAATTAACCTTAGTAATATCATCAAAAACTCTTTATTGGCTCCTATTGGCCCTGCTTGCAATAAAAGCTTTTCTACAGCTTTTTGGCCAAGGCTGTGAGGGATGCTTGTGTAAAACCTAGCTACATCTATGGTAGTAGACTGTCGCTTGTTGCTAGTTCAATTTGTTGCAGAATTTGGAGAAAGTGGGTAGTGTCCTTAACATAAGTGGATGTCTGTTGAATGATCGGATGAAAGAAGTAATCGATATAAGTACCTAGGGGCTGCAAAATACTTTCCGTAGTTGCTACGATAGGCCTTACCGGCGGATTAATTAATTGTTTATGTATTTTGGGTACAGTATATAAGTGTGGAATTTTGCGATATGCGGTCAGTAAATACGCTTTAATTTTGGGACTGCCCCTTTTGGTGTGGGGCCAAGCCTGATTTACATATGGTCTTTCCCCTTCTAGAGGGTTGCCCAGAGCAATGCTAGAGGTTTAGATTCATTCTAAACCTTCCAGCCATCACGTCTTTGTTTTTGTTTTGTTACCCCGAGTGGGACGGGTATGCCCAGACGTGCGTCCCCTGCCTGCTGGGCCTAGAGACCCAAGCTACTCCTCACTGATGAGTCCCAACAAGGCTGAAACATGTTTGGGGATGCTTGTGGTCTTGTGCAGAATGGATGTGACCTCGCAGTTTGGGCTGGACTGCCCCTTTTGGGGTGCAGCCAAGCCTGATTTGCATATTGTCTTTCCCCTTCTGTAATGGCTTGGCAGGCGAAGAACGATGGTCAGGAGTGTTGCCCAGAGCAATTTCAGTGGTTAAGATTAATTCTAAACCTTAAAGCCATAACCTCTTTGTTTTTGCTTTGTCACCCTGAGTGGGACCAGTATGCCAGGATGTGGGTCCCGTGCCTGCTGGGCATAGAGACCCAAGCTACCCCTCATTGATGACGCCCAACAAGGCTGAAACATTTTTGGGGATGCTTGTGGTTTTGTGCAGAAGGGATGTGACCTAGCAGTTTGGGCTTGACTGCCCCTTTTGGGGGGGGCCCAAGCCTTATTTGCATATGGTCTTTCCCCTTCTGTAATGGCTTGGCAGGCGAAGAACGATGGTCAGGAGTGTTGCCCAGAGCAATTTCAGTGGTTAAGATTAATTCTAAACCTTGAAGCCATAACCTCTCCATCATGAGTTGTTAATTATATGGGTGGTTTCAAAGTCATACATGAAGGAATTTGCATATGATGGCACCATGGTAGCACTCATCACCGTTCCAGTTAGTTGATTGTAATACACACCATTGTATTCAAAACATGAGTTTGCTGAAATGAACCTTAGTAATATCATCAAAAACTCTTTATTGGCTCCTATTGGCCCTGCTTGCAATAAAAGCTTTTCTACAGCTTTTTGGCCAAGGCTGTGAGGGATGCTTGTGTAAAACCTAACTACATCTATGGTAAATAGACTGTCAATTGTTGCTAGTTCAATTTGTTGTAGAATTTGGAGAAAGTGGGTAGTGTCCTCAACATAAGTGGATGTCTGTTGAATGATCGGATGAGAGAAGTAATCGATATAAGTACCTAGGGGCTGCAAAATACTTTCCGTAGTTGCTACGATAGGCCTTACTGGTGGATTAATTAATTGTTTATGTATTTTGGGTAAAGTATATAAGTGTGGCATTTTGCGATATGCGGTCAATAAATACGCTTTAATTTTGGGACTGCCCCTTTTGGTGTGGGGCCAAGCCTGATTTACATATGGTCTTTCCCCTTCTAGAGGGTTGCCCAGAGCAATGCTAGAGGTTAAGATTCATTCTAAACCTTCCAGCCATCACGTCTTTGTTTTTGTTTTGTTACCCCAAGTGGGACGGGTATGCCCAGACGTGCGTCCCGTGCCCGCTGGGCCTAGAGACCCAAGCTACTCCTCACTGATGAGTCCCAACAAGGCTGAAACATGTTTGGGCATGCTTGTGGTCTTGTGCAGAATGGATGTGACCTCGCAGTTTGGGCTGGACTGCCCCTTTTGGGGTGCAGCCAAGCCTGATTTGCATATGGTCTTTCCCCTTCTGTAATGGCTTGGGAGGTGAAGAACGATGGTCAGGAGTGTTGCCCAGAGCAATTTCAGTGGTTAAGATTCATTCTAAACCTTAAAGCCATGGCCTCTTTGTTTTTGTTTTGTCACCCCGAGTGGGACCCGTATGCCAGGATGTGGGTCCCGTGCCTGCTGGGCATAGAGACCCAAGCTACTCCTCATTGATAACGCCCAACACGGCTGAAACATTTTTGGGGATGCTTGTGGTTTTGTGCAGAAGGGATGTGACCTAGTAGTTTGGGCTTGACTGCCCGTTTTGGGGTGGGGCCAAGCCTTATTTGCATATGGTCTTCCCTCTTCTGTAATGGCTTGACAGGTGAAGAACGATGGTCAGGAGTGTTGCCCAGAGCAATTTCAGTGGTTAAGATTCATTCTAAACCTTGAAGCCATAACCTCTTTGTTTTTGCTTTGTCACCCCGAGTGGGACCGCTATGCCAGGATGTGGGTCCAGTGCCTGCTGGGCATAGAGACCCAAGCTACTACCCATTGATGATGCCCAACAAGGCTGAAACATTTTTGGGGATGCTTGTGGTTTTGTGCAGCAGGGATGTGACCTAGCAGTTTGGGCTAGACTGCCCCTTTTGGGGTGGGGCCAAGCCTGATTTGCATATGATCTTCCCCTTCTGTAATGGCTTGGCAGGCGAAGAATGATGGTCAGGAGTGGTGCCCAGAGCAATGCCAGTGGTTAAGATTCATTCTAAACCTTCCAGCCATCACCTCTTTGTTTTTCCTTTATCACCCCGAGTGGGACCGGTATGCCCGGGGGTTGGTCTTGTGCCTGTTGGGCCTAAAGACCCAAGCTACTCCTCACTGATCAGGCCCAACAAGGCTGAGACATGTGTGGGGATGTTTGTGGTATTGTGCTGAAGGCTGGCAGTTCAGGCTGGACTGTCCCTTTTGGGGGGGGGCAAGCCTGATTTGCATATGGTCTTTCACTTTCTGTAATGGCTTGGCAGGCGAAGAACGATGGTCTGAATGGTTGCCCAGAGCAATACCAGTGGTTAAGATTCATTCTAAACCTTCCAGCCATCACCTCTTTGTTTTTGCTTTGTCACCCTGAGTGGGACGGTACGCCCAGACGTGGGTACCATGTCTGCTGGGCCTAGAGACCCAAGTTACTTCTCAATGATGAGGCCCAACAAGGCTGAAACCTGTTTGGGGATTCTTGTGGGTTGTGCAGAAGGGATGTGACCTCGCAGTACAGGCTGCACTCCCCCTTTTGTGGTGGGGCCAACCCTGATTTGTATATGGTCTTTCCCCTTCTGTAATGGCTTGAAGGCAAAGAACGATGGTCTGGATGGTTGCCCAGTGCAATGCCAGTGGTTAAGATTAATTCTAACCTTACAAGCCATCACCTCTTTGTTTTTGCTTTGTTACTCCAAGTGGAACGGGTATGCCCAGACGTGGGTCCCATGCCTGCTGGGCCTAGAGACCCAAGCTACTCCTCACTGATGAGGCACAACAAGGCTGAAAAATGTTTGGGGATGCTTGGGGACTCATACAGATGGGATGTGACCTAGCATTTCAGGCTGGGGTGCCCTTTTTGGGGTGGGGCCAAGCTTGATTTGCATATGGTCTTTCCCCTTCTGTAATGGCTTGGCAGTGGGAGAATGATGGTCTGAAGGGTTGCCCAGAGCAATGCCAGTGGTTAAGATTGATTCTAAACCTTCCAACCTTCACCTCTTTGTTTTTGCTTGAATAAAACAATGTTGTTTTCACTTTTCCCTCCAAAAGGACAGTATGCTAAGTGAAATGCCTAATAGACTTTCAAGCTTGGGCATGGTGTTCTCATAACACATAAGGACAAGTAATAATAAATAATATGCATGTATATTTGAAATTGTGTACCTTATAAGATGTCATTTAAAATGCATTTATGTACAAGTTTACTGGCTGTTTGCTGCACGGTACATGGACGATAATTTCTCCAAATTTGAAACTAATCCCCAGGACCTCTCTCTGTGGCCCTTGAGATTTAGGCCTGGTTATCTTCATCCATCATTGCCCTTCCTTAAAAATACAAGCAGGAATACTTTTTAGATCAGAAATGCGGTGGAGACCAGATAAAGTCAGGTCTGTTATGCAGGACTTGTGACCTCCAGATCACAAGTCCCATAAAAAAATCCATTAGTGGCTCTTGGGCTTTGAAGGGGAGGCGGACCTAAACACAGGCCCAGCTCAGACGATCACAGGCCTACCAAGAGAAATGAAACTTTAAAAAAAGTTGGGGACAAGAGGTTGAAATTGCAGTTTACTTAAATGGGAGTCATATATTTTATTGCATAACATGGTCAGTGTTCATTCCAGGCTTTTATTAAAGATGACAGTCACCCCCTACTAACCATGCTAAAATGATTTTGGTGGGCTAAAAACAACTAAAGTTATTAATGAAAATGTGATGTGGGCCTTTCCATGATTCCAAGAGATGCAACATTTGGTTAAAGCATGCCGGTAATAATTAATATGACGACTGTGAAATGGCATATTTTTCACTGATATGGTTCCTGAGTAAATGAAGAAAAATTGTATCTCTGCATTGAAAGGGCGTGCAGGGTTCAGACTAGTCTTATCTGATTCGCCTTAAAATATAGTTGTCAAAAATGTATTCATACATGTAAACATTTGACAATTCAGGGTACTTTCCATAATAAGATATTTTTTTAGCTCAATGCATACCAAGCCCATCTGTCAAACTGGGATGATGACGCTTTCTCCTCCCACAGCTATTTCAAATCACTCCCTCATCCCCTTGTCCTCTCAGCACACAAGTGGGAGGTGGGGGTGTGAGGTGGGTAGTGAACCTCAACCAATCCCTGTTGCGGTAATCATTACATGTTTGTGATGTCATTTGCCCTATAAATAAGCCAGTTGCAGCAGAGCTGAAGTTCTTCCAAAAATTCTGTGAGGCAACCTGCTGCTGAAACCTGGCAAACAACATCCCAGCAGAGAGGCCTAGTTTTGGATTGGAGACAGGAACCAGGAGACAGAGGAGCTGATTTGGACCCCGTGGCGGACTCAGAGGTGATCCTTGACTGACGCCTTGCTGTCCCAGCGGTGCTCTGGTGTTATCTGATGCCAAGTCCAGACCTCTACCGTAAGTAGAACTACCCCAAAGCAAGAGATTGTGTAGGCCCTATATTCTTCCAGCATTGTTTTAGTTATTTCCCCATTGAAAATATCCTGTTTGTTTGAGTAGATCCCTAGCATATTTATCAAAGTGAATCAATTCATTCCCCTATTGAATTCATGGGATCTGTATTGTTGGCATTTGAAACCAACAATAATTTCCCAGTGTGTTTTGAACCGGTATAGACATAAAGAACTGTCAAAAGAATACATCGCAAGCCCTGTTCCACGTCTGTGTGCAGGGTGTAAAAACGAATGTCCCCATTAATCCACTTAATTTTAAGTGGGAAGCCTAGTAGTGCCTGTGCATATGCAAGGTGCAAAACAAAATTACCCCTGCGTACTCATTGTGTTCTGCAAAATTCATTTCCCATTGCTTTTGCATTATTACTCACATTGCCTCTGTGATTCCAATCCATAACCGAATTTCCCATTCTGTTCTGACTAAAACCCCAAATCCCTGACTGTTGTTTTTTGGTGTGGCAAAACAAATTCCCATTGCTTTTCTTTCGTTCAGATTGTTCCTGTGAGTAAAACCCCAAATCCGATTTTCCCATTGTGTTTCCACTCTCTGCCACTGCCTTCCATTCAGAGGAATCAAGTCAAATTGATGTTTGGAGAGTGAGGGTTGCTGGGGGAAAAGCATAATCCTGTTTGAAGTCACTGTGTTTGTTGAGTTGTTCTTTTTTTGTATTGGTGGGTGATTTAAAAGGAATTAATTGTGACAGCCTATCTCTATGTTGGTGCCTTTACTGAAGTCATTTTGTTCTTCTGTTGCCACAACGTTGCCACAACGTTGGCAGCTGATGTGATCTATTTATTATATTTGGCTAAATAAATAAATTAATAACTATATTCGTAATACACACCGGCCTGGTCCCTAGTCCATTGTGCCACCGGGTAGTTGTTGGGGTTGTGTGCGAGACGGGTTGGAGACCTCACCAAAAACAACCTGAAATAAATCAAAGCGCTATATTGTGTGCCACATTCATTGTGGGGGAAGGAGCTCCCTGACTTAGGTTTGACCATGTAATAAAACGCGATATAACTACCAGCAGGCCTGTCTTGTTCAAGTCCATACCAGCACACAATTCACTGAAGCACCGTCACGTTATTAACAGTGCCGGTGATATGATATGATATGATATTATATGACATTTATAACGCACCTACACACAAGTGTTTCAAGGCGCAACGAGGCAAGGCAGGGGAAACAGAGGGAAGACAGAGACAATGATCCTACTAGGCCAGGTGACATTGAGATTGTGCAAGTGCAGGGGATGGGGAAGGGGAAAAAGTGCAGTGGCGAAAGGCAGGGGGCAGTGCAGTACACTGGATAACAGTAAAAAAAAAATACAATAAATAAAAGTGTGGCCCGCTGGTGGCAAGTGCAAGAGTAAGTGCAGACATCAGGAACAAGTTCTGGTAGAGCTTGTAGGGATACAGAAACAGTCCCAGAGAGCAAGGTTTGCCGGGGGGGCGGTGCAGGTGTGCAACTGGCGGGGAGGGGACCTGGGCCTAAGATCAGAGTGCAGTCAACTAACCAGTGCAATTTCAGATTCAGGCAGGAGATCAATAGGGAGAGGAGAAGAGAAAGCAGAAGCAAAGAGGAAGGTCTTGAGGTGCTTCCGGAACAAGAGATGGTTCTCCTCAAGTTTTAGAGAGGCAGGAGGGAGGCTATTCCAGTGTGAGACCCCAGCAGAAGAACGAGATCGACCACCAACTCGCTACTTGGAGAAGGGACTGACTCTGAGGGAGTTGGAGGCGTATGGGCAAAGAACTCGAGACAGAAGATATTTAGGAGAGAGTTGAAGGAATTGAGGTCCTAGGCCAGAGAAGGCTTTTGGGACAATGCAGAGGGTTTTAAACTTAATCCTCGCCACCACTGGGAGCCAGTCCAGTGATTTCAGTCCTGGAGAGATACGATCCCTGGGTTTAAGGCCAAGGAAAAGTTTTGCAGTCGTGTTTTGGATGAGTTGCAGAGGGCGGAGAATAGAGGACGGCAGATTTAAAAAGAGGTTGTTGCAATAATCCAGCCTATAGAGAACCACAGCTCTGGAGACAGTGTGCTTCTGGGGGAAGGAGAGGGAAGGAAGAATACCTTTGAAGAGGTGCAGCTGGTAGTGTGACTTCTTAGAGACGTCAGAGATGTGAGGAGAGAAGCAAAGCATGGAGTCGAAGATGACCCCGAGGTTTTTAGCCTCACATGTGGGAGCAGGAAGAGTGCCAAGAGAGGCCGGCCAGAGGGTGACAGGAAAGGAGGGAGCGGGTGTGCCAATGAGGAGAATCTCAGTCTTACGGGCATTAAGGCAGATATCATTGTTGGCTCACCACTCCTGGATGGCGGACAAACAGTCAGAGATGAGAGTAGGAAAATAGGTGGAGGAAGGGAGCCTGAAAATGAGTTGTGTCATCCGCATAGCACTGAAAGTTGGGGCAGAGAGCAAAGATGCAGCGTGCAAGAAGTGCCAGGTATTGGTTGAACAGCCACAGAGAGAGGTTAGAACCCTGGGGAACAATTCAATGTTCCCATTCCATTGGAGTCCCATAGTCCCAATAGGAACTTACCATTGCTCCGCCACCCATAATATCCCGGGATATCGGGCGATAGAGACGATAATGCAAGTCTGCCAGTAACCCGCCGGTAGCACTGGCGAGTTACCGAAAGACTCATAATGAGGGCCACAGTTTCTCTTGCTCATCACAACCTTATCAATGCGTCATCTGTCTTTTACCTCTGCATAGGTCCCTCTTTGTTTATCTCTCTGTCTATCCTTCTCTCTCGCTTCCTCTCACTGTCTCTTTGTTTCCCCCCCTCCCACTGGGATGTGTGGTGCTGTTCAGGATGACACAGGAAAAAGCAAAGTAAGAATTAAAGGTTGATGGACATATTGTAAAATGGCTGACTGTTGACTTTTTCTTTAAGCAATGTTTTAACATTATTGATGATGGAATGCTGGATGATACATATTCCAAATCCTTTTAAGGACCTCCATTGCAAGCTGTGACAGCTTCAGACTTCGTGCCACAAACTCTAATGTAAAATGTTAGACATATTCATCAGCTAGGACCTTCTAACAGATCCCTTTCAATGATTGCATAATGTGTCACTCTTTAGCTTGCATGATGTTTTACATGGGCTTGTTATTTATGGGTCAGACACAAATGAATGCCTAGAAATGTAAAATGAAATCAATAACTGGAAAAGCCAACACTATTGACTTTGCCAATAGTTATTTTAGAGCATGAATTTACAACCCACAGAAGAAAACTGAAAGTGAAAAAGAACATATTTTAAAATTCTTTTGTAGAAACACAGCACCTAATCCAGAACATCATTTTATTTTTTTATGGTTAAAACAAATAAGCACTTTTATGACTTTGAAGAAATATGCCAACCCCGAATGAATCACCGCCATTTCGTGAACATGTGTGCATTTATGAGTGGGAAATCGGGATGGGGCATGACAGGCAACGCTTTTCCATCCATTTTTGATTTTATTATATGCCTTCTGGGAGTTGCAGTTTTGGTTTTCTTATGATGAATAACTTTGCCAGAATGCAAAGAGGAAACAGAACTAGATGAGTTAGTCATGCCTGACATCCGCAATCTTTGAGCTAGAAGGGTTGCCTCCTAACACGTGCAACATATACCTGATCTATGGAGTTTAAACGCGTCTGTCCACCGCAGTTTCAACAGCTGTTTCAACTGCTGTGCCACACTACAGTTGGGAATAATATGGCACCCTAACCTTGGACAAGGCTTTGACGTAGAATGTAGACTAGACTAGAGAGCGACGTGCTCATGGACATAAGTGTACAAATGCAGCGATCAGGGTAGAAGTGTGCGGGGGAGGAGAGGCAATGGATGTGGATGGGCATTGCAGCGAGTGCGAGACCCACACAAAAGGACAACACGGCCCTTACAAGTCAGGCGTTAAGGGTTTAACCGCGCCGTCGGCGCCGTTAACCCTTAACGCCTGATTAAGAGGTCCCGGGTTTCAACGCCTGCTTTTTGCAGGCGTTAAAACCCATGCCGCAAAGTGACCTTGGTGCTAAGTACGGTGCCGCAATTTGCGGCACCGTACTTAGCGCCTTTCCCCATTCCCATTATGCCCTATGGGGCAAAAATGGGAATGGGGAAGGGCAAATGGTGAATGGGGAATTACCGCCCCACTCACCTTGGAATGGGGCGGTAATTCCGCCATCCACCATGCCGGAGTCCGGCATGGACCATGGTGCTAATAGCACCATGGTCCAGCGCCGGACTTGTAATGAGGGCCCTTGTCCTTTGATGCTTGGAGGCTTTCTTCTGGGTTCTTCTGCTGCCCTTTCATTGCTGCGACCTCCATGCTTGCAGCCCTTGTGCTTTTCTGGAATATTTGCTATCCTTTCTGGATCTCAGACAGGGAAACCCCTGCTGCCTTTTTGGAGACCTGACTGCCTTGCCGGTGGTCTGCCTAATCGTGCAACCCCTTTGTGTCACCACATACATTTGCACCTCATTGAGAGACCGTTTTCTGCTGCCTGACTGAGCCACCTGTGACCCTTTCTGGGCCACTCTGACTGCTTACATCACACAATAATAGACCTGTGGCTGATATCAAATAAACTGCATCCATTACTATTGAGCTTTTTGCTTCTGGAGCGGTGGTCTGGAGTTTTCTGTGAGGGTCAGCGTGTTGTGCCTATCGGCTGTACGTACGTTATTACCCAAATTGATCATTTACAAACGATTGAATGGTAAATATGGCCGAATTTGAGTAGTATCATTTGATTGTTTGTAAACAATCAATGTGGGTAATCACTAACAAACATGGGGAGTGGGGATTTAAGGGGTGTCCCCCACTCCCCATGCTTGGTAGTGATGGCTTTTGGGGGTGGCAGGAGTGTCCCCTGCTTCCGTAGGTTTGGACGCGGGGGGACAAAAAAAACAAAATAGAAAACAGACCCTGCGTTGTCAGATCTGACCCGTGTAGGAGGGACGGATCCAAGGGTTAACAGATGAGCGGACGGTGAAAAGGTAAGTAGGGGATGTTGGGTGGTTTTTAATTTGGGGCAGATTTGGCACAGGCAAAATCGGCTTCACGGCCGAATTGGCCACAGTCAATTCGGCCACAAACAATTTTACCACGGCCAAACCATATACATCCATATGTACACTATAATGAACTTTACCCAACAGCACTCCGGCTGTACCAATAGGAAGATCTGTTAGAGCCAGTCCTTTTATAGCCAGTCCAAGCTTAGGAACTTACCTTTAACCTGACATTTTCCCTTGCCCACCTTGGGCCCTTGAGTTTGCTGGGAACTCAGTGTATTTTCCACATTTACTGCTAATTTTAATGGCATTTTAGAGTGAGTAATCACTGCATGTCACTCACAATTTCCTCGGGTAAAAATATTAGGACTCATTGTAAGTATAGTGGTGCAGCAAGACTTGGATTTACTGCTACTGCACTGCATCACCATATTTAGAGCAGGGACGTCAAGTAGAGCACTATGTTGGCTGCAGGTTTTTCCGACACTTTGAGTATAGCATCAAAATAATTGGGGGTGCACTACAACTAAAAATGGGTAGAGTTAAAATTCTCTTGAAAATCTTCTACAGTTATGGCAGTAGAACAATGTTTCTAGTAAGGGGTGCGATGCCTGCTTTCAAGGCCTCATCCATTTCCCCAGCAATCTACCTCAAACTAAACCCATCCAAGACTAAATTCATCCTCATTGTTCCGCCGGCTAAAAAGCAACTTGTCCAACAATGGCTTGCGCGTAGAAGGATTTGATCCACAACTCTCAGACTCAGCAAAATCCTTAGGCTTCACCATTGACAGCAGCCTGTCCTTCCAGAAACAGATAGCCTTCAAGGCCCAAATAGCCTGGCTCAGAATCTCTACCCTTTGAAAAAAAATCAAACCATTCATCCTGCCACACGACTTCTGGGCCATAGTGCAGGCCCTTGTGGTCTTGCACATTGATGGGGATTATGATCTCATGACAGGGCTCCTAGCTGCTCACTTGGCTCCCCTAAAAGCAGTCCACCACGCTGCAGCATGTCTTATTATGGGAACACAGAAATTTGACTGAATTACCCCATCCTATGCAAGCTACTTTGGCTTCCAGTCCAAGCCAGGATGCTGTTCAAGACTGTATGTATCATCTACAAAGCAGTGACAAGTAGCACACCAGCAAACCTGGCAGCTAAGCTCCACGTATCCAGTGGCACGTGCTCCTTGCGCAGAAAATCAACCAACCGGCTTGAATCACAACTTGTCTGAAAAAAAATGACCCCACAAACAATCCTTCTCTTGTCATGCACCCACCATCTCAGATCGGAATGTCCCCACAATTATTCAATTTTGCAAATCTCTCAAAACATGGCTCTTTCAACAACACCTGACCAAGGACAAGTTCCAATGGACACACATACTAACGCACAGACGTCACAGTACTGCACTACTATTAAAAGATGTCAGCCCAAATCCCAGCTACCCACGATCTGTGCAGCGCTCCACTGCTCTCGAGCTAGGGCCACACTTTAAACGATAAAATAAATAAAATAAAAATGAGGCTTTAGAAAATGTCATCTGGCAAATGCCTTTCGTAAGTCAAGGCAAAAAGGGCACCTCCGACAAAAAGGAGTGGCTGTGCCATACTGTCACATGCAAACAAATGTGTCTGTAGTAGGTTGAAAAAATATAACTTTCCATGGGGGAGACTTACCTGAATAACAGAGAGCCTGGAGTGCCTGGTCCTCCAGACCTCTAAAACATAATCTTTCCTCTTCTGTCCATTACCCCTCAGCTCTTGGGTATGAGCCAAGACCATTGGAATGTATTTCCAAGCGGCCAAGTTATGCAAGATGAAGCACACCTGTAGAAAATATCTTGACTTTCCGGGATTGACTTGGCAACAACATACAGCATTGTTCACACACAAAAAGTGCTGCTTGAGCAGTCTCATAACTCTTTTGATAACGATTCTCTCTCAGCAGTGTGTTCAGTTGAAGCCTTGGTCTGCCCGGGTGGGAGAATTTGAATACAAGGTCACAGCTTTAAATGTACACCTATTGTCGCTTGTGGACATATAGTAAACATTAGCAGCTGTGTTGGGCAATGCTGGTATTACCAAGAATGTTATTGACAACAGTGACGTCGGAATGTTGGATTTTTTAAATATGCTATTGTAGGTGTAGAAGAGGGACCCAGTGGCAGGGTTGTTGCTACATCTGGAAAAGATCTGGGGCTTCACTAAAGCCGGGACTGTCGGGACTCGGGGCTAGCTATCCTTTTGGTTGTAGACTAGTCCCTGTGCTTCTATCTGGGGCTACAATCAAAAGACCCAGAGCTATAGCCCCCTTAGACACGCCTCTGCCCAGTGGAATTTTTAGACACAGACAGAAATACAATCGTTTTCCTTCTCTTTCTCTCTCTCTCTCTCTCTCTCTCTCAAATTTGCATTAATGGGTTTGCAGAGACTGAGGTAAAAAGTGACTAAAATACAAACATCATATTTTGCTGGTCGTATACCCTTTTTGTGACACAGTTCGAGTGCATTATCCTGAGATACAAAGCCAAGATACTGTTGCTAGCCATATTTAAATATTAGCTGTATAAGGGATATCATATGTCGATCTACATCTCTCTTCCTCATCCTAGTCCCACTTCCTTCTCCTAGTGCCATCCCTTCTCTCTTTTTCCACTCTTTTTCTCTCTATTTCCATCTTACTTTATGTTGCGTGTGTCTGTCTCTGTGGCACATTTGCATTATCGGGTCTACATTTGATAGAGTCCTTCCAACTGTTGCTGACAGCAGTGCATCCAGAACAAGACACATATATCTTAGGGGATTCTTTTTACAACGGAAGCAGCAGTGACGGAGGCCTCCCCCAAGTTTTGCACCAACCTGGTATTTTGATACTTGCATTCTCGTCATGTGCGTCATGCAGGAATGTCACCAATACACTGGTCGAATAATGTCAGTAACGGGGGAGGGGATCGAGACGTAAAAAGGCTCTGTGAGGTTTACTGGATTTGTGAAAACCTTATAAAGGACCAGAGGATCAGGCTTTATGGTATACAGTTCAGTTTGTTATTTTGGATGTTTTGTCAATTATTCGTTTTTCTGCCTACTGCAAAAAATCCTCAGATACAGTAGCAAAACAAATCAATCAGGCGCCAACTTGACAAATGAAATATTGCTATGGGGCTCACAGAAGAAACAGATCATTGGTTTTAATCTGACTGTGACCCTTCCCTACAAGGGAGGGCATTTTGAGAGGCATAAATGTGTGCATACTAGTCAAAAGAAACAACTAATAAAACAAGGACATTATGTAATTTATTTAAACTGCATTGCAAACTCTCTCTTTAGATGTTGATATTGTTAATGTCTATGATCACTTTCAGTGTACATTGCCATCATAATATGACTTTACTCTTGTAATTCTATGTAAAGCACATTATCAAAAAATACAATACCACATAAAGTACCTTCTGATAGAAAGTTATCCTTCCTACAGTGGACACCCTAATACTCTCCTGTTGTACTCTGTCTCAAGATCCATATGAGAGAGGGGAAGGGTGTACATAATAATGTATTTGTATTGCTCTTTAATCCAAAGTGCCTTAAATAGAACATTTGTATGTACATCTTTATTACAAAATCAAAATTGGAACTCATTTGATCGACCTCAGTAGGATGAAAGGCTGGCTTGACCGTACTGGGATTTGAACCTGCGACCTGCAGGACACAGCAGTGAGTATTTAACCCACTTAGCTCTCTTACCGGTAAATAGTATTATCTAAGGTTCCTGGATGTGTACATTAAATCTATGGACATGTTGGCAAGATTGGAACAATCACATCTCCTTATAATTGAAACATATATCTGTGAAAAAGGGCTGCATCCTAAATCACTAAGTATGTAATGCACTCTGGACTCTGTGCTAATGTATTATAATGTTTTACAGCACTCACTCTAATGTTAAAACTATGTAACCATGAACCTCATATACTCATTCAGACAAATTCAGAATGTGGATGTAAGAAGGAAATGGCGGACAAATCTGACACTTCATTGGGCACTGCTTCTTCTTGGGTGTCTGTAGGTAATGGGAGTTTTGCAGAAATCAGGAGGAGCAGGAACTCACTCTCAGTATAAGCAGTGTCGGCCCGCCTACCTGGTACTTTCTTTCTGCGGCATGGCATTGTTGTACCTGGCATCAAGGGTGAAAGAAAGCAGGAGTGTGATTATGTGGTAGACTGACCTATGTTGTTATATGCAGCCAGTCTGGTCCTTTCTTTTGTGCACTTTTGTGGCATGAAGTTGTATGGTAATGCTGGCATATATTAGTGCGGTCTGCATGGACAGATATGGGCACAGCCAGCATAAACATGTTTTATATACTGGCATAGTGTGTGTGTAACGTGTAAGGCAGACCACCAGACAACCAGATGAAAAAAGAACAGACCTCTAAGGAAAATTGCTAGTTGTACCTCCTGTAATGATAACAAAGTTTTTATTTCTTATGCAGAAAGAAAATATGTATGTTTCAGTAACGGCATTTATTCCTGACTGCCACGGACCGCACTGATTAGTTCAAAGCAGGACAATACATTTTAAAGAGGGTTGTCGTCACAGATGATGCTGTCGGAATTGAAACAATATTATGCCTCCTATCGCAACAATTGTATGTGTATTGGCCTACGCCAAGTTGTCTAAACATCATATGCGAACAAACTCCATGGCAAGGTCTTGACCTTAGATAAAGTAATGTAGGTCGCCATCTTGGATTAAGCCGCCATTTTAGGTTCTCTTGTTATATGGAAGTCACCCTGAGCATCAAAATGGAGGCCGAATGACATTCTGAGCAAAATTCTGGCCGTTGTGACCTCCGTACACACAAATTATTAATATGCCTGCAGGCCACTTGTCGGGGTCGCGAACTGAGACCTTGTCCTACTGTTGACCTATGTGTAAATGTACAACTATATCAGCGAAACTAATCAAAATGCATATATTATAGGATTAACCTGGCAAGGAACCCATAGGCCGACTCCTAGGATGGATAACCCGCGAGAGGGTTGGCCAAGGGCTGGACAAAGCGTATAAAAGACCTAAATATTCCAAAGTACGGTCTCTCTAACTAATGCATCGAACCTTCGTTGAAGTTCGTTAAGTTACTCTGAGAGCCGAATAGCTATCCGTTTGTTAATTGACTTTGGTAACTGTTGTAGCTTTTGAATAAAGCACTTGTATGTTCTTTGTAACCTGAGTTGGTGTGTTTCTTTTGGGCTTCCCGGCCTCATATTATTTTTCTGTTTCCACAATGCAAGCAGTATTGCACGAATTCCCCTAGCTCATTTTTTGTCCCTTATGTACATATAACCTGCTCGTATGGGATGCTGGACGATTAGTTATAGTTTCTTAGTGCCCATCCCCTTCCACATGGTTTTGGGACTTGCTACTTCTGGTTCTAAATACATGATTGACAGTCTGCTTGATAATTTTCCTCTCCTAAAAACAAGTCACATGATGTGCACCTGGCAAGTAGACATGAGCTCAAAGGATCCTCTTGAGGTGAAATTAGCCCTCGGATACGACCTAAATTTGTTAATCTCCCCCAGTCCACCTCGTAGTACAAATCACAGGACATCCTGCTCCGTGCTCCCCCTTGATGGCTGCGTCTCCTCAGATCTTCACCGGGCCTCCTAAAGGACAACACTAATCAGTCAAATAGTGAGGGATTTAGGAGTTTAATGGATGGGCATCTGGCAGTTCAAATGGAGTGATCATTATCTTTTGGGGGTGGGCGCTAGTTCCCTAAATCTGGGTTGACCTGTTTTGGTAACTCAAGACATCTGCCCTGACTCCCATGGGATCGTCCATCAGGGACAGGCTCAGGCCTACCTGCACTCAGCTATTCACATTCCTTTCTAGTTGCCTCAGCTTGTAACGTGAGACAATGGATGGCTTTATTTGTTCAGCATGAAGGTCTTCTTGTTTAATGCCTGGGCTGGGAAAGGGAATGGCAAAGTATATTGATGCTGACTGCCACACTCTGCTATTGCTGGTAACAAGGCCTGATCTTTCCAAACCTCAATTTCAATATGGCAATGTTTCAGTGTCTTCTGCTGCAAGAAGGGACTGATTATGCCTGGTTCATTTGTGTTGCTTACTACCATATTCCCTCACCTCATAGGTGCACCGCTCTTCCCTGTGCCTCCAAAGGATACACAACCCACTGCTCCCTTGCCCCTGTACCTTATCCATATGTTGCCTATGGCTCCCACCACCATAGTTGTGTTTATTGGTTTCTTTATGCTCTTAATATATCTTCCTCAACCAGAATCATTTTGGGAGGCAGGGGGCTTGGACATGTATCTCAACAAAAAGCATCCTGAAAATGCACTGCAAAATTGTCCTGTGCATTGTTGGTGACTTACATCTATTGGGTCTTTCCATGTGCTACCATACACAACAGATTGAAAACTGTGTGGCGTTTTACCCCTACCAAATTCTTCACAGAAAGTGCTGTGAAGGGCACCATTTTAACCCATTATTTTAAAAGGTTTCTTGTGGGATAACCTCAGCCCCTGAAACCCCACTTGTTTGCATGGTTGCCCGCACATGTTCTATGCCACTGCAGTTAAAATATTCACCATCTGTCGCTGAGTGTAGGCTCAGTCCAAAAAGCTCATATATACTTAAAGAATTATACATCCTGGAGTATCCAATAGCACCAAAACCATGTGTGCAGTATATGTATGTTCATGACTTCAATATCGATTTCAATTCTACTCAATTTTCAAAAAGGGATGCACTCTGTCTTCAGAGGTACCAGTGTTACCCCATAGTCCTGTTTTCAAGTATTCCTGCCCTAGAACACTGGAAGAATCAATAGATTACATTAAGAAAGGCTACTGTGGTTGCCTCTGATGCCCCTAATTCATGGAAGAAGTAGATTGCATTTGTAAACCTCATTATGTGTCCTCAGTTGTACAACATTTTGTTTATGTTATATCATGTTATTGGGGATTTGTACAGTGCCTTTCACCACTGGTATGATCTCAAAGCGCTGTGGGCTGAACTCCCTTGGGGACCTTAATCATTGTCGGTGGAGAAAGTAGGGTGGTAAGTAGTACGTGTGTACAATCAGTTTGTGTGCAGCTAGACTGAATTGTGTAGTGGGTAGCTGTGTTCTAATGCTAGGAGAAGTTTGGAGGTTGTGTGAGATGAGTAGCATGTGTGCATCTAGGCTGAAAAGTCTTGTGTAGCTGCATTCTAGCAGAGGTGGAACTTGTATATGAGATTATGTGTGAAGCTAGGCCATTTTTTTCATGTGGATAGCAGCGTTCTAAAGATTGGTGACGGTCGCATGGTGGTTTATAATTATGTGTCCAGCTATCTCGAAATTAATCATGGGTAATAGCCACATTCTATTGTTGTTTGGTGCAGGCGAGAGAGTCAGAATATTGGTAGGTTTGTCCGAGTATCCGGACAGTTGGAAGAGGTCCCATCTTAGTGCAACCCATTTCCTGGCCCCAAAACCCATCTAAGTCAATTTCACTCTCATTTGGCTGTAAGGAATGATATGTTGCTGTCCAGATGGGTCTGACTGGATGTCTCTTCAATGTGTTGGATTTTACTGATGCGGGGAACGGGAAATGGAGCTCTCTCTCTCTCTCTGAGTAATGTAATGCCATCCTAAAGGTAAAAGCTGTGAAGGGCACATCAGGGCACGCTGGCACATACATGATGGGAGCGAGGTGATGTTTAGCACCCAGTAGTCCGGATTGATGACTTTTAATCCACGTCTGAAGGCCATTTTAAAAAAACAACACAAAACAAAACGGGTGTACGATTGTTGGCCTTGAACTAAATGTGTGATCCACATCAAGGTGTGTGGTGCATTTCAGTGTCCCTGCACTGATGATGGACCACTTTTGCCAGCTGTGGTTCCTACAGAGTGTCTCTTTCAGGTGGATCGCTGCCTTTATGATAACATGGCCATCCTGCTTACAGACAGATGCCTTTCCATGCGTGTGTGTCAACAGCCTGTAGAGGACCATTAAGTGTCCTCTCTCGCCATAGTCTGTAAACAGTCACTGGATGTAAAATTACTAAAATATCACTCATGCCTTAAGTTGCAAGGACAGATAATTGCTGTGTGATGGTGATGCACAAAGATGCTGATATCTCCACTGCAGTAAGGTTCAAAAGCAGCAGTAGAAAGAAGACTTATCCGACACTTGAGGCAGAGTCATAGGGCCTGTTTCAAGAGAAATCGTAGTGTTTACAACACCAATACCGTTAAAAGATGTTCCTTGACAGATGGGTGAAATACCTTACAATTATGATTAAGAATCGCTGTAAGAAAAAATATGTACCTTTTTTTTTTTTTAATCAAGTTGTCCACAACTACTATCATGGTCTTCCTGCTTCCATTGTTCAAAACACATGGACTTCATTGCAAGTTTGGAGGTGCCGGAAAAAGTTGCAGTAATTCCATTACCACCACTTTCCCCGCACTGCCAAATTATAATTTTTGGCGGATTTACCACAGACAGAATTACTGTGCGGTAAATCCACCCATTTTCGGATGCTAATGTGCTGGGCTCGCCTCCAGCTTGCTGCTGGAGGTAAATCAACTTTATCTCCAAAAATTGGTGGATTTACCGCTTGTTAATTCTGCCAGCGGTAAATCCACCAAAAAGCCTCCTAGAGTCCTAAGGAGAATTACCACCACTTGTAATACCGTGGGAGCTCCACGGGACCAAGTGGTGGTAACAGTAATTGAGTTTAGCGGCCTTTCTGCAGATTTACAACTGGAATACCGCCAAACTCGTAATGAGGCCCTATAGACTCAACCCATTCTGATGTGATGATCTATCACTTGAATTCATGTGTTCTGAGCAGTAGAACCCAAGAGGGCTGTAGACCGAATTTTGGATACATGGATAAACATCTTTTACTGTATTTGTCCTGACGTTTGAAGTATCATCCAACACGCAATACCCATTTTTGGAGTCGTTTACTTTGTTCTGTTCAAAGTACCACCATGCTTCCGCCTTGAGGGTGGCATTTCTTCCTCCTCTGGGATAGGCATTGCAGAGCCATGATGCAAAGTCACTTTAATTACCCACACCTGTTGAGACATTAGGCCTGGGTCCTGAGCACTCATGCAGAGGTGAACAGGCGGGGGAAGGGATGGCAACGAGCAGAGGCAGCACAGCTCAGAAGAAGTTGGTGATGTAGGAAGGGGTTTATTGTGAGGTGTCTGCTACAAAACGGCTACAAGACACATGATATGATAGGGTATTTATAACGGCTTAATACCCAGAAGTTTCTAAGCGCGGACCCGGGGATCGAACCTGTGGTGCTCAGTGTCGTCTTGCTTCCAAGGCGAGCACGTTGTTCCTGAGCTAACCTCCCGAGACATGATAATGACTGCTTGACCCCCTGACTGTCGTGTTGCTGGCCCACTGGTAGCATGCATTTCGAACAAACATGAACTGTACAGTAAACCTAGCATAGGTTTGCTTGGTCCCATATGTGTTGTTTGTGAATTGTCTCTACAGTAAATATTTTGCGGCCTGATTCATGGAACTTGTAGCACGGTGCAAAGTGACTTGGCACTAGTGCTGCCAAAAAGCAACTAGATTCACAGAGCGGTGCAAAGTGTATTTATGCGGAGCAAAGTCACCTTGCACTGCAAAAGTACTCTTTGCACTGTGCTAAATGGGCCTAACTTATGGTGCAAAGAGTAATTTTGCTGTGCAGTGGCACCGCTCTGTGAATCAGGGTGTTTGTTGGCAGTGCAAAGTCAGTTTGCACCAGTGCAAAATCACTTTGCATCACGCTACACATTCCATGTAATTCATACTACTGCCCTTCTCATCACTATTTGAAATATTGGCTGACAAGTGGTACACTGTTTGCTGTGACACAAGAAACGTTGTATCGGCTATTGTCTGTAATTATGGATGTGTTATACCAGCCTCATATTGGTATATTGTGCAAGCTAACGTACTGCATGAATAGGGGCAACTTTGTATTTCGCCTGCACTGCTTTTGTGTCTTAGCCCTCGGGCCTGGTTGCTGTGTGTTCCAAAAGACTGTGCTTAGCCGATGTGAAGAGGCGGGAACGGGAGGGGAGCAAGGGCAGTGCAGCCTCAGCTGAACTGTTTCTGTAGTACACAGTATGGGATGCTTCCACAAATGCCTCTGCAATCTCAGGAGGTATGTGTGTTGTGTAGTACATACTAATATGCCCCCTGCACTCTGGGACAAACAGTTCACTAATGGTAATAAAATAAAATGCAGCTACTAGACACTGTACCTCATGAAAACACACAATATTAAACAGACTGATAACATACTCATAACAACATGTACTGTGAACCAGCAGGGGAAAAATAAACACAGCAGACAGTAAAAGAAAGTATCAAGTATCAAAAAATGCAGTCAAAATGCTGTATACATGCACCCACCAGAAGCATTTAGCACTGTTTGTAAAAACACATAAAACACTGTGGCCCTCATTACGACCCTGGCGGAAATCGAAAAACGATGGCGGAAATGCAATACCGCCATCGAATAGCGCTCGGTGCGACTATGACCCGTCACCGCAAAGTACGAAGCCATTAGCGACACCGTAGTGAACGCCAACGCTAACTGCACCAAGCACGCGCGCGCGCGCCATGCCAAACCGCAAACACCACCATGGCGCAAGGGTACGCCAATTCCGACCCTAGCGGACATGTACCTAACGCCATCAGGCATGGCGTAATGTACCATTCCGCCATGGCGAGAAGTACGGCATCGCGAATCAACCGTAAACGGCCCCACTGAGTGCCTGTACACCGCTCCCTGCCCACAAAGTACAACTCCCCGTAGCCACAATGCAACCATTGAAATGTACAAGTCACCCATGCATGCCAACGAACAAAAGAAACACAACAGGGGCCAATGGGAGCTGCAGGGCACAGATGGCACGAATACAGAAGCCATCCCAATGGACATGACCACAGTCCCCCACCAAGAAACGCACGCAAACACAGGCACCTGTGACCAGCAATATTCCGAAAATCACATCATTCCACCAGTCCACCTGGCTGACCGGCATCTGTCACACAAAACCCAATCCCCCGCCCCTGAGCATGACAACATTCAAACTGTCATATTGCCAGCCCCCATCCCTGACCTCACTGGGCTTCGTAGGCAAACGCGGCCAGTACAGTACCACGCAACTAAACCCCGAAGCCGGAACCCGATGCAGATCTCCTCACAATACATCGCCCCCCAAATTGGCATATGCCACATCACTTGCAAAGAAAACGCTACACGGGCCAAATCCGAATAGAAATTTAATGCACATCAAAATCACCAAGCCCATACAGCCATCAGGCCATGAACTCCAAAACACCAATCACCATTGTGGGCTGCTTCCGCAAGAAATGACCAGCCACTACCTGTGTGTCGCCCTGTTCCCCCATGGTACACAGAGCCACAATCACGTACGAAAAGGCAACATGGAAGCGCACAGAACCGCATGCCCGTCCCAATGGGGAGGCACTAGTCCAGCTGAAAGGCCGAAATGTTGCTCCGAGCCACCAGTACTGCGTAAGGGCATGTGGGCCATTGGCGATCGTCCCATAAGATCATAATGCTGCTCCACTGATTAACACGAAGCAGCAGGTGTCGGGAGTAAAATCCATCTGCAGGAGTGGCATACAGATGGCAGTGGCAAAAGGGGAGGAGATACCTGTCAACCAAAAGAAAAGAAAAAGAACAGAATGGCCATCAGAACTACATTCCAACTACTCACTTCAATGATCACACGAAATCCACAGCCATATGCATGCTAGCCCAACCAAAAGGATCATCACCACCCCAAAACCACTTGCGACTCATAGCCATCTATATCGAGGTGCAAACACCATCACAAACGAGTGTACCTGTGCATGCGTCTGTCAAAACAGATTCCATCAGATGGGAATGATAACGTGCATGGACACAAGTGTCTGAGGGCGCCTCGAGACAGGGAGGGCTCAACAAGGCCAGATGGACGATGGTCCCACAATGGCAGCCCTGCATCACATAGCGTAGGGGAGGCGGATAGATCCCAAGAAGCCCTGTACATGGCAAACTCTGTATCAAATCACCTGCCCATGCATCCATTCATCATTCCCTCATCCCGGGATTAAAACGCCTGAATATTTACTCACATAACATTGGAAACATCCATTGAGTCCGTGCGTTATGCAGCCTGCTAAATCCACAGTGCCCCAGCCCGTAATTCCAGTGTTGTGAAGTAACATGTTTTTGGGAACGGACGGCCTCATCGCCCACGTAGCTATTGCGCATCCCAAACTATTCATATCAATCATTGCTCCCTCGCCATGGGCCCTGTCTCAAGGACATAGAACAATAGAACGTTACATTTGCAGTCAGACCTGTGGGCATCTCCTCGCCGCTAGCTGGAAACCGAAAGCGCCGCCCCTCGAATTCCCCATTTGCAACATCACGTCGAAAAGGCATCTGTGGCCGTTTGAAATCACTAATTGTTCCATCGAGTGCGGCTGTGTGTGAAAATGGCAACTGCCTTCACCCACGAATGGGACGCCCCGCCCGTCGTTGAACCTCGGTGCAGTGATGCATGAGGGTCCACCGTTACTCGAGTACTACGTTCCACTGACCCCTCACAAGTCAGTTCGCGACTGCACAGATAGTATGTGAAACAATGGGACCACAGCAGAATGAACATATCAACCAATCTTACACGGCCATCGGGTACAAATACATGGTTGCAATAGCAAGATAGAATTCCCCGATTTGCAGCGTTGTGCGCGGGACGTGCTCGGCCAAAGGGGAGAGCAGTTTGCACAGGTGGAATGAATCACCACAGGTGGAGGCCATACAGCCTGAAAACACATAAATTGCACAGCCAGTCTCCTCCCACAACCACACCGAAATGCTACCGGCAGGACTCGCGATGTTGGCCCTGGGGGACCTGATAGCACTGCAAGCGCTCCGACTCCAAGAAGAAGACGAACACCAACTACAACCAGCCGCACGGAGGAGACGCAGGAGGAGGAGGAGGCCAAGGCAGGGCCAGCAAGGGCTGCCAGCACAGCCACTACCACCACGCAGGCAGCCCGCAATCCCACGCCTCCGAGCACATCCGTTCAACCTCACTGATGAGCAGATCCACACACTCTACCGACTGGACCGGGACACCATAGCCGCCATTGTGGACATGACACAGGCTGACCTTGTCAGCATGATAGATAGCCCAACCGCCATCCCACCCCTACTGAAGGTGGTGTCTGTACTCCACTTCCTGGCCACAGGCACCTACCAGCACACAGTCGGACAGTTGCATGGCATTTCTCAGCCACTGTTCTCACGGACACTATTGCAAGTGCTCGATGCCCTCCTGAAGCACGCAGACGACTACATCTCTCTACCAGGCTCGGAGCAGGACATAACCAACACAAAAGTGGGATTCCATGCACTTGCCGGCATACCGGGTTGCATTGGTGCCATCGACTGCACCCATGTTGAATTGGTCGTCCCACATGCCATGGAGGCCCAGTACCGCAACCGAAAACAATTTCATTCCCTGAATGTACAGATGGTGTGTGACTCCAACAGGATCATTACACATTGTTGTGCCCGATTCCCTGGATCAACCCATGATTCTATGGTCTTGAGGAACTCTACAATACCACGCTACATGGAGCGACACGCAGGGAACAGATCCTGGCTACTCGGTGAGTCTCATTACATGCATGATGATGTGGGGTATGTGAATTGGCATTGACCTGCCAGGAAGGGGGAGGGGGTGTGCGTACGTATCAATGGCATTCCACATCATACGTTTCTCGTCCACATACAGGTGATGCTGGATATCCACTGAAGAGATGGCTCCTCACACCAGTCCGGAACCCACGGGACCAGCATGAGGAGGACTACAACCATGCCCACTCACGTACCCGTGTAGTCATTGAACAGGCATTCGGCCTACTGAAGACCCGTTTCCGCTGCCTCAGCAGGTCTGGCGGGGCACTCCTGTACCGCCATGAGAAGGTTGCAAAGATGGTGATGGCATGTGTCATGCTCCACAACATGTGCGTACGTAGAAATGTGCCCATGCCCCCTGACGCAGAACTGCAAGCACCTGATGATGGTCATGATGAGGGTGGGGATGTGGCAGCACCTCATGGAGTCTGCGAGGCACCGGAGGCCCGTGACATTCGTCAGCATCTCATTGATGTATGCTTCTAGCACTCACGCCTGGTGGCTGATACATGGACACGGGACTCGTGGCACTGCGTGTGTCTGGGACATGCACAATATGGACTGTACGCCTATGTTGGCCTAGTACACAAAGATCAATGTCCACACTTCTCATTGGTTGATCGTGCACTTTTTATGGCATATGTGATATCATGTTAAACACCCTATCGACCCGCCACCCAAGTGAGCCCAACACACCCCCTCCACCCTCCTACCTCCCCCCCGAACACCAGTGTCCAAAGATGCTCATTGTAAGTGGGCTGTCGCTATTGCATGCCCCCTCTGCGGGTATCAGGGGCACCCCTGCCTGTGGAGCGCAGGTTCCTCCCAGATCTACGTTGGGGGCTGCCCTGGACGGAACTTGCAACGGATGATGTGTCTGCCTGCTCACGTCCATGCATGTCCCTAAGGGTTTGCGAGAGCTCAGTGAGCACACGGCGCACTGCGGCAAGTTCGGCACATACGTCCTTGGACGTCGCATGCAGTTCCCCCCTCAGGCTCTCGGTGCTTCTCTCAATTTGTGCCCTTAGCGTCTCTGTACCTCTCGCCATTTCTGCCCTAAGTGTCTCAGTTGATGTTTCTATGTCTGCCTTAGTGCCCCCACATTCATCGGCATGGTCCTTGAGGAGTGTGGCCAGTTGCTGCTGTTGTTCGATCAACTGGTCGAGAGACTGTTGCCTCTGCTGGGCCATGGCCATTTGCGGGGGTGTCACAGAGGGGCTGTTGTCCTCATGTTGCCTTGCCACAGGGCTTGTGGGGGATGGCCAGTCGTCGTCTGGTGGGTGCCCCTGCGTGGTATCCTCATGTTGTACGGGATGGGACAGACAGGGGGATTGGGACAGGTCATGGATGGATCTGACTTCGACATCCCCGTTTTCTGTGTCGGAGCATGCTGCCATCAATGGGGTGTCACCTATGGTGCTGCTGCCACCAGAGGCAGTGCCTTCTGTGGCATCCATTGGGGGGACATGTGGTGGTGGTGTTGTGGGCATGCTGGCTGCTGGGGTGCCTGTTGATGTTCCCTCCTCTGTGCTGCCACCTGATTTGTGCTGCTGCCGTGTCTTGATGCGTGCAGCTGAGGTGGAGGGTCTCTGGCCGTTGGTCTTGGCCCTCTTTGCAGGTGTGCTGGTAGGGGTGTCCTGTAGCTCGTCGTTTGGATCGGACCCTGTGGTGGAGTAAAGGAGGGCGAGGGTTATTGATGGGTCTGTGGGAATTGGAATGGCATTGTATCACATGCATTGGGGTGGTACCTGAGGGTGATTTGGGTCGGGGCCTTGGAGGTGCTTTGATTTGTGTGTGGAGTGAGGGTGCAGTTGTCTGGCAGCCTGCAGTTAGGGTGTGCCTGCTGCACGTGTAGTGCGCGTATTAGGGGTTTTTAATTATTTATGTATTTATTGTGGGTTTTAACGTGCGCTTGCAGGCCGATGTGTGTGGACGTTCTCCTGGACATGTGTTTCTGTTGCACTATGTGGACGCATGGTACTTCACATGGATGGACTGTGTGGATTTGGCATTGTTTCATCTGGCCCACCTACCTGAATCTTCGGATGTCTGCACTCCTTTCTCCATCCCTCCGACTCCCTCTATGCTCTCCATTCCGATGGTGGAGGCACAGATTTCTTCCCAGGGGGTCAACTTGATGGGTGATTCAGGACCTCCCCCGGTGGCTGTGGCAATGTTGCGGTTGGCAGAGAGTATGCTGCGGACGCGTATCCGCAGGTCGTCCCATCGCTTGCGGCATTGCTGTGGGGTGCAGGGTGCGGTCCCCACCGCACTTACCGGCTGTGCCACCAGAGCCCATATGGCCTTCTTGTTTGCAAGTGCCGTCCTGGTCATTTGCGTGCAGAAGACGACGGCAGCATTCTCCTGGAGGGTCTCTGTTAGCACGGTGAGTTCCTCACGGGAGAAGTGGACCTGCCGCTTGCGGTCGCACGCTTTCTTCGCTACTTTTCCCATTTTTCTTGGTTTCGCTAGGGTGGTTGACGGGTTGGGGTGTGTTTCAGGGTAGTGATTTTAGTGGTTGTGTGGTTTTAGTGTATTTATGGGTGTACGCCGGGATGTTTCCCGTTCCGGGCCCATGTTTTAACTTCCGTTTCCGTATATTTCCGGCCACCGTACTTTCCGGTAGGCGCACACTGCGGTGACCGCTAAGAGGGGTGGCGGTATTGCACCTAGGGCGCCGTACGGCGGCGGTGTGGGCCGTTTTGGGGTCATTTCCGCCATCGCGGACTTTGCACTTCCGCCATGCCGTGGTGCTCGTGCCCGATGGGTCGGAATGGGCCGCACTTTGCTCCTTCGTGCAATGGCGGAAACGCTATTTACGCTGTGGCGGTCCGGTCAGTCGCTTTCCGCCAGGGTCGTAATGAGGGCCTGTATAACTTAGAAATGTATAATGTATCTGGGTATCTAGTCAATTCATCTAAACCATTCCATCTAATACCTTTCCATCGAAATGTTTCCATCTAAAAAATGACCATCTAATGCATGTTTTTTGGGGGGTAAAGGGTTAATTTTTGTTCTGGTGTATTTTAAAGGGTATAAAACATGGTTTGGGCGGGGGACAAAAAAAGAAGAAAAAAAGAAAAAGAAAATGAATTTGATGGAAAACCTTTAGATGGACAGATTTCGATGGAATGGCATTAGATGCAATCGTTTTAGATGAAATGACCATAAACCATATAGATGTAGTGGTAAGTGCTAAATTATAAAAAGGAACACAAAAAATAATACATAAATAAACAAAGTGTTAAGTTTAGTTTAGTTTAGTTTATTGTTTTGTATAGCACGGCTTGGCCCTGGGGCATCTGGGCGCTTGGCAAGGGTATTTGGCTACAGATAATATATACATAGATTGTAGTACATGATAATATATACATTTACATAGTTATTGTAGTACAGGATATGCATGTGTAGGTGCTTGAGGATGAGATGGCAATGATTTGTCTAGTCACTTTGAGGGAGGAGTCAAGGTATATCCCCAAGGTTTTGACGTGGTTAGATATGGAAATGTTGTTGCCGTCAATGGTGAATGTTTGGTAAAGTTTGTCAAGGTTGTTGAGTCTGGATTGGGAACCTAGAAGAAGAAGTGTCATGATCACAGAGAAGAGTTCTAGTATAACCTCAAAAAAGAGTTGGACATCAGCTTATCACCGTTGGATAATGGGGAAGCAACACAATGTAGAGGGTAGGCATAATAGCCACTTCCTGACTCCTCAACATGGCTGCCCTAGTAATTCTCCGGTGGGTTCAGAGCCAGTCTAGTTGTTTGCACTCCCACTGTATTTAAGCCCCTCCCAGTGTGTGTTCTGAGCTTCGCGTACTATCTGTCAGACAACGCTTACCGACGCCAGCCACTTCTGTGATAATTATTCTGCAGCCCCCCCTGTTCAGTATTCCTTTTCTGACCACAGCCTTATTCTGGTCTTATTTCGCAGTAGGTTCTGTTTAGACCCCAAAAACCGTTTGTTGGAATCTAATTGTCACGACAAGTTTTCCAGTCAGAGACCCTTGTTCCTGTCAGCCGGCATAAGCTACGAGCGTTATGCTGTTAACTACATGCCTCCAATACATTTGTAGATGCGAGTATTCATCACCGCAAGTATTGTATTTATGTGTTATCTGCTTGTTAGCAGCTTTTCTCACATAGTTATATTAACGTGTCAAGTGCTTAATAACGCCGTTACCTGGCATTAGGACATTTGATTACCGTATTTCTTGTTGTAGCAGCTGCTCCTACTTTGCAATTTTCATTGTTTTGTGAAAGGTTTTATTACAGAGTTGTTGCCGGGTGGCTTGGTTTCTTTCTTTTGTTTCATGAGCCCATGGGAGGTCTTCAGTAGTTTCCATACTTGAAGTGGGTTTCATGCTATAGGTTTTAAATGCGTACTCGATGCATTGTTAGGAAGACATGGCAGTAATTTAACCTTGCCTCTCCACTTAGCTATACAGTTAACCTTGGAACCAATCCACACACATAAATACACTTTAGGAAGGCATTTAGTAGTCTCCTATCTTTCCCTTCAGGCTTTAGGGGTTGTTAGGGCATGTTTAGTCAGCGCAGTATAGTAAAGACTCCATTTAGGTTCTGAGGCATTTTTTTTAGTTTCAGGTGCCATTTCCACAGTCTTTTAGCAATAGCATCTTTTCCCAAAAAATTATTCCATTCAACTGAGCTCTTACTTCAGTGGTCTTTAGCAGCATAGCAGTTATTCAGAACTAGAGCCCCTGAACAGATGCAGGATGGAGAGCTCACCCAAAAAATACCTCAGGTAAGGTGAAGATCCAGAGAGTAGCTTTTAACCAGAAAAAGAAGACTGTGGTTGTATCCAAGAGGGATTTCACACTTACACTAAGGAATTCTTGTGTATATTTATATGTTACTCTGGTCATAGAAGAAGTGGTAGATACAAGAAACACCAGATAAGAAGAGCCATTCAGGTGCCTCCCGTGTGTCCCCCCGCTGACTTAAGGTAAGCATTCCAAGAAGCTCTGTCTTGTCATCATTGAGGCAAAGTCCATGCTTGGCCATCCATTCTTGAGTGATAGAATAAATGTTGTTGAGGACTTTGTTGTCAGTGGAATAGTCACCTGTTAGTGGGATGAGTATTTGAGTGTCATCTGTGTAGTTCATGTAGATGACACCCAAATGATCCAGAATGTCGATTAGGGGTTTGGTAAACACATTGGCCCTCATTACGACCCTGGCGGAATTCGGAAAACGATGGCGGAAATGCAATACCGCCATCGAATAGCGCTCGGTGCGACTATGACCCGTCACCGCAAAGTACGAAGCCATTAGCGACACCGTAGTGAACGCCAACGCTAACTGCACCAAGCACGCGCGCGCGCGCCATGCCAAACCGTAAACACCACCATGGCGCAAGGGTACGCCAATTCCGACCCTAGCGGACATGTACCTAACGCCATCAAGCATGGCGGAATGTACCATTCCGCCATGGTGAGAAGTACGGCATCGCGAATCAACCGTAAACGGCCCCACTGAGTGCCTGTACACCGCTCCCTGCCCACAAAGTACAACTCCCCGTAGGTGCAATGAAGTCACAATGCAACCAGTGAAATGTACAAGTCACCCATGCATGCCAACGAACAAAAGAAACACAAGAGGGGCCAATGGGAGCTGCAGGGCACAGATGGCACGAATACAGAAGCCAATCCAATGGACATGACCACAGTCCCCCCCCCCCGAAACGCACGCAAACACAGGCACCTGTGACCAGCAACATTCCGAAAATCACATCATTCCACCAGTCCACCTGGCTGACCGGCATCTGTTACACAAAACCCAATCCCCCGCCCCTGAGCATGACAACATTCAAACAGTCATATTGGCAGCCCCCATCCCTGACCTCACTGGGCTTCGTAGGCAAACGCGCCCAGTACAGTACCACGCAACTAAACTCCGAAGCTGGAACCCAATGCAGATCTCCTCACAATACATCGCTCCCCAAATAGGAATATGCCACATCACTTGCAAAGAAGAACGCTACACGGGCCAAATCATAATAGAAATTTAATGCACAACAAAATCACCAAGCCCATACAGCCATTAGGCCATGAACTCCAAAACACATTTCACCATCGTGGGCTGCATCCGCAAGAAATGACCAGCCACTACTTGTGTGACGCCCTGTTCCATCATGGTACACAGAGCCACATTCACGTACGAAAAGGCAACATGGAAGCGCACAGAACCGCAGGGCCGTCCCAATGGGGAGGCACTAGTCCAGCTGAAAGGCCGAAATGTTGCTCCGAGCCACTAGTACTGCGTAAGGGCATGTGGCCCATTGGCGATCGTCCCATAAGATCGTAATGCTGCTCCACTGATTAACACGAAGCAGCAGGTGTCGGGAGTAAAAGCCATCTGCAGGAGTGGCATACAGATGGCAGTGGCAAAAGGGGAGGAGATACCTGTCAACCAAAAGAAAAGAAAAAGAATAGAATGCCCATCAGAACTACATTCGAACAACTCACTTCAATGATCACACTAAATCCACAGCCATATGCATGCTAGCCCACTCCAAAGGATCATCACCACCCAAAAACCACTTGCGACTCATAACTATCTATATCGAGGTGTAAACACCATCACAAACGAGTGTACCTGTGCATGCGTCTGTCAAAACAGAATCCATCAGATGGGATTGGTAACGTGCATGGACACAAGTGTCTGAGGGCGCGTCGAGACAGGGAGGGCTCAACAAGGCCAGATAGACGATGGTCCCACTATGGCAGCCCTGCATCACATAGCGCAGGGGAGGCGGATAGATTCCAAGAAGCCCTGTACATGGCAAACTCTGTATCAAATCACCTGCCCATGCATCCATTCATCATTCCCTCATCCCGGGATTAAAACGCCTGAATATTTACTCACATAACATTAGAAATATCCATTGAGTCTGTGCGTTATGCAGCCTGCAAAATCCACAGTGCCCCAGCCCGTAATTCCAGTGTAGTGAAGTAACATGTATTTGGGAACGTCGCTATTGCGCATCCCAAACCATTCATATCAATCATTGCATCCTCATCGCCCACGTCGCTATTGCGCATCCCAAACCATTCATATCAATCATTGCATCCTCGCCATGGCCCCTGTCTCAAGGACATTGAACAATAGAACGTTATATTTGCAGTCAGACCTGTGGGCATTTCCTCGCCGCTAGCTGAAAACCGAAAGCGCCGCCCTTCGAATTCCTCATTTGCAACATCACGTCGAAGAGGCATCTGTGGCCGTTTGAAATCACTAATTAATCCATCTAGTGCGGCTGTGTGTGAAAATGGCAACTGCCTTCACCCACAAATGGGACGCCCCGCCCGTCGTTGCAACTCGGTACAGTGATGCATGAGGGCCCACCGTTACTCGAGTACTACGTACCACTGACCCTTCACAAGTCTGTTCGCGACTGCACAGATAGTACGTGAAACAATGGGACCACAGCAGAATGAACATATCAACCAATGTTACACGGCCATCGGGTACAAATACATGATTGCAATAGCAAGATGCCATTCCTCGAATTGCAGCGTTGTGTGCGGGACGTGCTCGGCCAAAGGGGAGAGCAGTTTGCACAGGTGGAATGAATCACCACAGGTGGAGGCCATACAGCCTGAAAACACATAAATTGCACACCCAGTCTCCTCCCACAACCACACCGAAATGCTACCGGCAGGACTCGCGATGTTGGCCCTGGGGGACCTGATAGCACTGCAAGTACTCCAACTCCAAGAAGAAGACGAACACCAACTACAACCGGCCGCACGGAAGAGACGCAGGAGGAGGAGGAGGCCAAGGCAGGGCCAGCAAGGGCCGCCAGCACAGCCACCACCACCACGCAGGCAGCCCGCAATCCCACGCCTCCGAGCACATCCGTTCAACCTCACTGATGAGCAGATCCACACCCTCTACCGTCTGGACCGGGACACCATAGCCGCCATTGTGGACATGACACAGGCTGACCTTGTCAGCATGATAGATAGCCCAACCGCCATCCCACCCCTACTGAAGGTGGTGTCTGTACTACACTTCCTGGCCACAGGCACCTACCAGCACACAGTCGGACAGTTGCATGGCATTTCTCAGCCACTGTTCTCACGGACACTATTGCAAGTGCTCGATGCCCTCCTGCAGCACGCAGACGACTACATCTCTCTACCACGCTCGGAGCAGGAAATTACCAACACAAAAGTGGGATTCCATGCACTTGCCGGCATACCGGGTTGCATTGGTGCCATCGACTGCACCCATGTGGAATTGGTCGTCCCACATGCCATGGAGGCCCAGTACCGCAACCGAAAACAATTTCATTCCCTGAATGTACAAATGGTGTGTGACTCCAACAGGATCATTACACATTGTTGTGCCCGATTCCCTGGATCAACCCATGATTCTATGGTCTTGAGGAACTCTACAATACCACGCTACATGGAGCGACACGCAGGGAACAGATCCTGGCTACTCGGTGAGTCTCATTACATGCATGATAATGTGGGGTATGTGATTCGGCAATGACCTGGCGGGGGGGGGGTGTGCGTACGTAGCAATGGCATTCCACATCATGCGTTTATCGTCCACATACAGGTGATGCTGGATATCCACTGAAGAGATGGCTCCTCACACCAGTCCGGAACCCACGGGACCAGCATGAGGAGGACTACAACCATGCCCACTCACGTACCCGTGTAGTCATTGAACAGGCATTCGGCCTACTGAAGGGTCGTTTCCGCTGCCTCAGCAGGTCTGGCGGGGCACTCCTGTACCGCCATGAGAAGGTTGCAAAGATGGTGATGGCATGTGTCATGCTCCACAACATGTGCGTACGTAGAAATGTGCCCATGCCCCCTGACGCAGAACTGCAAGCACCTGATGATGGTCATGATGAGGGTGGGGATGTGGCAGCACCTCAAGGAGTCTGCGAGGCACCGGAGGGCCGTGACATTCGTCAGCATCTCATTGATGTATGCTTCTAGCACTCACGCCTGGTGGCTGATACATGGACACGGGACTCGTGGCACTGTGTGTGTCTGGGACATGCACAATATGGACTGTACGCCTATGATGGCCTAGTACACAAAGATCAATGTCCACACATCTCATTGGTTGATCGTGCACTGTTTATGGCATATGTGATATCATGTTGTACACCCTATCGACCCGCCACCCAAGTGAGCCCAACACACCCCCTCCACCCTCCTACCTCCCCCCCGAACACCAGTGTCCAAAGATGCTCATTGTCAGTGGGCAGTCGCTATTGCAAGCCCCCTCTGCGGGTATCAGGGGCACCCCTGCCTGTGGAGCGCAGGTTCCTCCCAGATCTACGTTGGGGGCTGCCCTGGACGGAACTTGCAACGGATGATGTCTCTGCCTGCTCACGTCCATGCATGTCCCTAAGGGTTTGCGAGAGCTCAGTGAGCACACGGCGCACTGCGGCAAGTTCGGCACATACGTCCTTGGACGTCGCATGCAGTTCCCCCCTCAGGCTCTCGGTGCTTCTCTCCATTTGGACTCTCAGGCTCTCGGTGCTACTCTCCATTTGTGCCCTTAGTGTCTCTGTACCTCTCTCCATTTCTGCCCTAAGTGTCTCAGTTGATGTTTCTATGTCTGCCTTAGTGCCCCCACATTCATCGGCATGGTCCTTGAGGAGCGTGGCCAGTTGCTGCTGTTGCACGTTTAACTGGTCGAGGGACTGTTGCCTCTGCTGGGCCATGGCCATTTGCGGGGGTGTCACAGAGGGGCTGTGGACCTCATGTTGCCTTGCCACAGGGCTTGTGGGGGATGGCCAGTCGTCGTCTTGTGGGTGCACCTGCGTGGCATCCTCATGTTGTACGGGATGGGACAGACAGGGGGATTGGGACAGGTCATGGATGGATCTGACTTCGACATCCCCGTCTTCTGTGTCGGAGCATGCTGCCATCAATGGGGTGTCACCTATGGTGCTGCTGCCACCAGAGGCAGTGCCTTCTGTGGCATCCGTTGGGGGGACCTGTGGTGGTGGTGTTGTGGGCATGCTGGCTGCTGGGGTGCCTGTTGATGTTCCCTACTCTGTGCTGCCACCTGATTTGTGCTGCTGCCGTGTCTTGATGCGTGCAGCTGAGGTGGAGGGTCTTTGGCCGTTGGTCTTGGCCCTCTTTGCAGGTGTGCTGGTAGGGGTGTCCTGATGCTCGTCGTTTGGATCGGACCCTGTGGTGGAGTAAAGGAGGGCGAGGGTTATTGATGGGTCTGTGGGAATTGGAATGGCATTGTATCACATGCATTGGGGTGGTACCTGAGGGTGATTTGGGTCGGGGCCTTGGAGGTGCTTTCATTTGTGTGTGGAGTGAGGGTGCAGTTGTTTGGCAGCCTGCAGTTAGGGTGTGCCTGCTGCACGTGTAGTGCGTGTTTTAGGGGTTTTTAATTATTTATGTATTTATTGTGGGTTTTAACGTGCGCTATCAGGCCGATGTGTGTGGACGTTCTCCTGGACATGTGTTTCTGTTGCACTATGTGGACACATGGTACTTCACATGGATGGACTTTGTGGATTTGGCATTGTTTTATCTGGCCCACCTACCTGAATCTTCGGATGTCTGCACTCCTTTCTCCATCCCTCCGACTCCCTCTATGCTCTCCATTCCGATGGTGGAGGCACAGATTTCTTCCCAGGGGGTCAACTTGATGGGTGATTCAGGACCTCCCCCGGTGGCTGTGGCAATGTTGCGGTTGGCAGAGAGTATGCTGCGGACGCGTATCCGCAGGTCGTCCCATCGCTTTCGGCATTGCTGTGGGGTGCGGGGTGCGGTCCCCACCGCACTTACCCGCTGTGCCACCAGAGCCCATATGGCCTTCTTGTTTGCAAGTGCCGTCCTGGTCATTTGCGTGGAGAAGACGACGGCAGCATTCTCCTGGAGGGTCTCTGTTAGCACGGTGAGTTCCTCACGGGAGAAGTGGACCTGCCGCTTGCGGTCGCACGCTTTCTTCGCTACTTTTCCCATTTTTCTTGGTTTCGCTAGGGTGGATGACGGGTTGGGGTGTGTCTCAGGGTAGTGTTTTTGGTGGTTGTGTGGTTTTAGTGGTTTTATAGGTGTACGGCGGGATGTTTCCCGTTCCGGGCCCATGTTTTTACTTCTGTTTCCGTATATTTACGGTCACCGTACTTTCCGGTAGGCGCACACTGCGGTGTCCGCTGTGATGGGTGGCGGTATTGCACCTAGGGCGCCGTACGGCGGCGGTGTGGGCCGTTTTGGGGTCATTTCCGCCATCGCGGACTTTGCACTTCCGCCATGCCGTGGTGCTCGTGCCCGATGGGTCGGAATGGGCCGCACTTTGCTCCTTCGTGCAATGGCGGAAACGCTATTTACGCTGTGGCGGTCCGGTCAGTCACTTTCCGCCAGGGTCGTAATGAGGGCCATTGTATAATGTGGGCGAGGCGCAGGATCCCTGTGGGATGCCGCAGGAAACAGGGGCTGGTTCGGCGGCGGCGGTAGGTGTGAAGACCCTCATGGATCTGTTATTCAAGAAGGACTGAACCCAGGCGTTGCCTTTGTCAGAAAACTTGGCTGCAGATGGTAGGTGTTTGCATAGAATGTCATGATTTACCAAGTCGAAAGCGGCCGAAAGGTCAAGAAGAAGTAGAAGGGCCAGTTTGCCATTGTGTTTTAGGTTTCTCATTTGTGTCTTGAGGTCGATCAAGGCGGTCTCTGTGCCATGTTTAGGGAAGAAGCTTGATTGTCTTAGTCCAAGTAGGTTAATTTTCTCTAGGTGGTTCGGAATCTGCAGGTAGGCTGCTCTATTCAGACTTTTTTTAAAGGAAAGGCACTGTTGTGATGGGTCTGTAGTTGGTGGGGATGATGGGGTCAAGTGTAGGTTTCGTGAGCAGGGGTAAGACCGAGGAGTCCATAAGGTTGTCGGGCACTATGCTTGTTGTGAATGACGAGGAGTCCATAAGGTTGTCGGGCACTATGCTTGATGTGAATGACAAGTTTATGAGTGAGGTGATAAATGGAGCTAGATGTTTGGCCGCATCTTTGATTACTGGGGCCGGGCAGGTGTCGCCTTGGCATTTGGCTGGTTTCAGGGTGGATATTATGTCTTCAAACTCTTTGGTGGAGATGGTTAAAAATTCGAATAGGGTATTGTCTATTTGTTTGGTGGGTGGGGCTGAGGTTAGGCTATCAGAAATGGTAAGGCTTGCTTTCTTAGACTCAATTTCTGATTGAAGCATGGCAATTTGGCTGAGAAGGGCTTCTTGGATATTCGTACAACAAGAGGTATCTTTGGTGCATGTGTCAGGTAAGGGGATGGGGATTCGAGCTCTCTCAGAATTTTGAAAAGCTCTTTCATGTTGGATTTGGCCTTGCTGATTCTCTCATTGTACATGTTATTTTTAGTTTGGATGATTGCTGACTTGTAGTTGTTGTAGGCTGAGGTGTATGACATCTTGTTGATGATTGAGGGGGAGTGTTTCCATACTGATTCGGCATATCTATTGTTTTGGCGAAGGATCTTTAGTTCAGGGGTGAACCAAGAATTGAGGTGCAAGCGTGGTTTGGCTTTGCATAGTTTAAGCGGCACAACAATATTGATGGATTTGAAAATTGTGGTGTTGTAGAGGTCTACTAGATCTGTAGGTTTAGCAATGGTGGGTGTAAAGTCGATGATGGGTTGTAGCAGTGGGATTAGTTTCTCAACTGTGATATTTTTGGTATTTCTTGTGAATGCGGGTGGAGTATCAGATGGCGGTTGAAAGGCTTGTTTATCTTTGTTGATGGTGAAGGTGATAAGGTGGTGGTCAGTCCGGACACAGGGTGTGTTGGATAGAATTGTGGTGTCGCAGTTTAGGTCCGCTAACCAGTCAAGGGTTCTAATTTTGTTGTGAGTTGGTTGAGAGAAGTGATGGGTGAATCCTAGCTCTGAGATAGTGTTGGTGACCATGTTTGCTTTGTCATCTTTGGTGTCATTATAGCTGAGATTGAAATCGCCTAGAATAAATGTCTGTGAGTTAGGTTTGGTGTTGTTAGAGAGCAGGAGAGCAATATCCTTGTTCAAGGAAGAAATGGGGCCAGGCGTTCTATATATGAGATGGAAGGTGATAGTATTTGTGTTGGTTGTGGATAGTTTGATGGTGAGCAATTCACCAGATGGGAGTGTTTGGTTGAGTATGTGTCTCATATTGAGGGAGACCTTTGCTATGAAGGTGACGCCTCCGCCTTTAGCTGTTTGTCTGTCCAGGTGGTATATGGAATAACCATTTGGGATGGCTAGTGCGAGGGTAGGTCCTGATGCTACGTGGAGCCAGGTCTCGGTGATAGCTAGGAAGTCAAGGTCATTGGAGGAGATAATGTCAGCTATGTCGAGAGCGTGTGCGGCTAGAGATCTTGCGTTAATGAGTGCACCTTTGATCGTTTGGGTGGTGGACTGTGACTTTCTGTTGAGAAGAAGTAGGGTGGAGTCATTGGCAAAGTGAGTGTGCGAGTTGTCAGGAGGTGCTGTGATGTGTGTGTCAGGAATAGCAGATTTAGGTTTCCATTGCGCTTTGATGGGAGTGTGTGTTTGGTGTGTCCTAGAACCTAGTCTAAGGTTTCTGGTCGTGGTTGTGCAGTGTAGGAAAGTGGAAGGTCTGAGAGCATGTGGCTTGGGTGATGAGAATGGATAAAGTACTTTGTGTAGGTGTTGGGATGAGTGTTTATTGACCATGCTGCAGTGAGCTGGCAGGCAAGGGGGTATGAACCAAGTTGGGGCTATGTTATGGGAGAGTCTATGGCTTCGCATCGTGGTGCTTGTGATGATGCGTTGACCTTTGCTGTGTACATTTTAATGAACACATTCAAAGTAACTAAGTAGTAGAGTGAATTGAAATTTGAGTCCCAGTATATTTAGGAATTACCCAGTTCCAGAGGCATTCACTCAGATAACGAAGCACACATAATTTTCAAACCCTAGTCCCCATGTCACACATTTTTCTTATTTGACCCTCATTGAATGAAAGGAGCCACACAGACCTAAAATGAGAAACCGCATCACAGAAAGCTGTGCCTGGCATCTATCATAGATACATTGGCACCAACATAGTACAGTGATGTGTTGGTGAGGTGGCCAATAGACTGCTACAAAAGATATGTAGAAATGTCAATCCCAAATACTGCAGTTAGCCTTGGTTATCCCCTACCAACATGACATCTGGAGTTCCTGCTTACGTATAAAGCTAGCTTGCTGCCAGCTACATACATGGTGCACTTCCCACTGGGGGAATTATGATGTTCATCTTTCATCGATGTCTTCTGCCATTGTACACCACCCCCAGGAGCTCTTTATGTGGCTCAGCACTTCTTTGTGGAATGGGGAAACGTCTGACTCCTGCTTGTGTGGTCATCCACTAAGCGTGTCAATTTTTCTGCATCCACCCATGTGCATTTTCAAAGAGAAAATATTTTGTGCATGAGTACAAAGGTGCATCTGTGAGCTTTCACATTTGTGTGATGTACCAACTCATTAAATGTGTTGTGTGTTTATGAACACTTTTAACTCTGCACGTCTGTCCATTTTCAGAACTCTGCATTTCAGTTCCTTACACAATTCTGAATCTTTCATGTGAGTTAGTGAGGCTGATGTAGCCAAGGGCCCCAATGGGCCTGGCTAGTTTGGGCTACATGCTTGTCCCCTTGGTCAACAACTAGAAATAATGACGCAGACACCGGGGTAATAAAAGTATTGTATATGATGTTGTGTGTGTTTCTCCTTATTTGTGTGTGTGTATGTTTTGGTCAAACCATCCCACCTATCATGGGGCCGCGGAAAGAGCTAGAGGAAGCAGAGACAAGAGGGGGAGAAGAAACAGAAAATAAGCCTCTGGGGGGGAGGGGCACTGTCTTGAAGGTCCCCCAGGGCACAGAGAACATGGAGTGTCAGGAGGCATGCGAGGGAGCACCACCAAAGAGTGAGCCACAGGGCTGAGCTGATTGCAGAGTCGCTCAGCTGCCCCAGGGCCGAGGCGGGTGATGGACAGTACGTTCCTGGGGGACAGACTGGCCAGCCCAGCATCCTATAGTGTCTGGGAAGCACGCAAGGGGCTGTCCGGCCCAAAGAAGAACAGTTCAGACTGAGCCCGTTGAGGGGGTGGGGGTCAGCCAGGCTGCCCGGCAATGCAACAGTTGGAATGCCTTGTGGCCAGCAAGGTGGGCCCATTATGAAAGTTCTCCCGGGAAGCGTATGTCAGGTGTGGACAGGGAGTTGAAGATCATGGAAGTCTGCTCCAGCCAGCACGGTGAAGAGCAGGAGGAGGTCAAGTCTCGGGCTGCTCATTGGGCAGCCCGGGTTAAAGAAAGTCCCGGCTGCCTCTCAGAGAAGCCCGGGGGAAGATCTGGTGGCCCACCCCCTTGCATCTCCACAACGCATTGCAGGGGGTTGGGCCAGGAGCAGAAGACGGTTATGGGTGCCGTGTGGTGACTATGGTGGTGTCCTCATGTCAATGGGCGCATCATCTGATCCCAAAATGGCATCCGAGCCCAGCAGTGATAGTGGCAGCATCCCCAAAGCACAGGGGACACTGCCTGAAATACTATAGGCTGCTCAGCCTTAAGTGGTGACATGGGGTGGCCCCCACCCTATGGGGCCCACCCAGAAGATTTTTAAAAGGGCTGCAGGTGGGGCAGTGATCACGGGTGGCACCCACGTAAATTGATCCACCCAGAAGAGTGTAAAGAGGCCATGGGAGTGGCGGTAATTGCGGGCGCACCCCCCTCATGCAGTGGGCCACCCAGAAGATATACAGAGATAAGTCTTCACAGTGAGTGCGGGTGCTCCCATGTGGTGAATGGGGCCCCTCTAAAGAATGAAGAGAGGCCAGGCCCCCATCTATCAACAGGAGACAGGCCCCAGCCATCTAGACAGGCAGCCAAAGGGACAGTGCCAGTACAACCAGGACAGACCCATGGAAGGTACTGTGAGGAGGGTGACTGACTGCAGCAGTCACTCCATTGTGACATAGTGTTTTATATGGTGTATGTTGTGTGTCATTGTTTGTTATTATGTATGTTAATGTATATATTGTAAGTGATACATGCTATGCAGTGTAAATGCAAAGAAGGGGATAGTAGGTGGTAAGGTATTGGGGGAATGTTATGTAGGGTAAATGTTCAGTCAGTGTAGAATGTAGAATGTGATTGTTATAGGAATTTGGGGTAGAGGGAAGATACCCTGGTATGCGGTAGAGGGAGCATGCAGTTGCCTGCCCAAGTCCACTTAGTGAGAAGGGACCACCCATAGAGGCCATCCTCCGGCCTCTCACTCCATGTGCGTTGTTCCTGAAATTAGACAGGGGGTCTGTTGCGTCAGACTCACCCTAAGGGTGAGCTGACGTAGCAGATTCCCATTAAGTTGGTACTCACTCCAGGGATATGCAAGGATGAGGAATAGGACATGTTAGAAGTAGGTGTTTTAATAAATAAAGAGGGGTCCCCGTTGGTCCTATAAAATCCACGCTGGTGTCTGTGTCTTTTGGTTATCTAAGAACTCAGGGTGTAGCCCATCTCCTGTTACCAACCCAGAACGCCTGCGGGAGAGGGAGGTGGTCCTATCCATGTGGACTGTTCCTGACCTAGGGCAGGAATGGGTGCTCCCTGGCTTAGGTTAGGGCCGGAAAACAGTGGGTACACTGACACACTATGATCTAACCAGCTTAAAGAAAGAACTTGTTTGCATTGACATGATGGAGAACGTTTTTTCTTTAAAGTGTAAAACATTGGCACGTAAAAAAAAAATGACTTAATCCAGTGGCCGCTCTGAATCAATTTATATCTGACTTGCCCTTTTATACATTAGCGTCCATTGTTGTGGAAACTGCTGTGATGTCAGCACGGGGCTGCGCAGACGGAAACACTGAGGGGGGGCATGATGGAAAGATCTTGTAGTTGAACTATTAATAGACCATTTGTAGTGCAGTAAGCAGATGTCCATGAGATCAATCTTCTCAACCCAATTAGGTAGACCTTCTTTTTACCAGAGTATACATTTCTAAATCTAATGCACTTGCCACTTCACTCAGAAAAATCGCCACATGGCTAGTAACACACTTTGCTTCCTATTCCATCACAGAACACGGCATGAGAGGGAATCAACAGTACTGTGACAGAGGTCAGATATGGTCAAACGTGCAGGAATATAGGGCCTGATTCACAGAAGCGTTTTATAATGGCGCAATCCCATAGGAACACGCTCTGTGAATCAAGGCCCATAGTGTTAACAGCAGCACAGCTCTTGAACCACTAATGCATTAACAATGTCAGCTGCCGAATTTTGAAAGCAGTGGTACATAAATGTTGTCTCCATATTGACTTGAGCAAGTGTGCTCAGCCTAGAACAGTTCAGGAGTATAGAACGTGTTTTAATTAATGGGTCAAAATGTTATAGCATATCTTTCTGAAAAATGGTGTATTCATTTCTCTAGGAAATATTTCAATAGATGCTAGGTCATCAAACCAAAGAGGAGGATTTCTCCAGCAAGTGCATTTTCATGATGCCTGCGCCCACAGAACATTCTGAGGCGCTGTTTTCAAGATATATGCCAGCATTTCCACTGTAAAATAAAATCATGCTGCACGTGTCCAAAGAAAATAATGCATTCTGCTTCAATATATGCCAGCACTGCCAAAGTGAAACACGTTTTTAAGCTGCTAGTTGCCATTGTTCTGCCCCCATGATGATCCTACTGCCTAATTCCACCCATGTGCTGCTTTTTGTTCTGCATATATGCAGTACAACTAAATATTGGTGCATTGTATTTTCTGGTTAAATTTAGCAGACATAGACCAGGTAGCTTTATAAAATGTTTACTTTATCACATGAACTGTCATTACATACTATTTGATACTGGAAAATCACTGGACCAGAATAAAAAAAAGGTCTCAAAAAATGGTTCACTTAATAAAGTGCATTGGTATTGTTTTTGTTATGCCAAAGATTCATCCCTGGTTGGCTACAAAAGCGGAACAAAAAAAACCAAAAACTGGATACAAGACTGTTTTCGTCACTGCAGCCTTGCCAGGTGCTCATTGCCACCTTCATTTATATAGGAACACTATGGACAGGCGAAGCTGCAGCTGCTTTTAAACAAGGCTCAGTACCTCTTGAATCTTCATGAGTTTGAAGTCAGATTTATGTTAATGATGTCTCGGGAGGATAAGCTCAGGGGCAACGTGCTCGCCTTGGAAGCAAGAGGACATGGAGAATCACAGGTTCGATCCAAGGGTCCGCGCTTAGAAACCTGTGGGTATTAAGCGCGTTCTAAATAACCTATCATATCATATCATAATGATCCCAAAGGACACGGGTGGAGGGTAGCCGACTGGTAAAGGGTTGTTGGGCGAAAGATCCTCAGGGAGACAATGAGCAACCAGAGGGTGAAAGTGATGGCTACCTCCCAAATGACAGTGAGCTGAGGGCAAGAGCTTGCTATGAAACAACTTGCCTGTGTTGCCAGTGAGTGACATGATCACAGTTGTCTAGGAAAGGACATTTCAGGGACCTGTTGGAGTAGGAAGGAGACTTCCCGAACAGCAGAACATGAGTTTGTGTCACAAGCCTAGCACATCTCCAAAACCCAACAAAGGAGGAGGGTTTTCATTTCGGAGCTGATGTGTTTGTGACATTGCAATGCACAGCCCGCCATCATGTGCTAGGTGTGGACTTTACTGCCAACACCATCGTGGCCGACTCTGTCATCATCATCATCATCATCATCATCATCATCATCATCATCATCATCATCATGTAGCACTGCTTTGACCCAGACTTTTGTCGGTGCGTGTATAGGACCCTGGTCAGTGTCCCTCTGCAGCAGATTTCTTAATGAATGATATGATGTCATCGGATTTTAAAGTGTCTGGGCCTTAATATGATGTATGTTTTGTATTTGATATGGTATCTTATTTTCCCTTTTTTATGAATGATACGTAGTGTAAAAGGTCACTAAATGTAACCAAATGCACGTAATATCAAATAAAAAAAAAGAATGATTATTCCAGCCACCCACCATCGTGTACCCAGACAAAACAAAGAGCCCACCCACATTCCCGAAGATCTCCTGCATGCGCATGCGCCCATTTTGCTACTTTAATGAGTACATGCATGTCTGGCATGCATGTAAATAGTTGTGTTGAAAATGGATACCTTCCTCTCAAGAGCACTGGAGCATGTGCATTACAGTTGTTACATGTTTCTTTTAACAAACACAACGTAAGCATTCCACACTTTAAAGGATTGTAATACAAAATGCTGTTAATGAAAACACGCCATTGTGAAATAGTATGCGCTGGCTGTTGCTGTGAACTGCTGTGAACACCTAGGACCTGTTTTACAAAACCATTTTTCAATGGCAAGATCCCATTTAAAACGCTATGTTAATCAGGCCTCTACACAGTTATAATAAAGGATGTTCGCCTTCAGAATACTATTTACTTAATTGCATCCTGGGTTCGTCTCGGAGGGACTGACAGACATCTTACCAAGGTCCAGATGTGTGTGTACGTGCTGCTGGAGGCCAAGGAGCAGCACACAGAGCCGAGAGTTCACTCCCCGGGATCTCGGATCCCTGCGAGACAATATTGATGACAGACAGGCCTAGAAGAACGCGGATCCAGCCAAGCAATGAGTCTGAGCTGGGCCTGGGAGAACATTTAACAACAGCGAAATAAGGGACAACCCAGACAAGTCCTTCACACCTCACCTCACATTACGAATGTGCCTGATTCTTGGGGCAGGGCAGTCATTCCTGACCACATTGCATTCTCACCACATTTATTGTGCGTAGCCAATCCGTGCACCATATTCAGTACTCTTGTCTCTTTACTTTCTTCGTGCATGGGGCGTGTGCCTGGCTGTGTCCCTGGCGTGCTGGTACTGGACCTTCTTCACTGCCACCACCTTAATTTTGGAGCTCCGTCCTTGGCTTCTGGAGCAATCGCCTCTTACTGCTGTGAAGACTCCGAAGTAAACTTGGCAACACCTGGGTCCCTTTTTGAGGGAGACATGAGACTGGATTAGAGAGAAGACCCCACCACAGACCTACCTTCAACTGGTGACTCCGGTGACACCATCTTCCCTGATCCCACTACCCGCCCTAGGATCAGGTGGGATTAGCACATTACTGACCCCACCCCTGTCTGTGTGAGATATTTTAATGCCCCCAGTCAATCATTTTTGTCTTGGCATGTGGAGATTTGCTACTCTACCTGGCCCCAATGTAAAGTGCACATATGTGACGCCTTGGCTCCAACAGCGACCCCCTTTTCACATCTGCAGCATAGCGACCATGTCCATGATTGAAGACGGCCATGTTTGGATGCCTTTCTCTCTTGAGCATGTGGGATGAGTGGTGGACAATGGCAGACAAACGCCCCAGTTTCCCCAATGACACAGCTGCCCCTGCAAATGGGTCGAGACCGGGTCTACCTTTCCCACAGTATCCTGTAGCCCTGACCTGTAACCCTTAGTATTCCTGTCTTCATGTCCATCCAGGTGTATCCTTGATAGTTTATCTTTCTAATTGTATCCATTTTATCACACCCTATTAATGTAGCCCCGGGTTGTTCAGTGCTCCTTTGATGTTTGAAATCAAAGCGTGGCAAAGTTATAACCAAAGTCACAGAGGGACTAATTTGGAGTGGGGGGGCCTTGGAAAAAATCCCCTAAGAGGCACTTTTATAGTGGGGCATCCAGGGGCAAAACCCAAGCGGGGAAAATGTACAGTGGCACCCAGGGGCAACATTTCAGTGGGATGAATGGACAGTGGGCAGGATCACAGTGGAACAGATGGGAGGAGTGTAATAAGTGGTACAAAGGAGAATGGTGAGCAGGTCAGTTGAGGTGCAAACATTAAAGCCACACATAGAAAAGGCCTAACATGACATTGTAAGTCATAGGGCCTCATTACAACTCAGGCGTTAAGGGTTAACGCCGCCGTTAACCCTTCACGCCTGATTCTGATTTTAACGCCTGCTTTTAGCAGGCGTTAAAATCCATGGCGCTAACCTGCCATGGTGCTAATTACGCCGCGGCGTAATTAGCGCCTTCCCCACTCCCATTATGCCCTATGGGGCAAAAATTGGAATGGGGAAGGGAAAATGGGAAATGGGGATTTACCGCCCCACTCACCTTGGAATGGGGCAGTAAATCCGCCATCCACCATGGTGTAAACGGAGTTTACACCATGGTGGTAAAGTTGGTGCACTTAGCACCAAGGTTGTAATGAGGCCCATAGTCAAAGACTGACAACGCATGGAAATGATAAAGCATCAGAGGTCATAGGACATCACGGCCAGACCTAACAAGGAAATCACAAGCTGGTCTCCTGTCTGCAACCCTGCCAATGGCCTATGTAGACAGTTCCCATTTCACTTTCTAACTTGGGAATTGGCAGATGAGGCCAGGGGGATGAATGGGGACCCCACTCATTACCTTAAGCAAAGTGCTGAGGGCTATAGAAGCCATGCCAGTTTCATAGAAGGAGCTGACGAAGACGATCACTTTGCCTCCCTTAGTTTGTTGCTGTATAAAACCCAGTATGTATGTACATATATACATGATCTTTCGCTTGTCATTGCTAACTTCTATGACTCCATTTGTTCTAGCACAGGGGTCTGCAACCTGTGGCTTTTTCAGATGTCTTGGACTAAAACCCCCAGTAACCCTCTTCAACTGACCAGGCTCACTAGCACTGATGGGATTTACCATGCAGAACATCTGGGGAGCCAAACATTGATGGCCCCGGTTCTAGCAGGTTCCCCTTTTTTTCGGTTCCAGATTTGTGTTGTTCTTTTGGCTTTTATCTTTGGGCGTGTTTCTGTTTGTAAATAAGCTGTTTTAAAAAATATAAAATGCCTCATGGTGCCTTATATTAACCACATTTTAATGCCATCTGAAGTAGGGAAACTGTTCAGGTGGAAGGCACTATTTTGTCCAGGAGCTTTCAGTGGCAGGTCGGGTATTTGAGATGTGTTTTTGTTGTGTTTTGCTTGCATTGTGTGAGATTGTATGAGTTATAGTGCAACAAGGCTTGGGATGGTGTAATGCCTGGAACCCTGCGTGTGCCTAGTTGCCAGGTTGCCCAGTTCCAGGAGTGCCACCTCAAGATAGTCTTAATTATTCCCACTGCAACCTGGGATTTAGAGTTTCATTTTTACATTGTCAGTATAGGCCTACAAGTCCCAGCATGCAATGTGAAAAACCAAGTCTGGCTCATGGAAACTGGGAACTTTAGTAGCTTTGGATGTGTGACCTGTGTAGGAGTTCGATCAGTACCACTTTGAGATGTGGGAAGCTGTGCATATGACCGGCGGATGCTGTCCTTTTATACATGTAGCCTGAAACCTGATGCAATGTACATGAAGATACATGAAACAAGATTATATTTGTAACCTGGCTCTAGGGTAATCTTACTACTGAAGGTGTGAACATAATAGTTTGTTTGGCATGTGATGTGCTTGATGACTGTTAGAGGATCAGGCATGTGATGGGACTATATGTGTGTGTTGCAGGGCATCGTGTTGTGAAATACGTGTCACCAAATCACTTGTGGTATACTGAGTAAGGGTGGCTGTTGTAGTAGCTGCTCTATTGGGAGCTGCCATGTTTGTTGGAGCAATAGTGTGAGCAGCTTTGTGTGAGGATATGTAGTGAACGAGGGCCCGGTGCTGTGGCGCCTTGTTCATTTTGGTGAAGTGTGTTGTGTGAGGTTGAGCATTGGGGCTGGCGTGCGAGGACAGAAAAGGGTATGTTGTTACCCTCTGGATGGAAGTGCAAGGCATATTGGGGACATCATGGATAGCATTGGGGACTGCTTGCAGTGGGGCAATGACAGTTAAGTGGGGTATGAAATGGGTGATGGGATACTTGACCAATGAGGAACTGTTAGTGGTGTTACGGTTCATCAAGAGTGATAAGTATGGATGGGTGAAAGAGGTTAATGGCTGCCCGTGAGAAGAGCGAAGGGCTGCAGCAGGGGACTCACCACGCAAGGCAGGTGGAGTTTTTGCAGCTATGATTCCCTACACCACAGTTGCTATACGAGATGACACGGGAAGGATATTCTTGGGGAAAACTCCAAAGGCTAGAAAAGGAATACATGGAGGATAGGTCAAAGTCCAAGGAGGCCAGCCTGGTGGGTGGAAGGTGGCATGCTGATGAGGATGGCTACACCGTTAGATTGGTGATTTTTCAGCTGAGATATGGGTGCTCTTAACAGTCTTGGCAAGTCGGGCCAAGCGGTGACAGTTGGTCTAGAACTTCCTAAGTGTGTGTGTGGTGAGAAGTCCTTAATGCTGCTGTGCCCAGCCAGCAACGTCCCTATTCGTGTTTAGTCTGAGAGAAAGGATAGGGAGATGATAGAAGAACTGGTAAGAGGAGAGGGACAGAAAGGGCAGACAGTGTGGTTGCAGGCACCGGGCGGTTTCACAGGGAAGGTTAGGAAAGGGTGTGTGGAGGGCATGCATCAGTAGCACAGTGTAAGGGGATGAAGGCATACGGATGAAGTGGATATAACCGGTGGTGGAGAATGGCATGGTGGTGGTGAGTGGAGGAAAAGGGATGGACAGTGGTAAGGTTGGGCACCCCACTGGTGAGTGGGGATGTGTGGAAAGGGAAGCCATGAGAATTAGGGGGGAAATCAGTGGAACACATGTATTGGCGTGGTCGGGTATGAGAGAGTAAATGTAGGTACCAGGAGAGTCTCCTGAGTCATGCCTGAAGAAAGTGTAAGTTGATGAGGATCAATGCTTCCAAAGGCTGCATCTGTGGGACCATGGGAAGAAAGGGTGGATGACTGAACCAGGAGTGTTTGAAGAAATAGAACCCTGGAGATGCCACCCATCTCCTCTCCTAACCCCACACCAACAAGAACAACTATTTCCACTGGAACTTGGGCATTTGCCCAGCTGTGCGTGGTTAGAGGGATATGGGAATTAGCATGGTGGGTTTGTGTGTTGGGGAGGAAGTACTGCTATGTTTCAGGTATGTTATGGAAGACATGTGAAGTGAAAAGGTGGAGTGATTCTCAGGAAGGGAGGGTAGACGTGTCAACAATCAACATGTCAAGGTTTGGACAAAAGAAGGGATGGATGAATAGCACAGAGGAGAGGTTATAGAGGGACACGTTCTGGAGCACTGGCCTTAGTAGGACAGACTGGGAGTGGATCTGCAAGAGAGGGGCTGGGTGCAAGGGGTAGGGACTGGTACTCATAGGCAGAGAGACATTGTTGTCTCTTATAGCAGAAATGCACGCCTGATGAGTACAGGGGTTCATGCTTGCAGGGATGGAACAAGCACATCTGAAGAGGATGGTGGAGAAGGCCTGTATCAGTAGGTGGAACAAAAGAGATGAAGGGTAATGGGTGATTGCTGCTGGCTTCCTAGAGGTGAAAGCAATGAGCAGTGGTTGCCACTATGCAGTAGGAAACAGATGAATGGTAATGGGTGATTGTTGCTGGCTTCCTAGAGGTGAAAGCATTGAGCAGTGGTTACCACTATGCAGTAGGAAACAGATGAATGGTAATGGGTGATTGTTGCTGGCTTCCTAGAGGTGTAATCAATGAGTGGTGGTTGCCAGTATGCAAGAGGAAAGAGATGAAGGGTAATGAGTGATTGCTGCTGGCTTCCTAGAGGTGAAAGCAATGAGCAGTGGTTGCCACTATGCAGTAGGAAACAGATGAATGGTAATGGGTGATTGTTGCTGGCTTCCTAGAGGTGAAAGCAATGAGCAGTGGTTGCCACTATGCAGTACGAAACAGATGAATGGTAATGGGTGATTGTTGCTGGCTTCCTAGAGGTGTAATCAATGAGTGGTGGTTGCCAGTATGCAAGAGGAAAGAGATGAAGGGTAATGAGTGATTGTTGCTGGCTGCTTAGAGGTGAAAACAATGAGTGGTGGGTGGCATTATGCAGTAGGAAAGATGGGAAGGGTAATGGATGATTGTTGCTGGCTTCCTAGAGGTTAAATCAATGAGTGGTGGTTGCCAGTATGCAATAGGAAAGAGATGAAGGGCAATGGGTGTCGTTGCTGGCTGCCTAGAGTTTAAAGCAATGTGTAGTGGTTGCCAATATGCAGCAGGAAATAGATGAAGGGTAATGAGTGATTGTTGCTGGCTGCTTAGAGGTGGAAACAATGAGTGTGGGTGGCATTCCACAGTAGGAAAGATATGAAGGGTACCAGGTGATTTTTGCTGGCTTCCTACAGATGAAAACAATGAGTGGTGGTTGCCAGTATCCCACAGGAACGAGATGAAGGGTAACTGGTGATAGCTGCTGGCTTCCTAGAGGTGAAAGCAATGAGTAGTGGTTGCTGCCAATATGCAGTAGGAAAGAGATGAAGGGTAATGGGTGATTGTTGCTGGCTTCCTAGAGGTGAAAGCAATGAGAAGTGGTTACCAATATGCAGTAGGAAAGAGATGAAGGGTAATGGGTGTTTGGTGCTGGCTGCCTAGAGGTTAAAGCAATGAGTAGTGGTTGTCAATGTGCAGTAGGAAAGAGATGGAGGGTAATGTGATTGTTGCTGGCTGCCTAGAGGTGAAAGCAATGAGTGCTGGTTGGCCTTATGCGGTAGGAAAGAGATGAAGGGCAATACATGATTGTTGCTGGCTGCCTAGAGGTGAAAGCAAGGAGTTGTGGTTGGCAATATGCTATAGGAAAGATATGAAGGGTAATGGGTGATTGTTGCTGGCTGCCTACGGGTGAAAGCAATGAGTGAAGTTTGCCAATGTGCAATAGGAAAGAGATGAAGGGTAATGGATGATTGTTGCTGGCTGCCTAGGGGTGAAAGTAATGAGTGGTGGTTTCCAATTTGCAGTAGGTTTGGCAACAGCAGATGGAGAGGATAGTGGTTGTCTGTACTGGGCTGGGGACAGACACTGTCAGATGGAGAGGGCGCAGATATGGGTACAGAAGATAAAAGAGTGCGCATGTATGCAGTAAAGAATCTCCAGGGAGGAAAGATGAGGACTGCAAAGGTGGGCCTCTGGAAAGCATTGTGAGTTTGCATAAATGGGTCTCGGGTTCCCTAAATATTGGGGCCACAGAGAGGACTGTGGAAAAATCAAAGACCGGCGAGAAGCTGAAAAGGCATCCGTAGATGGGGATTATGGAGTCACTTGGGCTGGCCTCATGGCTGTCATGAAAGGCAGACTCTGAAAGAGGAAGTTTGTGGAGATGTGTAGGTTTTTACATGGAGAGTTATGGTGTAGCTGGGCCCAAGGGAGTGATGATTGCCAGTCACAATGGAGAGCTATGCAACAGCATTTTTATATTTACCCACACGGATATTGCAAGCATGTTCCCGAAAGATTGGTGTCCGTTTTTAAATATATGCATATCACGTTGAAGATTAAGGCGCATGGCAGGAGGGTGACTTTGGAACGCTGTGCAGCGGAATTCAGGTGAGAGTGTGAATGCTGAAATGGTATTTTGGGATGGGCTGGGTATGGGCTGGATATGTGGTTTTATGGTTTGACCCTGTGGTCATGCTCTGGTGTCACATACAACCAGCAGCGTCCTGTTGTCTTACCAGCCCTTTCCCACTTGTATCCACAAAGTAAGGGGTGAGCTGGATTCAGAAATGACAAACGACACGATTCGTGTAGGATTGTAATATTGAGATTTTCAGCAGGCAAATCTACAGGTTCAGGCATTAATTCAATATGTGTGTCGTGGGGAAGGGAGGTGAGGCATCTGGTTACCCATTGTTTCAGTACCTTGAGGAGAGGTGGGGATTCTCCCAATGAGGGCTGGGATTCCCAGGGCGGTATAGTCGGAAAGGGCTTTTCTTTTTACGACAGTTAAGGTGGAAATGCGATTGTATTGCTTAGAGTTCTATCCAGAAAAGGAAGCAGCACGAATGTTGGTACGTGTTTTCAGGAAGACTTTCAGCTGTTTAAAATGGGACTAGGGATGCTCTTGTGAGTAGAAAATCCGAGTGAACCTGGGGAGAAACTAGAGGTACTGAATATTGAGTTGGGAAAGGAAGTGCAAGGTGACTGGTAGTGGACCTGTTTTGAGGGAGCCTTTTGGGCATGTGATAATTTTCCTGTCGGAGGTGTGGGGGGGCTCCCGAAATAAAGTAAGGGAGTTTCATTGATCCAGCACTTGTCCAAAGGGAAATCAGTGCATGACCGAACTGATTCAGTGAACTGCATGGTGGAGAATGGCAGCACTGATCAGGAGGTAGCAAAGTAGGGTTCTGGCAAAGTATCATAAAAGCAGCTTTTGGGTTGTTGCCGGCTCACCCATGTGACAGTCGCCTAGGGATGAGAAGGTCTTTATTGCTGAGGGTCTTTGTTTAGGCTTGCCTGGATATACGTTTCAGGGCAATGCATATCACAGGCATGTGAAATGATATATAGGATAAAAGGGCACAGATCAGCATAGCCTATAAGGCAGAGTTCAAGTGTTTAACGGGCAGTCGTCTAGGGATGAGAAGTTCTTTGTTGCTGAAATACCTTTATTGTGGGTCTAAGAGCCACATAGGCTCTGCATACTTCGAGGCTGACTTTGGGGTAAGCAATTCATCTGTACCCTGTTGTCACATTCATTCAGACCCCCACCCCACTTGGTTTGAAACATATCAGAGTGGATAAGGAAACACAGGTGCCCGCAATGTGGCTATGCAGCCACTCGATTGAGAGATGGGCATTGACCAATATAGAGACAAAGGACTTGGGATGTTTATTGTGGCTCAGAGTCCAAAGGGAATAGTGAGGTGAACGTGCCTTGGAGGAAAGCTCCGAGACAGGTAATGGTGCTGTTATGTGCACTTATGGAAATACAGAGTGCCTCACTTTTTGGCTTTGCGCCCAGAGAGAACCATTTGGAGGGTGGGCCTGTGAAGCAGTGCTATGATATGATATGATATTTCATTTATATCACGCTCATACACAAGTTTTCAGAGCGCGACGAAGCAAGGGAGGGGAACAAGGGAGGACAAGAACAACGATCTTACTAGGCCCAGTGACATTAATAATGTGCAAGTGCAGGGGATTGAAGAGGTGGATTTCGACTAGACAGCAATGGCCATAGACAACGCTTGTCTGAACAGTTTTTCTACCTCACAGAGTCTGGAGGGGGCCTAGAACCGGAGGGCCCTGGAATGGACAATAATGACGATTAATAATGAGGAAATGAGGCTTTACAATCATGAGCAAGGGTTTTTATTAAGTTACAATGGACCCTAGGACTGTCTCTCCCTTTCTCTCTCTCTCTCTCTCTCTCTCTCTCTCTCTCTCTCTCTCTTTCTCGCTCTCTCTCTCTCTCTCTCACACTCTCTCTCTCTCTTCTTGATGTGGCAATCCTCACTAACCCAGGCATCTGTAACCCACGTTTGGTGCTACCAAATGTTAATCCACACTGTCTAAAAGCTTGCTGGTTCTAAAGATGGTACTCTAAGTGGCGGCTACCTAAATGCCTTCTGGGACATTCTAAGTGTCCCTACTCCAACCATGTGTTAGTGTACTGAGGGAAATCGGGAGAGGGCCTTGCAATTATACTGTTGGATCTAAGCTTCCTCTAACACACCACATTTTATCTGCCTACTATAACTACTTCACCCTCTTCCTTATTCCTACCTCCAATTCTCTGTTGCTTCAATGTTTCACACCTCTGAGACCTTCCCTCCACCCTTAGATAGTAACACCCCTTCCTCTATAGCCTACACCTTCCTCCGAACCACTACTACTCTTTTCTGCCACTTCCACTACTTAGAGACCCTCCGTTCACTCTATAGCATGCACTGCACACTCCATACACTAGATAGTCTGCAAACAATTGCCATTCATTCACACACACCACATACAGCAGTTTCACTCCCACTTACCAACCAATACTTCACCTTTTCCACAATTAGCCTCCACGCACCACCACTCCTTCCTCACTCCTGCTGGTTTGATGGTCCTCCACCTCCACTGTCTCTGCTGTCACCTAAATACACCAATTCTTGCATTTTGTGGCCTCTACTTATAGCCCACCACTCTCATGATTGGTTCACTTTCCCTAGCTAATCTGAACCTGCCTTCTCCCGGATGAAGATCCAGCAGGGGGCTTAGCCCCCCAAACTTCTTCCACACGGCTTCGCTGCAGAACCAGCACAATGACAGTTTGGGAAGGACAATGTTCTAGTTTTTGTTTAGGGCACTGGAACTTAAGGAAAGGTCTTGTGGGTTAGAGGAAGTTGTTCTCTCTCCATTCCCTGGCGGTCTAGGGGATCTGCCATGCAGTCTCATTGCTCTACTGGCTGTCTCTCTCCATCTTGTTTTAGGGTGCAACTTCTCTGTGGCGCTAGAGTGTTTTCTGGGGTTAGGTTTCTGGGTGATTGGTGGTGCTGATGGCTTGCAATATTGTCTTGGACAGCATGGTGTGGAATATTTGCTCAGGCTCTCGTTGGTATTACATTGGTGGGTTCATTAGGTTGAATGTCGTAGTTTTAGGAGGAAAACAAACACTGGTGAGCATCTTGTAAATGAGGCACGGTCTGGGTTAGTAGAGTATTGCAAAAACTCACGCTGGCACAAGGGGGAGCAGGAATTAGGGCCCTCTCAAATGCCAACGTCCAACTCTGGGTTAGGACTGGCGCTGGATTACTTCCTGGTAGGTCTGCCACCGTCAGCTGATAGGGGTCCCCATCCGCTCCAGACAAAGGCCAGCGTACTGGCCTTGGCACAAAGTATGGAGTGCACCAGTCGTACATGGGAAACATATTTTACACATTTTTGGATGTAGAGAAATGATGCTGGAAAAATGTTAAGTGGTGGGAGAATGGGTCCCTGGTAGAAGGGGTTGGGGAACGGGAACATCCATTAACAAGGGACTTTCCTGAGTACCAGAGTCCCCGTGAAATCTTGTTGGTCAATGTTAAAGGCATTTTTGCAGTTTTTGTGAAGTTTTCCTGTCTGGGGTATTGTCATGTTGTCATGCAGGGCATTGAGTCAGGGTAGGAACAAGATTTGACATTGTGGAAAGAGATCCTGGAAAAGTGATGAAGGAATGGGCATTTAAGGGCAATGGCTAATATATTCTAGAACTTTAAGAGAGGCAAGGTGGGCTGATTAGAAGTATTGTAGCTATTTGTATTTTCATATAGATGTTTTCTAGTCTGTTAAAGGTGACAGGACAGCTTAAATTTTGTTTGTGAGCTTCGTTCGGCCAATCACATTACAGAAATGTTTTCCATTTAACGAGTGTCTGTGATCAGGGCCAACGCACACAAGATGCACCAGAGGAAGTTGGAAACAGCTGATCCTCCTCCCCCAAAAGACTTTTGGTGAGTGGAACAGCATGAGGAATTCAACCATCCGTATGGGCAAAGTGCGCCCGCCTGGGCTTTTTGATTTTTTAATAATGAGACATAATGGTGGGAGATCAACCTCCCAGGACTGTGTGAGGCCATTCCGCACACAGTCCATCTGCTTCCCACACAAAATGCATAGTCACATGCACTCCAGGAAGACACAGCGGACAGGCGCCATCTCCCCCTGTCATATTCAGCTGGAATGTGCCAGCACCAAGTACATCAAAGCATCTCCAGAAGGGGACGGTAGACCTTCACCCAGCCTTGAGCAGCCTAATTTAAATATTAAAGGCTCAATGGATCTGCATTCCTTTTGGTTACTCCAGCTGGTGGTAGTGCATACTAACAAGATAATTGAAGCCAGCCTAGAGGAGTGGAAGAGACAACAGGAAGGCGGGACTAACGCCCCTATGGTATGCAATGTGTCAACTTGAAGCTAGTTCCCACCTCTCTGTATGAAAGGCAGTGAATGGCCTCTAAGGGTCCAGGAGTTATCGCAGGTGTCCCTGCAGAGCCGACCCCTTTCAGAGGGACGAAGGATATGATTTGGGAGAGACTGGAAGTCTGCTCCCAGCACATACTTCAAGGGAAGACTTCTCTTTTAATCAAGAGTCACAGAGGTCTCAGTTAACCAGAGAGAGACAGGCAGGAAGATGGGTGGGACTTAGATATATGTTATAACCCCTTACCTTTTCCTGTTGCAGAACCCTCTGGTCCTGACCTCATGCATAACAGAAGATTATTGGTGGGGACTCAGGATTCATTCATTAAGGTAGGCCTAGCCTGCAACAATCACTGGTGGCAATTTGGCTTTAAAAGAAGGCTGAATCCCTCACTTAGCAGATCATCTGAAGCCTACGAAAGGTGTAAGAAGAAGGACTCATTTGGACCAGAGCTGAAGGTACAGTCTACCTTACATCTTCCACCAGTGAAGGAAGGCCAGGAGTCCCAAGAGGGAAGCAATATCTCTCCCCTAAACATCTCCCTGGGAACAGAGGGAGATACCGGAATCAGTGGACCCATCCAGCAGCTCCAGAACCAGTATACAGCCAGCACACATCATGCCCTGCTAGGTTCTGCCAGCAAGCTTCCTAGGTGGGAAGTGCCGGAGAGTCTCTGGACAAAGGACAAGGCTGTTGCCTGCAATTACTCTCCTGAGCTTTGGGCCGTTCTCCTTGAAAGGACTCAAGCCCTGTGAAGAAGTTAGGTGGAGTACTACACAAGCATCATCCAGTGTCCACCTTTTAGGGACATTTTCGAGACAGTAGGGCCTCAAACTGCATCCGGCTGCACCGCTGACTGTTGTCACGCCGCAGTCACAAGAGCCGTCCGAGCCGCCTCGACCAGCATTCCAGATCCGCAAACCAGCACAGGGACAATGATTCTTGGCCCCGAGTTGCTGTACCAGACATTGGTCCAGCCTCGCTTGGCGAACTGCCTGCCACCTGGTACCCACAGCTGTCTGCCCTCTGTCTGAAGGGCTGCAAAGCTCCCTGGAACCACCTTGATGCTGTCGAGCAACAAGAACTTCTTCAGCACCAGGTACATTGTGGTTTTCCCCCCCTGGTCCTTCTCCAAAAGCCCCTAGAGACAGTTGCAACCCTTTGCCCCTTGGTGCAAGAACCGAATAACCTTGAACTGTAAAACTGATTCTTTTACCAACTACCCTCCTTTCAGTATCCAGAGTGGACCTCTTTCCATTGTGAAAGTGTCTGTCCTCTACATTCCTTTAGAGGGTGGGTTGTATTTGTAGTGTTCTAGTACTGTCTGTTGTAGTAATAATAAAGTAGATCTTGTTATACAACCTTGGCTGGACAGCCCCTTTATTATTGGGTAATAATTGTATTTTCACTCTGTTGCAACAACCAATGATCCATGACCTTGCAGAGGTAAGCTTGCCGTTCCTCCATGTTAGCAAAATTGGACAAGGAGGTCTCATAATTTCATAATTCACTTGTATTGCAATCTGTTTGGATCCCTTCTGGTGTCCTAGAGGTGTGGGGTTGATTGATGGTTTAGAAACCAATTATCCTCCCTGGACCACTTGTGCCCTGAAAGTTGATTCATTACAGACAGGCCAGGCAACTTTCGTTGATTGGTTGTGAGCAGGGGCAACAGGGTTCAATGGGGAAAGTTCTGGAGGATGACACTACTTTGTATAAGAGTTTTTATCTGCCCACCCTCTCTCTCAAATTCGTTTTGTTTGTGGCATGAAAGAAAATGGGATTGTTTTTTTGTAACAATTTGTGCTATTTAGCAGAAGGACAAAATGTGCTCTTTTTTTGTTGCTGGTTGGATAGGTGATCCCGGGAATTCTTAAGTGGGTAGTAGAATTGATATCATAAGTTTCTTTGGACAATTATTTGCAATTTTGAGGACTTGTAGGCACAATACATTAGCCCTCTCTATAAGCAGGCTCTCTGGGGAAGCATTGGAGAGAGCAGGTGCCAGGGGTGAAACTATGACAGGTGAGTTGAGAAAAAGGTATATTGTTGTGGAAATGGATGGTGTAGAGGTTGTGTAAGGGGATTTCAGGAGGGTGGGAGGTGGGTAGGGTTAGGAGTGTTCTACGTATTAGTATGCTCATGGGGATGTATTTAATTTGTTAAAGTCAACAAGTCCGGTTCAAAATGATTTGTTTTGACTGGAACATTAAAGCAATCTTTTCCATTTAACTGATGTCGGCAGTCTGTGTTATCTCACCCAAGAGTTTATTCCTCGACTGCCAGCACCTACAAACTGAGAACATGTCTGCTTTTATCCCTATTGGAATTTTCCTCAGAACCCAACCCCCTCAAAGTTCTTCATCATCAATTCCTAAAGTTGTCAGCAATCCAGTTTTGGTGACCCTTGTATTGATCACTTTGTGAGGATAACCTGCACTGGTGTCCATACATCGTCACATATGACTATGTCTCTATCTGATGACCATGCACATCCAAAGATCATGAAAATAAACACGTCATCACAGGAATAGACTCGCTAAAATCCATGTCAAGGGCAGTCAAATAATGGGGAAGAAGTAGCAAAGACAGTCTCAGGGAATCCTTGCAACGATTAAACAAAAAGAACTGATTCGTGTAAGGCTGGTTCTATCAAGGCAATATGAGCAGCAAAATTGCAATCATCCTGGTTCTCAAAGATTTCAACTGCAACAAATCAGAGATGCCCAGGAGCATCTTTCATTTGCACCTGCTGCCTTATTCCTAACCCACAAATCCTAAATCTGGAGATCTCTGGAGCATCTCTGAGATGCCCTGGGTCAAATCTTTGAGAACCCCATTTGCAGGTGATCTCTGGAGCATCTCTGAGATGCCCTGGGTCAAATCTTTGAGAACCCCATTTGCAGGTGATCTCTGGAGCATCTCTGAGATGCCCTGGGTCAAAACTTTCAGAACCCTATTTGCAGGTGAGCATCTCCAGTCTTGCTACAGTTTTAGGCTTCACCTGTAACCATGTCTTTTATGTACATCTGTTAACCCCAAACTACTTACACATTTTTTGCTTTCCTACCTCCTCATGCTCCTGTGGTTTCCCCTCTCGTTTTGTCCTCTCTTGATTACTGCAACTCTCTGTTTCTGGCTCAGCCAGCTTACTTGATCCAGCATCTACACATTTTGCAGAACTCTGTGGCTCCTGTAGCCACATCCACCCCTTGTTGCGCCCATGCTTCTCCCATTCTGCGTAGCTTGCACTGGCTTCCAGTCACAACGCATATTCAGTTTAAAGTGCTTTGCTTAGTACATTGGGTTCAGGAGCTGTTTATCTTCAAGCTAAATCCAGATTCTATGTCCCTCGCCGGGCCATACGACCATCTGAGGCCTGTCTGGTGGAGGTTCCACAATTTAAACTGACTCCGATCGATGGCCGGTCCTTCTATGAGGCTGCCGCCTTTTTGTGGAATACTCTCCCTCACACCCTTCTCTGGCAGTGGATGAGAATTTGTCTTTTAGGCACTCTCTGAAATCGAATACATATTTCAGTTCTTGTGTGTCCCATCCTGTCTAAGCTAGCGCCAAGATGCCTTCGGGCGCTCTACAAATGCTGATAAGATAAGACTCGTACAGTGCTCTGTTGCTTCCTAGATAGGTTTGTGACATATGAACCCAAATAAAAATACAATGTAAAACAAATGGAATGCAATGGCTAACATCAAAATGTGTGCTCCTAAGATCGGGTACTGGGAATATTTATGTCCGCTGAGTATAAGTACCTAATGAAAGGGTTTTTTCAGAGGATGGGGAGTATGAAGAGTTGGTGCAGCCTTAGTTTCCATGCTGACCTGTTTCCCATGGTTGTTAAGGACGCTATTTCACGTTGCTATGATGCAATGTGGCACACTGCATCACCGGCCATTGTACCTCTGATTCTCTACCTGTGCCACTTCCGCAGCTCAGCAAATGATCTCCCAATTTTAGAAGTGCTGCAAGCAAAGGCCACACTGAGCTGCAGCCCTCTGGCCACCATTCACATTGCTCTCATTAGCTGCGGCGGTGCACCTGCTCCCCAGTGACGGAAGAGCCAGAACAGATCCGTGTCTTTTTGTTCCTGGCCTTACACAACGGCATTAGATCATCTCAAGGGCATTCCAAGAAATGCATTGGCATTCAAGAAATGCTCTTTGCGTGCCCATAATAACCAGCCAATTATGTGCCAGCAGGCGTAGCTGGCCAAAGAAAATACAAATGCAAGACTCGGTATATAGACAAAGTGTTGGGATATGAAGGCACCTGCTCGCGCTGTCCCACTCTGAGCACTGATGTCGCTCCCACCCCTAATCACTTTTTACACTTTCCTCCAATACAACGAAAGTGTAGCAAACCACAGGAACTCGTGTTATTTAGGTCATGTTTGCAGGCTGGCTATATTTTTCAACGGGGAGAATTAACAGATCCGGGTAGGTGCGGAATTGCACGATGCCAAAACCAACAGACGACATTCCTTTGTACAAATCCTCTGACGTATTTGTTTAATTATTTAAGATTTTTTAAATGAGCGGTTTGTATGCGTTAGGCTGTTTCTGGGGCCTCTGTTCGGCACATCTGTGTAGCCTGTTAGAGGTGATAGGCCTCGATATAGAGAGGGGCGGTATCACTCCTGCTGGTGCCAGAGGTACAATACCACCCGTTAGAGAAAGAAAAATACAGTTATCAGCTGCACTACCAACACGGGGTGGTGGGTGCTTTACTATCTGCAGTGCGCCTCAGGTGTGGCCTTTAAAGCCTTTGGGTGATAATGCAGCATAATGTGTGTTTGCAGAGCTCGCGTTCACCCACAGCAGGGCTTCTTGGCGCTATTGACAGATAACAGATGTTTATTGTTTACCTTAGTTAATGGCACTCACTGTATCCACTTCGGAAGGACAAAGGGCTGAGTGGACCAACCATGAATCGAACCTGTAACCATGAGGTCAAAGACAGGCCCCTGTAGTGGATGCATTGGTCCACTGAGCCACAGACCCAGCAATGGTGGAAGTGGTGAACTTCACAGGGGCACTGTATCTGTCCCTGAACTTGATGTATGTTGTAGCTCATAGAATGCTATTTATCACTGTTGGTAAATTTGAACCGCCTCTTGGATCCTACAAATAGGGGTTTTGTCTGATTATTATTTTACCACCCACTATATTTACCACAAGTGGTAATGCAATACTGACTGCGTTCATGCATTATTTCAATGCCTCCAGAATGACCACCTGGCAGAACAGTAATCTGTGCAGAGCAGCGATTTTCCGCCAACGGTATTTGTTTCATAATAGACCCTGGTATCTTCCTACATTTGTGAACTGTTGATGATGCTGCCAAAATCCAGGAGGTTCAGAAGGTTATGGCAATATAGGCGGTAGAGGATGCTGCTCCTACAGCCTTCGGTGAACCACGGGCCCGATCGCTTGATCAGTTATTGGGAGAATCCTGTCGCTTTCCTGCAATTGGCAGAGTGACTGATCTGAAAAAAAAAACATTTTGAGATCTTTTCTGTAGCTCATTATACTTCTGAGGACCATGAATGTTGACCAGGTGTGACCTCAAACATGCTTGGGCTGTAAGCCGATTTGTTTGTACATTTCTGCACATGCTGCAATCCTTACAGCCACTAGGACCATACAACTATTGAAATTATGTAAAATTGAAATACTATATGCAATAAAAATATTACTGCATGCAGATGTTTTATTTCCATATCTACATAATTTTTTTTTTATTATTGCATTTTGTTTATGTCCCTCCATAGGGGTTTGGGAAACCAGTACTTCACTGGGAGTTGGTGATGCTGAAAATGCTTTGGAGGGACAAGGCCACCCCGTCCTTGTCCCCCTATTTCTTTTAGTGTGTTTTCTGTATGTTTTCTGCACAGGAGCTTGGACCCCTCGCAGTGCAGCCCTTCATGTTTCCTTATTGTTGACAAGACCCATGGGATACCCCTATTGCACCCATGGGTATGGGTACACCTTGGTACCCCTAGCGTGTGTTGCCCACATACCAGGGTATGGTCTGACAGCATCTACATGCTGACTTGGCAGTGGCTCCGGGTCTCCCACATTTTGGTACACCCAGGTCCTGCCCTAAGAATCAATGGATTCCTAGACAAAGGCAAGGTGGCCACTGAAAGCCCCATGGCTTCCTGACTTCCCCCTTGTTTCTCAAAGTCCTGAAAAGCTCTGGCACTGTTTTCCCTCCCCTAATTGGATGTTGGGCAGAAGGACCATATATGGCTCTGGGGCTGTCACTCCAAAAGGGACAGAAGCCTTTCCCAGGGATTGCTTGTTTTGGTTACACCCTAAGAGTGGGGTCTGAATGAATAGAAAGGAGAGTGAAATCACATTCTTTGTTGTGGGTGTCTGGCTTTGGCTGTGTTTTACAATGCCTGGGCCCAGCCTGAGCCAGCCCTGTCTGACACTGAATGAATGCAGTGTGTTCTCTGAAAAGCTAGGAGTTGTCTCCAATACACATCCGTTGTTTTGGGTGGCTTGTTCTGGGTGAATGGCCTGAATGCCTGTGAGCCTTATTGGGTGCTGCACTAATACATTTGTGTCATTGGCTGACTGAGCCTAGCTCAACGGGAGTGAGTGGGGGTATTAGTGTACAATTGAAGACCCATCACTAAGCTATGTGTTAGAAGCTTGGAGTAATCCTTGAGGCGTACCCTGAATCCAGCTGTTGGAATAGGTTCCACTGCTGCAACTCTTCATCATGATCCAAATGCTGCTGTGCTGATCGAGTGAGGACCTGGACAGACAACCTCTCACTGTAGCAATGAGGGGACATTGTGCAACTGCTGTTGTTCGCCCAAAGTGTCCTGGAAACCAGGTATCAGTGCTTGCCACCCTGCAGATGTATTTTCTTGGGTCCAGCAGAAGGGTGACTGCACATCTTGAGCCCAAGAAGTCCACCAAGAGCATCCTGTGTCCAGAGGTCGACTGCTGTGTATTGCCTAGAAGAGGGGCTAGCCTGGCATAATGCTGCCCAATGCCCAGAGCTTGCTAAATTCCAATCAACCAAAGAAATCTTCAACTGACTCTGCAATCATGACATCTGTCAACTTTTCCACGGCTGAAGATGTCAAGTGTCCTCGCCTGCAGAGAAATGCCTGTCAGTGGGTTTCATGCCATTCCCAATGAAAGAATGAGTCTGGAGTGTCCAAACTTGGTGGTGGCCCGCAGAGAAGTTCAGTGGTCAAGTTCAAGTTGCCAAAAGTCATCCTGTCATCACTGAAGAATCAAACAATGCCAAACCGAGATCTGACAAAACCCGACATCTGCTTGTCACTGCACCCGTCGTCACCGATGGTTATCGATGAAAACCAAATTACTCATTTTAATCTCTCAGGACTTGTTGAGGTCCACAATGAGTTTTATCTTCGTGAGTCATCCACAGTCGGCATAGCAACCCAACCAAGGAGACCACTGTGAAATACCTTCACTGTTGCCTTTCTGACAATGCGTGGTTCCCGTCTCCTGCTTGACAGCAATGGCCCAGCGAATACTTCTGAAAGGGGGATTCCATCCTCGGAGTGCATCATTGGGTAAAGCTGATGAACTCCACTACTTCACCTTCCAAGGCACCAAAGGTACAGTGATGAGGAGGAGGGTCTTCCATCTTCAGGGATCACTCAAGGGTCTTAGATTCATCAGGGCTCCAGTTTCCCTGTGGCTTCCGAGGTACTTTGGAGTAGTGGGTCCTGCGAAAAGAAAAGCAGACAGGCAGGCAATTACTGGACATTTATGGACTGGACATTGACATCAAAGAAAATCATAACTTACCTTTTATTACAGGTTGCCCAGGTGGGGGGATCTCCACACAGTGTTGCATTGTTACTCTAAACATTATTCTTCCAGTGTTCCAAAGTAATTGCCTAAATTTCTACATTTGTGATTTGAAGTTAAACAATGCTTAGTAATTTTGGTGTGTTATATCACCATTACCAGATGGTGCATTATTGCTGAAGCTGAAGGGGGGAGAGGTATACGTGGTTTCAATCAGGCACACAACCAAGTCTCGCCCATCATGTAGTGCACAAATGAAACCCTTATTTATTTTTATCTATAAATTCAATATTCTGAATGATATACCACTCATATCACACCCTTCTCAAAATATCCCCAAGTTACACTGCACCAGGAATCAGGCTAGTTGTAAAGGTAATTATTTGTTTATTTATTTAGAATTTAAAATCACAATATATTTTCAATAGGTACCAACAATCACCAATGGGTGACACGAACAATGAATAATATCTTTAATGCACTGGGAATCAGGTAATGAACACACAAAGAATGCAGCACAGAAACGAATACTTTTGGGTTGGTTGGGAACAGATAGCACTATGGTTAGGGGTTCACCATGCAACACCGCTCAACCCACCAATAGGCAATTTTAAATAGATGTGAGGAGAGAGCAGGTACTCAGGAATAACACAGATCAAGCAGAATATCACTCCCACCTTCCCCCCTTGCACAAGAGGAAAATGGAATTGAATTTTCAACTGTCAGGGTGGCTTTGAAATTGGCTGAGCAAAAACACTAAACATGTTAGAAAATGCTTAAATCCTTATAAACCCCTACGGGAGCCACTTTGAACAGATACAGGCAAGCAAAAGCAATGATTTAATCAAAAGAAAACAATTGGAATCTCAAGGTCAAAGCAGGAAATAGTTCAAAGCTATTTACATGTGTAAAACCTTTGCTAACAGTAAATTTGCGGCAAACTTTTACTTTTGCGATTTTTGATATAACGGGTCAACCGCACTGTTTTGCACTGCGGTTTTGAGTTGTGAATGTTGCTGAGGATGTTAGGTACAAGTGGGAAATTTTGCTTCTATCTTAAAAACTGAGGGAGTTAATAGGTTTTTGTGAGAAGGGTTTTTCGAAAATAAAGACACGAATTTGGAGAAGGACTTCAGTTTAGAATCAGAACATATGGCTTGTGCTTTTACTCAAGACTAGAGCGTTCAGGCTAGGCAACCAAGTCGGGACAATGTGAGCTCTGAGACTGATTCATGACTTCAGTAACAGATCCCCATCACCTTCCCCGGTGGCACCAGTCCAAAGACTCAAAGTGGGATTTATGGATCAGATTTACACAAATAAAAATGTCTATGAAAATGGCGCTTTAGAAAGCCCTAAAGATTTTGACACTGTTACTGGTTAGGACAGTAGGGATAGTTCAGAGATTAGAATGGAACAAGATAATGCAAGGTATAGAGTAGTTCTCTAGCATCCTATTAATACTCACAATCCACTGGGATTGAAGATTTTTGGACAGTCACAGTTCTGGTCAATGGATTGGTTCTATCAAGGAAAGACATCAAATCAGGCGCAGGATTGGATCAGCTAGGCCGGTCACCGGAACTGCACAGAATCTGCCCTTCTTGTTTTCTGGATATTTCAAATCAGCAGGATGGCGAGTTCCTCAGCAGGCATTGTGGTAGCAAGCCAGATAGTTTCAGGATGCTTTCTCACACCACAGCCCTTCACTGGGTTGTGAGGATAAGTTTGACGATTGAGGCCTTGCTGAAAATAGTTCAGCTACTGATTGGCCTTGTCCTTGGTATCTGGATCTGGAAGGATGTTAAATGCTGGTTCAGAGTGCTTCGCTGAAATCAGAAGAGTGAGTCCCTATGTGTTGTCAGCTGTCTCTATTTATCCTTTCAAACGACATCACAAAAATGGATGTATGGGCAAGCTTAACTAAACTTGCCCCTGTGGACCGGGATTGGATCAGAGTCTCATCTCCGCCTTGCACACGAGTGATTGGATCCAAGACAGATGATGTCACATTTATGTTTTGGCTTTTACCATCCTTAGAAACCTCCCCTAGCCACTAGTATCAATATCGAATTTTGTCCTAAATACATATTTATACATTTGTAAACCTCTACAAAAATCACATACAGGGATTACATATGTTATGGAGTATCTGTTACTCAAAATCCCACAGCTGTGAGATCTTGTTTCGCCTTTCTGCAGCATTTTGTCCATTTCACCATGAAAACATTTTCAACATTTTCTCCAAAATTTCCACAATTATGTGTGTTTACCATATGAATGTGTGTGTAAAGTTTAACAATTCTAGCCTAAATACAGTTCCCATAAAACCACATATATTGCCATTCCTGTTCCGAATATGCTACACAGCTCCATCACATCTTGAAATGTAGCGCCAAAACTTAAACTAACAAATCTGCCCTTTTTACATTTTTCGCCATTCCTGATAACAAGTTATGAGTTTCTAAAAATTGTTCATTATATGTTCTTAGCAGCAAATGGTCTGCCTTGTGTCTCTCCCTGGAGCTCAAGGAGTAGCCCCCACCTTTGGGAACCTTCTGCAAGGCAAGTTTACGGCCTCATCACACGTCCATTTCCTGGCCTGGAGAATCTGCCATTGCTCAGTCTCTGGCTGCAGACAAAAGTCTGTCCTACCCCGCAATTATCATATGGCAGTGAGTATCTGCTGAGAGGAAGGCCCTCTTCTTGGGAGGAAAAACCTGTTTTTCAACTTCTGGCAGGCCCAGCCAGGGTAATGTATTTATTCTTAGTTTCTTGACTTAAAATCCAGCAGAAAACAAACTTGTTGCATCAGATGACATAGGTAAATTACATTCTCAGATTTAAACCTGTGGAATCAAAAATAACTGAGATCTGTGTTTCTTTCATCAACAATCCTTTTATATTTGCTAATCCGGCAGGCTTTTAGTTTAGATAACTTTAAAGTCTAATCAGGAGAGCCCAGTGTGCTGCACTCAGCTTTTTGACAGGAACTGTCATTCATAGACAATCCAGTTTTGCTGGAAAATGTTTTGCTTTTAACCTTTCAGAACTTTGTACATTCACAATGCTTCCTTAGGTTTAATGAATGTTAGCGCCAAGCCAGATTTTGAGTGTTGAGAAGTGTTATGTACAGGCATTTTGGATTTTTAGCAGCAAAGTAAAGTCAATATAGGCACATTTTGGAGTTTCACTTGCAAAGTGCTGCTGCTCCCTCTGCACTCTATGTTTGCTTGTCATGGAGCCTACTGGCACTTTTTTTGCAGTGTGTGCTCTGTTCCACCACACATGCCCCATGAATGGAAAGTTGTGCAGCCATCTCTTTTTGTGTTGAAAACGCAATTTTGGAGGTTTTGGCATGCACAAGAGTTTTGGTGCCATTGTTGCTGTTTCTTGCACCATAGATAGCAGAGTGATGCCACATAGTATAGCACAGTGGGTCCATACATCCCACAGGGGGCACGATGGGATTCAGGGCAGACATAACGACAGTGTGATATCTGGTAGCCTCTTAGTCTAGTTGATAAGTTAAGTGAGTGGAGAGGTTAATGGGGCAGAATGTTTGTGGAGCAATCGAGTGATTGGCAGTGCTATGGGTATCTGCTCTGTTGAGTGCAGTCTAGCAAGGGGTGCCACGAGGACTCCAAGGTTCTTTCCTCTCTGCTCAACTGGCCATCTGCCAGAAGGGCTGCAAGGAAGGTTCTAGGGAGAAGAAGTGCTTGGGAGACCCAAAGTTCCAGGGGAGAGAACAGGCGATTGCAATATTTTCTCCCGCAGAAATTATGTTGCATTCTCATCAAGAGAATAGTAAAGTATCCTGGGCGACTGAAATATGGGAAGGTTTGCTGGAAAAAACAAGCTTTTGGTTGTGTTACGTATTTGGGATGGATTACCTCAGTTCTCTTTGTTGGAACTAGATTGTGCTATAGGGTGTTGCCACCACTGCCTGTGGTTCTGCAACCACGTCTCTTTGCCTCGAAACTGGCCATGGTGAGCCTTTTTTTCTGGTAAAGGAATGTTAGACCCTTGGTGGGTCATATATTGGTGGTGTGCTTGGAGACCTTAAAAATGCCAGTGATGCACGGTATAAATCACATTAATATAACATAACACAACATATAATATAATATAAAGTAGGTAGAGCCAATACCTTGATATGACAGGTGAGTGATGGATAGGGCTTTGAATTTAATCTGTTTCGCTGCTCAAAACCAGTCACGTGATCTCAATGCTGGAGTAATGTGGCCCCAATGGTTTGACCTTCACAATTTGCCTCGTCACTTTGTTGCATATAAGTTGGAATTGGTGGATAAAGTGTTTTGGAAAACCCTGATACAGGCTGTTGCAGTAGTCAACGCTAGGGGTACCACGCCTCTGGTTGCATCTAACTTTGAATATGTTTCAGCAAGTGCAGGCGGTAATGACATTTCTTGGAAACGTCTAGGATATGGTTGCTGAAGGAAAATATGTTGTCGAGGATGAAGCCTACGTTTTTGGCATTTAGTGAGACCCATTTTGTTGTGACAATCAGTAGACCGTAACAGAACCTCTGATTTTTGCCACATTCAGGCAGAGGAAGTTGTCCACAACACATTTTAGACTTATTGCATAGCACGTGGAGATGTTTTGCGAAGAGGATGTTATGTTCTTCAGTTGGAAGGCCTTTCCGGTTGTCACCTGCATAAATTTATAACAATATGGAGGAGGATTAAATGGTATGCACTAAATGTACCACTAAAAGAGCCAAGGTATACGTACCAAACCCGATGGACTCCCTCTGTGTTTGTGTAGGGGACTTAGCAGTAGTGCCAGATCTTATTTGTCAGACCTGTTCATGCAGGAAAGACATAATTCATTTTAGGGCTGCACCTTAATTTTTTGTAGTGTGTCTCATTGAAAGAAAGTGTTGGTTGACCATTATATAAGGCCACTGATAATTCAAGTGGAAACAGATTGGCTTGGTGTTGCCTAGAGCCGTCAAGAGGTCATCTTTCATTTAGAGAAGAGCATACCTTGTGCTTTTGGACGGTTTGAACCATGATAGACCTGTCATGAAACAGGTTCCTGCTTCCGACATATTCCAGTAGTTGTTGAACAGCTACCAAATCAGTATTTCACACATAAATGACATGTTGGCAATAGGGTTGAAGTTTGGGAGACTGCTGGGGTGTGTAGTCCTGGGGAAATGCTCTGGAACACTAGGAAGGGCTCCTGGTAGGGCAAGTTGTGCTTGGTGTAAGTGTCTATCTGCAATGAATATTAATAGTCTGTTGAATGCTTTTGTCCTTGTTATGGAGGACCAACGCAAGGTAATCAGCACATTTCTGGAACCTGGTGGTAATTAGGCCTATTAAGTTGATTTTTTTTTAAATACTTTGCAGAATTTGAATACTTCATTGGAATTGTTCAGAACTACAGAGAAAACAGTTGATTGGAAGTATAGATTATTTATAAAGAGTACAATAAGGGATTGTTTCATTCCTGATTTGTAAAAACATTTAATCAATTGAACCAAATAAACAAACAAAAAATAACAGTTGATAAATGTGGCTTTCTCTTTGTGTAATGATATCACAGTGAAAGCCTGTATGATGTCTCAATTAGCCTTTTCCTATTTCTCGCCATATGGCCGTGCCCCAGAGGCTGTCATCAAATAGAAAGATGTACACGTTGAACAATAACCCTTCATTCATCAGAGTTTGATATGTTGACTACCCTTTCATCCTTTAATGTCACCTATTACGGCAACACTTAAAACTGTGAGGAATCTTACGTGAACCCCAAATGTGATTTGACTTATCTTATCAAAGCAGTGAGTAATTTACATTCAAGGTGCCTGAATCACAAATATTGTTCCAGGAATAAGTCTGACTTGGGCTTGAAAAAGTAGTAATTTACAAATGGGTAAGTCATGATGCCTAATTCTCAAAAAGATGAATGTCTGATTGATGGGTTTCTGCATTCATAGGTTAATGCGCGTGTAACTTGTCCAACATAACATTCCCAGGCTGGTTTTGTGAATTGTCGAATATCAAGGACGTTTCTTAAGGGACAAGAGGTGCACACATACAACAGTGTAACTTTATCTGTATTCAGAAAACTTTGAAGTTGTCTAAGATACATTTGTGACACACATATTACAATTCGACTTTTCAGATGTATGTGATGGATACAAGACTCATGAAAGAGAAACTCCAGCAAGGCAGAAACACATTACTGGGGTGGTTAGTGGTGTTCCTGTTCAGAGGGGAATTCCCTAGCATTTCGTTGCTGGACTTCCCAGGTGGGTGGGAACAGACCGATATGCAAATGGTTAGTTCTCCTCTGTGAAAGGCACCATGAGCTAAAGCGTGGTTGTAGACCTTACTGAATGACTACTTACCCATTAAACAGTCTAGGTGTCTGTGTTTGTTTTCATTTGAAGGTCTCCCATATCTTTGCTAATGTTGTAAAACGTGGGGTTTCAACATAAATCACAGAAGGTAATCCAGACGTGGAACTCATGCTCACTGTCATTAGAGAGGCACAGCTTCACCTCAACAGGCTGAGAACTGTGTCTGGGGTTGCTGTTGGTACTCTTGCTCAGAAAAGAATTGCCAAGAATGTCGGTGCTGGACTGCCCGTGTAAGGAGGACCAGACTGATATGCAAATAAATAGTTCGTCTCTGTGAAAGGTGCAGTGACCTAAAATGTGGTTTATGTAATAAGGAAATTTACCATGCATTCGTTGCATTATTTTTCTTCATAAACTTCAGGCATGTGTGCAGGCAATTCAACGCATGTTTTGCTCCAGATATTTGCTCAGGACTGAGCACTTTTTCTTTTCTGTGCAGAAATTGTTACCATGCCTGCACTTCCCACATGGGACTGGTAAAAAGTGTAGCATAGCCTCCTATTAGTGATAAGTCTTTTAGGCGTTAGGCCCACTTTGGACTCTTTGCTTGTGAATTCATAATTCTGAAGACTAAACTCCTTTCCAGTTATTGTACACATTCAGAAATAAGCCCCAAGTTTTCCGCATTTATTTTATGCCACTACCTGAGCACTTTATTGATTCATCATGATCCTTAGACAAACTCACCTCCAGTTGCAGACCTCCCTCCTATCAGATGAGCTAGAAACAGAAGATTGTTTTGACTGGGCCCTTGATGGGACCCTATAGAGAGATTGTGGCTATAGAGCAGCATATCATCCATCATGTAATTTAGTGGGTCCATACTCTCCCAGGTTTTCTCCAGTATAGAGTGGTGGCATGGCTTCATCATGCGCACTTTTGCATGGTACTGGCATCTACCATGTCAAATATTGCAGGAGATTAATTTAGTCTTGGTACCTCTCAACACTGCATTCCATTTAGAATAGAATTATTTCCATTGCCTCTCTTAAAAGTGAAATCTTTAGTCTCTCCAATGCTTAGTTTCTAGTTGAGCCATGTGTCTGTACATTTACACTCATAGGGCAGCATAGACCAATGAAATGTAATTCATTAGCCTCCAACACTTCCTTGTATGTGGACATTAATGTTTCTTGACTTACCCCATTTGAGTGGGTTAGTTGGCTGTAACTCAGCAAGTCTGAATGCAGTGTTGGTTCTACTGTATGCCATAATCATCACAGTTTCTCCAGTTTATGTTCTTTCCTTACATGTGAAAGTTGTTAGTAATTGTATTGTAGTATTGTACTAGGCATTTGTATAGCACCTTTCACCATTGGTATGGTCTCAACACGCTATAGGTTGAACGCCCTAGGGGGGCTTAAGTACAAATATGGGAAGTTTGTCAGGGAGTAATAGTGCATGTGTGCAGTTGGTTAGTGCAAAGGTGGGTAGGGATTGGCCAAGTTGAGCAGGCATGTGGGTGGGTGTGGAGAAGAAGCCAGAGATAATGTGAGCGAAACATGTTTGCAGCTAGACCGAATATTCATTCTAATGGCAGATGTGTTGTGCAAAGCATTAGAGGTATGAGAGACATTATGTGAGCAGCCAGACCGAATTTTGTCATGGGGGATTGCTGCATTTTACTGCAAGGGGGTTTGTGCAAAGTATTTGAAGTATGAGAGATATTATGTAAGCAGCTATACCGAATGTCATCGTGTGGAGGTTGCTGCATTCTAGTGCCAGGGTGTTCAGTGAAGTATATGAATCAGGAGAGACATTGGGCCTCATTACGAGCATGGCAGTAGCCGTGCCTGTATGGCAGAAACAGATACCGCCATGCTCGCTACCGGCACCGCCTCCCGCGATTGGCCAATAACCGGCCCATTACGAGATGAATGTGCCGGTAATTGCCATTAGCTTGTGGTGGTATTGCCGGGCTCCTGATCCCCATTCTGCCCCATAGGGCAGAATGGGGGTGGGGAGCATGGTTGCGCAAGCACCGTTGATAATGGTGCCGGCGTAATTACGAGTTATGCTCACGGGTGACACACAGCCCACCAGGTAAGACCTGGTGGGCTGTCAGGAGCCCCCAAGCAGAACTCTTAATGGGGCTGGACGATATGAACGGTGCCGGTGCCTTACCGGCACCGTTCATACCGTCCGTGCCAGGGTCCGAATGCGGTCCATTATGGGAGCAGCAAGACCATATTTTACTGTGGGGCATTGCTGTATTCTAGTGCCAGCGGTATTGTGCAGAGTATTTGAAGTATGAGAGACTTTATGTGAGCAGCTAGACCAAATTTCATTGTGGGGGGTAGCTGCATTCTAGTGCCAGGGGTGTTGAGCGTAGTATTTGAATCAGGAGAGCTATTATGTGTGCAGCTAGATCTAATTCCATCATGGGGGATAGCTGCATTCTAGTTCCAGGAGTATTGTGTACAGGTATTTGATTTAAGAGAGACATTATGTGAGCAGCTAGACACTGACTTTCATTGTGGGGGATAACTTTATTCCAGTGCCAAAGGTGATGAGTGAAATATGTGAACCAGGGAAGACATTAAGTGAGCAGGTAGGCCGAATTGTATCGTGGGGGATAGTGCATTCCAGTGCCAGAGGTGTTGAGCGTGGAATGTGAAGGAGGAGGCATTATGTGAGCAGATAGGCCCATAGGAATGCCCCTAGGATCAAGCAGCTAATACAACTAAAGTACCACTAGTTCAGCATCTGATACACCTGATAAGCACCTAGGTTCGGACAATACACCTGAAGATGCATCTAGATTGACCATATAACACATCTAGAATGCACCTGGAGTCAAAGAGTTAATACTTCTGAGAAAGCACCTGGACTCAGATGTTCAGTCATCCAAATCCTACAGACAGAGAGAGAGTGAGCTTTAACCTTCAATGCATTACGATTCATGCATACTATGAGCTGGCCATGAATGGGAAGGGCTGTACCAAATGGTTTGAAGAGCAGGTTCTCCTATTTCACCCTTGTTGGGAGGCAGATTAATAAGTCATCCATAGCTTCTGCCCTTCTACCACATCAATACTGTAAAGGTAAGAGAAGTTAGTCACTGAGACAGCTGTTTCACCCTTGCCCTCCACAGGTACAGCAGGGCTTGGGAACATGGCGAGCTGAAGAAGGCAAATGCATTCAAATCAACGTTGTAACAGTAAAAGCACTTGCATTAGACACAAAGCAAATATGTACTCCACAAGAAGAACAATAGGTAATATATGCATTTAGACATGAAGAAAACTAGCATAGCATCTACAAGACATGAAGAACACTAACATGACCAATGTATATTGTGAATGCAACATGAACAACACCTGTATATAGATCAGTAACATGGAAACATGAATATAGTTGGGCAGCCATCTTTGTCAAGATAGAAGACTCAGCATGTCTCTGAATGGGCACAGGCCCTAATATCTCAAAAGAGCCCTAACGGCTAAATCCATGAAAATACATATCCGCACAGAGCTCAGACAGCAGCTTGCAACTGGTGCCAAGGTTACGAGGAAAACAGGGAGGATGGAACAATAGAACTAAGGCACATGATAGCAATTCCCAATATGCTAGTAGTATACTCCCAGATTGATTAACATTGCATAAGAGCACAACCAGCCCTTGCTAGCCAGGTGCAGTAAAACAGTAAGCCAAAAGACTCCATGGAGAATAACCCAGGAGTGTCTCCAGTGGCAACAGAAAATGTGACAGACACTTTGATATTAGCTGAAATCCTATCAAATATAAGGTAATTCCATTTCATTCACACTCCAGAGATAGAAAACAGAAGTATACAAAAGCCAGGCAGGTTTCACAAACTTTAGTGTATTCTTCAAGTATCATCCGAAGTCCCACCAGCAGCACAGCATCCCTCCTTTCAGTAGGCTCTCTACCTATCAGTCATCCTTCCAATCTTGATCCCTCACTAATCAACATTCCCTACATTACATCATAGGCACTGTGTTGGCTGCGATCAAGATACTACACACCTCCCTCCTATTAAAACAACATTAATACAAAACAAGTGTTTGAATCTCTCAGGCCTGCTGATCGACATGTGCAGCCTATCGTCGCCACATCTCAGACCATTGTCACTTGCAAAATCCTTTTTCTCATCCACTTGCTCATTCACAGTTACCATCCTCTTTTTTTGTCACTTTTACAACTCTGTTATTGTTCCAAAATCTACCATCATCTGTTCTCATTGAATTATGCAAAACGTCCACTACCTCACATGGTGAGGACCACTTCAGAAGACCTTGCCTCAATGGACCAGGCAGTTTAATCCTGACATAGTCTCCTTCTTTTATGTCTTATTCTTATACTGACTTCATCTCATCGTACCTCCATGTGTTCTTCATTTGCTTTTCTTGCATTCTCTCCCTCACCTATTGCACACTCTCCCAAATCTGTCTTGCTTGCCCTATCCATGGAGGACTCCATTTGTAGTTGGGTTTTCTCCCTCTACACAACTGAAATGGTGATACTCCAGTCATTGTGTGTGGCTAGAATCTCTCCGCCACCATCCTGCTCATCACAACAACCTTCCACTCTTCACCATTCACCCATGCTCACCTAATGCAGTCTTTGATCACTTTATTGAAGCATTCTGCCACCCCATTAGTTTGAGGGTGATAAATCATGGTCACCTTATGTTGCATACCATTTCTCATGAAATAATCACTAATTTCTTTAGATTTAACTCAAACTTTGTTGTCAGTGAACAGTTCCATCGGGTACCCTTCTCTCCTAAACACATCTTCCATGAAAGTGATAACATTTCTAGTCATAATAGACTTTGTGATCTTCACCTCTACCCATTTGGATAATATTTCAGTCAACACAATGCAATATTTGTCCACACCTTTGCCATGAATGGGTCCAACAGCATCCATGCCTACTCTTTCTCATGGCATGCACGGAACTCTAACTAGTGACATAGGACTTTCTCTTGGCAAGAGATTTGTTGCACTTAAACAGCAAGGCACACAGTCACTTACTGTCCTTTCTCGTTGTAAATCACAACCCGCCACTAGAATTCAGCTCTCAATGCATGTTTTGTTTTCGTGATACCCTGGTGTCCCTCATGGGCTGTTTCATTTATCCTGTTCGTCATGTCAGTAGGTGGAATTACCCGATCATCCCCCCATGACAAAACCTCTTTCCACATGTAGTTACTCACTCAATTTACAAAGTCCTTCTTAGTTGGTTCCACCAACTATCTCCTTTTTCACTTCTTCACCTCTCTCCAAAGTTTCTTTTCCTTTATTAAGAATTCTATCTCCTTCCATACTCCTTTCCCACTCGGCACTCATTATCATCTTGGGCTCAACATATAACACACATTCATCCTCTTACATGCGCTCACTTTCATCTTCGCCATCCACTCCAATTTGAGATAAACAGCCCGCTGGTATATTCTTCTTTCCTGTTACTTAGTCTACATCTAATCGATTTTCTTGCAGTGTAATAACCCTTCTCCATAAAGCGAGGATACACCGTCCAGACTCTTTTTCCGTTATGTCTCTCTCAAAGGCTTGTGATCAGTACCTATGATGAAATCAGTTCCCCATAGACATCTTCTAAATTTCTCAATTCCCCACTTGACAGCAAGAAGTTCTTTTTCAAAGGTAGAGTAATTAACTTCTGCTCTTCTTAACAAACGTGATGCAATAGCAATGGCAAACTCCTTGTTGTCTTCGATCTTCGTGAACACTGTACCTAGTTCTGTGTTAGTGGCATCCATTGTAAGTATCGATTTTCTAGTTAGTTTGAACTCTTTAAGAGATGGCATGCATTCTAAAGCAGCTTTGATATCAATACATTCTTGCGCACACTCTGAGTTCCATATGAATTGAGAGTTATTTTTAAGAAGGCTCATATTTACCGTCATGCTAGCAATGTTAGGAATATGTCTCGAATAATACTCTGCCATGCTTAGGAATGTATGCACTGAATCCTTATTCTTTGGTTGAAGAGAATTCTTTATGTTGTTGTCAAGTTTCTTCTTTAAACTAACTCCATCGCCCGACACAGTGTGTCCTACATACGCAATCTTAATTTGATTAATTTTGCAGTTTTCCTTGCAGAGTGTTATGCCTTTTTTTATCAGGATTTTCATCACCTTGTCTAGTCTCTGAAAGTGCTTTTATTGGTCTGGTCCATATCACCCCCTCGACATCCTTAAAGATATCATACATGATCCTTTGAAACATGGAGGCAGCTGAGACAAGGGCAAAGGGCGTTCTCATGAATTTAAATAATTATTCTGGTGTCAAAAATGCTGTAAATTGTTTAGATTCATGGTGTGAGTTGACTTAATGGTAGGCCGCCGTTAGACCCCATGAAGAAAATATTTTTGCCCCATTCATGGTTGATAAGGTTTCCAAGATTTTGGGAAGAGGGTTGCAGTGCAGTATTATGCACTTATTGAGTGCACAGAGCTCTACACATAATCTCAATTTTCCATTGGGTTTAGTCACAACCACAAGAGGTGAAACCCTGCTTCATGAACCCTGCTTCATGACCTAATTCTTTCTATGATGGAATTTTCTTCCAACTTCTTCATTTTTTACTTGTAGAGCCAAAGGGATTGTCCGTACTTTTTGAACAATTGGTTCAGCATCCGGCACAAGATGTATCTTGTGAACAAATTCCTTAGGGCAACCCGGATTATCATTGAATATTTGATTCTGTAACTCTTCTTTGTCAACTTGTAGTACACACTCCTCCTAATTAGGACTACGTTTGTTTTTTAGTCTTTGCTGCTGTAACCAGCTATGAAAAGACATTGGTCCTCATTACACGGTAGGCGGTAAGGGATAAACGATGCCGGTAAAGGATTACCGGCATCGCTAACCACTCCTGCCAATTACGATTAGTCTACCCGCTATTAGCGGCACCGCTAACAACAGTGCCTCTAATAGTGGCAAGCTCGCGGGCGCACAACCCCTCTTGTCAGCAATAGCAGCATGGCGGAAATAGGAGTCCAAATAGGAGCGGATATGCTAATAGAGGCATGGAGCAGGCCCAAAAAGCCCATACCGGCATGGCCGAAATACCGACATCGCGAACCTCCCGTTAAGGGACATGTGCAGTGTTCCCAACTGCCACAGGTGGCCACAATCAGCACAGGTGGAGGCAATGGACACTGGGCCAGCACAAAAGGAGCAAACCACACCCCTTCCCACACCCATTCACACACCAAAATGATTCCAATACTAGCAGCATTGCATGGGCTGTAGGACATGATTGCATTGCAGGACCAACAAAAACAGGCAGCACAGAGGAGACGCAGGAGGAGGAGGCCGAGACAGGCCCAGCAAGCCCACCAGTGCACCTAGGCATACCACAGAGGCAGCCGCCAATCCCCAGGATCAGAGCCAGTCCATTCAACCTAACCCCTGAGCAGATACACACCCTGTACCGTCTGGACCGGGATACCATCACCACCATTGTGGACATGATACACAACGGCATTGTCAGCCTCATAGACATCCATACTGCCATCCCCCCTCTAATGAAGGTGGTTACTGTGCTCCACTTCCTGGCCACAGGCACCTACCAGAATACGCTAGGGCAGATGCCCTCCTGAAGAACAAAAAAGAACACATATCCCTGCCACGGACTGCCCAGGAGATCTCCAACACCAAAGTTGGCTTCTATTCACTGGCAGGCATCCCAAGTTGCATCGGGCCATCGAGTGTACCCATGTGGAATTGGTGGTCCCACATGCCAATGAGGCAGTCTACCGAAACAGAAAGCAATACCACTCCATCAACGTCCAAATGGTATGTGACTCTAACAAGATAATCACACATTGCTGTGCCTGATATCCCGGATCAACCCATGAGTCAATGGTCCTGTGGAATTCAACAATACCACACTACATGGAGCGACATGCTGGACAACATTGTGGCTACTTGGTGAGTAGGAGGGCAAGCACATGGCAGTGTGATGTGGTGTGTGATGGGGAGAGATGCATACTCCAACTGGGTGTGATTGGGGGGATGCATACTCCAACTGGGTGTGATTGGGGGGAGATGTATACTCCAACTGGGTGTGGTGGGGGGGGAGATGCATACTCCATCTGGGTGTGATTGGGGGGATGCATACTCCAACTGGGTGTGATTGGGGGGGAGATGTATACTCCAACTGGGTGTGGTTGGGGGGGAGATGCATACTCCAACTAGGTGTGATTGTGGGGGAGATGCATACTCCAACTGGGTGTGATTGGGGGGATGCATACTCCAACTGGGTGTGATTGGGGGGGAGATGTATACTCCAACTGGGTGTGATAAGGGGGGAGAGATGCATACTCCAACTAGGTGTGATTGTGGGGGAGATGCATACTCCAACTGGGTGTGATTGGGGGGGTATGCATACTCCAACTGGGTGTGAACAGTTGTCAGGATAAACAATGAACATACGTATTTACACCACTGTCCACTGAGGCAGCCCACAATGGACCTGACACATGAAAACCACATGCAAGTAGTAGGCTGCACAAGAATTAAATTAATCCATTACCCCAAACATGCCATATCCATCCACATGCACATTGCACATCAGACCATACCCTCGATAACCCAATGCAGCTACATGCAGCCAAAATGGACATTGGAAATGTATGCTGAACAGCTTCACAACGATATGCGCCCTTGAGTGCATACCAAGGGATCTTCTGGAGCCATTGTACTGCTCCACACCCGTACACCACTATTGAAGTGCTGCATAAAAGCATGGGGACATCAACTTCTGAATGGCAGTACACTAGTAGTGTGGTACAAACGGTGCCAGGACCAAGAGACACAAACTACTTGACCTCACCCAGTACATGGCAATAACTGCCATAGGCATGCACGGTGCATGTCCAGTTGCAAGGACTACCTCACCTTCCCACATTGCAGTTACTTTGATTCCCTCCATGCATGCAGGGATTTGTGGATGTCATTGACAATGCAAAGTGTATTTGTGTTATATGTACAGGTTCCACTTGATGTAAACACTTACACATACCCATTGCTGCACCCATGCAGGTGATGCTGGCTATCCCCTGAACAGGTGGCTCCTTACCCCTGTACGGAACCCACAGAACAGGCACGAAGAGGAATACAATCGTGCACATACCAGTACCCGTGTTGTAATTGAGCAGACTTTTGGCCTTTTGAAGACACGGTTCCGGTGCCTCAGCAGGTCGGGTGGGGCACTCCTGTACGGGCATGAGAAGGTGGCCAAGATCACCATAGCAAGTGTCATTCTGCACAATATGTGTATCAGACGGAATGTGCCAATGCCCCTTGACATTGAACTGCAACCACCTGCTGAGGATGATGATGGGGATGAGGAGGGAGGAGACAGGGCTGCAGGTCATGCAGGTGGCGATGCCCAGGAGGGACGTGCTGTGCGCCAGCATCTGATCGACCAAATGTTCTGATACACATGGATGAACTTTGTTCAATGGATGTGCGTATTTGGGCACTGGGTTTTGTGGTGAAATGTACACTGTGCCCTGTCCACCAGTAAAGCAAACATGCAAAATGAAAATGTCCACTCCTGTGATTTCTCATGTCACCAGTGTGTATTATGTATTTTAAGAAAAAGAAGTGCATGGACCCAACTAGGCAAACACCCTTTCCACCTGCCCCCACAACATTCCCAAAACACCCTTTCCCCCATCCCCCGACAACACTCCCATGAATGGCTTGTACATCAGTGCTGCATAGCTGTACATATGTCAGCAACATTTGGCTGGCCCTAGTTCCCATCCCCACTGCCACCATTGGGGGGTTGAGAGGTTGTGCGCCTCATAGCCCGCAAGGACCTGCACCGGGGGCTGGTCTGCCTTGAGCTGGCAGAAGAGGAGGTGCACAGTTGGTCCGGTGCCGGTGGGGGGTTCTGCCTGTCCATCGCGTCTGCTATGCATGTGAGGACCTGCCTCACAAGTGACATTTCCTCACTTAACCTGTTGGCGCTGGCTTCTATAGCTTGTCTGATGTCCCTTGCATGCTCCCTGCACTCCTCCCTCGCAAGTGCTGACTCATCTACATGCTGGCCAACCAACGCAGTGATGTCCTCCTGCCGCTGACTGATGATGGCCATGTCATGGCCTCTGTCTGCGTTGTGGGGTGGGTGCCACACCTTGTTGTATAGGTCCAGCATCAGGTGATGACACCGGTGGACTCCAGAACCCTGCCACTATTTCATCCCCAGACTGGCCATGGCTGCTGGAATGTGATGTGGGGCATATGCTTGGTTGTTTAGACTGCTGGGGGCTGAGTGTATGTTGTTGAATGGGCGAGTTACAAGTGTCTTCCACATCGGACAAGGGTGCCGTGGCAGCTGCCTCGCCGATGGAACTATTGGCAGCAGACAGTGTCCCTTCCACGGGTGGATCGTGCGTGGGGGAGGATTTCTGGAGTGGGTGCTGCAATTGGTTCAGGCTTACGTTCACGTCTTGGTGACGTGGGTGGCTTGGTGGGTTTGGCCCTCTGCGGAGTGCACTCTTTCCTGTGCCCCTCGACGTGCTGGCCATGGTGCCTGATTCCTTTCCCCTGGGTTGTTTCTTAGCGGGGGGGCCTGCGTCGCAGTGTCCTGCTCATCGTTGTCAGTTTGTGAGCCTGTGGAGGACAAAGAGAAGGATGGCATTGGTGATTGTACAACGTGCTTCATGCAGATGTTGTTGTTCATGCTGTTCTATGCATTCAGACTTCATGTTTGGCCTTACAGTTCGTAAGACTGTTGGGTGGGTCATTCATGCATGAGTCTGGGTGACACGTGTCTGTGGTGCTGCATGCATGTGTGTGTGTTGGGATGTGAACCGCATATGGGCAGGGTTGTGTGCATGTATGTTTGATGGCCACTTCCATGAGATGATTTAGGGCTCACATTTGGGGAATTACCTCATCTTTCAGAGTGCAGTGTTTTGTGTGGACACTCACCTCCATCTGACGATGTCGGCACACTGCGCTCTATTTCGCCTACTCCCTCAATTGATTCAACCCCAATGCTGGTTGCACAGGTCTCCTCCCACTCCATTAGTTTTATTGGGGATCCTCGACCACCTCCTGTGCCCATGGCCAGGCTCCGGTTGGCAGCCAGGATGCTGCGTACACGGAGGCGTAGATCGTCCCACTGCTTCCTGACATCTTTCACAGTGCAGGGGGGTGGAGCCCACCGCACTGAGTTTACGGGCCACCTCTGCCCAGATCTCCTTCTTCTTGATTAGGGTGTGACGTTGCATGTCATTGATGAACACCACCTCTGCGTTGGCAGCAAGCGTGTCAGTTAGCATTTTGAGCTCTTCATTCGAAAAGTGTTCTTTGCGCTGCCGGTCTGCTCCTTTTTTATTGCCTTGGGCATTGTCAGTGGGTCTGTGAAAGATTTTGGAAGGCTCTATTGTGGCTGCAGGTCCTGGGAGCAGAGGATGGCAATGGATTGTGTTTTTAAAGATGGCCGCCGTGCTATTTCCCGTTCTTGTGCGATGACGCTACTTCCGGTTCCGCTTATTTACCTTGACCTCTAATAGCAGTCACCGCTAATGCCGTGTTGTGGGAGGGCGGAAGTGCTATCAGCGCTTTCCTCGGTGCCGCTAAGGGCCTTTACAGGGCCTTTAGCGGCATGGCGGTAGGGTCCTTACCGGCATGGCACTAAGCTCGTGCCCGCGTACTCGTGATGCCACGTTATTAGCGGCCAGCGTCCTACACGGACACGTTATTAGCGCCATGCCGGTAAGGGCTGTGACTTACCGCCTACCGTGTAATCAGGCCCATTGACCCCCTTTCTGTAACATAAACATTCCCTGCAGCTGTTCTTTCTTTAAATTTTAACAAGGCCTTGAACCATCCAATGAAATCTATACTTACGCCACCACAGGCTCACGGATTGATGTCAACCTTCCGAAACTTCTTGCTTGGTAATGTTTTTTTCAATTATTCTTATTGGTAGTAGAGTGTATTTTGCCCCAGAGTCTATCATCATCTCTATCTTCTCACTGTTAATGGTTATGCAGTCTCTCGGACTCTTCATCATCAATGGCTAATACAGCTTCTTCAGAACCATAGTACAAGTCATCAACTGTACTGATGTCATCAGAACGGTGAGCATTTTGTGAGGTGATCTTTCCTTTTGCATTACTGGCATCTCACATTGAGAGCTGGGCATGTGGTACTATTGGCAAGATGACCGGTAGTTCTGCCTCTGAATTAAAAAATCTGGAATTTTAGATTTTTCTTAGTATTGAAATTACTTTTGTTCATATGACTGGGCTTGGGTTTCGTTGAAGGTGTTACCTTACTTCCAGAGATGGCAGCTGTTGTCTCAGCACTTTTACTATGGTTCTTTTCTTCAGTTAATTTGATCTGGTTAACCTTGGCTTCAAGTATCTTTACATATGTATTTGCCTGCTCTACTTTTTAGCTATATGTAAAACCTCATCAAGTGGTGGGTCACTCTTGGACCATAGCTGTTCTCTTATTTTGCCGTCATTAAACTGGTTTCGCAAACATTCTGCCATCGTCAGTCCGAAATTGAATATTCTCGCCAACTCTCTCAGTCTGTGATGAATGCTTCCACTGTTTCCCCTTCAATTTGAGATCTCGTACCGAATGTATACTGTTCTAGTATAATGCTCACTTTACACTCATAATGTTTATCAAGTTTTGCTATGCACCTTTTATATTCATTGAGATTTTATCACGTTTCTTGTCCGGGATGCCTAAGCAATGCATAAGTAAGGATTTCTTTCGTTCAGCACCATAGCTGTTCCCACACACAGCCGATGTGTAATGTTCAAAGAATTTTTTTCAGCATTTCCACGGTACTAGCGAGTCACCTGGTGTAGGCATAAAAGTAATTGGTGGTGCAATGTTTTGCATGTCTAGAAGTGGGGGCTGCCCATCACCCGAAGCAATTTCCTTCTCGCTTGGGTAATAGAATTTTATAGTGTATAAATTATTGTGTTTCTATATAGAGTTAAATCCAGTTTTACTTTTCTCTGCTATAACTGACATTCATACATATTTGTATATGTGCATCCACTGTATGAAGGTTTTTGCAGCTCTCTTACTAATTCCTTATGCTTTCTCATTAAACACAGAGCAAACAATGGATTCCCTTTCTCTGTGTAGAGGATGGAATACTGAGCGCTTGGTTTCCTTTATTGTATGTCATAGTTGCTGGGTGGAAATCAGAGAGGCCGGAGCATAATCAGTTGCTGGGCAGAATAGGCCTGGAATGAGGGGCACAGTTTTTTTTTCCAAGCCCTGAAGACACCCTTAGTGCTAACGGCTTCACTAGCATACACATGCAGAGATTAGTGCTGTAAGGATTTCTCTTTTCTAATTGTGCTGTAGTTTTGTAGCATTTTAAAGCACTTGAGCCCCACAGCTGTGACATGCATTATGTACGTGAAGGGAATGCTGCACTCTTACTTTCTTTTATTTTTTGAGGAATCCACAGGATTCTTGATGCTTTTTTCGGGTGTGGGTGGCTGGTGGAAGCCTTGTCACCAAAATGGAAGTATACAGGAGCCAGGCAGGTTTCACAAACTTTAGTTTATTCTTTAAGTATCATCTGAAGTCCCAACACCAGAATAGCGTCCCTCCTTTCAGTAGGTTTTCTATCTACTAGGCATGCTATCAATCTAGGGTACGGCATCTTTTCATCTCGGGATGATACTTTCGCAGGGTTTTTTATTGGGAATTTGTCAACAAAAAATCCCATTGAATTTTTTAGGGCAGGTTTAGAAAATAATATATATGGGGTGTGGGTGTAAGGCAATACCTAAACATTTAAAGGGAATGGGGGGTTTGGGGAGTACCCCAAAAATAAAAAAAATAAAAAATTTGATGGTTTTTTTGTAAAAGAATCTGCAGTAAAAAAACAGCGAAAAAACATCCTGCGATGAAATGACATGGAACCCAATCTGGATTCCTCAGTACTCAACATTCCCGACATCACATCATAGACACTGTGCTGGCTGGGATCAAGATACTACAAAACAACTGGCCATTCATTAGAAGTGAACAGAAACAGGACACTTACTATATTCCCTACATGTACACACAGACATGTGAAGCCACACAAGGCCAAAAACAACAGGATTACCTGGCCTCATGGCCTGAGAATGAGGGATGCTAACTTTTTTAATTGGAAAAACAGTCCATGAACCTCACTCCCCCTATAACATGTCTGGCTCATATTGTGACGGCCTGCCAAATGTCCAAGGTTGGTTAGCAATGTGCCAACCTATCAAAATCCTTAGGGTCAGGCTGCCCATGACATAATATGCCAACCAGCCCCTTGTTCTGAACATGATGTAGTTTTACCTTTATCAATACAGGGTTGGTTCCAGGTGGAGCCATCAGATATGGTGAACCCAATATAAAATATAGCCCCTAAGCATTACATATGTAGACAAACCCACTAACCAATCCCTTTCCCTGTAGCTTTTGTAAACTGAGATTGTGTTATGTTGTCATTGATGATGGGTTTGTAGTACATTTTTTGTATGAAATAGTTGAGAGCAGCAACATTGGAATGCTTGTATGCTGTCCCAGCTTTGTTTTGATGATAATAAAGCTGGATTATGCCTTCTACTTTGTCTACTCCATCCTTGAGTCTGGTTTGGATTGACTTTGATTCCTGGGCCTGTTTGGGATTTTCCAACTACCCGCCTTTACACCTTCACAAGCCTTTCTGTTGCAGATGTCTGAAAAATTGCTAACTGACCTAGCGTGATGGACTACATATGGGTTTTGGCGGTCCATTAAAAAGTGGTGGTAATTTCGTTCCCGCCACTTTTACTGCACCGCCAAATTACAATAACAGAAAATGGCACTAATTCCGCAGGCACTAATTCCGCTGGTGGAATTACCGCCAAGATAACCAGTGCTAATTCCGCCAGTGCTAATTCTGCCAGCAGATTTACTGCCTTATTACCGCTGCACTTGTAATAAGCCCCATAGTGCTTAAGGTTGGGCATCCACAGGCCCCATTCAGTTTCATCACTGCATATATTTCACAGATCATTTCTAATTGCATTGCTTTTTCGAAAGGACATTTTTCAGCTACATGTCCACGCTTTTCAAGTTGGTGAATTTTACTGGGAATGGAAACCAGCTACATCTGTAGTTGGATTGTGGTGTGGTGACCATCTAGAGCAATGATATTTTAACCAGAAGCAAAAGGGAAACCTGTTGAAACTGCAGCGATATCTTATTTGCATTTAAGTTCACCAGAGCCTTTTCAATATATTTTCATGATGATGATCAGTTATGTGAGGTTGTCACTTTTAGTAATTATCAATGCTGTTAAATTGTCCACTGATATTTCATCCTTTGTAAGGAGTAACACATCAGTGTTGTCAGGTAAATGTGGTACCCACATAGGGTCCTATGTTCCTTCATGTTCCTCCATTCTGGTGCTGACCATTTCTCTGTTACTTAGAGTTAATATGGCTTTCATGCGCCCACGGGAGGCCGGGCATGGCCAGTGATGGCCCACCAGCCTCAGCCATGGTAGGCCCGAACAAAGTGAGGGCCTTGGCTTGGGCTGTATTCTTCTTTCCAAGACTGGTGCGTTGCCACTGAGCTATCCTCACCGCCCATATAATTCATGCCTCTATCAGACCCTACGCACACATTTTAGAACAATACCTACCCGCCTGTCTAAGTTACTCAGACGACACACAGTTTGCTCTATCCATTTCACAAACCATTGAATCCAACAGCTTAATTGGCCAATGCCTAGCAGACATACAGAAATGTATGTCACAAAACAAAGTATGCCTCAACCTCAGCAAAAGAGAAGTCATGCTCTTTGGCACCCAATACATTTGCAACCTTCCTTTGATATGGCCCACTGACCTAGAGACAGAAGGACAGAACCTGGGAATACTAAAAGACACTACTGCCCTATCCCTTAAACCACATAAAAAAGATTGCCCATAAAAAAAAGAATACCTCCTGCACAACACCAGGAAGATACTCCCCTACTTGGAACTTTGCCAAAAGATCATTATCACCAATGCCCTAATACTCTCCAAACTAGAATACTGCAATTCTCGCTATATGGGTCTGTCCTCGTAAAACCTTGAATCACTCCATATTGTCCAAACTACAGCTTCAAGAGGCATACTAAACCTCAAGTCTCATGACCATATCACTCCACTTAAAGCACTTAACTGGTGACCCACCAAAACGAAAATAGAACAACAAATCCTAGTAGTACCTACAAGACAATCCACTCGTGTAGCCCCTCATGTCGCCAATCATTCCTTCCGCTTGTCATCCCATACAGATACCTACGTTCATCAAATAAGACAAACTAACACCTCTCAATGTTGGCACAAAAAACACAGAGTTAAATCATTTTCTTCCCAACCATATGGATCAAACTGCATGACTACAACTTACAAAAACCCAAATTCAACATATTCAAACAACTATCCAAAGACAGGCACACTGTCAACCTTCAATCGCAAACCTAACAAACCTAACACACTTCCTGCATCAACCTTCATTCAGCATTCAGTTACCACTTTGTCCGCATGACTCCACTACCTCATTCACCTGGACTCCCCCTTTTTCAACTATATAAGCACTTAAGCACCCCAGACTACCCTCCATAATCCCCCCTTTCATCTTGGTTAATACTTTGCATGCCACCCCTTCTCTCCCTCCTTACAACTCCATTTTACTACAGTACCACTAACCTAGACAGGCACTTTCACACTTGGTAAATAGGGTGTATCTCATCATCCAGGCATGGATGGCAACCACGGTCTATGCCTGAATGATGACAAAACTGAGCTCATCATCCTAGGCACTCACCCCAACCTCAAAAAACTTGGCTAAGAATACTCTTCATTTATAATTGATGGCAACCTCATTCAGGTGGCCAAGGAGGTAAAGACACTAGGCTTCTACCTGGACTCTACCCTCTCCTTTTCGAAACAGGTGAATTCCTTGACCTCAACCACAGTTTACACCTGTAAGCTCATTAAAACAGACAAACCCTTTCTCACGGATGACAACTGTATCATTTTGGCCAGAGCCATTATTCTATCTAGGTTGGATTATTGTATTACCTTATACATTGGGGCCAACAAATCCACCATCCACAGGATTCTAATCCTGCAAAACAATACCTTTAGAACGGCTCTAGGTGTGCCTAGAAGATCCCACATATCCATGATAATGCACCAAAATAATTGGTTCTCCGTCCAAAATAAAATTCACCTAAAAGTTGCATCCCTTACAAAGCTTTGAACAATGCAGACCAGAGTTTTCTCACAGACAGATTCCAGAGGAGAATCTCCACTAGACCATTGAGAACAGTTAACACCAACAGCCTTATCATTCCAAGATTTAAGTTGCATAAATCTGGGGGTAGCAGTTTCCCAGTTAGAGCGGCCCAACTTTGGAACTCCCTCCACATCCAATAAGAGAAGATCAGCCCTACCCCAAATTCAGAACCAACTATATAAATTGGTTGATATCTCAGGACAGTTAGCTCCTTACCAGCATGCATTACATGCATCCTTTTGTCATTTTTGTCATGTATGTAGTACGACTTCTCATATGTATCAATTTATTTGACCTTCCATTGCCCTGTACATACATGTTTTTTTTCTGCCCACTTACGATACCTAGGTAACTGCCTGTATATACATCTCTGCTGTTCATGTATGATATCTATGCAAACTTGTAACTTAAGCTTTGCATATTCTGAACTGTTGCGCCCTTTTGCCTCCGGGTTTGGCACGCATTATAAATAAATAAACAAATAAACAAACCATAGAAGTTTTATCACTTCCGTAAAATGTGCTTACTTTCATTCCAACCCTACCTTCCCTCAATCACTCCTCTGCCTGCCCACCCACTCCCAGCTACGTCCTGCACACCTGCTAAGCAATTTTGGAATATACTATCTTGTACCTTCAAAGTAATTGCTTACTAACCCTAATAGAATGTTTTTATTTCCTAGGTGCGATCAGATCACTTTGGTGCCTTGAAGCATTCGTGTGATTTGGCGCCTTCATATACAACACAAATCAAATTTAAACAAATGTTTGTCAGGTCCTTTGCCTCGTTCACTGGGTTGGGTGTCACTTTTATGTCCGTGTACATTTATTGGGTGACTAACCATGCTTCCAAACTGAGACACACAGTCATTGTTGCTTATGTCTGCCCCGTTGAGTGATTTACCTTGAAATTATACCTTGGCAGTATTCTGGCATGTAAAAGGAGTGGCCCGAACTGCTCCATCTCAATGGTAGTATTTCGGTATGTCTGCCCTGCCAGCCGACTCATGGTCTTGTTCATTCCTCTTTCCACTTCCACTAACTCCATCGCCCGACGATTGCAGCTCCTGCTAAATGTGCAGTTCTAACAGTGAGAGCATGGATCTACCTTGTTTACATCCTGTGGAAAATGGAGGTAAAACCCCCACAGTGGACACAGCCATACACATATTGCCGTACATTATGTGGCACATTGTGTGTACATAATGTGGCACATTTCCCTGTGCCACATAATGGTGCACTTTACTGATCTTCACTTTGCACTTGTGTATTAGCGGGGCATATGCATCAGACCTCCGTCTCCAGCCATGTCAGCGAAGATAACAATCGGTGCTCTCCGCACACACCCGAAAAGAGCATATTGGTAAATGTGACTTTTTTTAAGAGTGTGGGCTGCGGCTATAATTGAAAAGTTAATTCAGTGTCGTGAAACTCCCATTTCAGAGCGGGGACTTGCTTGAATACCACAAAGGAATGCTTTAACAATGATTATGAACACATGTACACAATAATGCAAAGCAATGAGAGTACTGTCTCTTTTCATCCGCGCTGGGGACTTGAAGCGAGGTTGTAAGACAATGAGATACCTTGCCTACAGTGAAGGGTGACTCAATGCCTGTGTACTTTCTTCTTGGGACATTCCTGCAGGGGACAAAGGGTACAAGTCCAGGGTACCCAATGGATCAGTATCAGAATGGAACAAGCCTCTGCCTGCCTCGTAGGGGCGGTAAAAGGACCTGCATCTGAGAGCTCCCTTTCTTGGTTCTCCCTGATTTTGGTAACAGAGGTGCTACTTTGGGGAGAGACTAGGGTGACCAGATTTTCAAAAGTAGAAACAGCGACAACTTGTGTCATGCACTACAGACATGTTCATGGTCGCCAGATGCTCTGGCAGATGTGAGAGTATGTGGGATGGGTTAATAGGGAGAGAAGGAAAATGCAAAATCTTGGCCACTGTGGTGGTGATTAAGATGCATGAAGATCTGTAGAGTTGTGGGGTTTGATGTCTGTAGGGTGTATTTTTAAATATATGTGTGTGGGTAGCATAGTTTCTGTAGGGTGTATTTTTAAATATATGTGTGTGGGTAGCATAGTTTCTCTGTATGTAGTATGTTTTGGCGTGAAGAAGAGAATGTAATTGTTGGGGCAAACAATTCACATCGAGGGTAAAGAATAAATCTAGGATGCTAAGGAGCACATTTTTGCAACAAGAAACACAGAAAACACAGAAAAAGGACATCAAAGGGCTGGGAGCCCTAATATATGAGCAAACCGAATGCCTAAGCCCACAGAATGAGTGTTATAACCGATTTTCCTTTATTTCAGCGATTATTTTGTTCTTGTTGCAGAAAACCAGTGTTAAATATGTCAATGACCAAGCGATAAGGCAAGTGCTGTATGTCTTTAAGTATTCTAATGTTAAGCGGCTTCACTTCAACACTACAGCTAAGTCAATGCCTAGTCTGGGATGCTGAGGGAAACCCTTATTGATATATTTTTAGGTCCAGTTCATGTACTCTGGATGACAACCCTTATATAGCACCCCTCTCTTAGAATCCCCCTGACCCCACTGAGCCAAGAAGTATGTCTGTTTTGCAAATTTAAAAGGTTTGTTTGAGAAATACAAACAATATATATATATATATATATATATATATATATATATATATATATATATATATCACACTTCTATAAATAAATTGATAATGGATATTACACTTGTGAATATGAGCAGTAATCAGCAAAAGGTAACTTATGAATAGGAACAGAAGAATAAGGTGGGAAAGAATGCTTTATATGGTTCAAGGAAACACAATGATGAATGAAATGCAGTACAGAAAATAACTTGATATGGCTTCAACAAAAGACAATGTAATCACTTTTCCCCTGGTGGCAATTCACCCCCCCCCCTATATGCAATGCAAGGAGATGGAAGTAACACACACAGTCTTCAGGAATACAATCAAATACAATACGGAATTCAGCCCCCCCCCCCAGCAAGCTTAGAGGAAACAGGCAGAAGTTTGAAACACAGGCCCAAAATGCTTTTAAATGTGATGGCAATGGATGGGAAAATGTGCTAACTGATTTTAATTCCCTCTAGAGATTCAGGGTGAGTGAGAGATGCTTGTTGGTATTAGTTCAGGCTCACTTTAGCAATGCTCTATGAGTTATTACCAGGTTGCCAACAGATTTTTAACAAAGGAAAGAATGGAGCTGCTATTTTGACAAGTGGAGAAATTGAGCCAAAATCGCAAATCGCAGTAAATTTCGCAAGTGTTCGGTTCCAGGTTCGTTGGAAAGCCTAGAATCACAGCTTTAAAATGAAAGTTGAATTTCGTTCCTAGCCCAAACGGTTCCAGAGATACGGACGATTTAATAAAGGTAGATTTTCGGATTTAAAGTAAAACTCAAAATGACAGGTGACAGCTTGCAGCTGCAGAATTGACAGGTGACAGTTGTGCAGCTTTAAAAATGACAGATGACACGATTTCTAGGAGGCAGTTCTACTTAGGTTAAAATAGCTTGAATTAGATTATTTTAACTAAGAGATTGGTTCTGCACAGTTCTGCTAGGTACTCACAATATAAATTTGAAATAGGCCTCGTCACGGATCTGGTCAACACGTCCGGCAGCGGTTCTGTCTGCTCGGCGGGTCAATCAGGCACCGGTTCTGCTCACAGCGATCCGGATCTCTGGTTCTGCTAACAGCGGTCTGGGTCAGCTCTGCTCTGCTGGTCTAGCCTCTCTGGATACAGCGGCCTCTGGTTCTGGATACTGCTCTGCTTCAGGTCTGGATCAAGTGGATTCTGGATGTAACACTGCTTTCTGGGTACTGGCAAAGGTTCTTGGCAAAGAATTCAGACAGCTCGCCCGGCTGTGGAATAGTTTGCAAATGATTTTAAGGATGAAAAGGCCTGCTGAGAAGAGTTCTCAGTTTGTGGGTTTAGGCCCTTGCTTTAAGTTCTGAAGTAAATTTCTGGTCTCTGAAGATTGATGGATATGAAGTCTGGAGTCTCCCGGCAGAGTGTCCCGCAGAAAATGGAATTGAATCCCCTACCTGGGTTTCAGTGGCCCTTTTTATGTGTTTTGAAAATGGGTGTGTGCCTGGGCCTAGCTAAGCCTGCCCCTCTCTACTTGTCATTGGCCCAATTCTCCCCTCTCCCATGATTGGGGGAAGGAAATGGATTGTCATCATGATGAGGTCTGTTTATGGGTCAGAGGATCCTCCCCTGGTCAATTTGCCCACAAATCTATATTTGATTCAAATACATATTTCCCAGATACACAATTTGTTGAAATTACATTTACACATTATATATGGTCCATGTGTGTCCGCCTCTGATCTTCCTGGGGGCTTGCATTCGAAAATGACAACATTTTGCGCTTTTTGACTGGTTTACCAATATCGGACATTTACACATGTGCGCAAGGAGTATGGATATTAATTGATGAAGTGTCAGATTTGTAACATGCAAACATTTGGAGTGAGACCCTAATTTCCGCTAGCAACCCCCCAGAATACACCACAGGGTCCTAACGCCTCTTAAAACGTGCACAGAAAAATCACAAGAATAATGATATTACTTATATAATTTTGACCAGTCCGCACTATGAGTTATCTATCTTTTTAACTTATGCCCTGGTCAAAAAGGGGTGTGGCTTCCCACATCACATGGTGGAAGAACTGGTTTATCCACTTCCCCCAAGCTCAGCTGGCTCTCACAGGCACTTTTCCTCCCACTTCTCCCAAGAGGAAGCCACTTTACGGCCCCCCCAATATAACATTTGCCTGAGTCCATTGTTCAGTTTCCTGCAGTCCCCAGGTAATTCAATCAAAGAGGTGTCACCTCCTTTTTGTGCGGGCAGCAGAATGCAGCCAGGCCTGGGAACACAGCTGTTGATCCAGTTTCAACTCCTGTCGGGGGTAGTTGTCAGGCAGAATTCAGCTAAATGTCACTTTAGTTCCCAGTTTTCTACATTCAAATCCAACTGACATGCAGCTATTTTTTATATATACATTAAATAATTACTTCCTTCAAGTCATTTCAGAATATAGTTTTACATTGTATCCACCTCTTAGCAAGTCTTTCCTTGGCCTGGTTTCAGTTCATTTGTTCAGTTTTACACAAAAGTCTGGTGGTTTTAAAACGCCGGCTTTCTGATAGTGGTGAGCACCGGTACTGCATCCATTTTTGACATTAAGAAAATGAATTCCCCACAGTTCTGGGTTGCTTTTGGCATCCTGTGTCCAGAGGTCGACTGCTGTGTATTGCCTAGAAGAGGGGCTAGCCTGGCATAATGCTGCCCAATGCCCAGAGCTTGCTAAATTCCAATCAACCAAAGAAATCTTCAACTGACTCTGCAATCATGACATCTGTCAACTTTTCCACGGCTGAAGATGTCAAGTGTCCTCGCCTGCAGAGAAATGCCTGTCAGTGGGTTTCATGCCATTCCCAATGAAAGAATGAGTCTGGAGTGTCCAAACTTGGTGGTGGCCCGCAGAGAAGTTCAGTGGTCAAGTTCAAGTTGCCAAAAGTCATCCTGTCATCACTGAAGAATCAAACAATGCCAAACCGAGATCTGACAAAACCCGACATCTGCTTGTCACTGCACCCGTCGTCACCGATGGTTATCGATGAAAACCAAATTACTCATTTTAATCTCTCAGGACTTGTTGAGGTCCACAATGAGTTTTATCTTCGTGAGTCATCCACAGTCGGCATAGCAACCCAACCAAGGAGACCACTGTGAAATACCTTCACTGTTGCCTTTCTGACAATGCGTGGTTCCCGTCTCCTGCTTGACAGCAATGGCCCAGCGAATACTTCTGAAAGGGGGATTCCATCCTCGGAGTGCATCATTGGGTAAAGCTGATGAACTCCACTACTTCACCTTCCAAGGCACCAAAGGTACAGTGATGAGGAGGAGGGTCTTCCATCTTCAGGGATCACTCAAGGGTCTTAGATTCATCGGGGCTCCAGTTTCCCTGTGGCTTCCGAGGTACTTTGGAGTAGTGGGTCCTGCGAAAAGAAAAGCAGACAGGCAGGCAATTACTGGACATTTATGGACTGGACATTGACATCAAAGAAAATCATAACTTACCTTTTATTACAGGTTGCCCAGGTGGGGGGATCTCCACACAGTGTTGCATTGTTACTCTAAACATTATTCTTCCAGTGTTCCAAAGTAATTGTCTAAATTTCTACATTTGTGATTTGAAGTTAAACAATGCTTAGTAATTTTGGTGTGTTATATCACCATTACCAGATGGTGCATTATTGCTGAAGCTGAAGGGGGGAGAGGTATACGTGGTTTCAATCAGGCACACAACCAAGTCTCGCCCATCATGTAGTGCACAAATGAAACCCTTATTTATTTTTATCTATAAATTCAATATTCTGAATGATATACCACTCATATCACACCCTTCTCAAAATATCCCCAAGTTACACTGCACCAGGAATCAGGCTAGTTGTAAAGGTAATTATTTGTTTATTTATTTAGAATTTAAAATCACAATATATTTTCAATAGGTACCAACAATCACCAATGGGTGACACGAACAATGAATAATATCTTTAATGCACTGGGAATCAGGTAATGAACACAAAAAGAATGCAGCACAGAAACGAATACTTTTGGGTTGGTTGGGAACAGATAGCACTATGGTTAGGGGTTCACCATGCAACACCGCTCAACCCACCAATAGGCAATTTTAAATAGATGTGAGGAGAGAGCAGGTACTCAGGAATAACACAGATCAAGCAGAATATCACTCCCACCTTCCCCCCTTGCACAAGAGGAAAATGGAATTGAATTTTCAACTGTCAGGGTGGCTTTGAAATTGGCTGAGCAAAAACACTAAACATGTTAGAAAATGCTTAAATCCTTATAAACTCCTACGGGAGCCACTTTGAACAGATACAGGCAAGCAAAAGCAATGATTTAATCAAAAGAAAACAATTGGAATCTCAAGGTCAAAGCAGGAAATAGTTCAAAGCTATTTACATGTGTAAAACCTTTGCTAACAGTAAATTTGCGGCAAACTTTTACTTTTGCGATTTTTGATATAACGGGTCAACCGCACTGTTTTGCACTGCGGTTTTGAGTTGTGAATGTTGCTGAGGATGTTAGGTACAAGTGGGAAATTTTGCTTCTATCTTAAAAACTGAGGGAGTTAATAGGTTTTTGTGAGAAGGGTTTTTCGAAAATAAAGACACGAATTTGGAGAAGGACTTCAGTTTAGAATCAGAACATATGGCTTGTGCTTTTACTCAAGACTAGAGCGTTCAGGCTAGGCAACCAAGTCGGGACAATGTGAGCTCTGAGTCTGATTCATGACTTCAGTAACAGATCCCCATCACCTTCCCCGGTGGCACCAGTCCAAAGACTCAAAGTGGGATTTATGGATCAGATTTACACAAATAAAAATGACTATGAAAATGGCGCTTTAGAAAGCCCTAAAGATTTTGACACTGTTACTGGCTAGGACAGTAGGGATAGTTCAGAGATTAGAATGGAACAAGATAATGCAAGGTATAGAGTAGTTCTCTAGCATCCTATTAATACTCACAATCCACTGGGATTGAAGATTTTTGGACAGTCACAGTTCTGGTCAATGGATTGGTTCTATCAAGGAAAGACATCAAATCAGGCGCAGGATTGGATCAGCTAGGCCGGTCACCGGAACTGCACAGAATCTGCCCTTCTTGTTTTCTGGATATTTCAAATCAGCAGGATGGCGAGTTCCTCAGCAGGCATTGTGGTAGCAAGCCAGATAGTTTCAGGATGCTTTCTCACACCACAGCCCTTCACTGGGTTGTGAGGATAAGTTTGACGATTGAGGCCTTGCTGAAAATAGTTCAGCTACTGATTGGCCTTGTCCTTGGTATCTGGATCTGGAAGGATGTTAAATGCTGGTTCAGAGTGCTTCGCTGAAATCAGAAGAGTGAGTCCCTATGTGTTGTCAGCTGTCTCTATTTATCCTTTCAAACGACATCACAAAAATGGATGTATGGGCAAGCTTAACTAAACTTGCCCCTGTGGACCGGGATTGGATCAGAGTCTCATCTCCGCCTTGCACACGAGTGATTGGATCCAAGACAGATGATGTCACATTTATGTTTTGGCTTTTACCATCCTTAGAAACCTCCCCTAGCCACTAGTATCAATATCGAATTTTGTCCTAAATACATATTTATACATTTGTAAACCTCTACAAAAATCACATACAGGGATTACATATGTTATGGAGTATCTGTTACTCAAAATCCCACAGCTGTGAGATCTTGTTTCGCCTTTCTGCAGCATTTTGTCCATTTCACCATGAAAACATTTTCAACATTTTCTCCAAAATTTCCACAATTATGTGTGTTTACCATATGAATGTGTGTGTAAAGTTTAACAATTCTAGCCTAAATACAGTTCCCATAAAACCACATATATTGCCATTCCTGTTCCGAATATGCTACACAGCTCCATCACATCTTGAAATGTAGCGCCAAAACTTAAACTAACAAATCTGCCCTTTTTACATTTTTCGCCATTCCTGATAACAAGTTATGAGTCTCTAAAAATTGTTCATTATATGTTCTTAGCAGCAAATGGTCTGCCTTGTGTCTCTCCCTGGAGCTCAAGGAGTAGCCCCCACCTTTGGGAACCTTCTGCAAGGCAAGTTTACGGCCTCATCACACGTCCATTTCCTGGCCTGGAGAATCTGCCATTGCTCAGTCTCTGGCTGCAGACAAAAGTCTGTCCTACCCCGCAATTATCATATGGCAGTGAGTATCTGCTGAGAGGAAGGCCCTCTTCTTGGGAGGAAAAACCTGTTTTTCAACTTCTGGCAGGCCCAGCCAGGGTAATGTATTTATTCTTAGTTTCTTGACTTAAAATCCAGCAGAAAACAAACTTGTTGCATCAGATGACATAGGTAAATTACATTCTCAGATTTAAACCTGTGGAATCAAAAATAACTGAGATCTGTGTTTCTTTCATCAACAATCCTTTTATATTTGCTAATCCGGCAGGCTTTTAGTTTAGATAACTTTAAAGTCTAATCAGGAGAGCCCAGTGTGCTGCACTCAGCTTTTTGACAGGAACTGTCATTCATAGACAATCCAGTTTTGCTGGAAAATGTTTTGCTTTTAACCTTTCAGAACTTTGTACATTCACAATGCTTCCTTAGGTTTAATGAATGTTAGCGCCAAGCCAGATTTTGAGTGTTGAGAAGTGTTATGTACAGGCATTTTGGATTTTTAGCAGCAAAGTAAAGTCAATATAGGCACATTTTGGAGTTTCACTTGCAAAGTGCTGCTGCTCCCTCTGCACTCTATGTTTGCTTGTCATGGAGCCTACTGGCACTTTTTTTGCAGTGTGTGCTCTGTTCCACCACACATGCCCCATGAATGGCAAGTTGTGCAGCCATCTCTTTTTGTGTTGAAAACGCAATTTTGGAGGTTTTGGCATGCACAAGAGTTTTGGTGCCATTGTTGCTGTTTCTTGCACCATAGATAGCAGAGTGATGCCACATAGTATAGCACAGTGGGTCCATACATCCCACAGGGGGCACGATGGGATTCAGGGCAGACATAACGACAGTGTGATATCTGGTAGCCTCTTAGTCTAGTTGATAAGTTAAGTGAGTGGAGAGGTTAATGGGGCAGAATGTTTGTGGAGCAATCGAGTGATTGGCAGTGCTATGGGTATCTGCTCTGTTGAGTGCAGTCTAGCAAGGGGTGCCACGAGGACTCCAAGGTTCTTTCCTCTCTGCTCAACTGGCCATCTGCCAGAAGGGCTGCAAGGAAGGTTCTAGGGAGAAGAAGTGCTTGGGAGACCCAAAGTTCCAGGGGAGAGAACAGGCGATTGCAATATTTTCTCCCGCAGAAATTATGTTGCATTCTCATCAAGAGAATAGTAAAGTATCCTGGGCGACTGAAATATGGGAAGGTTTGCTGGAAAAAACAAGCTTTTGGTTGTGTTACGTATTTGGGATGGATTACCTCAGTTCTCTTTGTTGGAACTAGATTGTGCTATAGGGTGTTGCCACCACTGCCTGTGGTTCTGCAACCACGTCTCTTTGCCTCGAAACTGGCCATGGTGAGCCTTTTTTTCTGGTAAAGGAATGTTAGACCCTTGGTGGGTCATATATTGGTGGTGTGCTTGGAGACCTTAAAAATGCCAGTGATGCACGGTATAAATCACATTAATATAACATAACACAACATATAATATAATATAAAGTAGGTAGAGCCAATACCTTGATATGACAGGTGAGTGATGGATAGGGCTTTGAATTTAATCTGTTTCGCTGCTCAAAACCAGTCACGTGATCTCAATGCTGGAGTAATGTGGCCCCAATGGTTTGACCTTCACAATTTGCCTCGTCACTTTGTTGCATATAAGTTGGAATTGGTGGATAAAGTGTTTTGGAAAACCCTGATACAGGCTGTTGCAGTAGTCAACGCTAGGGGTACCACGCCTCTGGTTGCATCTAACTTTGAATATGTTTCAGCAAGTGCAGGCGGTAATGACATTTCTTGGAAACGTCTAGGATATGGTTGCTGAAGGAAAATATGTTGTCGAGGATGAAGCCTACGTTTTTGGCATTTAGTGAGACCCATTTTGTTGTGACAATCAGTAGACCGTAACAGAACCTCTGATTTTTGCCACATTCAGGCAGAGGAAGTTGTCCACAACACATTTTAGACTTATTGCATAGCACGTGGAGATGTTTTGCGAAGAGGATGTTATGTTCTTCAGTTGGAAGGCCTTTCCGGTTGTCACCTGCATAAATTTATAACAATATGGAGGAGGATTAAATGGTATGCACTAAATGTACCACTAAAAGAGCCAAGGTATACGTACCAAACCCGATGGACTCCCTCTGTGTTTGTGTAGGGGACTTAGCAGTAGTGCCAGATCTTATTTGTCAGACCTGTTCATGCAGGAAAGACATAATTCATTTTAGGGCTGCACCTTAATTTTTTGTAGTGTGTCTCATTGAAAGAAAGTGTTGGTTGACCATTATATAAGGCCACTGATAATTCAAGTGGAAACAGATTGGCTTGGTGTTGCCTAGAGCCGTCAAGAGGTCATCTTTCATTTAGAGAAGAGCATACCTTGTGCTTTTGGACGGTCTGAACCATGATAGACCTGTCATGAAATAGGTTCCTGCTTCCGACATATTCCAGTAGTTGTTGAACAGCTACCAATTCAGTATTTCACACATAAATGACATGTTGGCAATAGGGTTGAAGTTTGGGAGACTGCTGGGGTCTGTAGTCCTGGGGAAATGCTCTGGAACACTAGGAAGGGCTCCTGGTAGGGCAAGTTGTGCTTGGTGTAAGTGTCTATCTGCAATGAATATTAATAGTCTGTTGAATGCTTTTGTCCTTGTTATGGAGGACCAACGCAAGGTAATCAGCACATTTCTGGAACCTGGTGGTAATTAGGCCTATTAAGTTGATTTTTTTAAATACTTTGCAGAATTTGAATACTTCATTGGAATTGTTCAGAACTACAGAGAAAACAGTTGATTGGAAGTATAGATTATTTATAAAGCGAACAATAAGGGATTGTTTCATTCCTGATTTGTAAAAACATTTAATCAATTGAACCAAATAAACAAACAAAAAATAACAGTTGATAAATATGGCTTTCTCTTTGTGTAATGATATCACAGTGAAAGCCTGTATGATGTCTCAATTAGCCTTTTCCTATTTCTCGCCATATGGCCGTGCCCCAGAGGCTGTCATCAAATAGAAAGATGTACACGTTGAACAATAACCCTTCATTCATCAGAGTTTGATATGTTGACTACCCTTTCATCCTTTAATGTCACCTATTACGGCAACACTTAAAACTGTGAGGAATCTTACGTGAACCCCAAATGTGATTTGAGTTATCTTATCAAAGCAGTGAGTAATTTACATTCAAGGTGCCTGAATCACAAATATTGTTCCAGGAATAAGTCTGACTTGGGCTTGAAAAAAGTAGTAATTTACAAATGGGTAAGTCATGATGCCTAATTCTCAAAAAGATGAATGTCTGATTGATGGGTTTCTGCATTCATAGGTTAATGCGCGTGTAACTTGTCCAACATAACATTCCCAGGCTGGTTTTGTGAATTGTCGAATATCAAGGACGTTTCTTAAGGGACAAGAGGTGCACACATACAACAGTGTAACTTTATCTGTATTCAGAAAACTTTGAAGTTGTCTAAGATACATTTGTGACACACATATTACAATTCGACTTTTCAGATGTATGTGATGGATACAAGACTCATGAAAGAGAAACTCCAGCAAGGCAGAAACACATTACTGGGGTGGTTGGTGGTGTTCCTGTTCAGAGGGGAATTCCCTAGTATTTCGTTGCTGGACTTCCCAGGTGGGTGGGAACAGACCGATATGCAAATGGTTAGTTCTCCTCTGTGAAAGGCCCCATGAGCTAAAGCGTGGTTGTAGACCTTACTGAATGACTACTTACCCATTAAACAGTCTAGGTGTCTGTGTTTGTTTTCATTTGAAGGTCTCCCATATCTTTGCTAATGTTGTAAAACGTGGGGTTTCAACATAAATCACAGAAGGTAATCCAGACGTGGAACTCATGCTCACTGTCATTAGAGAGGCACAGCTTCACCTCAACAGGCTGAGAACTGTGTCTGGGGTTGCTGTTGGTACTCTTGCTCAGAAAAGAATTGCCAAGAATGTCGGTGCTGGACTGCCCGTGTAAGGAGGACCAGACTGATATGCAAATAAATAGTTCGTCTCTGTGAAAGGTGCAGTGACCTAAAATGTGGTTTATGTAATAAGGAAATTTACCATGCATTCGTTGCATTATTTTTCTTCATAAACTTCAGGCATGTGTGCAGGCAATTCAACGCATGTTTTGCTCCAGATATTTGCTCAGGACTGAGCACTTTTTCTTTTCTGTGCAGAAATTGTTACCATGCCTGCACTTCCCACATGGGACTGGTAAAAAGTGTAGCATAGCCTCCTATAAGTGATAAGTCTTTTAGGCGTTAGGCCCACTTTGGACTCTTTGCTTGTGAATTCATAATTCTGAAGACTAAACTCCTTTCCAGTTATTGTACACATTCAGAAATAAGCCCCAAGTTTTCCGCATTTATTTTATGCCACTACCTGAGCACTTTATTGATTCATCATGATCCTTAGACAAACTCACCTCCAGTTGCAGACCTCCCTCCTATCAGATGAGCTAGAAACAGAAGATTGTTTTGACTGGGCCCTTGATGGGACCCTATAGAGAGATTGTGGCTATAGAGCAGCATATCATCCATCATGTAATTTAGTGGGTCCATACTCTCCCAGGTTTTCTCCAGTATAGAGTGGTGGCATGGCTTCATCATGCGCACTTTTGCATGGTACTGGCATCTACCATGTCAAATATTGCAGGAGATTAATTTAGTCTTGGTACCTCTCAACACTGCATTCCATTTAGAATAGAATTATTTCCATTGCCTCTCTTAAAAGTGAAATCTTTAGTCTCTCCAATGCTTAGTTTCTAGTTGAGCCATGTGTCTGTACATTTACACTCATAGGGCAGCATAGACCAATGAAATGTAATTCATTAGCCTCCAACACTTCCTTGTATGTGGACATTAATGTTTCTTGACTTACCCCATTTGAGTGGGTTAGTTGGCTGTAACTCAGCAAGTCTGAATGCAGTGTTGGTTCTACTGTATGCCATAATCATCACAGTTTCCCCAGTTTATGTTCTTTCCTTACATGTGAAAGTTGTTAGTAATTGTATTGTAGTATTGTACTAGGCATTTGTATAGCACCTTTCACCATTGGTATGGTCTCAACACGCTATAGGTTGAACGCCCTAGGGGGGCTTAAGTACAAATATGGGAAGTTTGTCAGGGAGTAATAGTGCATGTGTGCAGTTGGTTAGTGCAAAGGTGGGTAGGGATTGGCCAAGTTGAGCAGGCATGTGGGTGGGTGTGGAGAAGAAGCCAGAGATAATGTGAGCGAAACATGTTTGCAGCTAGACCGAATATTCATTCTAATGGCAGATGTGTTGTGCAAAGCATTAGAGGTATGAGAGACATTATGTGAGCAGCCAGACCGAATTTTGTCATGGGGGATTGCTGCATTTTACTGCAAGGGGGTTTGTGCAAAGTATTTGAAGTATGAGAGATATTATGTAAGCAGCTATACCGAATGTCATCGTGTGGAGGTTGCTGCATTCTAGTGCCAGGGTGTTCAGTGAAGTATATGAATCAGGAGAGACATTGGGCCTCATTACGAGCATGGCAGTAGCCGTGCCTGTATGGCAGAAACAGATACCGCCATGCTCGCTACCGGCACCGCCTCCCGCGATTGGCCAATAACCGGCCCATTACGAGATGAATGTGCCGGTAATTGCCATTAGCTTGTGGTGGTATTGCCGGGCTCCTGATCCCCATTCTGCCCCATAGGGCAGAATGGGGGTGGGGAGCATGGTTGCGCAAGCACCGTTGATAATGGTGCCGGCGTAATTACGAGTTATGCTCACGGGTGACACACAGCCCACCAGGTAAGACCTGGTGGGCTGTCAGGAGCCCCCAAGCAGAACTCTTAATGGGGCTGGACGATATGAACGGTGCCGGTGCCTTACCGGCACCGTTCATACCGTCCGTGCCAGGGTCCGAATGCGGTCCATTATGGGAGCAGCAAGACCATATTTTACTGTGGGGCATTGCTGTATTCTAGTGCCAGCGGTATTGTGCAGAGTATTTGAAGTATGAGAGACTTTATGTGAGCAGCTAGACCAAATTTCATTGTGGGGGGTAGCTGCATTCTAGTGCCAGGGGTGTTGAGCGTAGTATTTGAATCAGGAGAGCTATTATGTGTGCAGCTAGATCTAATTCCATCATGGGGGATAGCTGCATTCTAGTTCCAGGAGTATTGTGTACAGGTATTTGATTTAAGAGAGACATTATGTGAGCAGCTAGACACTGACTTTCATTGTGGGGGATAACTTTATTCCAGTGCCAAAGGTGATGAGTGAAATATGTGAACCAGGGAAGACATTAAGTGAGCAGGTAGGCCGAATTGTATCGTGGGGGATAGTGCATTCCAGTGCCAGAGGTGTTGAGCGTGGAATGTGAAGGAGGAGGCATTATGTGAGCAGATAGGCCCATAGGAATGCCCCTAGGATCAAGCAGCTAATACAACTAAAGTACCACTAGTTCAGCATCTGATACACCTGATAAGCACCTAGGTTCGGACAATACACCTGAAGATGCATCTAGATTGACCATATAACACATCTAGAATGCACCTGGAGTCAAAGAGTTAATACTTCTGAGAAAGCACCTGGACTCAGATGTTCAGTCATCCAAATCCTACAGACAGAGAGAGAGTGAGCTTTAACCTTCAATGCATTACGATTCATGCATACTATGAGCTGGCCATGAATGGGAAGGGCTGTACCAAATGGTTTGAAGAGCAGGTTCTCCTATTTCACCCTTGTTGGGAGGCAGATTAATAAGTCATCCATAGCTTCTGCCCTTCTACCACATCAATACTGTAAAGGTAAGAGAAGTTAGTCACTGAGACAGCTGTTTCACCCTTGCCCTCCACAGGTACAGCAGGGCTTGGGAACATGGCGAGCTGAAGAAGGCAAATGCATTCAAATCAACGTTGTAACAGTAAAAGCACTTGCATTAGACACAAAGCAAATATGTACTCCACAAGAAGAACAATAGGTAATATATGCATTTAGACATGAAGAAAACTAGCATAGCATCTACAAGACATGAAGAACACTAACATGACCAATGTATATTGTGAATGCAACATGAACAACACCTGTATATAGATCAGTAACATGGAAACATGAATATAGTTGGGCAGCCATCTTTGTCAAGATAGAAGACTCAGCATGTCTCTGAATGGGCACAGGCCCTAATATCTCAAAAGAGCCCTAACGGCTAAATCCATGAAAATACATATCCGCACAGAGCTCAGACAGCAGCTTGCAACTGGTGCCAAGGTTACGAGGAAAACAGGGAGGATGGAACAATAGAACTAAGGCACATGATAGCAATTCCCAATATGCTAGTAGTATACTCCCAGATTGATTAACATTGCATAAGAGCACAACCAGCCCTTGCTAGCCAGGTGCAGTAAAACAGTAAGCCAAAAGACTCCATGGAGAATAACCCAGGAGTGTCTCCAGTGGCAACAGAAAATGTGACAGACACTTTGATATTAGCTGAAATCCTATCAAATATAAGGTAATTCCATTTCATTCACACTCCAGAGATAGAAAACAGAAGTATACAAAAGCCAGGCAGGTTTCACAAACTTTAGTGTATTCTTCAAGTATCATCCGAAGTCCCACCAGCAGCACAGCATCCCTCCTTTCAGTAGGCTCTCTACCTATCAGTCATCCTTCCAATCTTGATCCCTCACTAATCAACATTCCCTACATTACATCATAGGCACTGTGTTGGCTGCGATCAAGATACTACACACCTCCCTCCTATTAAAACAACATTAATACAAAACAAGTGTTTGAATCTCTCAGGCCTGCTGATCGACATGTGCAGCCTATCGTCGCCACATCTCAGACCATTGTCACTTGCAAAATCCTTTTTCTCATCCACTTGCTCATTCACAGTTACCATCCTCTTTTTTTGTCACTTTTACAACTCTGTTATTGTTCCAAAATCTACCATCATCTGTTCTCATTGAATTATGCAAAACGTCCACTACCTCACATGGTGAGGACCACTTCAGAAGACCTTGCCTCAATGGACCAGGCAGTTTAATCCTGACATAGTCTCCTTCTTTTATGTCTTATTCTTATACTGACTTCATCTCATCGTACCTCCATGTGTTCTTCATTTGCTTTTCTTGCATTCTCTCCCTCACCTATTGCACACTCTCCCAAATCTGTCTTGCTTGCCCTATCCATGGAGGACTCCATTTGTAGTTGGGTTTTCTCCCTCTACACAACTGAAATGGTGATACTCCAGTCATTGTGTGTGGCTAGAATCTCTCCGCCACCATCCTGCTCATCACAACAACCTTCCACTCTTCACCATTCACCCATGCTCACCTAATGCAGTCTTTGATCACTTTATTGAAGCATTCTGCCACCCCATTAGTTTGAGGGTGATAAATCATGGTCACCTTATGTTGCATACCATTTCTCATGAAATAATCACTAATTTCTTTAGATTTAACTCAAACTTTGTTGTCAGTGAACAGTTCCATCGGGTACCCTTCTCTCCTAAACACATCTTCCATGAAAGTGATAACATTTCTAGTCATAATAGACTTTGTGATCTTCACCTCTACCCATTTGGATAATATTTCAGTCAACACAATGCAATATTTGTCCACACCTTTGCCATGAATGGGTCCAACAGCATCCATGCCTACTCTTTCTCATGGCATGCACGGAACTCTAACTAGTGACATAGGACTTTCTCTTGGCAAGAGATTTGTTGCACTTAAACAGCAAGGCACACAGTCACTTACTGTCCTTTCTCGTTGTAAATCACAACCCGCCACTAGAATTCAGCTCTCAATGCATGTTTTGTTTTCGTGATACCCTGGTGTCCCTCATGGGCTGTTTCATTTATCCTGTTCGTCATGTCAGTAGGTGGAATTACCCGATCATCCCCCCATGACAAAACCTCTTTCCACATGTAGTTACTCACTCAATTTACAAAGTCCTTCTTAGTTGGTTCCACCAACTATCTCCTTTTTCACTTCTTCACCTCTCTCCAAAGTTTCTTTTCCTTTATTAAGAATTCTATCTCCTTCCATACTCCTTTCCCACTCGGCACTCATTATCATCTTGGGCTCAACATATAACACACATTCATCCTCTTACATGCGCTCACTTTCATCTTCGCCATCCACTCCAATTTGAGATAAACAGCCCGCTGGTATATTCTTCTTTCCTGTTACTTAGTCTACATCTAATCGATTTTCTTGCAGTGTAATAACCCTTCTCCATAAAGCGAGGATACACCGTCCAGACTCTTTTTCCGTTATGTCTCTCTCAAAGGCTTGTGATCAGTACCTATGATGAAATCAGTTCCCCATAGACATCTTCTAAATTTCTCAATTCCCCACTTGACAGCAAGAAGTTCTTTTTCAAAGGTAGAGTAATTAACTTCTGCTCTTCTTAACAAACGTGATGCAATAGCAATGGCAAACTCCTTGTTGTCTTCGATCTTCGTGAACACTGTACCTAGTTCTGTGTTAGTGGCATCCATTGTAAGTATCGATTTTCTAGTTAGTTTGAACTCTTTAAGAGATGGCATGCATTCTAAAGCAGCTTTGATATCAATACATTCTTGCGCACACTCTGAGTTCCATATGAATTGAGAGTTATTTTTAAGAAGGCTCATATTTACCGTCATGCTAGCAATGTTAGGAATATGTCTCGAATAATACTCTGCCATGCTTAGGAATGTATGCACTGAATCCTTATTCTTTGGTTGAAGAGAATTCTTTATGTTGTTGTCAAGTTTCTTCTTTACACTAACTCCATCGCCCGACACAGTGTGTCCTACATACGCAATCTTAATTTGATTAATTTTGCAGTTTTCCTTGCAGAGTGTTATGCCTTTTTTTATCAGGATTTTCATCACCTTGTCTAGTCTCTGAAAGTGCTTTTATTGGTCTGGTCCATATCACCCCCTCGACATCCTTAAAGATATCATACATGATCCTTTGAAACATGGAGGCAGCTGAGACAAGGGCAAAGGGCGTTCTCATGAATTTAAATAATTATTCTGGTGTCAAAAATGCTGTAAATTGTTTAGATTCATGGTGTGAGTTGACTTAATGGTAGGCCGCCGTTAGACCCCATGAAGAAAATATTTTTGCCCCATTCATGGTTGATAAGGTTTCCAAGATTTTGGGAAGAGGGTTGCAGTGCAGTATTATGCACTTATTGAGTGCACAGAGCTCTACACATAATCTCAATTTTCCATTGGGTTTAGTCACAACCACAAGAGGTGAAACCCTGCTTCATGAACCCTGCTTCATGACCTAATTCTTTCTATGATGGAATTTTCTTCCAACTTCTTCATTTTTTACTTGTAGAGCCAAAGGGATTGTCCTTACTTTTTGAACAATTGGTTCAGCATCCGGCACAAGATGTATCTTGTGAACAAATTCCTTAGGGCAACCCGGATTATCATTGAATATTTGATTCTGTAACTCTTCTTTGTCAACTTGTAGTACACACTCCTCCTAATTAGGACTACGTTTGTTTTTTAGTCTTTGCTGCTGTAACCAGCTATGAAAAGACATTGGTCCTCATTACACGGTAGGCGGTAAGGGATAAACGATGCCGGTAAAGGATTACCGGCATCGCTAACCACTCCTGCCAATTACGATTAGTCTACCCGCTATTAGCGGCACCGCTAACAACAGTGCCTCTAATAGTGGCAAGCTCGCGGGCGCACAACCCCTCTTGTCAGCAATAGCAGCATGGCGGAAATAGGAGTCCAAATAGGAGCGGATATGCTAATAGAGGCATGGAGCAGGCCCAAAAAGCCCATACCGGCATGGCCGAAATACCGACATCGCGAACCTCCCGTTAAGGGACATGTGCAGTGTTCCCAACTGCCACAGGTGGCCACAATCAGCACAGGTGGAGGCAATGGACACTGGGCCAGCACAAAAGGAGCAAACCACACCCCTTCCCACACCCATTCACACACCAAAATGATTCCAATACTAGCAGCATTGCATGGGCTGTAGGACATGATTGCATTGCAGGACCAACAAAAACAGGCAGCACAGAGGAGACGCAGGAGGAGGAGGCCGAGACAGGCCCAGCAAGCCCACCAGTGCACCTAGGCATACCACAGAGGCAGCCGCCAATCCCCAGGATCAGAGCCAGTCCATTCAACCTAACCCCTGAGCAGATACACACCCTGTACCGTCTGGACCGGGATACCATCACCACCATTGTGGACATGATACACAACGGCATTGTCAGCCTCATAGACATCCATACTGCCATCCCCCCTCTAATGAAGGTGGTTACTGTGCTCCACTTCCTGGCCACAGGCACCTACCAGAATACGCTAGGGCAGATGCCCTCCTGAAGAACAAAAAAGAACACATATCCCTGCCACGGACTGCCCAGGAGATCTCCAACACCAAAGTTGGCTTCTATTCACTGGCAGGCATCCCAAGTTGCATCGGGCCATCGAGTGTACCCATGTGGAATTGGTGGTCCCACATGCCAATGAGGCAGTCTACCGAAACAGAAAGCAATACCACTCCATCAACGTCCAAATGGTATGTGACTCTAACAAGATAATCACACATTGCTGTGCCTGATATCCCGGATCAACCCATGATTCAATGGTCCTGTGGAATTCAACAATACCACACTACATGGAGCGACATGCTGGACAACATTGTGGCTACTTGGTGAGTAGGAGGGCAAGCACATGGCAGTGTGATGTGGTGTGTGATGGGGAGAGATGCATACTCCAACTGGGTGTGATTGGGGGGATGCATACTCCAACTGGGTGTGATTGGGGGGAGATGTATACTCCAACTGGGTGTGGTGGGGGGGGAGATGCATACTCCATCTGGGTGTGATTGGGGGGATGCATACTCCAACTGGGTGTGATTGGGGGGGAGATGTATACTCCAACTGGGTGTGGTTGGGGGGGAGATGCATACTCCAACTAGGTGTGATTGTGGGGGAGATGCATACTCCAACTGGGTGTGATTGGGGGGATGCATACTCCAACTGGGTGTGATTGGGGGGGAGATGTATACTCCAACTGGGTGTGATAAGGGGGGAGAGATGCATACTCCAACTAGGTGTGATTGTGGGGGAGATGCATACTCCAACTGGGTGTGATTGGGGGGGTATGCATACTCCAACTGGGTGTGAACAGTTGTCAGGATAAACAATGAACATACGTATTTACACCACTGTCCACTGAGGCAGCCCACAATGGACCTGACACATGAAAACCACATGCAAGTAGTAGGCTGCACAAGAATTAAATTAATCCATTACCCCAAACATGCCATATCCATCCACATGCACATTGCACATCAGACCATACCCTCGATAACCCAATGCAGCTACATGCAGCCAAAATGGACATTGGAAATGTATGCTGAACAGCTTCACAACGATATGCGCCCTTGAGTGCATACCAAGGGATCTTCTGGAGCCATTGTACTGCTCCACACCCGTACACCACTATTGAAGTGCTGCATAAAAGCATGGGGACATCAACTTCTGAATGGCAGTACACTAGTAGTGTGGTACAAACGGTGCCAGGACCAAGAGACACAAACTACTTGACCTCACCCAGTACATGGCAATAACTGCCATAGGCATGCACGGTGCATGTCCAGTTGCAAGGACTACCTCACCTTCCCACATTGCAGTTACTTTGATTCCCTCCATGCATGCAGGGATTTGTGGATGTCATTGACAATGCAAAGTGTATTTGTGTTATATGTACAGGTTCCACTTGATGTAAACACTTACACATACCCATTGCTGCACCCATGCAGGTGATGCTGGCTATCCCCTGAACAGGTGGCTCCTTACCCCTGTACGGAACCCACAGAACAGGCACGAAGAGGAATACAATCGTGCACATACCAGTACCCGTGTTGTAATTGAGCAGACTTTTGGCCTTTTGAAGACACGGTTCCGGTGCCTCAGCAGGTCGGGTGGGGCACTCCTGTACGGGCATGAGAAGGTGGCCAAGATCACCATAGCAAGTGTCATTCTGCACAATATGTGTATCAGACGGAATGTGCCAATGCCCCCTGACATTGAACTGCAACCACCTGCTGAGGATGATGATGGGGATGACGAGGGAGGAGACGGGGCTGCAGGTCATGCAGGTGGCGATGCCCAGGAGGGACGTGCTGTGCGCCAGCATCTGATCGACCAAATGTTCTGATACACATGGATGAACTTTGTTCAATGGATGTGCGTATTTGGGCACTGGGTTTTGTGGTGAAATGTACACTGTGCCCTGTCCACCAGTAAAGCAAACATGCAAAATGAAAATGTCCACTCCTGTGATTTCTCATGTCACCAGTGTGTATTATGTATTTTAAGAAAAAGAAGTGCATGGACCCAACTAGGCAAACACCCTTTCCACCTGCCCCCACAACATTCCCAAAACACCCTTTCCCCCATCCCCCGACAACACTCCCATGAATGGCTTGTACATCAGTGCTGCATAGCTGTACATATGTCAGCAACATTTGGCTGGCCCTAGTTCCCATCCCCACTGCCACCATTGGGGGGTTGAGAGGTTGTGCGCCTCATAGCCCGCAAGGACCTGCACCGGGGGCTGGTCTGCCTTGAGCTGGCAGAAGAGGAGGTGCACAGTTGGTCCGGTGCCGGTGGGGGGTTCTGCCTGTCCATCGCGTCTGCTATGCATGTGAGGACCTGCCTCACAAGTGACATTTCCTCACTTAACCTGTTGGCGCTGGCTTCTATAGCTTGTCTGATGTCCCTTGCATGCTCCCTGCACTCCTCCCTCGCAAGTGCTGACTCATCTACATGCTGGCCAACCAGCGCAGTGATGTCCTCCTGCCGCTGACTGATGATGGCCATGTCATGGCCTCTGTGTCTGCGTTGTGGGGTGGGTGCCACACCTTGTTGTATAGGTCCAGCATCAGGTGATGACACCGGTGGACTCCAGAACCCTGCCACTATTTCATCCCCAGACTGGCCATGGCTGCTGGAATGTGATGTGGGGCATATGCTTGGTTGTTTAGACTGCTGGGGGCTGAGTGTATGTTGTTGAATGGGCGAGTTACAAGTGTCTTCCACATCGGACAAGGGTGCCGTGGCAGCTGCCTCGCCGATGGAACTATTGGCAGCAGACAGTGTCCCTTCCGCGGGTGGATCGTGCGTGGGGGAGGATTTCTGGAGTGGGTGCTGCAATTGGTTCAGGCTTACGTTCACGTCTTGGTGACGTGGGTGGCTTGGTGGGTTTGGCCCTCTGCGGAGTGCACTCTTTCCTGTGCCCCTCGACTTGCTGGCCATGGTGCCTGATTCCTTTCCCCTGGGTTGTTTCTTAGCGGGGGGGCCTGCGTCGCAGTGTCCTGCTCATCGTTGTCAGTTTGTGAGCCTGTGGAGGACAAAGAGAAGGATGGCATTGGTGATTGTACAACGTGCTTCATGCAGATGTTGTTGTTCATGCTGTTCTATGCATTCAGACTTCATGTTTGGCCTTACAGTTCGTAAGACTGTTGGGTGGGTCATTCATGCATGAGTCTGGGTGACACGTGTCTGTGGTGCTGCATGCATGTGTGTGTGTTGGGATGTGAACCGCATATGGGCAGGGTTGTGTGCATGTATGTTTGATGGCCACTTCCATGAGATGATTTAGGGCTCACATTTGGGGAATTACCTCATCTTTCAGAGTGCAGTGTTTTGTGTGGACACTCACCTCCATCTGACGATGTCGGCACACTGCGCTCTATTTCGCCTACTCCCTCAATTGATTCAACCCCAATGCTGGTTGCACAGGTCTCCTCCCACTCCATTAGTTTTATTGGGGATCCTCGACCACCTCCTGTGCCCATGGTCAGGCTCCGGTTGGCAGCCAGGATGCTGCGTACACGGAGGCGTAGATCGTCCCACTGCTTCCTGACATCTTTCACAGTGCAGGGGGGTGGAGCCCACCGCACTGAGTTTACGGGCCACCTCTGCCCAGATCTCCTTCTTCTTGATTAGGGTGTGACGTTGCATGTCATTGATGAACACCACCTCTGCGTTGGCAGCAAGCGTGTCAGTTAGCATTTTGAGCTCTTCATTCGAAAAGTGTTCTTTGCGCTGCCGGTCTGCTCCTTTTTTATTGCCTTGGGCATTGTCAGTGGGTCTGTGAAAGATTTTGGAAGGCTCTATTGTGGCTGCAGGTCCTGGGAGCAGAGGATGGCAATGGATTGTGTTTTTAAAGATGGCCGCCGTGCTATTTCCCGTTCTTGTGCGATGACGCTATTTCCGGTTCCGCTTATTTACCTTGACCTCTAATAGCAGTCACCGCTAATGCCGTGTTGTGGGAGGGCGGAAGTGCTATCAGCGCTTTCCTCGGTGCCGCTAAGGGCCTTTACAGGGCCTTTAGCGGCATGGCGGTAGGGTCCTTACCGGCATGGCACTAAGCTCGTGCCCGCGTACTCGTGATGCCACGTTATTAGCGGCCAGCGTCCTACACGGACACGTTATTAGCGCCATGCCGGTAAGGGCTGTGACTTACCGCCTACCGTGTAATCAGGCCCATTGACCCCCTTTCTGTAACATAAACATTCCCTGCAGCTGTTCTTTCTTTAAATTTTAACAAGGCCTTGAACCATCCAATGAAATCTATACTTACGCCACCACAGGCTCACGGATTGATGTCAACCTTCCGAAACTTCTTGCTTGGTAATGTTTTTTTCAATTATTCTTATTGGTAGTAGAGTGTATTTTGCCCCAGAGTCTATCATCATCTCTATCTTCTCACTGTTAATGGTTATGCAGTCTCTCGGACTCTTCATCATCAATGGCTAATACAGCTTCTTCAGAACCATAGTACAAGTCATCAACTGTACTGATGTCATCAGAACGGTGAGCATTTTGTGAGGTGATCTTTCCTTTTGCATTACTGGCATCTCACATTGAGAGCTGGGCATGTGGTACTATTGGCAAGATGACCGGTAGTTCTGCCTCTGAATTAAAAAATCTGGAATTTTAGATTTTTCTTAGTATTGAAATTACTTTTGTTCATATGACTGGGCTTGGGTTTCGTTGAAGGTGTTACCTTACTTCCAGAGATGGCAGCTGTTGTCTCAGCACTTTTACTAGGGTTCTTTTCTTCAGTTAATTTGATCTGGTTAACCTTGGCTTCAAGTATCTTTACATATGTATTTGCCTGCTCTACTTTTTAGCTATATGTAAAACCTCATCAAGTGGTGGGTCACTCTTGGACCATAGCTGTTCTCTTATTTTGGCGTCATTAAACTGGTTTCGCAAACATTCTGCCATCGTCAGTCCGAAATTGAATATTCTCGCCAACTCTCTCAGTCTGTGATGAATGCTTCCACTGTTTCCCCTTCAATTTGAGATCTCGTACCGAATGTATACTGTTCTAGTATAATGCTCACTTTACACTCATAATGTTTATCAAGTTTTGCTATGCACCTTTTATATTCATTGAGATTTTATCACGTTTCTTGTCCGGGATGCCTAAGCAATGCATAAGTAAGGATTTCTTTCGTTCAGCACCATAGCTGTTCCCACACACAGCCGATGTGTAATGTTCAAAGAATTTTTTTCAGCATTTCCACGGTACTAGCGAGTCACCTGGTGTAGGCATAAAAGTAATTGGTGGTGCAATGTTTTGCATGTCTAGAAGTGGGGGCTGCCCATCACCCGAAGCAATTTCCTTCTCGCTTGGGTAATAGAATTTTATAGTGTATAAATTATTGTGTTTCTATATAGAGTTAAATCCAGTTTTACTTTTCTCTGCTATAACTGACATTCATACATATTTGTATATGTGCATCCACTGTATGAAGGTTTTTGCAGCTCTCTTACTAATTCCTTATGCTTTCTCATTAAACACAGAGCAAACAATGGATTCCCTTTCTCTGTGTAGAGGATGGAATACTGAGCGCTTGGTTTCCTTTATTGTATGTCATAGTTGCTGGGTGGAAATCAGAGAGGCCGGAGCATAATCAGTTGCTGGGCAGAATAGGCCTGGAATGAGGGGCACAGTTTTTTTTTCCAAGCCCTGAAGACACCCTTAGTGCTAACGGCTTCACTAGCATACACAGGCAGAGATTAGTGCTGTAAGGATTTCTCTTTTCTAATTGTGCTGTAGTTTTGTAGCATTTTAAAGCACTTGAGCCCCACAGCTGTGACATGCATTATGTACGTGAAGGGAATGCTGCACTCTTACTTTCTTTTATTTTTTGAGGAATCCACAGGATTCTTGATGCTTTTTTCGGGTGTGGGTGGCTGGTGGAAGCCTTGTCACCAAAATGGAAGTATACAGGAGCCAGGCAGGTTTCACAAACTTTAGTTTATTCTTTAAGTATCATCTGAAGTCCCAACACCAGAATAGCGTCCCTCCTTTCAGTAGGTTTTCTATCTACTAGGCATGCTATCAATCTAGGGTACGGCATCTTTTCATCTCGGGATGATACTTTCGCAGGGTTTTTTATTGGGAATTTGTCAACAAAAAATCCCATTGAATTTTTTAGGGCAGGTTTAGAAAATAATATATATCGGGTGTGGGTGTAAGGCAATACCTAAACATTTAAAGGGAATGGGGGGTTTGGGGAGTACCCCAAAAATAAAAAAAATAAAAAATTTGATGGTTTTTTTGTAAAAGAATCTGCAGTAAAAAAACAGCGAAAAAACATCCTGCGATGAAATGACATGGAACCCAATCTGGATTCCTCAGTACTCAACATTCCCGACATCACATCATAGACACTGTGCTGGCTGGGATCAAGATACTACAAAACAACTGGCCATTCATTAGAAGTGAACAGAAACAGGACACTTACTATATTCCCTACATGTACACACAGACATGTGAAGGCCAAAAACAACAGGATTACCTGGCCTCATGGCCTGAGAATGAGGGATGCTAACTTTTTTAATTGGAAAAACAGTCCATGAACCTCACTCCCCCTATAACATGTCTGGCTCATATTGTGACGGCCTGCCAAATGTCCAAGGTTGGTTAGCAATGTGCCAACCTATCAAAATCCTTAGGGTCAGGCTGCCCATGACATAATATGCCAACCAGCCCCTTGTTCTGAACATGATGTAGTTTTACCTTTATCAATACAGGGTTGGTTCCAGGTGGAGCCATCAGATATGGTGAACCCAATATAAAATATAGCCCCTAAGCATTACATATGTAGACAAACCCACTAACCAATCCCTTTCCCTGTAGCTTTTGTAAACTGAGATTGTGTTATGTTGTCATTGATGATGGGTTTGTAGTACATTTTTTGTATGAAATAGTTGAGAGCAGCAACATTGGAATGCTTGTATGCTGTCCCAGCTTTGTTTTGATGATAATAAAGCTGGATTATGCCTTCTACTTTGTCTACTCCATCCTTGAGTCTGGTTTGGATTGACTTTGATTCCTGGGCCTGTTTGGGATTTTCCAACTACCCGCCTTTACACCTTCACAAGCCTTTCTGTTGCAGATGTCTGAAAAATTGCTAACTGACCTAGCGTGATGGACTACATATGGGTTTTGGCGGTCCATTAAAAAGTGGTGGTAATTTCGTTCCCGCCACTTTTACTGCACCGCCAAATTACAATAACAGAAAATGGCACTAATTCCGCAGGCACTAATTCCGCTGGTGGAATTACCGCCAAGATAACCAGTGCTAATTCCGCCAGTGCTAATTCTGCCAGCAGATTTACTGCCTTATTACCGCTGCACTTGTAATAAGCCCCATAGTGCTTAAGGTTGGGCATCCACAGGCCCCATTCAGTTTCATCACTGCATATATTTCACAGATCATTTCTAATTGCATTGCTTTTTCGAAAGGACATTTTTCAGCTACATGTCCACGCTTTTCAAGTTGGTGAATTTTACTGGGAATGGAAACCAGCTACATCTGTAGTTGGATTGTGGTGTGGTGACCATCTAGAGCAATGATATTTTAACCAGAAGCAAAAGGGAAACCTGTTGAAACTGCAGCGATATCTTATTTGCATTTAAGTTCACCAGAGCCTTTTCAATATATTTTCATGATGATGATCAGTTATGTGAGGTTGTCACTTTTAGTAATTATCAATGCTGTTAAATTGTCCACTGATATTTCATCCTTTGTAAGGAGTAACACATCAGTGTTGTCAGGTAAATGTGGTACCCACATAGGGTCCTATGTTCCTTCATGTTCCTCCATTCTGGTGCTGACCATTTCTCTGTTACTTAGAGTTAATATGGCTTTCATGCGCCCACGGGAGGCCGGGCATGGCCAGTGATGGCCCACCAGCCTCAGCCATGGTAGGCCCGAACAAAGTGAGGGCCTTGGCTTGGGCTGTATTCTTCTTTCCAAGACTGGTGCGTTGCCACTGAGCTATCCTCACCGCCCATATAATTCATGCCTCTATCAGACCCTACGCACACATTTTAGAACGATACCTACCCGCCTGTCTAGGTTACTCAGACGACACACAGTTTGCTCTATCCATTTCACAAACCATTGAATCCAACAGCTTAATTGGCCAATGCCTAGCAGACATACAGAAATGTATGTCACAAAACAAAGTATGCCTCAACCTCAGCAAAAGAGAAGTCATGCTCTTTGGCACCCAATACATTTGCAACCTTCCTTTGATATGGCCCACTGACCTAGAGACAGAAGGACAGAACCTGGGAATACTAAAAGACACTACTGCCCTATCCCTTAAACCACATAAAAAAGATTGCCCATAAAAAAAGAATACCTCCTGCACAACACCAGGAAGATACTCCCCTACTTGGAACTTTGCCAAAAGATCATTATCACCAATGCCCTAATACTCTCCAAACTAGAATACTGCAATTCTCGCTATATGGGTCTGTCCTCGTAAAACCTTGAATCACTCCATATTGTCCAAACTACAGCTTCAAGAGGCATACTAAACCTCAAGTCTCATGACCATATCACTCCACTTAAAGCACTTAACTGGTGACCCACCAAAACGAAAATAGAACAACAAATCCTAGTAGTACCTACAAGACAATCCACTCGTGTAGCCCCTCATGTCGCCAATCATTCCTTCCGCTTGTCATCCCATACAGATACCTACGTTCATCAAATAAGACAAACTAACACCTCTCAATGTTGGCACAAAAAACACAGAGTTAAATCATTTTCTTCCCAACCATATGGATCAAACTGCATGACTACAACTTACAAAAACCCAAATTCAACATATTCAAACAACTATCCAAAGACAGGCACACTGTCAACCTTCAATCGCAAACCTAACAAACCCAACACACTTCCTGCATCAACCTTCATTCAGCATTCAGTTACCACTTTGTCCGCATGACTCCACTACCTCATTCACCTGGACTCCCCCTTTTTCAACTATATAAGCACTTAAGCACCCCAGACTACCCTCCATAATCCCCCCTTTCATCTTGGTTAATACTTTGCATGCCACCCCTTCTCTCCCTCCTTACAACTCCATTTTACTACAGTACCACTAACCTAGACAGGCACTTTCACACTTGGTAAATAGGGTGTATCTCATCATCCAGGCATGGATGGCAACCACGGTCTATGCCTGAATGATGACAAAACTGAGCTCATCATCCTAGGCACTCACCCCAACCTCAAAAAACTTGGCTAAGAATACTCTTCATTTATAATTGATGGCAACCTCATTCAGGTGGCCAAGGAGGTAAAGACACTAGGCTTCTACCTGGACTCTACCCTCTCCTTTTCGAAACAGGTGAATTCCTTGACCTCAACCACAGCTTACACCTGTAAGCTCATTAAAACAGACAAACCCTTTCTCACGGATGACAACTGTATCATTTTGGCCAGAGCCATTATTCTATCTAGGTTGGATTATTGTATTACCTTATACATTGGGGCCAACAAATCCACCATCCACAGGATTCTAATCCTGCAAAACAATACCTTTAGAACGGCTCTAGGTGTGCCTAGAAGATCCCACATATCCATGATAATGCACCAAAATAATTGGTTCTCCGTCCAAAATAAAATTCACCTAAAAGTTGCATCCCTTACAAAGCTTTGAACAATGCAGACCAGAGTTTTCTCACAGACAGATTCCAGAGGAGAATCTCCACTAGACCATTGAGAACAGTTAACACCAACAGCCTTATCATTCCAAGATTTAAGTTGCATAAATCTGGGGGTAGCAGTTTCCCAGTTAGAGCGGCCCAACTTTGGAACTCCCTCCACATCCAATAAGAGAAGATCAGCCCTACCCCAAATTCAGAACCAACTATATAAATTGGTTGATATCTCAGGACAGTTAGCTCCTTACCAGCATGCATTACATGCATCCTTTTGTCATTTTTGTCATGTATGTAGTACGACTTCTCATATGTATCAATTTATTTGACCTTCCATTGCCCTGTACATACATGTTTTTTTTCTGCCCACTTACGATACCTAGGTAACTGCCTGTATATACATCTCTGCTGTTCATGTATGATATCTATGCAAACTTGTAACTTAAGCTTTGCATATTCTGAACTGTTGCGCCCTTTTGCCTCCGGGTTTGGCACGCATTATAAATAAATAAACAAATAAACAAACCATAGAAGTTTTATCACTTCCGTAAAATGTGCTTACTTTCATTCCAACCCTACCTTCCCTCAATCACTCCTCTGCCTGCCCACCCACTCCCAGCTACGTCCTGCACACCTGCTAAGCAATTTTGGAATATACTATCTTGTACCTTCAAAGTAATTGCTTACTAACCCTAATAGAATGTTTTTATTTCCTAGGTGCGATCAGATCACTTTGGTGCCTTGAAGCATTCGTGTGATTTGGCGCCTTCATATACAACACAAATCAAATTTAAACAAATGTTTGTCAGGTCCTTTGCCTCGTTCACTGGGTTGGGTGTCACTTTTATGTCCGTGTACATTTATTGGGTGACTAACCATGCTTCCAAACTGAGACACACAGTCATTGTTGCTTATGTCTGCCCCGTTGAGTGATTTACCTTGAAATTATACCTTGGCAGTATTCTGGCATGTAAAAGGAGTGGCCCGAACTGCTCCATCTCAATGGTAGTATTTCGGTATGTCTGCCCTGCCAGCCGACTCATGGTCTTGTTCATTCCTCTTTCCACTTCCACTAACTCCATCGCCCGACGATTGCAGCTCCTGCTAAATGTGCAGTTCTAACAGTGAGAGCATGGATCTACCTTGTTTACATCCTGTGGAAAATGGAGGTAAAACCCCCACAGTGGACACAGCCATACACATATTGCCGTACATTATGTGGCACATTGTGTGTACATAATGTGGCACATTTCCCTGTGCCACATAATGGTGCACCTTACTGATCTTCACTTTGCACTTGTGTATTAGCGGGGCATATGCATCAGACCTCCGTCTCCAGCCATGTCAGCGAAGATAACAATCGGTGCTCTCCGCACACACCCGAAAAGAGCATATTGGTAAATGTGACTTTTTTTAAGAGTGTGGGCTGCGGCTATAATTGAAAAGTTAATTCAGTGTCGTGAAACTCCCATTTCAGAGCGGGGACTTGCTTGAATACCACAAAGGAATGCTTTAACAATGATTATGAACACATGTACACAATAATGCAAAGCAATGAGAGTACTGTCTCTTTTCATCCGCGCTGGGGACTTGAAGCGAGGTTGTAAGACAATGAGATACCTTGCCTACAGTGAAGGGTGACTCAATGCCTGTGTACTTTCTTCTTGGGACATTCCTGCAGGGGACAAAGGGTACAAGTCCAGGGTACCCAATGGATCAGTATCAGAATGGAACAAGCCTCTGCCTGCCTCGTAGGGGCGGTAAAAGGACCTGCATCTGAGAGCTCCCTTTCTTGGTTCTCCCTGATTTTGGTAACAGAGGTGCTACTTTGGGGAGAGACTAGGGTGACCAGATTTTCAAAAGTAGAAACAGCGACAACTTGTGTCATGCACTACAGACATGTTCATGGTCGCCAGATGCTCTGGCAGATGTGAGAGTATGTGGGATGGGTTAATAGGGAGAGAAGGAAAATGCAAAATCTTGGCCACTGTGGTGGTGATTAAGATGCATGAAGATCTGTAGAGTTGTGGGGTTTGATGTCTGTAGGGTGTATTTTTAAATATATGTGTGTGGGTAGCATAGTTTCTGTAGGGTGTATTTTTAAATATATGTGTGTGGGTAGCATAGTTTCTCTGTATGTAGTATGTTTTGGCGTGAAGAAGAGAATGTAATTGTTGGGGCAAACAATTCACATCGAGGGTAAAGAATAAATCTAGGATGCTAAGGAGCACATTTTTGCAACAAGAAACACAGAAAACACAGAAAAAGGACATCAAAGGGCTGGGAGCCCTAATATATGAGCAAACCGAATGCCTAAGCCCACAGAATGAGTGTTATAACCGATTTTCCTTTATTTCAGCGATTATTTTGTTCTTGTTGCAGAAAACCAGTGTTAAATATGTCAATGACCAAGCGATAAGGCAAGTGCTGTATGTCTTTAAGTATTCTAATGTTAAGCGGCTTCACTTCAACACTACAGCTAAGTCAATGCCTAGTCTGGGATGCTGAGGGAAACCCTTATTGATATATTTTTAGGTCCAGTTCATGTACTCTGGATGACAACCCTTATATAGCACCCCTCTCTTAGAATCCCCCTGACCCCACTGAGCCAAGAAGTATGTCTGTTTTGCAAATTTAAAAGGTTTGTTTGAGAAATATAAACAATATATATATATATATATATATCACACTTCTATAAATAAATTGATAATGGATATTACACTTGTGAATATGAGCAGTAATCAGCAAAAGGTAACTTATGAATAGGAACAGAAGAATAAGGTGGGAAAGAATGCTTTATATGGTTCAAGGAAACACAATGATGAATGAAATGCAGTACAGAAAATAACTTGATATGGCTTCAACAAAAGACAATGTAATCACTTTTCCCCTGGTGGCAATTCACCCCCCCCCCTATATGCAATGCAAGGAGATGGAAGTAACACACACAGTCTTCAGGAATACAATCAAATACAATACGGAATTCAGCCCCCCCCCCCAGCAAGCTTAGAGGAAACAGGCAGAAGTTTGAAACACAGGCCCAAAATGCTTTTAAATGTGATGGCAATGGATGGGAAAATGTGCTAACTGATTTTAATTCCCTCTAGAGATTCAGGGTGAGTGAGAGATGCTTGTTGGTATTAGTTCAGGCTCACTTTAGCAATGCTCTATGAGTTATTACCAGGTTGCCAACAGATTTTTAACAAAGGAAAGAATGGAGCTGCTATTTTGACAAGTGGAGAAATTGAGCCAAAATCGCAAATCGCAGTAAATTTCGCAAGTGTTCGGTTCCAGGTTCGTTGGAAAGCCTAGAATCACAGCTTTAAAATGAAAGTTGAATTTCGTTCCTAGCCCAAACGGTTCCAGAGATACGGACGATTTAATAAAGGTAGATTTTCGGATTTAAAGTAAAACTCAAAATGACAGGTGACAGCTTGCAGCTGCAGAATTGACAGGTGACAGTTGTGCAGCTTTAAAAATGACAGATGACACGATTTCTAGGAGGCAGTTCTACTTAGGTTAAAATAGCTTGAATTAGATTATTTTAACTAAGAGATTGGTTCTGCACAGTTCTGCTAGGTACTCACAATATAAATTTGAAATAGGCCTCGTCACGGATCTGGTCAACACGTCCGGCAGCGGTTCTGTCTGCTCGGCGGGTCAATCAGGCACCGGTTCTGCTCACAGCGATCCGGATCTCTGGTTCTGCTAACAGCGGTCTGGGTCAGCTCTGCTCTGCTGGTCTAGCCTCTCTGGATACAGCGGCCTCTGGTTCTGGATACTGCTCTGCTTCAGGTCTGGATCAAGTGGATTCTGGATGTAACACTGCTTTCTGGGTACTGGCAAAGGTTCTTGGCAAAGAATTCAGACAGCTCGCCCGGCTGTGGAATAGTTTGCAAATGATTTTAAGGATGAAAAGGCCTGCTGAGAAGAGTTCTCAGTTTGTGGGTTTAGGCCCTTGCTTTAAGTTCTGAAGTAAATTTCTGGTCTCTGAAGATTGATGGATATGAAGTCTGGAGTCTCCCGGCAGAGTGTCCCGCAGAAAATGGAATTGAATCCCCTACCTGGGTTTCAGTGGCCCTTTTTATGTGTTTTGAAAATGGGTGTGTGCCTGGGCCTAGCTAAGCCTGCCCCTCTCTACTTGTCATTGGCCCAATTCTCCCCTCTCCCATGATTGGGGGAAGGAAATGGATTGTCATCATGATGAGGTCTGTTTATGGGTCAGAGGATCCTCCCCTGGTCAATTTGCCCACAAATCTATATTTGATTCAAATACATATTTCCCAGATACACAATTTGTTGAAATTACATTTACACATTATATATGGTCCATGTTTGTCCGCCTCTGATCTTCCTGGGGGCTTGCATTCGAAAATGACAACATTTTGCGCTTTTTGACTGGTTTACCAATATCGGACATTTACACATGTGCGCAAGGAGTATGGATATTAATTGATGAAGTGTCAGATTTGTAACATGCAAACATTTGGAGTGAGACCCTAATTTCCGCTAGCAACCCCCCAGAATACACCACAGGGTCCTAACGCCTCTTAAAACGTGCACAGAAAAATCACAAGAATAATGATATTACTTATATAATTTTGACCAGTCCGCACTATGAGTTATCTATCTTTTTAACTTATGCCCTGGTCAAAAAGGGGTGTGGCTTCCCACATCACATGGTGGAAGAACTGGTTTATCCACTTCCCCCAAGCTCAGCTGGCTCTCACAGGCACTTTTCCTCCCACTTCTCCCAAGAGGAAGCCACTTTACGGCCCCCCCAATATAACATTTGCCTGAGTCCATTGTTCAGTTTCCTGCAGTCCCCAGGTAATTCAATCAAAGAGGTGTCACCTCTTTTTTGTGCGGGCAGCAGAATGCAGCCAGGCCTGGGAACACAGCTGTTGATCCAGTTTCAACTCCTGTCGGGGGTAGTTGTCAGGCAGAATTCAGCTAAATGTCACTTTAGTTCCCAGTTTTCTACATTCAAATCCAACTGACATGCAGCTATTTTTTATATATACATTAAATAATTACTTCCTTCAAGTCATTTCAGAATATAGTTTTACATTGTATCCACCTCTTAGCAAGTCTTTCCTTGGCCTGGTTTCAGTTCATTTGTTCAGTTTTACACAAAAGTCTGGTGGTTTTAAAACGCCGGCTTTCTGATAGTGGTGAGCACCGGTACTGCATCCATTTTTGACATTAAGAAAATGAATTCCCCACAGTTCTGGGTTGCTTTTGGCAATCAGCATTGCCATTCCCAATGGTTTCAGGCTACTGTGTGTGTAGCCCAATGGTGGTTTTAGGCGGTGCCCTCCTGTGCTCACAACATAGGCAAAAATGGGTGGCAGCCTATTCTTCATGTTTTCCCTGTGCACTCTCTGGGGTTGTTCTGGCCATCATGATGTTTTCCATGCCAGTACTGCACAGTTTTATGGTAGGGCTTGAATGCATGGGTAAAAACATCCCACAAGCCCCCCCTCTCTTGCGATGGCCATTCTGTACTTTCACTGATGGAACTCGCAAGATCTGGGATGTTTGCCTCATCTTCTTCCAATTCCGTAGAGGGCACAGTTCAGCATCTTTTCCTCCCTCCAGTCGATCAATCAGTTCTCCTTGATGGTCCTGATGGGAGGATTTGGCGGTACCCGGGCCCCTCGGATCTTCGCTCCTGGTCCCCAGGTCGCCTTCTGTGGTCAGTCTCCATGGTTTCATCTCTCCTAGGATGATAAAGCAAAGCAGCAATACACATTCCTAGACATTTGTTCACCACTATTAATGGTGTGGCGAACATATACATTTTATAAATCAGAAGATATGAACATATACATTTTCTTTTTTAAATTAGGAGACAAGAACATATATATATACAAGAATCACAGAATTGTATATGCTATATGTGGAATATTTTAGGGTTGGAACTGAATTACTCTGGAGCGGCCCCCTCTAGGATTCCAGTGGATTCCTCCAGTTGTTGCAGGGTGTGCCTGGGATGGCAACACTTCAGCTGATTAATATGGACCCACTTATCTTCCCCTTCCGCCAAATTACCTTTGGGGATGCAGATTTTGTAGGCAACAGGGGAGATCTTGTCTATAATTTCAAAGGGTCCCTTCCATGTAGGCAAAAACTTTCGCTGTTTGGCCTGGTTCCTTTGGAAATTGTATAGATAGACCCGGTCCCCCACAGTATATTCCTTCCTGGTGGTCTTCAGGTCGTTGTGGGTTTTCATGCTATCAGCTGATCTTTCTAGATTCCGCTGAGCATAGGCAAAAGCATGCTGAAGGTGTTTCCTTAAATTCTCCACTTATTCATGAGTTGTGGAGGCATTTATCAGTTTCTGCTCTTGGGTTCTGTAGAGCAAATGCTGGGGAAGCACCATCTTGCGTCCAGTCATCAACTCAAATGGTGACATTTTAGTTGCAGATGAAGGGGTAGATCTGATGGCCATGAGGACCAGAGGTAATCGGATATCCCAACTTGGCCCAGAATCTGCCACAAACATTTTTAAGATGCTCACAATGGTTCGGTTGTAGCGTTCTACTGCCCCAGAGGAAGCTGGCCGGTAAGCAATATGTAACTTCCTTTTGACCCCCAGTATCTCCCACATCTTTGTCATTACTTCACTGGTGAAGTGGCTACCCCTGTCTGACTCCATCCTTTGAGGTAGACTAAAACGGGAAAAGATGTGGTTAATCATCAGGGCAGCTGCTGTTTCTGCCTTGCAGTTTGGGGCCGGGAGACATTCCATCCATTTAGTAAATAAGCATGTCACGGTCAACATGTACCTATTTCCCCTAGACGAGCGAATCACGGGGGCCTACAAAGTCGATTTGCAAATCTGACCATGGCAGTGTCATCCCCCTCTTTTGGAGAGGCGCACGGTGTGTGAGGGATGATGGATGAAATTGTGCACACACAAGACACCCCTTCAAGTATTGGTCGAGGTCCTGCCCCATGTGTGGCCAGTATGCAACCTCTCTTAAGATTTCAAGTGTTGTATGAAACCCCCTATGACCGGCGGTGGCCGCATCATGGGCGTGACTTAGCATCAGGCTTCGGAATGAGGTAGGAACCAACCACTGATCATGGCCAGCTTGGGATTTCCTTACCAACAAACCGTCTTGGATTCGAAACATCTTTGGACATTTCATCAACACTCTAAGGTCCTCCTTCCCAATGTAATCGGTATCCGTCAGGGGAAAGTTCTCAGGGTCCTCAATGTGTTGGTGAAACTTACCAATTATTGGATCCCCCTTCTGAGCTGTAATCAAATCAGCATCAGGGGTCTCCTTACTCCATTGTGCAGTTGAAAGATCATTGTGAGCATTTGTCTGGGACCTAGTGATAGCAGTGACCTGGATTTCCCCCAACAGGGACTCTATTTCGATTAGATCCGCTTGGATGGCCCCGGTTTTGGCCAGCTGATCAGCTAAGTCATTTCCAGTTTTGTCTGGTCCCTCTACTTTGGAATGACCCTTGATCTTTTTCCAGTAGATGGTCATCCCATTCATTGTGACCAGATCATCAATATTTTGGATTGACTTCCCATGTTTCAGGGGTTTGTTATTAGCACATAACATGCCTCTGGTTTTCCAGTTAACGAGGTGCTCCACGAACCCGTTCCGTACATAATCCGAATCTGTGATTATGACCAGTTCGTGGAGTTGATGTTGGACAGCAGTGAGGATGGCCTGATGCAAAGCCATCAATTCTGCCACCTGACTACTTCGGGGACCAATTTTGTATCCAGCGGAGGGTTCTGGAAACTCCTTCACCCATGCATTCCCTACGCCGGCCACCAGTTCTTTTTCGCCGTTGTTGTCAACATGGTACGAGCATCCATCGACATAGACAGTGGGCATTCCCTCACACTTGTCTTCTTCAAAGACTTTGTGTGGGGAATTAAGGTATGCCTCCATGTTGTCCTTTATTTTTAGACTTTCGTCCTCGAGACAGTTTTCTCTGGCACAATCATGCAAGTCAGCCAGACCTTGCGCGAGGGGACTCTTCTTGTTTTGGCCATATCTGACCTCTACAGGAAAGCCTTGCATTGACAGAATCCAGGAAGTAATTCGGCAATTACTCACATTTCCGGCCGGATTCTGTCACTTTGGAGATATTGCAGAGGCTGGTGTGGAGTCTCCACTATGATGTGTTCCCCCTGGATGAACGGGCAGTAATTCTTCAATGCCCACACCGTTGCCAGGAGTGCCTTTTCACAATCGTTGAATTTTTCCTCCACAGAGGATAACGTTTTGCTCACATAGGAGATTACTTTATTGACCTTGTCATGCCTTTGGTATAATACTGCCGTCAAGCATGTATTAGAGAACCCTGTCTCCAGGAATAACTCCTTGTTTCTGACAGGGTAAGCTAGGCAAGGCGCTTGTGAGAGGCTTCTCTTGAGTTGTCTTACTGCCTCGGATTGTTCTGGACCCCATTCCCACTTGACCCCCCCTTCAAGAGATGAATCAGGGGTCTAGTGATCTCTGCGTAGCCTTCAATGAACTTTCTGCTGTAATTAGTCAGTCCAAGGAGGCTCCTTAGTTCCCGCAGAGTTGTGGGGTCTTTCAGTTTCTGAAGTGCTTCCACTTTCTTTTCTTGGGGACAGAGACCCTGAGGAGTAATCTCATGCCCCAAGAAATTAACACGGGTTCTACACCACTGTGCTTTCTGGAAGGAAAGTTTTGCTCCGGCGGCCCTCAACTGTTTCAGAACATAACGGATCTCTGCTATGTGTTCTTCCACAGATGAACTTTTGATGAGGACATCATCTACATAAGCCAGGTTACCCCTCGCACTCAGGTCGGGCATGGCCTTATGTAAGAAAATGTTGAATTCATTGCCGGAGTTGAGGTCTCCGAAGGGAGTCCGGGTCCATGTGTACTGCTGGCCCCCAAAGGTAAAAGCTAGTTTGTATTGGTCCTCTCTACTGACAGTCACGGTCCAGTATCCATTGGTCAGGTCTATTGCAGTGAATACCTGTGACCCCTGGATCTGGGCCAGCCCTTGGTCAATGTAGGGAAGAGGCCATCGGGAAGTATGGACCCATTTATTCAGCTCCCTAAGGTCGGCACAGAGTCTCCACTGGCCGTTTGGCTTCAATATTCCCAGCACCGGATTATTAAAGGTGCTGTGGACTGGACAGATTATTCCCTGGGACTCAAGGTTCTTAATTATTTCAGTAAGGGACTCCATGGATGCGATATGCAAGCAATATTGCTTCACAAACACTGGATTCATGCCCGGGTCCGTGGGAATTGTTGTCGTCTGGATGTCGGTGCGACCACAGTCATATGAGTCTACCGCAAAGAGATCTTGGAAATCCAAGAAAACTTTTTTCAACTCTTGCTTCTGTTCCAGAGTCACGCAGGCATCAGCTAGGTTGACCCTCTCTTCCACCATCTGCCTGAAGCCTGGAAAGACTTCTGGTTTGGCTATCTAGCGGCCTCCTCCAGCTGGGTGGAGAAGTCCCTGGTCAGAGTGCTGATTTGGACTGGAGGCTTCAGGTGGGCAAGGCAGCCCTCATGGACCTGGAAAATCACCTCATCCCTCCTGAAGTCACAAGTCACATCTTCCTTACCATAAGGGCAAGAAGTGTACACCAGGATGTTCCCCCCATGCCGGGTGAAAATCCTGTCTGGTGTTCTGTTGTCATCACTGTCACTGTCAAAACAGTCCTTGGGGATTGGTCCTAACAGTTCATTTCCTAGATCAATGGAAAGATGTCGGTCATCAACCGCCATTCCAATAATGGTGCCTGCGGCTAGAGTAATACTCTTTAAGTCACTGTTATCCACCTCTATTGGAATGGTGTCATGTTCTATGTTGACTAATGGAGTTGGGTTTACCCCCAACCCTTGCTGTTGGAGAGAATCATTTAGATGTATGTAAGCATCAGGGTTTTTCAATTTTTGTCCTCTTTTAACTTTCACTTCCAGGGAGAATTGTTGGGTCCTTTCTGGGATGGTGACTTCCTCTTTAATCTGAATTTCAACTGAATAAGGTAGCAATTGAGCTGACCTAAATGCTTTTTCTGGATCCTCAAAGCCCATGGGATTATCCGCTAATCGGGACCAAGCTTTGAAGTTTATTAGGTCCAAACTAATGGCGAAGCGATTGAGAATGTCACTGCCTAAGTAAAAGGCGGCAGTGACATCTTGCACGACCCAACAATTATGGACTATGCTCTTGTTGCCAATGGAGATTTTGAGCATACACCTGTTTGGCAGGAGATGTTTCGAATTGGGTGCTTCCAGGTCCATTTCCCATTTGTCTATCAGTTTGAATGTGGGAATGGCTGGATCTTTTGGGAGTTGGCAGAAAATGGCTTCGCTGATGAAGCTCTTACCATTGTTCACACACACTCAGGCAAGAACAGAGTCCTTCCCATCATTTAACTGAACAGGGATGAACAACTGCTCTCCAATTTGCTGAATATCAGCCAGGCTCTGAGCTGATTTCACATCTTTCTGGACTATAGAAGTGGGAGTGTCTGATTGTGGATTGGTAAAGAATTTCAGAGTGTTTCCTTCCAGTGTGGAATACCACCTTAAACTGGAAGGAAGGTTGATTTTCAGAAATAGAGAGGACCCCCCACCACCAGTCTGTTGTCCTACTGCTATTACTGTCACGTCTGGAATTTGGTGATTCTGGAAGTGAAATTCTACTTGGTCAGATTTTTGTTCAACCATGTGGCAGGTGCCGTTTAAACTAACATGGTTGACACTCTGTTTTAATTTTATTGGTCGGTTAGTCTGGGTCCAGAGGACCTTGTTTACGCAATCTATTAGGGGTGACAACCTTCTCAGGAGGTCATTCCCTAGTAAACAAGGGGTGCCCTCTGGAGTCACTACTATGACCGGGTGTTTCACCTTGTGTCGCCCAATTTTGATGTCCAAATCTGCAGTTCCCTCGACAGGAATTTCCTTCCGTCAAAGTTCTGCAGTTGTCCAGGAAGAGAGGTGAGAGGAATACGGTAATTCTCCCCCCTTCCTGCATTTAGTTCATCAAAGGCTCTTTTGTACAGAAGGGTAGCTTGGGATCCATTGTCCACCAGTGCCGAAATTGTACCCTGCCCCTGTACTTGTACCGGGGCCTAATATCTTTCCTCCTTCTCCTCAAGGGGGCATAGATAATGCACATTTTTGGACAACTGGTGGGCTAACTTTCTGGTTTTGGACATTGTTAGCCAAGAGATTTGGGCAGAATTCTGTGGAGAGCCTGGGGAATCTGAAAGAAAAAGTTGGCAACTGGAGATCAGAGCCATTGTGGGTTCCCCTGGTTCCGGTTCTGGGCCGCCCCCCCCTTTTTGGAGGCAGTCACCAGGATGGGTTTGAACCAGGGGATTTCGGTATTGTGGGTTCTGGGATGAGATGATGGGCGGCGGTAGCTCAGTCTCCATATCTCCCCAGTCTGATTTGGAATCCCTTGGGACCCATTTTTCTTTGGGAGGAGTTCCCCCATCTCTAAAGGAGAAGATCCTTTTCCCAGGATCTTCTGAGGATCCCTCTCCCTCAAATGGGAAGACCTGTACCTCCTCCACAAAGTGGGTCTGTTTGGGTCCTTTGTTTCTCCTACCCCCCAATCTGCTCCTTGGGAGGCAGGCTTTCAAGGGCAGGAGATTTTGTTTCCGGTTCCTGGTTTTCCAGGGGCTGTTTACAAGTTGGGAAGGAAGCTTCCGCCAAGGCTTTACACCCCCCTTCCCCTTGTGCCTCCTCCCCGGGAACCGGTGGGTTATCGGGGTGCTGCCCCCGTCATTGTTCTGGAGCACCAGGTCCAGAGTTTGGGGCATTCTGCGGTTGCATGCTCATCTGAGGGTTCTGTTGAGCCCTCAGTATGTGACCCAGATCCTGTGCCATATTTTGAACCTGGCGCTCAAGTTTTGAAACCCGCTCAGGCTGATACGAGGCTCTATTTTCTCCCCTGGGCTGCTATCCCTTCTCTGGTAATACCCCGGATCGGGAAGATTTGAGTACCCCTCCACCCTTGGCCTCCCCTCTCCCGGATTAGGTTGTCTGGGCTAAGGGAATTGGGGAAAGAAGGATGGATGATTTTGGGGCTGGAAATTGGGTGGATACCTGGGGAAAAAGTTCTGCCCAGGATTTGGTGAATTTCTGCCCTCCTGGGGGATGTTAGGAGGGAGGTTCCCTGGGTCAGGTGCTTGGCTGGATCCCCCCGCTTGGGCTGGAGGAGTCCACACATAACCCAGGATGGGTCGGTTTCCCTTGTAGCGGGGACTTACATAATCAGGGGAGCGAGGGACCCCATTTGTGGGACTTCCTCCTCCACTCCCTGTCTGTGACTGGCCCGAGGGCCTTCTGGGCTGTGAATTATTTGGTGCAGGCAGGTTTTTAGGCCCCCCCATCTCCAAACCTAAAACAGGGGTGACCTTTACCTCTGCCACCTTGGCAGCAGCAGGGGTGCTGTTGGTTTTAGGGTTTTTCTGCGCATTATTTTTATTTTCGATGGGCTTCTGCACCTCATAGATCCGGGTAGCCTGTTCAATGACCCAGTCTAGTGACCTCTTCTCGTGAAAATCTCTCACTAGCTGGGTCATGATGTACTTGGGCAAGGAATGGAAAAAAGTATTAACAAACTCTTTGCTGTCTGTGCGCACCCTTTTTGTAGTCTGTGCAAAAGCACGCTTTAACTCCTGCACAAATTCTTGTGGGGCCTGATCCTCCCCATATTGCAAATTGTAGACTGACTTGCGAGCCTCTTGAGGATTTCTGTGCACAGAAAAATGTTTCAAGATGGCCGCCCTGTATGTGGACCACCTTGAAAGGTTTTGATCCTCCAGCCCTGCAAAGAAACTGGAGTATTCTGGTGAGAAGGTCCATTTGACGTACTGGATGCAGCTACTGCTGTCCTTCAAATGGAAAGTCTCCATCATTTGCTCATAGAGCTCCAAGTGTTCCCAAACAGAATACTTGGCGTTCTTATGATAAGGCGTGATGACACTCCTTATTGCCTTTATTTATTTCAATGGGTCCTTAAGCAAGGCCCTTTTTTGCCTTATTGAGCTTTTTGGTTCGGGTAACCCTGGTCCATTCATCCTCTGACTCAGAAGCACTGCTCCCAGAGGTGCCCGTCTGATCTTCCAGGTTTTCCCGGATTCTGCGAGCCTGGGAATGGCTGGCAGAATGTGGGGACCTGGTCTCCTGTGTCCTGTAACACTCAGAGGAGTCTTCAGATCCCTCCTTGCTGCCAGGATTTGAGAGGTACCCCCCCCACTGACCTAACTGGGCAGATGTTTTCAGGATGCCCTTAATGGGCCTACTCTCCTGGGGTTCCCCACTAAATTGCACTGTGCTTGGGTGCCCATACCCGGATGCCCGCCCATCCATTCCTGGGAGGTAGTGGCCTATGAGCCCCATACTTCTAGCTGGATAGAAATCTGCCATCCCCGTGGCCCTGGGCTCATGTGCGTGAGGGGACATGGGGGTGGCTGAGTCCAGGGACTGGGAGAGATGAAGGCCTCTGGTACTAGAGCTCCTGAGGTTATGCTCAGGCGTTTCTCTTTCCCAGCGAAACTCATCTCTATCCGCCCCTGCTCCCTGTTGCAATGCAAGAGCCTGCGCTTTCAGTTCCTCAGTTAAGACTTACTAGACTCTATCAGTCTCTCCTGCATCGCTACCTGTTGCTGGAGCCTATCATTGTGCTGGCAGAGAGCCTCATTCTCTCTCTGTGCCTCCTGATTGGTCCTGGAGTACTGGGCCAGTCTTTGCTGCAGGAGGGTTACCTCCTGAGCTGTGTCCCTATTGGCCTGCTACTTTCTTGCCAGAGCATCCTCCACCCTCCTGGTGTGCTCTAACAAGTTCTGGTGTTCTTTTTGGAGGTCACCCAGTCCCTGGAGGGCCAGGTGATTTTCTTCCATTTTTCTTTTTAAGTGGCAGACTTCCTGGCCTAAGGTATCCCGTTCCTGACTAAGAGCCTGCATCTGTGCCACCAGGTCGTCCCTTTGCCTTTGGAAGGCACCAGCTTTCTGGCGCTCCTGATCAAACTCTCCCTGGGTATCCAGGTCTTTCAAAATCAATTTATTGCTTTCCTCTTTCTCTCTGTCTAATCGAATTTGCAGGGTGGCTACCTGCTCTGTGCATGCCCTGTTGAAGTCCAGTTGTTGCTCCAGCTTTTTCTGGCTCTGCAGAAGGGAATCCAAACCTTCTTGGTACTCCTTCTGCAAGGCCAGAAATCTGGTATCCTGGTCAGCCTTTTCCTGTTGCAGCCTATCCATATCCTCCTTTATTTTAGTGATGTACTGTCTGCTGTCACTTTCTGACTCCTGGCTCCCGTGCAGCCTCTGCTCAGAAGAGACCAGGTCAGATTGGGCCTTTTCTAACGCCATCTGTTGCCTATTTGCCAGATCTTGGCCTTCAGCACATTTGTCCTGCATGACTTCCATATATAGATACAAATATGCCGCTATCCTGCCAATCTTATTGTGTTCATCTTTTGTTTTAGGGGCCATATATAGTTCGCTCAGGGCCACATGTAGAGGACCCTGATCTCTCCATGTATCTGACCCTGTTTCAGTGACCTGTTGCGCGATTGCCTGCAACCAGACCGCCTGGTCCTGATGAGTCCACTGACCTCTCACAAATAGCTTATGTAAGAGGTGCTCCCTCGCTATTTTCATATCTACCACGGTCGTCATTCTGGAATTTGAGTTCCTTCCTGACTTACAGAAGTTTGTATTTTATTTTGCAAAACAGACCTTCTCCTTAGAGCGTTCCTTTGAGGAGTGCTTTACAGCGTACCACAGGGTGGTAATCCGACCGGATGTATGTATCCCGTCAGATAGCACACTGTATTAAGCTGCACAAGTGCTAAAACTAACCCAGAAGATCCCGGCTCCGAGCCCACACTTTGTTAAGCGGCTTCACTTCAACACTACAGCTAAGTCAATGCCTAGTCTGGGATGCTGAGGGAAACCCTTATTGATATATTTTTAGGTCCAGTTCATGTACTCTGGATGACAACCCTTATATAACAGCCCTCTCTTAGAATCCCCCTGACCCCACTGAGCCAAGAAGTAGGTCTGTTTTGCAAATTCAAAAGGTTTATTTGAGAAATATAAACAATATATATATATATTTCTCACACTTCTATAAATAAATTGATAATGGATATTACACTTGTGAATATGAGCAGTAATCAGCAAGAGGTAACATATGAATAGGAACAGAAGAATAAGGTGGGAAAGAATGCTTTATATGGTTCAAGGAAACGCAATGATGAATGAAATGCAGTACAGAAAATAACTTGATATGGCTTCAACAAAAGACAATGTAATCACTTTTCCCCTGGTGGCAATCCCCCCCCTATATGCAATGCAAGGAGGTGGAAGTAACACACACAGTCTTCAGGAATACAATCAAATACAATACGGAATTCAGTCCCCCCCCCCAGCAAGCTTAGAGGAAACAGGCAGACGTTTGAAACACAGGCCCAAAATGTTTTTAAATGTGATGGCAATGGATGGGAAAATGTGCTAACTGATTTTAATTCCCTCTAGAGATTCAGGGTGAGTGAGAGATGCTTGTTGGTATTAGTTCAGGCTCACTTTAGCAATGCTCTATGAGTTATTACCAGGTTGCCAACGGATTTTTAACAAAGGAAAGAATGGAGCTGCTATTTTGACAAGTGGAGAAATTGAGCCAAAAATCGCAAATCGCGGTAAATTTCATGAGTGCGTAAATCGCGATTGCGGAAAAAGTATAGGGAGTAGGAAGTCGGTTCTAGGTTCTTTGGAAAGCCTAGAATCACAGCTTTAAAATGAAAAACGGTTCCAGAGATACGGACGATTTAATAAAGGTAGATTTTCGGATTTAAAGTAAAACTCAAATTGACAGGTGACAGTTTTGCAGCTTTAAAAATGACAGATGACACGATTTCTAGGAGGCAGTTCTACTTAGGTTAAAATAGCTTGAATTAGATTATTTTAACTAAGAGATTGGTTCTGGACAGTTCTGCTAGGTACTCACAATATAAATTTGAAATAGGCCTCGTCACGGATCTGGTCAACACGTCCGACGGCGGTTCTGTCTGCTCGGCGGGTCAATCAGGCACCGGTTCTGCTCACAGCGATCCGGATCTCTGGTTCTGCTCACAGCGGTCTGGGTCAGCTTTGCTTTGCTGGTCTAGCCTCTCTGGATACAGCGGCCTCTGGTTCTGGATACTGCTCTGCTTTCCGGTCCGGATCAAGTGGATTCTGGATGTAACACTGCTTTCTGGGTACTGGCAAAGGTTCTTGGCAAAGGATTCAGACAGCTCGCCAGGCTGTGGAATAGTTTGCAAATGATTTTAAGGATGCTGAGGCCTGCTGAGAAGAGTTCTCAGTTTGTGGGTTTAGGCCCTTGCTTTAAGTTCTGAAGTAAATTTCTGGTCTCTGAAGATTGATGGATGTGAAGTCTGGAGTCTCCCGGCAGAGCGTCCCACAGAAAATGGAATTGAATCCCCTACCTGGGTTTCAGTGGCCCTTTTTATGTGTTTTGAAAATGGGTGTGTGCCTGGGCCTAGCTAAGCCTGCCCCTCTCTACTTGTCATTGGCCCAATTCTCCCCTCTCCCATGATTGGAGGAAGGAAATGGATTGTCATCATGATGAGGTCTGTTTATGGGTCAGAGGATCCTCCCCTGGTCAATTTGCCCACAAATCTATATTTGATTCAAATACATATTTCCCAGATACGCAATTTGTTGAAATTACATGTACACATTATATATGGTCCATGCTTGTCCGCCTCTAATCTTCCTGGGGGCTTGCATTCGAAAATGACAACATTTAGCGCTTTTTGACAGGTTTACCAATATCAGACATTTACCAAAAATTACACACATGTGCGCAAGGAGTATGGACATTAATTGATGAAGTGTCAGATTTTTAACATGCAGACATTTGGAGTGAGACCCTATTTTCTGCTAGCAACCCCCCAGAATACACCACAGGGTCCTAACGCCTCTTAAAACGTGCACAGAAAAATCACAAGAATAATTATATTACTTATATAATTTTGACCAGTCCGCACTATGAGTTATCTATCTTTTTAAATTATGCCGTGGTCAAAAAGGGGTGTGGCTTCCCACATCACATGGTGGAAGAACTGGTTTATCCACTTCCCCCAAGCTCAGCTGGCTCTCACAGGCACTTCTCCTCCCACTTCTCCCAAGAGGAAGCCACTTTACGGCCCCCCCCAATATAACATTTGCCTGAGTCCATTGTTCAGTTTCCTGCAGTCCCCAGGTAATTCAATCAAAGAGGTGTCACCTCCTTTTTGTGGGGGCAGCAGAATGCAGCAGGCCTGGGAACACAGCTGTTGATCCAGTTTCAACTCCTGTCGGGGGTAGTTGTCAGGCAGAATTCAGCTAAATGCCACTTTAGTTCCCAGTTTTCTACATTCAAATCCAACTGACATGCAGCTATTTTTTATATATACATTAAATAATTACTTCCTTCAAGTCATTTCAGAATATAGTTTTACATTGTATCCACCTCTTAGCAAGTCTTTCCTTGGCCTGGTTTCGGTTCATTTGTTCAGTTTTACACAAAAGTCTGGTGGTTTTAAAACGCCGGCTTTCTGATAGTGGTGAGCACCGGTACTGCATCCATTTTTGACATTAAGAAAATGAATTCCCCACAATTCTGGGTTGCTTTTGGCAACCAGCATTGCCATTCCCAATGGTTTCAGGCTACTGTGTGTTTAGCCCAATGGTGGTTTTCGGCGGTGCCCTCCTGTGCTCACAACATAGGCAAAAATGGGTGGCAGCCTATTCTTCATGTTTTCCCTGTGCACTCTCTGGGGAGTTCTGGCCATCATGATGTTTTCCATGCCAGTACTGCACAGTTTTATGGTAGGGCATGGATGCATGGGTAAAAACATCCCACACTAACTTTCTAGCAACAACAAAAGCTGTTTAAGTGACTGATTCATGGAATTATGTGCGTGGAATATAGGGGCTTGAGTGCCAAATTGCGTGCAAATGAACATCAGTCGATTCAAGGAAACGACTGTGCAGGACGTTCTTGGGACTTACTTGGAGTTCATGCAGGCCCGGAACGTCGGGGCAAGACGTTGAGCTCCTTGTGCGAGACACCACACAGAGCGTAGCCGAGGCTTGCGCACAGGGCTGGGAAGGGGGCGGAACTCAGAAAATGGGGATGAACATTTAAAAAAGTGGGCGTTACGAGGGACAGCCCAGAGGCAGTACCTTGCATGCCCACATTTGCACCAAATGAAACATATTCATGGAAACACCCACGCAGCCTCTCAGCATAGGAATGACACGCAAATCCCTCGATCACTACTCCACCCAAAGGCAGGCGTTAGTACACTAGCGGATAGGTTTTGCAGCACTCAGTCTGGTTTGCTTGCCGGATTTAAGGGTGATTGTATTCAACCGGGGTTCCGATCTAACTTAGGGGTGCGCGTAAGCAGTGTAGTGGGGTGCAGGAATGGTTTACAGGGGTTCGCACCCAGATTTTCCGAGTTTAGACCACGTTCCGATTTGTCATACACGTGTTGTCTGTGTGCCGGCAACAGTTATGTGGGACCCTGTGCAAAGGTAGCAGTTCTGGCTGTTAATGCTTGCGTGGGGGCATGTCTGGGGTGCTCAGGGTGCGACTTGCGATTACGGTTACTTTGCGCATGTAAATTCCAAGAATATGCAGGGCGCGCATTGTCCTTCTCGGCGCGTGGCCCTTATGGGATTTCTACAGACATTTTGATGAATCGAGCCCCAAATCTTTTCCTAAAACTGGGACACTTTACTGTTTTGAACATGCTGGTTGGGATAGGGGGGCATGATGTGAAAAGCTGGGATTGACCCCCTGTGACGAATCAACTTCAGGGACACTACTTGTCCAGGGGCGAGTATCGGTTTCTAAACCATCAATCAACCCCACACCTCTAGTACACCAGAAGGGATATGAACAGATTGAAATACAAGTTAATTATTGTTCAATTTTGGTAACGTGGACAGAAAGGCAGGCTTATCTCCGCAAGAACGTGGATCGTTGGTTAGTTGCAACACAGCGAAAATACAATTATTACACAATGACAAAAGAGAATGTCCAGTCAAGGTTGTTTAAACATATCTACTTTATTATTACTACAACCGACAGTTCTAGCACACTACAAAATAAAAGCAAACAAAATAAAGGAACAGAGAGGACAGACAGTTTCACGAAGGAAAGGGATGCACTCTGGATACTGACAGGAGGGTAGTTGGTAAAATAATCAGTTTTACAGTTCAAGGCTATTTGGTTCCAACACCAAGGGGGCAAATGGTTGTAACTGTCTCTAGGGCCCTTCAGAGAAGGACCAGGGGGGCTGACCCACAATGTACCTAGTGCTGAAGAAGTTCTTGGAGCTCGACAGCATTGAGGCGGTTCCAGGGCACTTTGCAGCGCTTGAGCCAGAGTTAGTGGTGGGAGACAGCTGCGGGTACCAGGTGGCAGGCTTTCCGGTAAGCAAGGCTGGCAGATCTGGAATGCTGGCTGAGGTGGCTCGGGTGGCTCTTGTGACTGCGGCATGACAACAGTCAAACAGTCAGCGGAGCAACCGGGTGCGGTTTGAGGACTCAACTGTCTCAAAAAACAGCCTTAAAAGATGGCACTCCTCCTAGCTTCTAAGCAGGGCTCATTTTCTTACTAGGCATATGGGCCAAAGCTCAGGAGAGTGATTGCAGGCAATGGCCTTGTCCTTTGTCCAGAGACTCTCCAGCACTTCCCACCTAGGAAGCTTGCTGGCAGATCCTAGCAGGGCATTCTGTGTGCTGGCTGGGTACCAGTTATGGAGCTGCAGGATGGGTCCTTTGAGTCCTGTATCTACCTCTGTTCCCTCGAAGATGTTTAGGGGAGGGATCTTGCTTCCTTCTTGGAACTCCTGGCCTTCCGTCACTGGTGGAAGATGTTAGGTAGACTGTACCTTCAGCCCGGGTCCAAATGAGTCCTTCTTCTTATTCCTTTCGAAATCATCGGATGACCTGTCAAGTGAGGGGTTCAGCTCTCTCCTAAAGCCAAATGGGCCCCATTCATTGGTTCAGGCTAAGCCCATCTTAATGAACCAATTCTGGGTCCCCACCAACATTCTTCTGTTATGCATGAGGTCAGGACCAGAGTTCTCTGCTTCAGGACAGACAAGAGGTGGCAACATATACCTAAGTCCTACACATCTGCCTGTCTGCTGTAGATCAAAGTGTCTCTCTGGTTAACTGAGCCTTCTGTGACTCTTAATTAAAGCGTAGGACTCCCTTGAAGTTTGTGAAGGGAGCAGACTTCCTGTCTCCCCCAAATCACATCCTTCATCCCTCTGAAGGGGGTCTGCTCTGCAGGGACACCTGCAGTAACTGCTGGACCCAGACAGGCCATTCACTGTCTTTCATACAGAGAGGTGGGAACTAGCTTCAAGTTGACACATGACATAACAAAGAGGTGTTAGCCCAGCCTTTCGGTTGTCTCTTCCAGGAACCAAGTCTGTTCTCCAGGCTTGCCTTAATTATTCCTCATTAGTATGCACTGCCACTAGCCCGCGACAAAGTAAAGGAGATCCATGAGGCCTTTGATATTTTAACTAGGCTGCCCATGGCTGGAAGAAGGTGTGCCTTCCCCCTTCTTCAGATGCTTTGATGTACCTGTGGCTGTCAGAATCCAACTAAATATGATACGATAATGACGGCGGGAGGCAGATGAAATGTGTGCGCAATGGCATTACACATTTCTCGGATGTTGGTCTACCATCATTCATTTTCATTTATCAAAAAGTCAAAGACGAGGTCGCTCTCCCTCGTGTGGATTGTCGAATTCCTCACACTCCCTCACCCTAATAAGTACAAATGTTTTTATCCCAGGGGAGCCCCTACCTTGAGGCAGGTCCCTGCCATGTGGCCCAGCCAGTGATCTGCCAGGTCCCTACTAAGGGGACGGCTGTGCACATGGCGATGCAGCCAGGGCATAGAGCAGAGTGTTTGCAGGCAGTGAAGAACTACTCTGCTGCAGGTCTGCTGCAGGTGCCCAAATGGGGCAGTGGTGCAAAGCAGGTTTAAAGTGAGAGGAAAGACCCTGCACTGAATTCCCACTCTGGTGCTATGCAGCACTCTTAGACAAAGCCCCTATAGTTCTTAGGAGCCTCGTAGAAGGGTTGCTGGCAACCTCGTATTACAGTTACTGGGATATCACAGGCGGCGGTACAGTAAGTTCCCATTCCCCTAGAGTCCCATAGGGCCCCATGGGGATGGGAATACTGAAGCACCGGCACTGTTGTTAAAAAAAAGGCATCAAGCTTCGTGTGGGAAGCTGGGGGTCCTTAAAGCACTTAACTTGCAATAAATACTCATATAAATCTATTGATCCCTGCATGTGCTCTTTAACAATGGCGACGAGGATCTGACCCCACCGTACATTAAGAGAGTTCAGAGGGACTCCTAGCAGGGGTCTGGTTAGTCTCACCAGCCCATCACGTACCTGATAAGCAGCAGAGTAGAGCAACGTTGTATGCCGTGGGACTTCAGAAAGAGGGCATGGATCGCATCGAGATCAGCGCTCCTGCCAGCCAACACGCACCACCCGAGTACATTTCCCCATGCCGCTCCGCAGGACTGTGTAGTAGCGGCCAACGCGGGACCTGATAACTGCACACAAGTAAGTGAGCGAGAGGCTATCGAGTGATAAGGGAGGTGGAGCACCCATCTACCCCAAGTGGTCAAGCCGATTCATCCGCACACCAAAATTACCAACAAACTTATAAGAGAGGCGCACCAGGAAGTGTAGTATTTATACACTGCGCAACATAGAATATACACGCACTAGCCCTAGCATTCATTTTACAGATAGAACTGAAAAGCTAAGGAGCGTGTAGTGATTACCCAGGGTGCAGACAGAACAGATGGTGCGCCGATAAGTGCAGTACAACAAAGCGGCACCTGAGAAGAAGGAGGCCAAGAGGTGAGAGAATACTGCGGCAAACCGGCGACGGGAAATGCTGAAAGGCATTTGAGAGTGCTAAGTGGCATTGAGAGATGACAAGAAGGAAAGGATCCTAGAAGACTCATGCCAAGAATAGTCACATTAATATATGGACAGTGAAAAAATATATATATATATATATATTCAGTAAAAAAAACTTTGTTAAAGGGACATTATGGTTAAGTTGCGCTCCTAAAAACCTATTGAATTCAGTAAAAGAACTTTGTTAAAGGGACGTTGTGGTTCCAAGTAAAACCGAAAAACCCCTTGATATTCGCCAGTTATTGTAAGTTAAACAATCATAACTCGAGCCACCACTGTGCACTGCTAAGACTAACACCCAGGACATCAAATATGACATCACAAATGTCATTGATGACATCACATGTCTAGCTCCCCCTTTATTCTTTTCCTGACATATCTTCGGCACATGGTTTTCTTCAGTAGGAGGCAGCAAATAACAATTGAAAAGGTACTATATTAGTAGAGTTATCCCTCAAGTTTTTTTTCACAGTAATTCTCTTAGGATCCAGTCATATCCTATGAAACATATACATAAGGGAAGACATAGGCTTGAAAGACAGCAATTGTTTATGTGCATTAAGATAATCATTAGGGTTATCAGCACTTTTGATATTTCTTTTTTTTATTACTATACTTTCCCTGTATATATTCATATTTGTACACATTTTACTCAGACTATTTTGGGACCCCCCCTCCAATGTTCCCCCTCTTGACAGAATCCCAGCAAACTTTTCAGAACCAGTTATATCTAGATCCAAAATCGTTTTGACAACTGTTGTGCAGATTTGTCAAATGGCACCACATTTGTAAGCCTTTACCATATTGTGGGACCCCCCTCTAATTTTGCCCCCTCTTGACAGAATCCCACATATCTTTGCAAAACCATTTGGAATTAGGTCTAGAATCAAATTCCAAAATGACATCCAGTTTCATTGAGTGGCGCCAAAGTTATAAGCCATCCAAAATCTGCTTTTCACCAACCCTGTAATGCAGAAATGCGAACACCACAGGACTGTCCCAGGACATCTGGAGTGTTTGTGGACTTTCGGGGATCAAAACCACCTGTTTCTTTGCATCTTATGGCCACTTATTACATCTGTAACAGTATGCAAAATTGTAATAATAAAGTAGTTATAATTTCAGTATTGAATATTGCAAAATTATGTATATTACACTTCCATCATGTATGTTGCACAAAATGCGTATGTTTCTACATAAGTACTTGATAGAATTTATAATAGAATGTATTTATATCAACGTATTGATTAATGCACTAAGTAGCTCATGATATTTATGCAAATGATCCTTGACACTTTTTTGTGAACATTATACATTATAATAGGAATGAATTGCACACAGTTTTTATGAAAATTTAATACACGTGATGTCATCAGTGATGTCATCAATGACATTTGTGATGTCATCTTTGATGTCCTGGGTGTTAGTCTTAGCAGTGCACAGTGGTGGCGAGAGTTATGGTTGTTTAACTTACCATAACTGCCGAATTTCAGGGGTTTTTCGTTTTTACTTGGAACCATAACGTCCCTTTAACAAAGTTTTTTTACTGAATTTCATAGGTTTTTAGTAGCGTAACTTAACCATAATGTCCCTTTAACAACGTTTTTTTACTGAATTTCAAAGGTTTTTAGTAGGGCAACTTAACAATAATATCTCTGACTTTGTGTACATGTAACATGGAACATGCTGAACCCCTCTACTGAAATTGATGTCCGCAAACTCTTCTAATGTCCACGGACATGTGCGGACAACAGCACCACTACCCAAAAAGTCTGGGGGGTATGTTTAATTGTTATATCATAACATATGAACATTGTACAAATTCACAAACCAGCACACATACACATTATATGTAGTAATAAATAAGAAGTGTAACCCTTATGTAGAGCACATTAACCATTCATTTAAATACAATATGTTCTAAAATGGAGTATACCAAAAGAAGAAAGATAGTCTTCCAACCTGATTACCTCACAGAAACTCCACAACTACGAGCAACAGCAGATATACAGACCAGTAAGAACACACCTTACCAGAAGTTAGTAAGTGTACTCCATTTTTCTCATATATTTGTAAACTTTCTGTATTAGATACACAAAAAGTGATATTATGTTTTTTTTTTTTCTCACAGAAATGTCTAGTACTCTGGAGTGGCTAGAGGAGCATTTCCCACGTGAGGAAATGTCTGAAGATAGTGAACCTAATAGTAGACACTTTACTATATAAACCAATTAATAAATATTATTTTATATACATTTAACATATACATTTTTTTTGTACAGACCATACAAAAAGTATTGGATAAGACTCTCCTGCACATGGAAGAAAAAATGGACCTACTCATGGCAAATTTCAACAATTTAAAAAACATTGTGGAGGATCACTTGAAACAAAAAACTAGATACCATTGTCCCACATGTACCTGTCCCCCCTCACCATATTCCAGTCAATTATCCCCAAACCCTCTCCATGAACCAAAACATTTTGATGAGACTTCCATCCTTTCTTCACCTCAGATAAATCCTATTGAAATCCCCAATTCTCCTGTTTTTGTTTCAGTTTCTGCCTCACTTTCTCAGTCATAAATTTAACATCCATATAAAATAAAGTAAAATTATTATATTGTGTCCTAATTCATTTCTTGTCTTTTTTTAAAAAGCAGTTCAGGTGTGTGCGGACAGCGCGGGTGTTAGGAATGTCTGTAAAATAACAAAAATGGGGGCGTACTAAGGACACTATATCTGTGCGTACTGTTCTTATGCAAGTTGAAACTGTTCTAAGAACACACCTGGTGTTCGTGATGTCCGCAATCAAACTACCACATGCGGTGTCCTGAAATATTCGTAAATAAACAAAATGGGGGTGTCCTGAGGACGGTATACTTCTCCGTATTGTTCGGAGGCAAGCTGAAACTGTTCCAAGAACACACACGGTGTCCTGAAATATTCATAAATAAACAAAATGGGGGTGTCCTGATGACGCTATACCTGTCTGTATTGTTTGCAGGTGAGTTGAAACTATTCTAGGAACACACGCAGTGTCCTGAAAGGTTCATAAATAACCGAAATGGGTGTGTCTTGAGGACGCTATGCCTGTCCGTATTGTTCAGAGGCAAACTGAAACTGTCCTAAGAACAAACGCTGTGTCCTGAAATGTTCGTAAATAAACAAAATGGGGGTTTCCTGAGGACGCTAGACCCGTCTGTATTCTTTGCAGGCAAGTTGAAACTGTTCTAAGAACACAGGCAGTATCCTGAAATGTTCATAAATAAACAAAATGGGGTGTCCTGAGAACGCTAGACCTGTTTGTGCTGTTCGTAAGCATGTTCAAACTGTTCTAAGAACACATCAAGTGTCCTGGGATGTTCGCAAATAAACAAAATGGGGGTGACCTGAGGATTCTATGCCTGTCCGTATTGTTCGCAAGCGAGTTGAAACTGTTCTAAGAACAAACGCCTGTTCGTAACTGTTCCTTTCACTTGTGATGCACTTTTAATTAGTTTCAGGACCCGAACAGTGTCCGTAGAACACAAACGCGTATGCGCAAAACAGTTTCAGTGCATTTGATGTCCTGCGGACACCCGCTCCCTTCGCGGACATGTTCGTGAAGCTATCATATGACCGCACCCATGCTGAGCATGTCTTCTGACTGCGAACACTGTTCGTGTCCCTGAACAATTTAAAACTACCTTTTCAAGCAATCCACAATATTTTTCAATAATAACTCACCATAGCACAAGTCCCACATAGTAATCCTGAGTTTCTACATACTTATTGGGACTTTTTGAACCTTTTTTGGTGTTCAATCTGTCCGCGGACAGAACGCGTGTCCGCGAACCGCGCAAAAGCACCCCTATAAAAGGCCACACCCTAGAGCTCATTCTCATTGTGTTTCTGGCTATCTTACAGAACACAGTGCATTTTCCTGCCAACTTTCCAGATTTTCATCTGAAACCTGATGGCATCCATGGCTGCAGTACTGCCACCTGGTGCTACATCTGCCTCAGCAGCACCCCCACCCCCTCCACCACCACCGCCTCCCCAAGGGCCTGAAGAGGGGAACAGGAGTGAGGATGCAGAGGAGGATGAAGAGGATGACGAGAATGAGGTAGTGGAAGTCCCTACTACCAGCACTCGGCATGAGTCTTGGGTGTGGCGGTTATTTACCATTCATGGAAATGTACCTAAGGCGCTTGCGAACCGAGTCACCTGCAACGAGTGCAAAATGGTACTCAGTCGCGGGAGGCCTGGTTCATACAGCTTTGGGACAGCTACCATGAAGCGACACCTAAAGTCATTCCACACTGGGGCCATTCGCAAGGTTGTTACTTGCGAGGAGCGTAGTAGGTTGACTTCCTCTACTACATCCTCCGTTTCCGATCCTGTCACCACAAGGAACACTACTGTGGGACAGCGTATTCCTCAAACTGTCTCACAGGCCATACGCAATACTGATGACCCTTACCTTTCGAGGGTCACAGTTGTGTGTATGTACTGCGACACAGTTCTCTGCAGGGGGGAGAGACTTCAAAGTGCTTTTGAGACTCTGGTCTCAGAACACGGGAAGATCTGCTCACTATCCAAGGAAGACCCACTCTACATCTTCCTCTCTTCACCCGCCCTTTCTTATCCCCGTGGTTGGTGTCCCCTCTTACGCTCCTTTTCCCTCCTCTCCTAGTGTGTCGTGTATAAAAAACAAAAAGAAATTAAAAAAAAGGCTCTTTTCAGAGCCGCCTTTCACAGTTTAAAAATAGAAGTGAAAATAAATGAAGCAGGGCCCTCTGCATTTTTTAGAAGTCCGCGGACAGTCTGCGAACATCTAAAATTTGGGGGTGCTGCCCTATCATAACCATTGCAGTTTTGTCTGGGAGGAAGTGGTGGCTCTGAAAAGAGACTTTTGGTGGTATTTGTTTGTGTTTGAAAAATTTGAAATGCTCAACACCTACTACAAAATGGATGCTGTAATTCCAAAAAAGGTCGCAATGCATTTTATACATTTCTCAGAAAAATTTGCTTGCCAGCATAAGTAAGATGGACTCCATCTCTGCGAAAAATGTATGTGCTACGAAACATAATATTTTCATTGTGAAAAGAGGACATGCCAAAATCTCTTAGAAAGGCACAAACAGCCTTATTGACATTGCGCCTTGCTTTCTCCATTTGTGGACCAAATGAAAAAGAACGAAGCCACGTTTGTCTCTGCGCAATCCGTGAAAAAATGACTTGAGAATTTGGAAACATGTCCATGACCTTCCCAAGTCCTTCTTTCATTGCAAATTGCAAAGAAATTCCAGACACATGTCCTAAACTGTTCCCTGACATACCTGTTTCCAAAAGTATGCTGTCTCAGGGCAAGATGTTCAGTGAAAAAGGTGGCTCCGAGTGCGCCTAAATGAGGGATCCAATCTGCTCTGCAAAAGGCTCACTCCTTGAGCCTTTATCAATATATACAGATGATTTTTTATAACCCTTTGTCAAGAAAATGCAATCCTATATGCAAGACACCACAGCAATGATACACAACCTCGCTAACATCAGAACAGAACAAGACGACATCTTAGTCACGTTTGACGTGGAAGCACTCTACACCAGCATTCGACAGAGAGAATGTCTGGAAATACTTAAAATCTACTTGGACACAAGACCAGAACAAACAACACCGACATCCTTCATTCTGGAATGCATACGGATAGCACTAACAGAACATTTCTTCATGTGCCAAGGCAAATTTTTCCAGCAAATAAGAGGGACGAGAATGGGCTCAACTTTTGCTCCAGACATAGCAAATTTATACATGGACCATCTGGAAATCAACAATATCTACAATGAAGACAACAGATACAAACACAATCTGATAGGATGGGTCAGATATATTGACGACGTCTTCACCGTCTAGAGAGGTACCCTACCAGAGTTGGAAGACTTCCACATATGGCTTAACACCATAGACCCATGTATAAAATTCACTATACATTCAGACAAAACTAGTATGCCATTTCTGGACCTCAATATTGAAAATACAGATGAAGGTGTCCTGACAACAACCCTCTACAGAAAACCTACAGATAAAAACACACTGCTCAACTTCAGTAGTTTCCATCCACAAGCTCTTAGAGAAAATCTTCCATTCGGCCAGTTTCTCAGGATACGCAGAACTGCACCACATTACCTGACTATGATTGGAACGGAAAAGAGTTAGAATCACGTTTAAAAGCAAGAGGATACCCACCCAAAATTATAAGAAGAGCACGGAGAACAGCAAGGCATATTAGCAGGGAAGCATGTCTCGCAAAAAGATCAAGAGTGGAACACACTGACAAAATGACGCGTGTGTCATGATCTCTGCTTCCAAAAGGTCAGGGTTTTCCCAACTCCCTTGGAAGCAGATCCATAACCCAGGTTCCGAGTGCCAACCAGTCCCAATTGGGACCTTTTGGACCCAGTCCTGGCGCCAGTGGCACCAGGCTCATAAATATGCCCAGTCCCAGCGCTGGAATGCCGGGCTCATAATGCTTGGATGGACTTACCTGCAGCAGACCATGCTGCTTACTTGCCTGCCAGTTGAGCCTCTGATCCTCTTCTGTTTGGAACTACTTTTCCTGTTGGGTGGGGCAGGAGCCACTCCCTAGGTTCAGAACACTGGAACTCTTCTGGAAAGCAGGAACTCTTTTCTTACCTAGGCGTGGCTGTGGAAGGAGACACCTAAGCACTACAGGAGGCTATTTAAACCACACCCGATGGATGAATCTTGCTTTGCGTTATTCTGCATCCTCTGCAGCAGAACGCTCATCGTGTCTTCTGCATCTGATCCTGGGCCTAAGGAAAAAGGCTTACCATCCTGAATCCAGTCTTCAGCAACACCTATAAAGACAAGAAAGAACAGGTTAGCATTACGGTCTTCAGTGACAGCGCTTCACTTACCTGGTCCATCGGCTGTCACCAACGCCTCGCGCTGCATTCCGGCATCTGAAAGACAAAGGCTTACCTACTCTTCGTGCGCTCCGGAGGTCTTCGCACTGCATTCCGGCATCTGAAAGACAAAAGCTCACCAACTCTTCGCACGCTCCGGAGGCCTTCGGCGCTGCATCCCGCATCTGAAAGACAAAACAAGGTGCGTTTAAAGACATTGGGGAACTTTAATACTCACGTGCCATTACTCCTTTCCACATCTAACCCAGTGGGTATTCCGGCACCCTGCAGCCGCTCCGAACTTGTACCTGCAAAATAAAAAGACAGTTAGAGCGCATCGTGAAGCAGGCAACAAGCGCTTACTTACGTGCTTCCAGGCGCTTCTATTCATCAAACGGGCTCCATCTTCAACTCACTTCAGCCCGTCATCCGCCATCGCCGGAACCCTGCAAAACAAGAGACATCATTACTAAAGACTTTTAAAGACATTAGAATTACTCGAAACTTACCGTTCGTGCAGTAAATGACGGACAGCAGTCCTCTGAAGTCAAGAGGCCTGCTCCCCTTATCCAGTGAAGAAACTGGTTACAGCACCCTGCCCCGAGGCAGATGGAGAGCACGGCGTTCACTTACCTAAGGTGAGAGCGTTAACCTTTGGGGTTCTACAGGAGAAGAGAAAGGGAAGAAGAGAGAGACATTCAATAACCCAGTTCATTAATCCCATATTTTCTATCTGCAGACATCTTACCCTTCGAGTCAGACATACAGTGCACAGAGGTCCAGCCCAAAGAGCCAGCCGTGTGTTACACATCACCTTTGAAGATACGGTATACGCCCAGTCAAGACCGGCGCCTCTACGGGAATCAGGTGAGCGTTACAGAACGCAAAGCCTACCGCAAAACTCCCGTCCAGGCGCTATGGAAACCTCGGATACCGACCAACTAGCCCAGTTACTTGGGGAACTAAGGGCAGAAGTGCATGCAGCCCGTCAGGAAACGAACGCTCTAAGAAGGGAACTGATTATTTCCAAGGAGCGAACAGATGATCTCGCTAGACAATTGCTACAGTCACAAGCCGGACAGACCCCGTTACCCGCATCTGGGGGAAATCTTCCTTCTACATCCTCTATGAATCCAGTGCAGATCAACCTACCTGGGAATGTACCTCTGGCTCCGCCCGAACGATTTTCTGGTGACCCAAAGAGGTTTGCAGTATTTATCAATCAGTGCCGGTTGCATTTCTTATGCCGGCCAGCAGCCTTTCCAACTGATCAAGCTAAAGTAGCTTTCGTGCTTTCGTACCTTAGTGGCAATGCGGCAGACTGGTCGATCCCTCTAGTAAATCAAGATGATCCGGTCCTCCATGATTTTCAAGCTTTTCAGCTCAGTATGGAAAAACTGTTTGCAAGACATTCACAGGGGCAGGCCTTGGACAATGAGCTTCTTTCGTTGCGACAAGGTAATCAAGACCTTTTGGCTTATATTGCGTCTTTCAACAGACTGATAGTGGAAACTCAATGGCCTGAGGACAAAAGGATTACGCTGTTTTATAGAGGTCTACGTGGAGAGCTCAAAGATGTGTTAGCCCAAGTAGTGAATCCCCCACAAGATTGTTTGGAATATATAGACTTAGTCGTTCAAATAGATCACAGACTGCAGAACAGGAAGGCCGATCGTTCCAAGTTTGATGCTCGAGTATTTTCCAAACCGCCGACTCCTTCCAAAGGAGTAGACTCCGGGGAACCCATGCAAATAGGGGGCCTGAAAGGTCCTCTAACACAAAAGGAGCGGGAAAGGAGAAAACAGTTGCAATTATGCCTCTATTGCGGAAACTCAGGGCACTTTCTTCGAGACTGTCCGGTGAAACCTGCCAAGAAGGCAGTAGGAGCTGCAGTTACCAAAGTTACAAACTCTGAGCAGGGAAACGACCTCGCCCGACAAAAATAGAGGTCCTCTTGCCGAGCGTGAAAACCAGTTCCGTGACCTTGCATTTCGTGATACCTATGGTCCTCATTAGCCCTGATAATCCGGATCGATTACATGCAATTGAAGCTTACGTCGACAGCGGTGCCATCGGCAATTATGTGGATCATGAAATGGTTTTGAGGATGAATCTAACTCTTTGTCCCAAGGCTGTAAAGGACGTCATTACTACGGTGGATGGAACGGAGATAGCCTCCGGACCAGTAACGCATACCACTCAAGAAGTGACGCTAGTAAGTCAAGATGGACACCATGAGAAGATCGTGTTCGATGTGATCAAGGCTCCTCAGTTTCAGATTATTCTAGGAATACCTTGGTAAGAGAAACACAATCCTCTGATCGATTGGCGAGCAAGAACGGTCCAGTTTCCAGAATGTGTCTCTACTTGTCACCCTCCACCTGGTGTTGCACTGGCAGCAATTTCTTCAGAGACTCCCCAGTTACCTCCCGAATACCTAGAATACCAAGATGTTTTCCGGAAGGATCAGGCTAACTCTCTACCTCCTCATAGGTCTTATGACTGCCAGATAGACCTGATACCTGGATCTACTCCTCCTTGTAGTAGAATTTATGCCCTCACCGAGCCTGAGAACCTTCACCTTCGACAATACCTGGATCAATACCTGGCAAATGGGTTTATTCGTCCTTCCAAGTCCCCTGCTTCTTCAGCTTTGTTCTTCGTTCCAAAAAAGGAAGGAGACTTTAGAACTTGTATAGATTATCGCTCCCTGAACCAGATCACCGTCAAGAATAGATATCCGTTACCTTTGATCCCTGAACTCCTGGACCAAGTCAGAAAAGCATGCATATATACAAAGCTGGATCTTAGAGGAGCCTACCACTTGGTACGAGTAAAAGAGGGCGATGAATGGAAGACGGCCTTCCGCACCAAATATGGGCTATTTGAATATCAGGTCATGCCCTTCGGACTCTGCAATGCCCCGGCCGCCTTTCAATATTTTAAGAACGATGTCCTCAGAGAGCTCATAGATGTGTGTGTTGTTGTTTACATTGACGACATCCTCGTTTATTCTTCATCGGAATCTGAACATCGGAAACACGTGAAAATGGTCCTCGCAAGATTGCGTCAACACAAACTTTTCGCTAAGTTGGAAAAATGTGTTTTCAACATGACTGAAGTTGAATTCTTGGGATTCATATTATCACCTAGCGGAGTGCGTATGGATTCAAAGAAGGTCGATGCAGTTCTCAAATGGCCATCACCATCCTCCGTAAAAGGTGTGCAAAGCATGTTAGGCTTCGCTAACTTTTACCGCAGGTTTATCCCCGAATTTTCTCGAATAGTCCAGCCCATCACTGCCTTGTTAAAAAAAAAAAAACGTTTTGAATGGTCTACCGAGGCGGAACAAGCTTTCCAGGATTTGAAGACTAAATTCATCTCTGCACCAATCTTAAAACACCCTTGCCCCGAACTCCCCTACATCGTGGAAACTGATGCTTCAAGCCTTGCCATGGGGGCAGTGCTATCACAAAAGGACCCGGTAACCAATCAGTTGCATCCCGTGGCATTTTGGTCCGGCAAATTCTCGCCTCCTGAAATCAATTACACGATTACTGACAAGGAACTTCTGGCTATCAAGTCTGCCTTTAAGGCTTGGCGGCATTATCTGCTGGGGGCCCGACACACCGTTACTGTGATTACGGATCACCGAAACCTGCAATATTTGAAAACCGCAAAAGCCCAATCCTCTAGACAACTCCGTTGGGCATTATTCTTTGCCGAGTTTGACTTCATAATTACCTATCGACCTGGTACAAAAAACGGTAAAGCTGATGCCCTTTCTCGGATGGGAGTGGAAGAACACTTGATCAACCCTAAACCTGTACCAATCATTCCCGAACAAAGAATTCTGGGTGTAATCGCCACACAATCCATAGAGGAAGTTAAGGATAAAGCCAGGCAACTTGTAACTCCAGCAGACATACAGAATTGGCATCTGCAGGGAAAGGACTTTGCAGTAAAGGACAACTTATTGTATTTCCAAGAACGATTATACCTGCCCAGCACAGATTTACAGAAAAAAGTAATCTCTTGTTATCACGATTCTTTAATGGAAGGACATCCCGGTATGGCCAAGACCTCAGAAAAGATCAAGCGCTACTTCTGGTGGCCGTCTTGGAAAAAAGATATCAGAGACTTTATAATGTCCTGTGGAGTATGCGCCCAAAACAAGAGTCAAAAGGAAAGACCAGCAGGCCTCTTACGCCCTATTGACATCCCACCTCGCCCTTGGCATACGCTTTCTATGGACTTCATCACCGATCTACCTCCATGCTCCGGATACAATACGATTCTAGTAATCGTGGACTTATTCTCCAAGATGGCGCATTTCATTCCGCTCAAAGGCTTGCCAACAGCAGCAACTCTGGCCCGAGAATTTCTCGAAAACATCGTCCGACTGCACGGTTTTCCTTCGGTTCTAATTTCGGATCGAGGCAGTCAATTTATTTCTCATTTTTGGCGAAGTTGCTGTCGGTCGGCTCAAATTGATGTGAGACTATTACCAGTCACCACCCTCAGACCGACGGACAAACCGAGAGGACCAATCAAACTCTGGAACAGTATTTACGCTGCATGCTGCAACAAACTGAAAAAACTTGGAAAGACATCCTTTGGATAGCCGAATATGCCTACAATAACTCTGTCCATTTGGGAACTGGGAAAACCCCGTTTTTTCTTTTATACGGCAGTCACCCCCGAACCTCGGAGTTGGATCCCCTCCAAGATCTTGAAACACCAGCAGTAGACTACCTGCATTCTACAATCACCCAAGCCTTTAAGGAAGCTGTTTCTCACCTTCAAAGGGCTAAAGAACAATACAAGAAAGGGGCAGATCAACATCGGAAGGAAGCCCCTCAATATCAAGTAGGGGATCAAGTCTGGTTATCCACCAAATATCTACCTCTAAAAGGGCCACGCACATTCAACCCAAGATACCTTGGTCCCTATTCCATCACTACCATAGTAAACCCAGTAGCGGTCAAGTTGGACTTGCCCCCGCACATGAAGATACATTCGGTCTTCCACGTCTCTCTATTAAAACCCGTGCAACCTCAAACCCGACTAACTAAATCTCCAAAACCCATCCTAGTTGATGGAGAACTCGAGTTTGAAGTCAAAAGCATTCTGGACTCCAAGATCTCCAAATCTAAACTATTTTACCTAATTGACTGGAAAGGCTACGGCCCCCAAGAGAGATCCTGGGAACCTGCTGAATATGTCCACGCTCCTCGCCTAATCAAAAGATTTCACCGAACATTTCCTGACAAGCCAAAACCCCCGGAGAAGCCCGGTTTGGGAGGGGCCTTGAGGGGGGGTACTGTCATGATCTCTGCTTCCAAAAGGTCAGGGTTTTCCCAACTCCGTTGGAAGCAGATCCATAACCCAGGTTCCGAGTGCCAACCAGTCCCAATTGGGACCTTTTGGACCCAGTCCTGGTGCCAGTGGCACCAGGCTCATAAATATGCCCAGTCCCAGCGCTGGAATGCCGGGCTCATAATGCTTGGATGGACTTACCTGCAGCAGACCATGCTGCTTACTTGCCTGCCAGTTGAGCCTCTGATCCTCTTCTGTTTGGAACTACTTTTCCTGTTGGGTGGGGCAGGAGCCACTCCCTAGGTTCAGAACACTGGAACTCTTCTGGAAAGCAGGAACTCTTTTCTTACCTAGGCGTGGCTGTGGAAGGAGAGACCTAAGCACTACAGGAGGCTATTTAAACCACACCCGATGGATGAATCTTGCTTTGCGTTATTCTGCATCCTCTGCAGCAGAACGCTCATCGTGTCTTCTGCATCTGATCCTGGGCCTAAGGAAAAAGGCTTACCATCCTGAATCCAGTCTTCAGCAACACCTATAAAGACAAGAAAGAACAGGTTAGCATTACGGTCTTCAGTGACAGCGCTTCACTTACCTGGTCCATCGGCTGTCACCAACGCCTCGCGCTGCATTCCGGCATCTGAAAGACAAAGGCTTACCTACTCTTCGTGCGCTCCGGAGGTCTTCGCACTGCATTCCGGCATCTGAAAGACAAAAGCTCACCAACTCTTCGCACGCTCCGGAGGCCTTCGGCGCTGCATCCCGCATCTGAAAGACAAAACAAGGTGCGTTTAAAGACATTGGGGAACTTTAATACTCACATGCCATTACTCCTTTCCACATCTAACCCAGTGGGTATTCCGGCACCCTGCAGCCGCTCCGAACTTGTACCTGCAAAATAAAAAGACAGTTAGAGCGCATCGTGAAGCAGGCAACAAGCGCTTACTTACGTGCTTCCAGGCGCTTCTATTCATCAAACGGGCTCCATCTTCAACTCACTTCAGCCCGTCATCCGCCATCGCCGGAACCCTGCAAAACAAGAGACATCATTACTAAAGACTTTTAAAGACATTAGAATTACTCGAAACTTACCGTTCGTGCAGTAAACGACGGACAGCAGTCCTCTGAAGTCAAGAGGCCTGCTCCCCTTATCCAGTGAAGAAACTGGTTACAGCACCCTGCCCCGAGGCAGATGGAGAGCACGGCGTTCACTTACCTAAGGTGAGAGCGTTAACCTTTGGGGTTCTACAGGAGAAGAGAAAGGGAAGAAGAGAGAGACAGTCAATAACCCAGTTCATTAATCCCATATTTTCTATCTGCAGACATCTTACCCTTCGAGTCAGACATACAGTGCACAGAGGTCCAGCCCAAAGAGCCAGCCGTGTGTTACACATCACCTTTGAAGATACGGTATACGCCCAGTCAAGACCGGCGCCTCTACGGGAATCAGGTGAGCGTTACAGCGTGTCACAACTTTTTCACCAATAAGCAACAACATTCGAAAAACTGTTCTAACCAATTGTAATCTTCTGCAAACAGATGACTTCAGCCCAGCAAAACCCAGATTCGCATTTAAACTGAGCCAAAATTTGAAAGATCGGCTAGTCCACACATATCCAGACACACTTCAGAAACCCAGACAAACTAATTTGTGGGATTTACCCCCAGTTATCGGACATTTCAGATGCGGAAAATGCTCAGTCTGCAGCTTAACCAAAGACCAAAAAGAAATTTCACTAAATGGTTTTGAATGGAAGTACAAATCCTTCTCTAACTGCCGGACAAAATGGAGCATCTATGTCATACGATGCCCCTGTAACCTACTATACGTGGGTAAGAGCAAAAGGGAAGTCAGACAACGTATCTGTGAACACAGATCATGTCTAAAAAATGCTGTAGAAGATAAACCTATGGTAGCGCATTTTAGCAAACTGAAACATAAACACACAGAATTCCAGTGGGCTATCATCCAAACCATTAGTGAAAAAGAGCGTAGAGTAGACAGAGACCTGGCACTCAGGAAACTGGAACAAAAATGGATCCATATATTGGACACAGTGAGAAATGGACTCAGCATCTGCATTGAGTGGAATCTTTTCTTTTGAATCTCACTCCAAAAAATAGCGCCTCTGTCATAATAAGGCAACAAAGCTCATGCAAATAGCCTGGTAGCACTTGTCAGTTGGTTCTTTGTTATCATTTTTAAACACCATGCATTTGTGCCCTTTCCCTTCAGTTACTAACTAGGGATTATCAATAAGCCTATACATTATTATGCAAATGTTTTTCAAAATGTCCTCCCAAAAATAAGACTGTAAGGCTACTCCAAAAAAATGTTTTTAAGAAATTGCAATATCTGTTTTGGGTTCCAAAAACAATGCTGTAAATGTTTCAAATGCACTATGTCATTTGTTTTTGTTTTGTATCCACCATACACACGTGTTCAGGTGACCACACTCCATACCCGTGTAAAACCTGCCTTGAACCGCTTCCATACAGCACGTCATTTCAGCAGTGCGCGGTTTTGCCTGTCAAATTACGTCAGCATTTCTCTTTCTGCACGCATGCGCAGAATATGGAACGTTGTTCCTTCGCGCATGCTCCGACGTCCCTTTTTTCGACTCAAGATCCCTCACGTCCCCTAGCACATCACTACGCATGTGCAGAGGATGTTCGGTGATCCACGGGAAACACAGGGCATTCTGAGCTTCCCGCAAAGGGAGCAGGTAATTATATACGCCGGCACTTACGTTTGTTTCAGCACTGGGGAGAATAGGGCACTCCCTCACCCTGTCACAGTCTATTTAACAGGCTGACACGATCTTCTCCCCATGGGCGCCTACCACCCTGCACCCATTGTGCACCTAACAGGCTCTGAGACCCAACATTACTTGTGGAAATCTTTTTGGTTGTTCTAAACACTTCCACAGCCATAACAGACATAGGCACGTAACCGGGACCCTTTGTCCTATCATGGGCATTTACTGCCTTCAAACCCAGCATTATAGTGTACATGCTGGCACCCCCGAGTAATACCCTATGGGCACCTATTTAATGTGCACTTTTTTGGCATTTTATGTCACAAACAAGGACAGATCAATGAACATTTATTGTCCTTTTGTTTCCAGTTAAATTACTTATGCAACCAGAGCAGATTGGTTCCCTCATTTAGGCGCACTCGGAGCCGCCTTTTTTACTAAACATCTTGCCCTGAGACAGCATACTTTTGGAAACAGGTATGTCTTGGCACAACTTCATGTTTTTTAGTCATCCCCCGTGTAGACACTTTTTAGAACACACACCTTTATGTATCCACAGCTTCTCTGGCTTGATGAGCAACATGTGGAACACTATCCTACATTTCTCTGCTTAAACAGTCCTGAGGAAAGCTACAGGACAGTACACCATCAACACTTGTTTCTGTTCATAGCTGGAAACACATTTGAGTGTCGACTCGATAGGTGCATGTCGAGTAACATTGCACTCTCAATCATGTTGTACTAACAATCACTTTGCTTATGTCTATGAGATAATCTACATTATATGATGATACAATATAATGCAAATGAAAAATGTACACATGGACTTTTAGTTTTGATGTCTATATGTTAAGAAAAAAAAACAATTTTTTGTGTGTAAATAAATAAGTTTGTGCACCCTTGAAAAGTTTGTGTTCTACTATAACTTAAACACAGATCACATATATTAGGATCTGTTCACATGTATGGTTGTGCGACACCTGCAAGTGTCTCAGAGGAAGAGGTAGCCTGAATTCACCCCCCTTTTTCTACAGTATAGATTCCTCCTCCAGATTCAGGCCCCTCTATAAAACAAAAAGAGGTAACCCCCTTTCCCTCCCTTTACAAACCTAAACTGTTCCCTCCACAATGAATTACAATTATGTCTGGATGTTACTCTGTCTCCAAAGTAGCAGAGAGAGGTAGCAAGTCCAACCACTTAATTCCACGTACTCCATGCCAGTGCACTTCCACATGTGGGAATCCAAGATCTACAGCTACTCCACAGTTTTCTGCATGCACCTTCAACCAATGTATCCATGAGTCTCCCAAAATCCAAACAATCTGTTTTCTGAAACACACAGCCATAGCTATCTGTTCTTCTCTCAGCAAAAAGAGTATCTGAGAAACTCTCTCTGGCACAACACACCCACTAAACTCTACTGACCAATCCCTTGCTCTGCTCATTCTCATTTGTATGCCTCCCCACCCCAAAATCCCTGGATGTAACACGCGATGTCCGCGGACTACCGCCACGTCCGTGGACATATCGTAACATGAACAGTCCTTCTACCATTTCCATTTCACTTTCTGTGCCATTCCCTCATTGGATATAGCTAAGCAATCACACGACCATCCACCAATCACATCCAAGACCTCTACATCTAACTGCATCATCATAGATCAGCACTTGAAATGTACTGTTAATCTCTCTGAGTACAAGTGTCATATCATTGGAAAGCACCTTCTGCAATAAATACTGTACACGTCTCCAAGATTTCTACTTGCAGCTGCATGTATATCCATATGCATGAACACAAACTACAGGTATGCATATTTTCTGTATACTACATGTACAATTCTTATAGATTCCTATAAACAGATTAACTGACTTTTAGCTTGTATAACCTATGAAATGAATTTACTGTCATTTTTTCCATCTCCTATAATCAACTGTCACTTCCAAACCTATCTGCTATTTAATTTCTTTTTACACACACATTTGCAAAGCATGTTGAACTAACATATTTAAAGTACAATATAAAGAGTTAATATACTCAAACAAAATTGCTTTCACACAGTATGTTCAAATATCAAACAGCAATATTATTATTTCCACTACCAAAACCCCTACAAAAACTCAATTTATATGAGAGCATCATAGTTCAAATAGTGCACCCCTTTCAAGCAATAATACGCCTTCAACCAAAAACAGCAAAATAACCTCCCTCTGAATTAGTGAAAGGTATTCGTGGAAAAGTAGTGTATTTACCATTAGATCTAAAACAAAATGTGCACACTCTAGGAGTGCAACGTCCAATGGAGCAATCTACAGAAGACAAAACATTTTGGCAACAACTGGTAGATTTACATAAAGTTAGACAAGCCTTGTAATATCTAAAAGACAATAATGAATACTACAAAGAAATTAATATTGAAGAAAACTTGAAGGATACCACTGAAATAATTCAAGAGTCACAAGAAGCTGGTCAATTTGAGCTCCTAGATCTTGCTACAGTATCCAATACTTTGTACCATTATACAATTCATCCATTGCACTCTAATGACACCGTAGAAGATGCACTAGAAACGTACCAAATGTGACAAACAAAAGGATCACCAATAAGCATATGGGAAAAAAGTATTTGAAGCACGTGCTTTTCCTCTACTCGTTCCTACTGGCAAAGGAGGAAGGTACGATGATAGACCTATTCAAATAACAGCATCAGAATACTGCTAGTTACGGATGTATTCTGAAGATCCCAGATTTAGACAAAATGTGGAATATATATTCCACCTACTCTTTGAAAGTGAACTAGCAACTTTATGTTATGGAGTTGCACACAATTTAAATCAGGATCCCACTTTCAAAATATGTCAGCTACACATTTATTACAAAAAGTGCAACAAAAAGATGAGGTTTTACAATCAAATATTACAAATCTATTAGCAAACATGTGTGGTACTAAAGAGTACTAGTTTCAACTTCATGGAGATGTAAGTTGTATGAAAGAAACCTTGGCCCACAAACTTGGTTTGTTACATTAGGTTGTGCAGAATATGCATGGGAAGATTTACATGATTTCCTATGCATATCAAACAAAAACAAAATAAACATAGATATAGTAACACCTGGAGAACTTTGTTCTCTAGATCCTGTTAATGTTTCAAGATATTTTCACCATCGCTTCATTGCTATGTTACACTTTATTTGTAATAAAACTGTTCCTCCCCTCCGAGAAGTGCAACACTTCTTTTGGAGAAAAGAATACCAAGCCAGAGGAGCACCACATATCCACATGCTTTTATGGATTAAAGATGCTCCTAAATTTGGTCAAGACAATGACGCCACTGTGTTACAGTTTATTGAAAAATATGTCACTTGTGAAATTCCATCAGAAGCAACAAATAGTGATTTTCATGCACAAATTTTACAATTTCAAAGACACAAATGGGGCAAATATTGTAGTCGTAAATAAAAAACAAAGGGAAATACTACACCAAATGCTGCTTTGGTTTCCCTAGACCGGTTACAAAAACAGGTCAAGTGAACAACTTCATGTCTTCAGTTAGACATAGTGTTAAAAGTAAATCACCTAAAAATACATATTACATACAAAGAACAGAAGAAGAAAAATATATCAATGATTACAATGCACTCATTGGCCACTTATGGAATGCAAATATAGATGTGCAGTACATTGCAGACAATTCCACTGCAGTTGCACAATATGTTACAACATACTTAACCAAAGCAGAAAAAACAGAGCTCCAAGACCTCTGGAATGATCTGTCGTCAGACAAAACACTGTCTCAGAAATTATACAGCTTGGGCATAAAAATGCTCTCCCATAGAGAATGTGGCTCCTATGAAGCAGCAGATCGTTTAACTGATACTGCTTTGTATGGAAAATCTGAAAATATAGTATGGCTAAGTCTTGGTCCTGCTAAATCTAGAAAAAGAGTTCTAAAATCATACAAAAATATAGAAACAATAGTCAAACATGATCCCAACAGCCAAGAAATTTTAAAAAACAATTTACCGGACACATACTACCCAAACAGAAGTACCACTTTGGAAACCATGTGCCTATACCACATAGCCCAAAACTTCACATACAAAAATAATATAAAACCTGATGAAAAAAAAGGTAAATACAGAGTGTCACATTGTGAAGGAAGCTTAGTAAAACTCACCAAACCAAATTTAATTAATCATATCAAATTGTCATTAATAACTCCTCAACATAAAAGAATTATATTACATGTCCCTGCTACAACTCTTTAAACCATGGAGAAAATAAGAAGAAATACTAGATAACTATGACTCTTATGAAGACGCTTTCAAAGCAAATGAAAGCACTATAACCGATGTAAACTTTACACAGTGCAAAACAATGTTGCACAATGAACAGCAAAACGAAGAAGAACTCCAGGCCCAACTAGATAAGGACACTCCTGACAGTAGTCAACCTTCTGTAACAGGAAGCCAAGAACCACTGGGAGAGCCACTAATAACAAATGAAACAGAATTAGCTATGACGGAGTAGAAAACACCATGTGTCAGTATGAAGATAAAGAAGACTATACTACAATCAAAACTAAACAATGAGCAACGTAGCATTTTTGAAGACGTAACAAAAGAAATTGCACCTGGTGTACAACATGAAAACAAAGAATGCACCTGCCAAAATTACAAACCTATACTACTGTACGTCAGTGGTGAAGCTGGTTCTGGCAAAACATTCTTCATCAAAATCATCAGTAAATTCCTTCAACAATTGACAAACAACAAACTGTCAGCTGTTGTCACTGCCCCCACAGGTTTAGCTGCCTACAACATAGTTGGTGTCACTTTACACCGATTACTACTCCTGCCAGTAGAACACCAAAACAAATTAGACTATTACAAACTTTCTACAGAAGCTGCAATGGAACTACACAGAGTATTAAAACAAATGAAAATGCTACTAATAGATGAAGTGAGCATGGTCCCCAACCTAATGTTGGCTTTGATTCACCTCAGATTACAAGAAGTACTCAAAACAAACTACGAAGAGCTCTTTGGAGGAAAACACATTATTGTTTTCGGAGATCTTCTTCAATTGACACCAGTGAAAGGTGAGCCTATTTTTAAAACCTTAGGACACAAACTCTGCCATAAAACTGTTGGCAGCATTGGAAATGTCAACCTTTGGCAACATTTCCAATACAGAGAATTAACAGAAAACATGCAGCAATCTGCAGATCTCACTTATGCCAACATCTTAAAAAGTATTAGAGTTGGTATATTATCTCAAAAAGCACAAGCAATATTGAAAACCTCGCACATTCATGCACTTTATGGCGATAATGCATGTGCTACGGATGTTATGGAACAATTAGCCCACAAAAATGTCAATTGTATGGCCTTAATGCCAACGCTTGCACGCTGTTTCAAATTCAATGAAACAATGTTAAAAAAAGAAATGCAAACAATAATTGAAATTATCGCCACAGACAAACTAGACATACTTGACACTACCCATGTGTGAACAAGCCACAACAAGACTAAATAGTTTAGAAAATTCAATCTTCAACACAGCTGGATTGGCAAAAATATTAAAATTATCCTTAAATTGCAGAGTAATGCTTAAACGTAACCTTGACGTGGATCAAGGACTAGTTAATGGAGCACTGAGTACAGTTGTTGGCTTCCAAACATACCGACGTGACAACAACATTCAGTTTGTCAATATTCTCTTTGACAAACTTTCAGAAGTGAAAAGGAAAGGACGCTCAACAGCTCAATCCCTTCTCTTCAAAGACATGTATGTACTCAGAGACCAATTTTCTCTAACTCTTGCATATGCAGTCACCATTCATAAATTCCAGGGTCTTACCCTAGACAAAGCATTGATTGACATTGGTAACACAGTCTTTAAAGAAGGCATGCGCTACGTAGCGTAGCACTATCACGCTTACGTACACTTAACAGTCTATTTCTAATCAACTTTGATGCAAGTAAAGTAAACGGTGATACTCCTTGCATTTTAGAATACAATAGACTTCGTTCACTATACACCCCCCATCTAAAAACATATCCTGTACCACAAAAAGTAAAATGTTCTAAAAGAAAACTAAATCAAACAGAAATGCAACAGGATATAACTGCAAACCTCCAAAGAGAATAAAACAAACTAATACTTCATCAAGTACCACAAACAAAAAAGAAACTATTAGGGAAAGTAAACCAGGTCCTGCTTCAAAAAAGGAAGACAAATTCAAAAAAAGCACTCAGATACAGAACTACCTGGTCCATTTAAACTTTCAAATGAAACATACATGCACTCTCTGCAACAATGTGACACAAGAACAAATCCTCAATGAGCGCTTTGTGTATGTATCAATACCTAATTGTGAATCCGTTCCATTTCAGCAACTTGTACAAAATGCAAACCATGGTAGATTATGTACTACCTGCAATTCGGATAATCGCTCCACCCCTTACTAATACAAACACATAGTAAATACGTAATACTAATGCTTCTACGTTACAATGCAGATGGTACCAAAAACAACTGCAAGGTGATTAGATTCACACATGGTCAAGTATCACTTGGTAAGAAAACCTTCACAACAATAGGTATAATCTACCACACAGGAGCCACAACCAATGCAGGTCACTATACTGCATATATAAAAAACAATGTGGATGGTTCGAATGTAATGATATTACCATTACTCTAAAGAAGAGATTACCTGAAAATCTTACAAACACTTATTTAATCTTCTTAAAACCAAAATGTATTAACTAAACTGTACTTTATCTAAACTTCTATTAAAAAACTATAAACTGTTACAATATGCCAACAGCTATATAACTGGCCTAAGATTCTACAACAGCTAAACAGATAGATGAATACTACTAAATTATATCTAAAAATAGATAGTTAAAATAAGCCAACTGGTATCTAACTGCCCCGAGATTTTACAATAACCAAAGAGATAAATCAATACCACTTAATTATAAAAAACTATAAACAGTTAGAATATGCCAACAGGTATCTAACTGCCCCAAGATTCTACAACAACTAAACAGATAAATGAATACCACTAAATTATATCAAACAATAAACAGAATACGCCAACTGGTATCTAACTACCCCAAGATTTTCAATAACCAAACAGATAAATCAATACCACTACATTATAACAAAAAATAGACAGTTAGAATATGCCAACTGGTATCTAACTGTCCCAAAATTTTACAATATCCAAACAGATAAATCAATATCACTTCATTATAACAAAAAATAGCCAGAAACAACAAGTGAACACTGAAAACAAACAAACAAATAGACTGTAGCATAACAAAAAAGTTTTTTTTTAATCCAACATAGATTTTTTTTTCTCCCACAGGCCCAATGATTTTAGCAACAAACACAGAAACTGAGCAAATTGCACAGTACACTGGTTTGTAATCTACTAAATATGAGGATAAAAAAATAAATGTTATTTATTCAATATTATATAAGTCGTTACAAAATACCAATACTAACATGATATTTTCTTTTATCACAGAAATGAACAAGAAATACATATACTCCAGTTACTAAACCAAACAGTAAGTATATTATAATAAGTACAACCATCACAGCAAATCACACCCATAGTGACTTATAACTTTGGTGCTTATAAATTCGGTCTTGTCCATGCACCCAGGACTATAGGCCCTGCCCACAACCACCGCAGCATATCACACCCATAGTGGCTTATAACTTTGTTGCTTATAAATTTGTTCTTGGATCCCAAAGTTATAAGCCACTATGGGTGTGATATGCTGTGGTGGTTGTGGCCAGGGCATAGAGTCTTGGTTGCATGGACAAGACCAAATGTGGCCATGCTCCCAGGACTATATGCCCTGGCCACAACCACCGCAGCATATCACACCCATAGAGTCAAACATTTTAACTATGCAATATGGGCACTTTTAATGTGCGTGGACATGATGAGTGTTCTTAGAACAGTTTCAACTTGAGTACGAACAGTACGGACAGGCATAGCATCCTCAGGACACCCCCATTTTGTTTATTTACAAACATCCCAGGACTCATGATGTGTTCTTAGAACACTTTCATCTTGCCAGCGAACAATACGGCCAGCGTCCTCAGGACACCCCCATTTCGTCCATTTACGAACATTTCAGGACACTGCATGTGTTATTAGAACAGTTTCAACTTGCCTGCGAACAAAACGCACAGGCATACCGTCCTCAGGACACACCCATTTCGTTTATTTTCGAACATTTCAGGACACCGCGTGTGTTCTTAGGACACAGTAAGGACAGGTATAGCGTACTTACGACACCCCCATTTTGTTTATTTATGAACATCCTAGGACACATGATGTGTTATTAGAACAATTTCAACTTGCCAGCGAACAATACGCACAGCGTCCTGAGGACACACCCATTTTGTTTATTTTCGAACATTTCAGGACACCGCGAGTGCTCTTAGAACAGTTTCAGCTTGCTTGCGAACAATACCTACAGGCGTAGTGTCCTTAGAACACCCCCATTTCGTATATTTACAAACATCCCAGGACACTTCATGTGTTCTTAGAACAATTTCAACTTTGCTTGCGAACAGTACGGACAGGCATACCGTCCTCTGGCACCCCCATTTTGTGTATTGATGAACATCCAGTGTCCTCAGAACAGATTCAACTTGCCTGCGAACAAAATGGACAGGCTTACCGTCCTCAGGACACACCCATTTCGTTTATTTTCGAACATTTCAGGACACTGCGTGTGTTCTTAGAACAGTTTCAAGTTGCCTACAAACCATACATACAGGCGTAGTGTCCTCAGGACACCCCCATTTCAATTATTTAGAACATTGCAGGACATCCGCGTTGTCCGCGGACAAAGCGAACACAACAGGGGGGTCTACCACCTAAATAAATACAACATTTAACCCATCTCTTACTCCCCCACCCTCCCCAAACAGTTTTACACACCAACACACTCTACTAAATAGTATTTTTCCACCAAGTTTCACCGCTCTGTCCGCGGACGTCCACGAATCCAAGATGGGGGGCGTTCCCAAAAATCTGATGCGCTTCACGATCTTCACCGTCCAATCAGCAAACACATTGCATGTCCGCGAACATGACGCAAGCCGGTTGGCCAATCAGGACACTGTCCACGAAGCGAACAGGGAAGTGTGTCCGCGGACCGAACATAGATATCACAAATTTTTTGTGACCAACTTTTTGGTCATTTAAAAAAAAACTACTGGATGGATTTTCCCCATATTTGCAAAAGCACGCTTTTGGGACCAAGCCACTGCTCTGGTCCAAATTTGGTGAAAATCCATCGAGCTGTTTGGGTTGTAGGCGTGAGCAAAGTTTTTTCCCCATTCAGTCTATGGGAAAAAAAGAAGTTTTGGGACCCCCACTATAACTTTGCCCCCCCTGGACGAAAACCAAACTTTGCAAAAAAATTCAGAGTGACCCATATACTTTTTTTGCAGTTTGGTGAGGATTCGTCCAGGGAGAGAGAAGTTATAAGCCACTCAAAAAGGGCTCTTCCTATGGAAACAGCAACTTAACCATAAATACACAGCCACTACTGTATATATATATAAAGTGTCCTGAAGATAGAAGAGGCGAAGAATACAGAATGGCCGTGTCTGGAATAAATATACCGCCTACATTTATGGCTAATCCAGGAACGCCAAAAATTTCATGGTCTCATGGTCTCAATGGAAGAAAGGCTTTCTGCATTACCTGAAAGCGGCTTGTGGCAATGTGTATCCCAATGACAGGAAAATGGCGCTACTCATGCATTTCCTTGGATATGAGGGTTAGAGAATTTTTGAGACATTACCCCAAGTCCCGGACGACGGAACTGGTGATACCCCCAATGAATTAGATTCTGCTCTTTTGAGCCTTGACTGACATTTCAACGCCAAAACCAGCACAATCCTAGAGCGGTTAAACTTTCAAATGCACATTCAGGAACAAAGTGAATCAGTGGAGGACTTTATCACTGCCCTACGCCATCTGGCTCTGTCATGCAAGTTCAATGATGCATTTGATGAATGCATTATGGACCAATTTATGACACATTGTTGCTCTAAGAAGATTAGGGAGGAACTATGGTTAAGGGACGAGTTATCTTGAATGAAATATTGACAATTGCACGCATGGTTGAGCATTCTTTGGCATGTGTGGCTAAGTTGTCAAAGAATGAGAGCACTACATATAAGGATACAACAACCGAGATGATGGTGGTGAGTGAGACTAAGAGCAAGAAGAAACACAAACCCAAGCAAGTGGTCGAGGAGGAGGAGATACCAAGTCATCTCAATGCCCAAACCAAAAAGGAGAGAGAAAAGAGGGAGAGAAGAGAGAGGACCGTTTGTGTTTTCGCTGTGCCAGTGGAAGTCACTTTGCAGATTTTTTAGGATGTCCTGGAAGGAGAGCAACACGTTCTAAGTGCAAAAGGAAGGGACATTTCTCTAACTGTTGCAAGAATTATCAATCTGGACGATTCAACCAGAGGCGAGTGTTATATATGAATGAGGAGTCGGATCGAAGATCGCCGGAGGACGAGGGATCTTCATATGTTGAAAATATAACTGTTGGCACGATAAACATTATTGGTGGTGATGATGATGATGATGACTGTGAGCACCCTTATGCATGTATCAGTGTGAATGGTCAGGATGTGATGATGATGGCTGACTCAGGGTCAAAAATAACATTTATATTCAGAGAGGTGTTTGAAAGAGATGTGAAAGGGGAAGTGAGGCTGCTGGCAAAACCCAACATTAATCCTGGTGGTTACAACCAAGATAAAATTGAGTTGTTGGTTTACTGTGTTAGTCAGTTTCAATTCCAGGGGCACCGGTGTGAAGAAAAATATATGTCTCCAAGAAAGGCCTCACACTATTAGGATGGAGAGAACAGAGAAAGTTGAAAATAAGATTAGACCCAAATGAAGAGGATCAGGTGCTCCATGTGGGCTGTGTCATTGCTGAAAATTATCCAGGTGTATTTAAGAAAGGTGTTGGAAAGAAGAAAGGGGTCCAACATCAAATAATTTTTTTTAAAAAGGGAGCAAACCGGTAGTGGCTAAACTGATGTCTGTACCCATGACGCTGAGAGAAGGTGTCAAAATGGAAATACACAAGTTGCTACAGATGGGTATCTTTAAGCAGCTGGGGGTGTAGAGTGGACATCCCCGGTGGTGGTGGTGAAGAAGGGTTCTGGAGAACTCAGGTTGTGTGTGGATTTACGTGAACTTAATAGAAGTGTATTGGTGGATCACCAGCCACTTCCAAATATGGGGGAGATGTTGTGAGAGTTGGCTGTGAGAAGGTTTTCTCAAAACTTGACATGGCATCGGCCAGCCATCAAGTGGAACTCGAGGAAGGTTGTTGGAAGTTGACTGCTTTCGAGACCCACGAAGGGGTTTTTCAATTGAAGAGGATGCCGTTCGGCCTGGTTTCGGCGTCGACAGTGTTTCAAAAACTCATGGACAGGATGTTGAGTGGTGTAAAGGGTGTCTTCTGTTTTCAGGATGATGTTCTTATATGTGGTAAATCCCTTGAAGAGCATGATGCCATACTCAATGATGTTTTGATGATTTTTGAGAGGAAAGGTATTACACTGAGGGAGGAGAAGTGTTTGTTTGGTGTGGGGCAGGTGGAATATTTGGGTCATGAAGTGTCAGGAAATGGCGTCAAGCCAAAGAAGAGTTTAGTTGATGCAATAAAGGTGGTGGAGAGGCCCACCAACAAGGTAGAATTGAGATCCTTTCTTGATTTGGCAGAATTCTACCAGAAATTCGTGGAAAACTATACCTCTAAGGTTGTGGAGTTGAGGACATTTTTTAAAACAAGGTGCCGAATTTGTCTGGACCCAGGAATGTGAGGAAGAATTCATGAGAGTAAAAATGGATATTGATTTGGCCCAGCCTTTAGGGTGTTATGACACTAGGCGTAAGAGTGTGATTACGGTTGATGCATGTGAGTTGGGAATCAGTGCCGTCTTGTCTCAGGTTAAGGCAGATGGATCACATGAAATAATAGCACATGCATCAAGAGCATTGAGGGGTGCAGAAGAAAGATATTCTGTCTTGGAAAAAGAGGCGCTAGCCTGCTACTGGGCAGTGGAAAGATTAAAAAATGTTGTTTGGGGAACAGCTTTTACAATTCGTACTGATCATAAGCCATTAAAAGTTATTTGTGAGAACAAAGGATTAGACAGAGTATCAAGGGGAGTGGCAGGATGGGTCACCAGGATGCAATGCCATCGATTTCAGATGGAAGTATCTCCGACAGAGAGAATGTTTTAGTAGACAGTTTGTCTAGACTCAGGGTAGCACCCAGTCCGAGGGAGGGTGAAGAGACACAAATGGAAATGGTCTTTGTCAACACAGAAGGTACACAGGCCGATTCATGGAATTAATGTGCGCCGAAAATCTCTGCGCAAGCATGCAAAAGCATGCGAATCGCAGTGCAAGTGCGAAAATTGCAGCGAAAGCTGAAATCCTGCGTGGCGCACTCGGGCGCACACATCATCAAACAGCGTGCGCTACGCCCACAGTGAAAGCGCACATAGAGCGGCGCACACAACAAAAGTAGGCGGAACACAGGGCGTAACACGTGGAATGGGGAACAACGCGTGAAAATGTGGGTGTTACGGGGGAAGTACAGAAGGCAAATGCGCGGAACGCCCACACGCGCGCCTACAACACGTATTCATGGAATCGAACAGGGATAACGCGTGCACCAAAAAAGACGCGCTGATCCAGAAACACGTACGCCAGCAGGAAGCAGGCGTATGCGGACCAGCGCAGCATAAAAGTGCACGCAAACAACAAACAAGCTCAGACTCTACGATGAATATACCGTTCTTCGCCGCAGTGGTCGTGGGATAACGCAGGAGGAGGAGGAGGATAGTCAGGGCCAGAATTTTACATCCAGGACCAGCCTTTTTGCGATGCCTGATGACCAGGTGTATGGGAGGTACAGGTTTCCACCTCACATAATACTCGACCTGGTGAGTAAGTGGGAGGATGACCTCTCATCACCCACCCTGTGCTCCCAAGCACTGAGCCCCTTGGAAAATGTGCTCAATGTACTGCACTTCTTGGCCACTGGTTCATTTCAGCGGACAAGTGCCATAGTGGGGGGGGGGTGTCACAGGCCACGGAGTCACGCTGCCTACACCAGGTGTTGGCCATCATGACTGCACGCCCATCAGTCCGCAGGCACATATACCTGCCCAGAACACCTGCAGAAAGACAGGCTGACGTCCAGGATTTTTACGGGGTGGCACACTTCCCCAAAGTGCTAGGTGCCATTGATGGCACCCATGTGGCTCTACGTCCTCCCAGGGCATCTGAGCACATCTATAGAAACCGCAAGCACTGGCATTCCATCAATGTGCAGGTTGTATGTGATGCCAAGAGAATCATCACCTCAGTATATGCCAACTGGTGGGCAGTCATAATGTCGACAGTCAAAATGTCGACAGTCAAAATGTCGACAAATAAATGTCGAAAAACAATAATGTCGACAAACAAAAATGTCGACATTTTTTCGATATTTTTTCGAAATGTTGTATTTATTGTAAGAATAAAGAAATAAATATATATATAACTAAGATGTGTTGAGTATGAGGGGTGGGGGGTGTGGGGGGTGTGGGGGGGTGGCAGGGGGGGGTTGGGTGAGGGGGGGTTGGGGGGGACCCCCCCTAATAGTAAATGATACTCTTTTTGGTTATTTATTTATTGAAAAAATAAATAAATAAATAAATATATAATTAGAATGTGTTGAGTATGAGGGGTGGGAGGGTGATTGGGGAGGGTGTGGGGGGGTCGCAGGTGGGTGTTGGGTGAGGGGGGGGTTGGGGGGGACACCCCCATTAGTAAATGATACTCTTTATGGTTATTTATGTATTGAAAAAATAAATAAATAAATAAATATATAATTAGAATGTGTTGAGTATGAGGGGTGGGAGGGTGGTGGTGGGGGGTGTGGGGGGGTGGCAGGGGGGTGTTGGGTGAGGTGTTGATAGTTTTAAGTGACATTTTTTTGTCGAAATTTTTTTTTCGAAAAAATGACTTTTTACATTATAAGTATAGGATGTCGACATTATTATTTTCGAAAAAATTTTTTTGACATTTTTGTTTGTCGACATTTTTTTTCCGACATTATGACTATAAACCATGCCAACTATCCAGGGTCCACCCATGACAGTTTCATTTACAGAATGTCAACCCTAAACCGGGACCTAGAAGCTGGGTGGCATGGCAATACATGGCTGCTTGGTGAGTATAAATGCCACTGCACATGCATGCATGTAAGGTACTGAGTAATGTCACAACCCCACTAATGATACCCATAATCACCTCCCCAGGGGACAGTGCCTACCCTCTGAGCACCCACATGATGACGCCAATTCAGAACCCCACCACACCACCCGAGGTAAGATACAACACAGCCCATATTGCAACCCGAGGCATAGTGGAGCGCACATTCGGAGTGCTCAAGTCACACTTTTGCTCCCTTGACTGCTGTGGTGGGCAGCTGCTATACGCTCCCCCAGTAGTGTGCAGGATCATAGTGGCAGCATGTGTCTTGCACAATGTTGCAACACGCCGGGACCTGCCGGTGGACATGGTGGTGCCCCCAAATCCCCAACCACACTCACGGCTGCTGCGCATGGGAGGGGAACGGGCACGTGGGGAGGCAGCCCGTACGCAGCTCGTGGCTAATTACTTCACCTAAAATCACACCCCTGTGGAGTGCACACAGCCCTGGCACATACCAGCTGACAATCAATGATGATGACATAAGGGACAGTCAACTGTCACAACCATACCAGCCTGAGATTGGTCACCTGGAAGTGTCACATTGTGTGCATCCCTACCTACCGAAAGACAACCAATGCTGTGTCACTAAAAGACATACATTTATGCTGCATGAATGACTACCCCCTTGCAAAATACAACATGAAAATAGCGCCATGTCACCCAACCCCTCCCCATCTCCGCCACCCAACACACCATGGCATGTCATGCAATGTGAAAGCAAACAAAGGAATGCACAACACCTGACACAAGTGTCACAAAGTGCACTGTCTCAAATGGAAACAGGCCACAGACAATATGCTCCGAGTAATCAATAATAAACAGCACACATGACCAAATACTTACCAGCAACACAATACAGCAAAACAGCATGAAACATTGCAAAAATATGACAGTACAAAGTCAAAGTAGTGCAAGTCTTACAACCTGAATAAGCCAGCACATCGACACCTTCCAACTGCAGAGTGTTGCTGTCACGCAAATGTGTCAGTGTACTGCATACAACTGCAGGTTGTATGCAGTACACCTGGCATGCACCCTCACCTGGCACTCAATGAGAACCCGTAAAATGAACTGCATCTGCAAAGGAGACGGCCTTGTGAAGACATGAAGAAGGTACCTGCAAATAAGGAGGAAGACATGGATGCACAAGCACATATCAATACACCATGCAGTGTTCAATACAACAACAATACCCACTAGGGATGACCACACAGTATTGACTACAGACTGCCCACACAGCTCATGGGAGCCCAATGTCACTGTGTAAGTAACTGTCACTTGGTCACACCCTTTGCAAGCCCATAGAAACAGGAAGCAGGAGGGGTGTGTGTGTCAGGAGCCCTAGCATCTAACCCAAACACATGAAAAGCCTGCATGTGCCCAGATGGAATACACAGTGAATGCCCACAGTAGCCACACAAGGCAACACACTGGAAAAAAAAATATATTAAAAAAAATGGCCATGCGGGAGCCAGGGGGGGGGCACTCAGGAGGTTCGAGGACAGGGTGCACACCAACACCCACCTGCATGGATGTTGCGAAAAAAAAATACCTCCATGGGCTCATGGCCTGCACGGCTATGCAATTGTGGGAGAACTGCTGTCGCTCCCTTCACCCTCTGCTGCGGCATCAGGAGGTGCTGGTGCTATGGGAGGCAGCCCACTCAAAGCCCTGGTATGGTCCTCCATGGCAGCAAGCATGCGGGTCTGGAAGGTCTGATTCTGGAGGATGACAGTGCGGAGATCCCCATGCAGCACCTCACGGGGTGCCTGCATTTCTGCACGCATGGCCTCACATGATGCCCTGATCTCCTCACAGGTTGCCTGCAGCTCAGCTGAGAGCGAACGTGTGAGCTTCTCCAGCTGCTGTTCTGCTCTAAAATTTCGGGAAGCCTCAAGTTCAACCAGAGTCTCCCTGGAGTTATGGAGTTCTACCCTCAGGGCCTCCCTGTGGCCCTGTGACTCTATTGATATGGCTTCGCACAGAGTCTCCAGTGCCATCCGTCGGTCCCTGTTGGATGCCAACATGTCTTCCCTGTGTGATTGGCAAATGGAGTCTGTTGCCTGCTGTTGTTGCTCAATCTGCCTTTCAGGGGGGAGAATGGAAGTGGCCACCCTCTCCATTGCCTGAGTCATCATTTCAACCGATGCTCCCTGTTGGGCTGCTATACCGTACATGGAGTTTTCCCATACAGTATTGCCTGGTGGCGTACGGCCACCGTGTCGGCGGGCCCCACACCTGTTTGGGGCAAGGCGATCTGCACCTTGCTGTGCTGGCACTGCCTGAGGCTGCAGGACTGCATTCCCCCTCTGATCTGCTGGCCCAGGAACAGGATCAGATGTTGTGGAGTGTGACCCTGCATCCGTAACCACCAAAGGTCGACCTACCAACACTGACATCCCCATAGAGGGTTCTACCCCTGGTGCAGGTGGGTTGGACAGAACAGAATCCCTGCCAGAAACACTCACCTGCGACAGCACATAGTCTCATCATCCGATTCAGCACCTGAATAGAGGTCTGGGAGGTGCACCCAGGGACACCCCTGGACAGTATGGTCTGCAGTAAGGAAGGGTTTTCACCCACTACCACACCACGTCCTCCACTGGTGCTCGGTCGTGGCTGAGATTCCTCCTGGGTCTGCACAACTCCTCAACCTCAACATGACATACAACAAATGGAAACAGGCATGAGCACCATAGCACACACATAGGCCTGACAAGCCACAGATCCAGTATATGAATTACACATGTCCCACATGACTATAACCCTGGCATGCATGCACTGTCAATGATTTGGAAGGGGAGGCAAAAACCAGACACTGAGGACACCAAGATGGAAAAGCAACACATTTGCTGCATGCTGGGTACCACTGGCATCACACATTAGCCTGTGAGTGGCATGTCCAATACACATACATGACACATGCCAGCACACGGATGGTATGTAGCATAGCCATGGTACATTTGACAAGTACAGCCATATGTCAATGAATGAGTACTGTCACCAATCCATGTGGGATGGACATGATGAGATGAAAAATGCCAAATAGTGTCACAAAATATGCATGTGCCACACACTGCAACACATCCAGTGTACAATAATACAGTGATTGCAGGCAGATGTACACATCAATGGTTGGTCACTTCAACATGACATGAAACAACTATCATGTTCCACATTCTAACATGCCCCAAAAAATAATGTGAGCAGGCCAATATTCAATCAGCCTGAATGGTCTAATCATTCACATAACAAGGTAACAAATGTGGGCCAATGTGGGGTGTAATCAATGACAGAAGCATGTCACATATGTGGCAGTAGGGCTGAAAAATGTGTTGCAAAAATGGGAGAATTGAAACAATCAGCCTGAATGAACACTGAAAAATTCTGAACAATGTTGTTCCAAGATGACAGGTCAAGGGCAACTGCAGTAATGTGGCGCTAATTGGCTACTGTGGTCAGAAGGGATACTGTCATACCCAAATCCAAGGCCGGTTTTGGAGGAAGCACATGGTTGACCCATACCACTCAGGAGTACACACCCTCACCTGACACTCAATCAGAACCCATCACCCAAGCAACCTACACATGTATTACACACACATGCATGGGCACTCACCGGACAATGCGTCGTAATCTGGTAGGTCTCCCACGCCTTGGATCTGTTCCTCTGTGACGAAGGTTCCAGCAACAGACTCATGTTCAGTGAGTTGGTTGTCCTCTGGTGGAGACCCACAGCCAGTCACCAGAGTAGAGGCATGATTTGAGGTCAGCTTGTTCTTTGCTTTGCGTTTCAAGTCATTCCACCGCTTGTAACAATCATCAGCTGTGCGCCTCACAAATCCAAGGGCACTAATGTGGTCCGCGATGGTCTGCCAGTGTGCCCTACGTTGACCAGGTGTGGTCTTGCACCCTGCAGTCACCATCATTTCGCGGCTATGTGGCGACACATAAGCCACAAGTGCATCAAGTTTGGTGTCATTAAAGCTAGGCCTCCTTGACGTGCCGGAGTGTGTAGCCGTGTCTGGGGTCTCAGCCTGTAGTGCCAGAGCACCCTTCTTCTTCTATTTCAAAGGTGGTGCAGATCCTGAGTGGCTTACGCCGCTCTGGTCAGAAGGGGCAAAGCGCAGGTGGACTGGGTACTATAAGTGTGCAAAGGCACAATGACCATAGGTCTTGGAGCAGGCATTGGCTGCAGGGTGATGTTGGCAGGGCCAACATCGGTTTGATGGACCTGGACCGACACTGTCCCGGCTGGGAGACTCAGAGCTGGTGTGGATAGAGCAGCAGCTGCCCCTGCAGCCTCCCCACCCTGCCTACTTGGGGCAGCAGATGACATTGCTGCCCCAGATCCATGTGGCCTGGTGACAGCAACCTTCCCCACCACACGTGGCTTAGACTTGCTGACCTGGAAGTCAGCCTGGGAGTCATCCTGTGCCGGTTCAGGTGCAAAAATGGGCCGGTCCAACAAGGGCTGAGCTGGGATGGTGTCAGCTACATTTCCGACAACCATTGGGGTGGGGGGGCATGGGTGTCCCTGATTGGTCCTCCACACATGGGGTTGTCTAGGGGCACCCTGCAAATCTTGGCCACGTCCCCTACCGCGCCCACCACGGCCACCTTTTCGAGGTTGGCCTTCTTTGCCTCCCTTACTGCTTGGTCGCCTCCCAACCATGGCACTGATGTTGTTGTGCATATGGGAGTAGCAGTGAACAATTGTCCAGGGCAATTGGGGTGAAAGAGGTAGGGTACTAGATGGAATTCATACACTAGTGCTCTAGCAAGGCTGTATGGGACCCCGAGGGGCAGATGACGGGTCACGCAATGCACAGGCACCCCAAAAACAAAAGCACACGTGCACGCAACCCCTGGTAGACTACTTGCATGGAAAAATAAACCCGCACTACGCTGTGGCACCCAGAAAAACAATAATAAGCGTATGCGTGTTACACGCAGCCTACAATGACCTCGGAAAGGGTACGCAACACACGGGGGTAACCACAGTTGAAAAATACTTGCACGACTCACCATCTGCCTTGAAAAAGAACATGAAAAAGACACGCGTGTGTGCGTAGGCAACACCCCCCCCAAAGATGAAAAGAACGCAGTCTGAGGAAACAGGGAGTACGAACTGGTAATCGCGTGTGAACCGACAAGAAGTACAAGATACACCCGTTCGCTCTTCACAAAAGCACGTACAAGGAAATAGCGTGATACTCGTACCTTTTAAGCCAGCCCACACGTAAAACGTCACTTACGCGCTAAGGCCCTTTCCTACAATAGCACGGTGACATGCAGTTTTCTCACGTGCTGATTCACGAAGCACCCGTGTTGTGGGAAACGCCTGCGCATGTAACGTCACTGACGCGCTTACGCGCTAAGGGCCTTTCCTCGAATTACACGCTGATGTGCAATTTTTTCACGTGTCAAATCACTCCGTATCAAGCTGGCCACGCGAAAACACACGGAAAGACCACGCTCATGCCCTGAAGGCCATTTTCCTGCCCCCAAGAGCCCCAAGCACGCTCCCACCAGCCATCTGCTGCTGCCTGCCTGCTGCCCACTTGCCCTGCTATTTGGTGCCTGCAAGTCAGCCATCTGCAGGGGTCCAGTTGCTGTGTCTAACCCTGCTGTAACAGAAGACTCCCGACTGGGATACCATCGCTCCACAGCCCAGCCCCAGGACCCAGTTGCCCACCCACGCCTGCCTCGGGGGTCGCCATGTCAGGGCAAACACCATCTGAGACCACTGGCGACCCCCAGCCAGAGAGGCAGAGGGCCACCAGCTTCAATGAGAAGGAAGTTGGTGTCCTGGTGGAGCATGTCCTGGGGCCTTTTAATGCCCACTTCGGAACATCACGCACCAACAAAGAAGGACGGGATAGGATCTGGGAGGATGTAGTGGTTGCCGTCAACGTGGAGGGGGTGGCAACCCGTGACATCAAACACGTCAAGAAGCGCTGGGAGGACTTGACGTCCAGGACCCTCTACAAGGCCCGGCGCCTCGCAGACGGGGGCCAGGGCAGCATGAGTGACATCCAGATGAGGGTCCTGGAATGTGTATGCCCAGCGCTCCATGCCCAGATCCTTCAGAGGCAGACCCGTCTGGAGTTGAGCGGTAAGTGGCCAAGCATTGCTGGGTGAGACAGGGCATGTTGCAGTGTGCTGGTATTCTGATACTTGCCTGTATGTGTGACATAGGCCATGTATGGATGTGTGTGTGCAGGGACATCATGGTCATGCATGTGAGACCAGTAATGTGTGAACCACATGGATGGTGCATGTGTTCCAATGCAACAGGGGGAGCTGTATGCGGAATGCACACATGAAAACTGCCAGTCTCTGTTCTTGGACATGGAGGGGGTGTGAGGGATGGGTGCTGCTGTCATGTACATGTATGATGCACATGTGTGTGAGAAGTGTGTTTGTGACTTTGAAACGCCATGGATGCATGACACATGTCTGTGATGATGTGTAGATTCACTCATGCAGTGCCGTCACCGTTGTATCCACTGTGTCTGTCCACTGTGTCTGTGGTGTACAAGCCATGATGCATGACCCTCTGGTGATGTGTGTGCATGGAAACATGTGAGTTTGAAGGCAACATTTTGGTTAAAAGAGGCCCTTGTACGTGGATGCTGATGTTCATTGCAGGCGCCGTGCCTGTTTCTGCATGTGTGCTGCGTGCATTCACCCATGTGTTGTGGAGGGACAGGATGGAAGTGACGTTTGACACTGCCACTCATGTGTTATTGCTTCCTGTCTAGGGGAATATTGTACTGTACTCTGATGCTTGTGTTCTATGTCTCCCTCTATGCAGTGTCAAGTGAAGAAGAGGGCGGAGACGGTGCTGTGGAGCCATGCGGCAGCGACGCAAGGCCCAGCCACCCTCCCAGGACTTTCCATCATCCGGGAGCGAGGGGGCTGGAGCCGCGGCTGCTACTACAGCTGTGGCAGAAGGGCCGGGTGAGCCCGGGTGAGCCCCCTCAGGGGCTTGCAATGGTGGAGACAGTGCAGAGACATCCAGGTTGGTGGTCTCCACAGAGGAGGAGCCGGCTACTGAGCGGCACATGGGGCCTGGTGGGGATAGTTCCACTGGTGCAAGTGGTGCAGTCCAGGGCCAGGGTCAGGAGGCAGCACCGGTCACCTCGGGGGGGCCTGTGCATTTCGCTGTCCTTGACCCTGTGACTGCACCACCATGCACCAGCAGGGATGCCCCGCCCCAGGCCCATCCACAGGTAGGGGAGAGTGCCACGTCATCTGCCTCTCTACTACCTGCGGACGAGGGGTCCCTGGAACGTATGGGCTCTGTCCTGATTGGTGTTGCATTGCACACGCGCGACATTCGTGATGACGTGCATTCTCCATGGGTGGAGAACGCACGCCATCATGAACAGCAGCGTCGCGACGTGGCACTGTTGGGAGGGGCCCTGGTTGGTGGGTTCCTACATGTGATGCACACTCTGGCGGACCTCTCCTCCTCTGTGGAGACTATGCGCCAGTCGTTCTCCCTGCTGTCTTCCGGCCCAGATTCCACCAGGGCACCCTGTGGACCTGGCTTGACCAACACAGCCAGCTTGGTGGAGATCCCATCCCTGACACAGTCGGGAGTTGGCGGTCCAGCAGGGGTGGACACCACAACTGGAGACCAGCTGATGGAGGATGTGGAGGCATCATCGGACAGGGCACATGGACAGCAGCAGCAGCAGCAGCAGCAGGCTCTAGGTGGGAGCAATGATGGCTCGGGGCCATCAACATGTTAAAGACTCCAATCAAGCAGTCCCACTAAGTCAGTGCCTTGTCTGGGATTGCTCAAGGGAAGCCCTTATTTATATATTTTTATGTCCAGTTCGTGTACTCTGGATGACCACCCTTATATAACACCCCTCTCTTAGAATCCCCATAACCACACTGAGCCAGGAAGTAAGTTTGTTTTGCAAATGTAAAAGGTTTATTTGAGAATTAAACAATATATATATATATATATATATATATATATATATATATATATATATATATATATATATATATATATCACTTTTATAATAAATTAATAATTGATATCACACTTATGAATATGAGCAGTAATCAGCAATAGGTAATCCTACAATAGCAATAGCACAGTTCTGTTGATTTATGACTAGGAACAGGGGAATAAGGTATCAGAGAATGCTTTATGGTTTCAAGGAGATGCAAAGATGAATAAAAGCAACACAGGAATAAACTTGATATGATTTCAGCAAGACATAATATAATCACTTTTCCCCTTTTGGCAATTCACCCCCCCTCTTTGCAATGTAAGGAGGTGGAAGTGACACACACAGTCTTCAGGAATACCATCACAGTACAATACGAATTCAGTTCCCCCCTAGCAACCTTAGAGAAATAAGGGATTATTTTAAACACAGTACTTTAAACGTGGTATGCAAAGAAGTGAAAAATATGCTAAAATGATTTTAATTCCCTATAGAGGTTCAGGGTGGCTGACAGCTACTTTGTATTAGTTCAGGATCACTTTAGCAATGCTCTATGAATGATTGTCAGGTGGCAAATGAATTACAGCAAAGGAAAGCAAGGAGCTGCTATTTTTACACGTGGCTGAAATGCCGCAAAATGTCAAATCGCTGCAATTTTTCCGAGTGCGTCGAGCGCGATTACGGAAAAAGTATAATGAATAGAAAGTCGCTTCTGGGTTCGTTGAAAAGCCCAGAATCTTAGCTTTAAGATAAAATTTCATTCCTAGGGCAAACGGTTCCGGAGATACGGACGATTTCGTGAAGGTAGATTCTCAAAAGAAAAGTCAAGCTCAGAATGACAGATGACAGTTTTCAGGTTTGAGATCACAGAAGGAACACAAGATTTCTAGGATGCAGTTCTCAATAGGTTAAAATAGTTTGAATTTGATTATTTTAAACTAAGAGATTGGGTTTTGCACAGTTCTGGCGGTACTCACACTATATTTTGGACAGGAATGCGACTTCGCCACGGATCGGGTCAGGATTGGACTGCGGTTCCCTCGCCACGGACGGTCTCTGCCTGGTTCTGCTCACAGCGATCTGGGTCAGCTCTGCTAGCGGCACTACACAGCGGTCTGGATCTCTGGTTCTGGCAAAAGTTCTTGGCACTGCACGGCGGTCTGGTCTCTGGTTCCGGGTACAGCTCTCCTTTCTGGGTGTTTCTGGCACAGGGTTTTAGGCCAGAATCAAACAGCTCAGCCCGGCTGTTTTACTCTGATGTGCCCCTTGGAAGTCTGGGGTGAATCAGTTTGCAAAAGATTTTGAGGCCTGCTGACAAATTCTGAAGTCTGAATTCAAAGTTCTGGTCTCTGTCTGGATTTGAAGTCTAAGTGCTGGATCTGGTGTCTTCTGGCAAAACGCTCCGCAAGAAATCAGCTTGAAGTGGGAAGTGAATGTCCCTACCTGTCCTGCACAGTCTCCTTTTATGTGTTTAGAAAATGGGTGGGTCGGCTCATTCTGCATGCCCAACCCTCTCAACTTATCATTGGCCAGTTCCTCCTCTCTCCCTTGATTGGGGGAACTGGGTTGTGAGTCAGAGTGATGAGGTAGGTTTATGGTCAGAGGATCCTCCCCTTGTCAAATTGCACACAAATCTATTTCTGATCCAAATACATATTTATCTATGTACCATTTTTCTAATAATATATGTGCAGTTAACATATTTTCTGTCGCACCAAACCATCCGATCCCTGTCTTTGTACAATGTCGTGTCCACTTATGACAGAATTCTCCCCTTTTCATCCAGATAACGACCTCTAAACCTTTCCAGATTTTACACAAATGTGCACCAGGGATATGGGTTTCAGATGATAAAGTGTCAGATTTTTAACATGCATACATTTGGAGTAACAACCTTTTTTTCCGCTACTATCCCCAAGAACATACCCCAGAGTCCTAACACCTCTTAAAATGTGCACAGAAAAATCACAAGAATGATGATGTTATTTATATAATTTTTACAAGTCCGCACTATGAATTATCCATCTTTTTAAAGTGATGCTCTGGCCCCTAAGGGGTGTGGTTTTCCAAAGTACAGGGTGGAATTTCTGGTTTATTCACTTCCCAAAAGCTCAGCTTGCTCACATGCAGTGCCCCTCCCCGTTTCCTTCCAAGAGGAAGCCATTTACGACCCCCCTAATTTAACATTTGCCTGGGCCAAGGACAGTGCTTTGTTTAGTTTCCTGCAGTCCCCAGGTTCTCCTCCCCTGATTCAATCAGGGAGGTGTCATCTCCTTTTGGTGGGGGCAGCAGAATGCAGCCAGGCCTGGGAAGAGTGGCTGAGCAAGTTTCACTCCTGTCGGGGGTAGTTTCCAGGCAGAATTCACTCTCTTCAAGCCAGGCTTCAGCTAAATGTCACTTTAGTTCCCAGTTTTCTACATTCAAACCAAACTTGCAATTTTTACACATGCAGCTAGAACGCTGATTCTAAGTTCAAAACTATGGCATTTAACAGTTGCAAACTATGTGCCACTCAACAGTAGGTCACTCATTTATTTTAAACATTTAGATTTTAGTGTCTTTCAGTCCAATTTCACTTCAGCTGCTGACATCCACAGCTCAGCCAGTTTTGTTATAAACATTGTTTTGGGCTCTTTCTCTTTCCAGATTTAGTATGCACACAAGACTACATTCTGCCAAATGTCTTCTGGTGTTCATTGAGATTTTTGAATATCTTGCAATGTTTAAAATAGGCATTTTTAGCTTGCATTTCAGAGAAACAAAGGTGATTTCAACGCGCTTCTTTATTTTAGCCACCTGCACTGCTGTTTTTCCTTTGACACACATTTCACTCATGGCACTCCTGGCCCCTGACGCTCGCACTGGTGGGTGGCAGGTCAGGGGACCTTTTTTCTGTGCGCAAAACTGTGCAGTTCTCCAGGATTCTGGCGCAAATGTGGGCTTTTCCGCCCTCTTGGATTTCCTAAGCCCACAGCACCAAGTGTTGCAGCATAATAACTTGAACGTGGGCCAAGACACCCAACAAGACCCCCAGCCCGACTGCGCTTTGATTTCTAGTCGAGGGGGAGTCGGGTGCAAAGGATGTTTTGATCCACGCGTTGGTATGTCCGCATCCTCTTCTTCCAATTCCGCAGATGGCACAGTTCAGCATCTTTTCCTCCATCCGGTTGGATCGATCGGTTCTCCTCGCCGGTCCTGATGGGAATATTGGGCGGTACCCTGGGCCCCTCGATCTTTGCTCCCGGTCCCTGGGTCGTTCTCCTTGGTCAGTCTCCATGGTTTCATCTCTCCTAGGATGATAAAGCAAAGCTTCAATACCTATTCGTAGACATTTCTCCCCCACTATTGATATAGTGGGGCGGCATATACATTTTATAGTCAAAAACATGAACATACACATTTTTTTAACTCAGGAGGCAAGAACATGTTCAACAATCATAGAATTTTATAGGCTATATGTGGGATATTTTAGGGTGGAACTGAATTAATCTGGAACAGTCCCCTCTGGTATTGCAGATGACTCCTCCAGTTGCTGCAGAGTGTGCCTGGGATGGCAACACTTTAGCTGATTTATATGTACCCACTTGTCTTCCCCTTCCGCCCGACTACCTTTGGGGATGCGGACCTTATAAACTACTGGGGAGATCTTGTCTATAATTTCAAACGGTTCCTTCCATGTAGGCAAACATTTTCGCTGTTTGGCCTGGTTCCTTTGGAAATTGTATAGATAGACCCGGTCTCCCACATTATATACTTTCCTGGAAGTTTTCAAATCGTAATGGGTCTTCATGCTATCAGCTGATCTTTCTTGTTTCCGCTGAGCATAGGCAAAAGCATGTTGAAGGTGTTTCCTTAAATTCTCCACATACTCATGAGTTGTGGAGGCATTTATCAATGTCTGCTCTTGGGTCCTGTAGAGCAAATGCTGGGGAAGCACCATCTTGCGTCCAGTCATCAGCTCAAATGGTGACATTTTAGTTGCAGATGATGGGGTAGATCTGATGGCCATTAAGACCAGAGGTTATCGGATATCCCAACTTGGCCCAGAATCTGCCACAAACTTTTTTAATATGCTCACAATGGTTCGGTTGTATCTCTCTACTGCTCCAGAAGAAGCTGGCTGGTAAGCAATATGTAGATTCCTTTTGACCCCCAGTATCTCCCACATCTTTGTCATTACCTCGCTGGTGAAATCGCTACCTCTGTCTGACTCAATCCTTTGAGGTAGACCAAAACGGGAAAAGATGTGGTTAATCATCAGGGCAGCTGCTGTTTCTGCCTTGCAGTTTGGGGCAGGGAGACATTCCACCCACTTGGTAAACAAGCATGTAACCGTCAACATGTACTTGTTTCCTCTAGACGAGCGAATCACAGGGCCTACAAAGTCGATTTGCAAATCTGACCATGGCAGTTGCATCCCCCTCTTTTGGAAAGGCGCCCGGTGTGTGAGGGATGTTGGCTGAAATTGTGCACACACAAGACACCCCTTCAAGTATTGGTCGAGGTCCTGCCCCATGTGTGACCAGTATGCAACCTCTCTTAAGATTTCCAGTGTTGTTTGAAACCCCCTATGACCGGCTGTGGCCGCATCATGGGCGTGACTTAACATCAGGCTTCGAAATGAGATAGGGACCACCCCCTGATCATTGCCAGCTTTGGATTTCTTTACCAACAAACTGTCTTGGATTCGGAACATCTTTGGACATTTCATCAAGACTCTAAGGTCCTCCTTCCCAATGTAATCGGTATCCGTCAGGGGAAAGTTCTCAGGGTCTTCAATGTGTTGGTAAAACTTACCAATTATTGGATCCCCCTTTTGAGCCGTAATTAAATCAGCATCAGGGGTCTCCTTACTCCATTGTGTAGTTGAAAGATCATTGTGAGCATTTGTCTGGGACCTAGTGATAGCAGTGATCTGGATTTCCCCCAACAGGGACTCTATTTCTATTAGATCCCCTTGAATGGCCTCGGTTTTGGCCAGCTGATCAGCTAAGTCATTTCCAGTTTTGTCTGGTCCCTCTACTTTGGAATGACCCTTGATCTTTTTCCAGTAGATGGTCATCCCATTCGATGTGACCAGATCATCAATATTTTGGATCAACTTCCCATGTTTCAAGGGTTTGTTGTTAGCACATAACATGCCTCTGGTTTTTCAATTAACCAGGTGCTCCACGAACCCGTTCTGTAGATAATCCGCATCTGTGATTATGACCAGTTTGTGGAGTTGATGTTGGACAGCAGTGAGGATGGCTTGATGCACAGCCATCAACTCTGCTACCTGACTACTTCGGGGACCAATTTTGTACCCAGCGGAGGGTTCTGGGGACTCATTCACCCATGCATTCCCTACGCCGGCCACCAGTTCTTTTTCCCCGTTGTTGTCAACATGGTAAGAGCATCCATTCACATAGACAGTGGGCATTCCCTCACACTTGTCTTCTTCAAAGACTTTGTGTGGGGAATTAAGGTATGCCTCCTTGTTGTCCTTGATTTTTAGACTTTTGTCCTCGAGACAGTTTTCTCTGGCACAATCATGCAAGTCAGCCAGACCTTGCGCGAGGGGACTCTTCTTGTTCTGGCCATATCTGACCTCCACAGGAAAGCCTTGCATTGACAGAATCCTGGAAGTTATTCGGGAATTACTCACATTTCCGCCCCCCGGATTCTGTCACTTTGGAGATATTGCAGAGGCTGGTGTGGAGTCTCCACTATGATGTGTTCCCCCTGGATGAACGGGCGGTAATTCTTCAATGCCCACATCGTTGCCAGGAGTGCCTTCTCACAATCATTGAATTTATCCTCCACAGAGGATAAAGTTTTGCTCGCATAGGCGATTACTTTATTGACCTTGTCATGCTTTTGGTATAATGCTGCTGTCAAGCACGTATTAGAGAACCCTGTCTCCAGGAAGAACTCCTTGTTTCTGACAGGGTAAGCTAGGCAAGACGCTTGTGAGAGGCTTCTTTTGAGTTGTCTTACTGCCTCGGATTGTTCTGGACCCCTTTCCCACTTGACCCCCCCCTTCAAGAGATAAATCAGGGGTCTGGTGATCTCTGCGTAGCCCTCAATGAACTTTCTGCTGTAATTGGTCAGTCCAGGAGGCTCCTTAGTTCCCGCAGAGTTGTGGGATCCTTTAGTTTCTGGAGTGCTTCCACTTTCTTTTCTTGGGGACAGAGACCCTGAGGAGTAATCTCATGCCCCAAGAAATTAACACGGGTTCTACACCACTGTGCTTTCTGAAAGGAAAGTTTTGCTCCGGCGGCCCTCAAGTGTGTCAGAACATAACGGATCTCCGCTATGTGTTCTTCCACAGATGAAATTTTGATGAGGACATCATCTACATAAGCCAGGTTACCCCTCGCACCCAGGTCGGGCATGGCCTTATGTAGGAAAATGTTGAATTCATTGCCGGAGTTGAGGTATCCGAAGGGAGTTCGGGTACATGTGTACTGCTGGCCCCCAAAGGTGAAAGCCAGTTTGTATTGGTCCTCCCTACTGACAGGCACGGTCCAGTATCCATTGGTCAGGTCTATTGCAGTGAATACCTGTGACCCCTGAATCTGGGCCAGCCCTTGGTCAATGTAGGGCAGAGGCCATCGGGAAGTATGGACCCGTTTGTTGAGCTCCCTAAGGTCGGCACAGAGTCTCCACTGGCCGTTTAGCTTCAATATTCCCAGCACCAGATTATTTAAGGTGCTGTGTACTGGACGGATTATTCCCCTGGACTCAAGCTTCTTAATTATTTCAGTAAGGGACTCCATTGATGCGAGAGGCAAACGATATTGCTTCACAAACACTGGAGTCATGCCAGGGTCTGTGGGAATTGTTGTGTGGATGTCGGTGTGACCACAGTCATATGAGTCTACCGCAAGGAAATCTTGGAAATCCAAGAAAACTTGTTTCAACTTTTGCTTCTGTTCCAGAGTCACGCAGCTAGGTTGACTCTCTCTTCCACCATCTGCCTGAAGCCTGGAAAGACTTCTGGTTTTGCTATCTCAGCAGCCTCCTCCAGCTGGGTGTAGAATTCCCTGGTCAGAGTGCTGATTTGGACTGGAGGCTTCAGGTGGGAAAGGCAGCCCTCATGGACCTGGAAAATCACCTCATCCCTTCTAAAGACACAAGTCACGTCTTCCTTACCATAAGGGCAAGAAGTGTGCACCAGGAAGTTCCCCCCATGCCGGGTAAAGATCCTGTCTGGTGTTGTATTGTCATCACTGTCACTGTCAAAACAGTCCTTGGGGATTGGTCCTAACAGTTCATTTCCTAAATCAATGGAGAAATGTCGGTCATCAACCGCCATTCCAATAATGGTGCCTGCGGCTATAGTAATACTCTTTAAGTCGCTGTTATCCACCTCTATTGGAATGGTGTCATGTTCTATGTTGACTAATGGTGTTGGGTTTACCCCTAACCCTTGCTGTTGGAGAGAAGCATTTAGATGAATATAAGCATCAGGGTTTTTCAATTTTTGTCCTCTTTTAACTTTCACTTCCAGGGAGAATCGTCAGGTCCTTTCTGGGATGGTGACTTCCTCTTTAATCTGAATTTCGACTGCATAAGGTAGCAATTGAGCTGACCTAAATGCTTTTTCTGGATCATCAACGCCCATGGGATTATCTGCTAATCGGGACCAAGCTTTGAAGTTTATTAGGTCCAAACTAATGGCAAAGCGATTGAGAATGTCACTGCCTAAGTAAAAGGCTGCAGTGACGTCTCGCACGACCCAACAATTATGGAATATGCTCTTGTTGCCAATGGAGATTTTGAGCATACACCTGCTTGGCAGGAGATGTTTCGAATTGGGTGTTTCCAGATCCATTTCCCATTTGTCTATCAGTTTGAAGGCAGGAATGGCTTGATCTTTTGGGAGTTGGCGGAACATGGCTTCGCTGATGAAGCTCTTACCGTTGTTCACACACACTCGAGCGAGAACAGAGTCCTTCCCATCATTTAACTGAACAGGGATGAACAACTGCTCTCCAATTTGCTGAATATCAGCCAGGCTCTGAGCTGATTTCACATCTTTCTGGACTATAGGAGTGGGAGTGTCTGATTGTGGATTGGTAAAGAATTTCAGAGTGTTTCCTTCCAGTGTGGAATACCACCTTAAACTGGAAGGAGGGTTGATTTTCAGAAATAGAGAGAACCCCCCATCACCAGTCTGTTGCCTTACTGCTATTACTGTCACGTCTGGAATTTGGTTGTTCTGGAAGTGAAATTCTACTTAGTCAGATTATTGTTCAACCATGTGGCAGGTGCCGTTTAAACTAACATGGTTGACACTCTGTTTTAATTTTATTGGTCGGCTAGTCTGGGTCCAGAGGACCTTGTTCATGCAATCTATTAGGGGTGACAACCTTCTCAGGAGGTCATTCCCTAGTAAACAAGGGGTGCCCTCTGGAGTCAGTACTATGACCGGGTGTTTCACCTTGTGTCACCCAATTTTAATGTCCAAGTCTGCAGTCCCCTCGATGGGAATTTCCTTCCCGTCAAAGTTCTGGAGTTGTCCAGGAAGAGAGGTGAGGGGAATTTGGTACTTCTCCCCCCTACCTGATTTCAGTTCATCAAAGGCCCCTTTGGACAGAAGGGTAGCTTGGGGTCCAGTGTCCACCAGTGCCAAAATTGTACCCTGCCCCTGTACTTGTACCGGGGCATAGTACCTTCCCTCCTTCTCCTCAAGGGGGCACAGATAATGCACATTTTTGGACAACTGGTGGGCTAACTTTCTGGTTTTGGACATGGCGAGAGAAGAGATTTGGGCAGAATTCTGTGGAGAGCCTGGGAAATCTGAAAGAAAAAGTTGGCAACTGGAAATGGTTTTGGTTTCTGGGCCGCCCCCCCCCCCTTTTTGGAGGCAGTCATCAGGATGGGTTTGACCCATGGGATTTCGGTATTGGTGGTTCTGGTATAGAATCATGGGCGGCGACAGCTCAATCCCCACATCTACCCAGTCTATTGATTTGGTTTTAGGTTCCCCTGGTTCCGGCTCTGGGCCGACCCCCACTCTTTGGAGGCAGTCACCCGGATGGGTTTGAACCAGGGAAGTTTGGTTTTGTTGGTTCTGGGACAGGATGATGGGCGGCGACAGCTCAATCCCCACATCTACCCAGTCTGGATTGGAATCTCTTGGGACCCATTTTTCCTTGGGAGGAGTTCCCCCATCTCTGAAGGAGAAGATCCTTTTCCCAGGATCCTCTGAGGATCCCTCTCCCTCAAATTGAAAGACCTGTACCTCCTCCACAAAGTGGGTCTGTTTGGGTCCTTTGTTTCTCCTACCTCCTCTCTGCTCCTTGGGTGGCAGACTTTCAGGGGTAGTAGATTTTGTTTCCGGTTCCTGGTTTTCCAGGGGTTGTTTACAAGTTGGGAAGGAAGCTTCCTCCAAGGCTTTACACCACCCTTCCCCTTGTGCCTCCTCCCTGGGAACCAGTGGATTATCGGGGTGCTGCCCCCGTCATTGTTCTGGAGCACCAGGTCCAGAGTTTGGGGCATTCTGTGCTGGCATGCTCATCTGAGGGTTCTGTTGTGCCCTCAGCATGTGACCCAGATCCCGTGCCATGTTTTGGACCTGGCGCTCAAGTTGCGAAACCCGCTCAGGCTGATACGGGGTTCTGTTTTCTCCCCTGGGCTGATCCCAGGAAGGGTAGCTATCCCTTCTTGGTAATACCCTGGGTTGGGAAGATTTGAGTACCCCTGCACCCTTGGCCTCCCCTCTCCCGGATTAGCTTGTCTGGGCTCAGGGAATTGGGGAAAGAAGGATGGATGGTTTTGGGGTTGGAAATTGGGTGCATACCTGGGGAAAAAGTTCTGCCCAGGATTTGGTGAATTTCTGCCCTCCTGGCGGAAGTTAGAATCGAAATTCCCCGGGATAGGCGCTTGGCTGGATCCCCCCTTGGGCTGGAGGAGTCCACACATAACCCAGGATGGGTCGGTTTCCCTTGTAGCGGGGACTTACATAGTCAGGGGAGCGGGGGGCCCCATTTTTGGGACTACCTCCTTGACTCCCTGTGTGTGACTGGCCCGAGGGCCTTCTGGGCTGTGAATTATTTGGTGCAGGCAGGTTTTTAGGTCCCTCCATCTCCAAATCTAAAACGGGGGCAACCTTTACCTCTGCCACCTTGGCAACAGCAGGGGTGCTGTTGGTTTTTTTTTTTTTGGCTGATTCTTGTTTTCCACCGGTTTCTGCACCTCATAGATGCGGGTGGCTTGCTCAATGACCCTGTCTAAAGATCTTTTCTCGTGAAAATCTCTCACGAGCTGGGTCATTATGTATTTGGGGAGAGCATGGAAAAATGTGTTGATGAATTCTCTGCTGTCCGTGCGCACCCTTCTGGTGGTCTGCGCAAAGGCACTCTTCAATTCTTGCACAAATTCTTGTGGGGCCTGATCCTCCCCACATTGCAAATTGTAGGCTGCCTTGCGAGCCTCTTGGGGATTCCGGTGAACAGAAAAATGTTTCAAGATGGCCGCCCTATACATGGACCATCTTGAATGGTTTTGGTCCTCCAGCCCTGCAAAGAAACTGGAGTATTCTGGGGAGAATGTCCATTTGACGTACTGGATGCAGCTACTGCTGTCCTTCAAATGGAAGGTCTCCATCATTTGCTCAAAGAGCTCCAAGTGTTCCCACACAGAATACTTGGAGTTCTTGTGATAAGGCGTGATGACACTCCTGATTGCCTTAATCTTTTTAAGGGGTCCTTAAGCAAGGCCCTTTTTGCCTTATTGGCCTTTTTGGTTCGGGTCTCCCTGGTCCATTCATCCTCCTACTCAGAAGCACTGCTCCCAGAGGTGCCCGTCTGATCTTCCAGGTTTTCCCGGATTCTGAGAGCCTGGGAATGGCTAGCAGAATGTGGGGACCTGGTCTCCTGTGTCTTGTGATGCTCAGAGGAGTCTTCAGATCCCTCCTTGCTACCAGGATTTGCTGGGTACCCCCCACTGACCTAACTGGGCAGAGGTTTTCAGGATGCCCTTAGTGGGCCTACTCTCCTGGTGTTCCCCACTAAATTGCTCTGTGCTTAGGTGCCCATACCCGGATGCCCGCCCATCCATTCCTGGGAGGTACTGGCCTATGAACCCCATACTTTTGGCCGGATAGTAATCTGCCCTCCCTGTGGCCCTGTGCTCATGTGCGCCAGGGGACATGGGGGTGGCAGAGTCCAAGGACTGGGAGAGATGAAGGCCTCTGGTACTAGGGCTCCTGAGGTTATGCTGAGGTGTTTCCCTTTCCCAGCGAACTTCATCTCTGTCAGCCCCTGCTCCCTGTTGCAATGCAAGAGCCTGCGCTTTCAGTTCCTCAGTTAAGGCCTTACTAGACTCTATCAGTCTCTCGTGCATGGCTACCTGTTGCTGGAGCCTATCATTGTGCTGACAGAGAGCCTCATTCTCTTTCTGTGCTTCCTGGTTGGTCCTGGAGTACTGGGCCAGTCTTTGCTGCAAGAGGGTTACCTCCTGAGTCCCATCCCTACTGGCCTGCTCCTTTCTTGCCAGAGCATCTTCCACCCTCCTGGTGTGCTCTAACAAGTTCTGATGCTCTTTTTGGAGGTCACCCAGCCCCTGGGGGGCCAGGTGATTTCCTTCAATGTTTTCTTTTAATTGGCAGACTTCCTGGCCTAAGGTGTCCTTTTCCTGACTAAGAGCCTGCATCTGAGCCGCCAGGTCATCCCTCTGCCTTTGAAAGGCACCAGCTTTCTGGCGTTCTTGATCAAACTCTGCCTGGGTATCCACGTCTTTCAAAATCAATGTATTGCTTTCCTCTTTCTCTCTGTCTAGTTGAATTTGCAGGGTGGCTACCTGCTCTGCGCATGCCCTGTTAAACTCTAGTTGTTGCTCCAGCTTTTTCTGGCTCTGCAGTAGGGAGTCCAACCCTTCTTGGTACTCCTTCTGCAAGGCCAGAAATCTGGTATCCTGGTCAGCCTTTTCCTGTTGCAGGATATCCATATCCTCCTTCATTTTAATGATGTATTGTCTACTCTCGTATTCTGACTCCTGGCTTCTGTGCAGCCTCTGCTCAGAAGAGACCAGGTCAGATTGGCCCTTTCTAATGCCATCTGTTGCCTATTTGCCAGATCTTGGCCTTCAGCACATTTGTCCTGCATGGCTCCCATATATAGATACAAATATGCCGCTATCCTGGCAATCTTATTGTGTTCATCTTTGGCTTTAGAAGCCATATATAGTTCACTCAGGGCCACATGTAAGGGACCCTGATCTCTCCACATATCTGACCTGTTGTGTGATCGCCTGCAACCATACATTTTGGTCCTGTTCAGACCATTCACCTCTCACAAACAGTTTATGTAGGAGGTGCTTCCTAGCTATCTTCATATTTACCAAGGTCGTCATTCTGGAGATTGATTTCCTTCCTGACTTACAGAAGTTTGTATTTTATTTTGCAAAACAGACCGTTTCGTTAGAGCGTTCCTTTGAGGAGTGCTTTACAGCATAACACAGCATGATGATCTAACCGGATATGTATCCTGTCAGCTGGCACACTGTATTAATCTGCACAAGTGATAGATCTAATCCAGAATCCCCGGCTACGAGCCCCCACTTTGTTAAAGACTCCAATCAAGCAGTCCCACTAAGTCAGTGCCTTGTCTGGGATTGCTCAAGGGAAGCCCTTATTTATATATTTTTATGTCCAGTTCGTGTACTCTGGATGACCACCCTTATATAACACCCCTCTCTTAGAATCCCCCTGACCCCACTGAGCCAAGAAGTAAGTTTGTTTTGCAAATGTAAAAGGTTTATTTGAGAATTAAACAATATATATATATATATATATATATATATATATAATTAATAATTGATATCACACTTATGAATATGAGCAGTAATCAGCAATAGGTAATCCTACAATAGCACAGTTCTGGTGATTTATGACTAGGAACAGGGGAATAAGGTATCAGAGAATGCTTTATGGTTTCAAGGAGATGCAAATATGAATAAAAGCAACACAGGAATAAACTTGATATGAGTTCAGCAACACATAATACAATCACTTTTCCCCTTTTGGCAATTCACCCCCCCTCTATGCAATGTAAGGAGGTGGAAGTGACACACACAGTCTTCAGGAATACAATCACAGTACAATACGAATTCAGTTCCCCCTAGCAAGCTTAGAGAAATAGGGATGATTTTAAACACAGGCAAAGTACTTTAAAGGTGGTATGCAAAGAAGTGAAAAATATGCTCAAATATGCTAAAATGATTTTAATTCCCTCTAGAGGTTCAGGGTGGCTGACAGCTACTTTGTATTAATTCAGGATCACCTTAGCAATGCTCTATGAATGATTGTCAGGTGGCAAATGAATTTCAGCAAAGGAAAGCAAGGAGCTGCAATTTTTACACGTGGCTGAAATGAAGCAAAATGTCAAATCGCAGCAATTTTTCCGAGTGCGTCGAGCGCGATTACGGAAAAAGTATAATGAATAGAAAGTCGCTTCTGGGTTCGTTGGAAAGCCCAGAATTTTAGCTTTAAGATACATTTCGTTCCTAGGACAAACGGTTCCGGAGTTACGGATGATTTCGTGAAGGTAGATTCTCAAAAGAAAAGTCAAGCTCAGAATGACAGATGACAGTTTTCAGGTTTGAGATCACAGAAGGAACACAAGATTTCTAGGATGCAGTTCTCAATAGGTTAAAATAGTTTGAATTAGATTATTTTAAACTAAGAGATTGGGTTTTGCACAGTTCTGGCGGTACTCACACTATATTTTGGACAGGAATGCGACTTCGCCATGGATCGGGTCAGGATTGGACTGCGGTTCCCTCGCCATGGACGGTCTCTGCCTGGTTCTGCTAACAGCGATCTGGGTCAGCTCTGCTAGCGGCACTGCACAGCAGTCTGGATCTCGGGTTCTGGCAAAAGTTCTTGGCAATGCACGGCAGTCTGGTATCTGGTTCCGGGTACAGCTCTGCTTTCTGGGTGTTTCTGGCACAGGGTTTTAGGCCAGAATCAAACAGCTCAGCCAGGCTGTTTTACTCTGATGTGCCCCTTAGAAGTCTGGGGTGAATCAGTTTGCAAAAGATTTTGAGGCCTGCTGACAAATTCTGAAGTCTGAATTCAAAGTTCTGGTCTCTGTCTGGATTTGAAGTCTGAGTGCTGGATCTGGTATCTTCTGGCAAAACGCTCCGCAAGAAATCAGCTTGAAGTGGGAAGTGAATGTCCCTACCTGTCCTGCACAGTCTCCTTTTATGTGTTTAGAAAGTGGGTGGGTCGGCTCATTCTGCATGCCCAACCCTCTCAACTTATCATTGGCCAGTTCCTCCTCTCTCCCTTGATTGGGGGAACTGGGTTGTGACTCAGAGTGATGAGGTAGGTTTATGGTCAGAGGATCCTCCCCTTGTCAAATTGCACACAAATCTATTTCTGATCCAAATACATATTTATCTATGTACCATTTTTCTAATATCATATGTCCAGTTAACATATTTTCTGTAGCACCATGCCATCAGATCCCTGACTTTGTATGACGTTGCTTCCACTTATGACAGAATTCTCGCCTTTTCATCCAGATAACGACCTCTAAACCTTTCCAGATTTTACACAAATGTGCACCAGGGATATGGGTTTCAGATGATAAAGTGTCAGATTTTTAACATGCATACATTTGGAGTAACAACCTTTTTTTCCGCTACTATCCCCAAGAACATACCCCAGAGTCCTAACACCTCTTAAAATGTGGACAGAAAAATCACAAGAATGATGATGTTATTTATATAATTTTTACAAGTCCGCACTTTGAATTATCCATCTTTTTAAAATTATGCTCTGGCCCCAAAGGGGTGTGGTTTTCCAAAGCACATGGTGGAATTTCTGGTTTATCCACTTCCCCCAAGCTCAGCTTGCTCACATGCAGTGCCCCTCCCCGTTTCCTTCCAAGAGGAAGCCATTTACAACCCCCCTAATTTAACATTTGCCTGGGCCAAGGACAGTGCTTTGTTTAGTTTCCTGCAGTCCCCAGGCGCTCCTCCCCTGATTCAATCAGGGAGGTGTCATCTCCTTTTGGTGGGGGCAGCAGAATGCAGCCAGGCCTGGGAAGTGTGGCTGAGCAAGTTTCACTCCTGTCGGGGGTAGTTGCCGGGCAGAATTCACTCTCTTGAAGCCAGGCTTCAGCTAAATGTCATTTTAGTTCCCAGTTTTCTACATTCAAACCAAACTTGCAATTTTTACACATTGTAAGAGGATTCAATTCAACACTACAGCTAAGTCAACGCCTAGTCTATAATACTGAATGAAAACCCTTATTGATATAACTTTATGTCCAGTTCATGCGTTCTGGATGACTACCCCTATATAACACCCCTCTCTTGGAATCCTCCTGACCCCACTGAGCCAAGAAGTAGTTCTGTTTTGCAAGTTAAAAGGTTTAATTGATAGTTTCAACAATAGGTATATATATCACACTTTAGAATAAATTAATAATTGAATAGCACACTTAATCTGATATGATAAAGATTAACAACAGAGAATCTGGCACTGGCACACTTATTGATAATCACTAAGGAGTTGACATGAAATGGATAAGATAGCAACAATACTTTTATGGTTTCCAATGGATGCAATGTGGAATGAAATGCAGTACAGAAAATAACTTGATAGGATTTCAGCAAAAACAATGTAATCACTTTCTTGTACAATTCACCCCCCCTTTTATGCAATGCAAGGAAATGGAAGGGAGGCACACAATTCTCAGAAATGCAATTCAAATGTAATTCAGTTCACCCGGCAACTTAGACTACAGAAGTTGAAAACACAGGCCCAAATGCTTTTAAATGTGCTGGCAATGTAGTGAAAAATATACTAAAATGCTTTTAATTCCCTCTAGGAGGTTTAGGGTGAGTGAAATCAAGTTAATATTAGTCCAGGCTCACACTTGCAATGATTCAGGGATAATTAGCAGCTTAAACGAATTTCTGGCAAATGGAAGGCAAGCAGCAGCAGATTTTTTACACGTGAAGAAATTTGCAAATCGCGGCAAAATTCGCGAATGCGTGTTCCGCGATTGCGGTAAAACTATAAGGGGTAGGAATGTGGTTCTTGGTGCGATTAAAAGCTAAGATTCTAAGCTTTCAGATGAAAGTTACTGCAAGTCTCTAAGACAAACGGTCGCGGAGATATGAGTGATTTAGTGATGGTCGTTTTTGGTTTTGCAAATTTTAAACGCAACACTTTTTCAACTTTAAAAATGATGGCAGAATAACACAATTGCTAAGCTGCAGTTCTACTTAGATTAAAAATGGATTGAATTATATGATTTTGACTAAGAGATGTGTTCTGAGTTTTGCTGAGTACTCACAAGAGATTTTGAACCGGAAAGCGACTTGGTCACGGACTTCAGTCTGGTCAGGTCTTCCCGAGTTCCGCTCACAGCGCCTGGCCTCTGGAACTGCTCACAGCATCGGGGTCAGCACTCTGGATACAATGGCCTGGTCTCTGCTAGGCACCGGTTCTCTGGGTCGGGTCCTGCCTTCTCTTTGGATATTTCTGTCACCGGGTTCTTGCAAAAGTTCTTGGCAAAATTCAGACGGCGTCAGCCGGCTGTCTGAAGAGTTCAGTTGCAAAAAGATTTTCAGGCCTGTTGACAAATACTCTTGCTGGCAGTGGCCTTTTTGGTTAAGGTTCTGTAGTCTCTGTTTATCTTGGAGTCTAAGTGTTGGCTCCTTGAAGGTTGATGGAGGTAAGTATGGATTTTTCCGGCAGAGCGTCCCGCTGCAGATGGAAATGAATGTCCCTACCTAAGTTTCAGTGGTCCATTTATATGTTCTGCAAGTGGGTGTGTGTGTTGGTCATAACTAAACTTGCCCCTCTCACTTGTCATTGGTCCAGCTTTCATTTCTCCCCTGATTGGGGGAGCTAAGTTGTGTCAGAGTGATGTCAGCCATTTATGATCTCTTGAAAAAAACTCCCCTGTCATCTGTGCACCCAAATCTATATATGATCAAAATACATATTTCACAGTTACACAGTTGTTTGAAATTACATACCCATGTCACATATCACATGAGGTATACTCTGTCCCAAATCTGCTGTTTCTAAGAGCTTGCATTCAAAAATGGCAACTTTTAGCACTTTTTAATGTGCTAAACAACATTGGATCTTCATTAAATTTTATACAACTGTTCCTCACATATCTACCCACATACCAATGCATTTTCATTTGTCTAGCTGAAACAGGGAGTCTGTAATATTAATAAACAGCAGGGTTTTGTCCCAGAATATCACACAATTTGGAGTTTGGGCTTGAATTAAAGGTACATTTTTTAAATTAAGTCTCTCAAAGTTATACATTTCTGTCATTTGATTACAAAGAATTATCAGTGTTTTTGTGAAATATATATTTTACTTTCAATTCAGTTCTCAGAGTGTTGGAGTCCGCCTCCAAGACTTGGGTGGTTCAGTCACATGTGTCCTCCGGGCAGGCAGGCCTTTGTTGACAGGAAACAGTAAAAATCAACATATTCCTTTCAGAGGAGAGGGGCCATTGTGTGGTCTCTGGGAAGCTGACATCAGGAGGCCAGGGAGCCACTTTGCATTTAATTAACAGAACCCTGTGATTTCCTGGCTTCTTGTGTTGAGTTCTGAAGTGTCAAGAGTTCTCAGGACAGGCAACCCCTTTGAACTTTTGATGAAATGAGACCCCTTTCTTTGCACTAGACAGTTTTGCAAGACAGCTCTCCTGTCAGAGTTTAGACCGCTAGCGCCACCCTCAGGATTTTGTGGTTACTGCATCCATCCTTGGGATTTTTTTAGATTGATTCATTTCAGCAAGTGATATTGCATGGAGTATATTGTCCATGTTCAGGACATGGCATTGGTGTGTTTCTGCAGTAAAGTAATTCTGTGCCCATGATTTTGCCATATTTGACATTCAAGAAAAATGAATTCCCAACAGTTATGGGTTTGCTTTTGGCAACCAGCATTGCCCCTCTGAACAATATAGGCAAAATAGGATTTTCCTGTGCATTTTCTGGGGAGCTCTGGCCATTATGATGTTTTCAATGCCAGTACTGCACAGTTTTGAGGTAGGGCTCGGATGCATGGGTAAATACATCCCACAAGCCCCCCTTCTTGCGGTGGCCATCTGATCCTTCACTGGTGGGACCCGCAAGATCTGGGATGTAGTTCTCATCTTCTTCCGGTAGATGGCACAGTTCAGCATCTTTTCCTCCATCCGGTGGATCGATCGGTTCTCCTCGCCGGTCCTGATGGGAATATTGGGCGGTACCCCGGCCCATTGCGTCTCGGCTCCCGGTCTCCGGATCATCCTCCTTGGCCCGTCTCCAGGTTTTCTTTCTCCTAGGACGACAAAGGAAGAGCGTCAATACCTACTCATAGACGTTTTTCCACCACTGTTGAGATAGTGGGGCAGCATATGCATTTCATCATAACGAAACATTACATTCTTATTTTGATAAAAAACAGTATAACTAAGAGACAGTTTCATGCAAATCACAATATTTTAGAGACTAGATGTGGTATGTTTTATGATTGGAACTGAATTAGTCTGAGACAGTACCCGCTAGGATTCCAGAGGATTCCTCCAGTTGTTGCAGAGCGTGCCTGGGATGGCAACACTTCAACTGGTTTATGTGGACCCACTTGTCTTCCCCCGCTGCCAAAGGACCTTTGGGGATGTGGATTTTGTAGGCCACAGGGGAGATCTTGTCGATGATCTCAAAGGGTCCCTTCCATGTAGGCAAAAATTTGCGCTGCTTGGCCTGGTTCCTTTGGAAGTTGTATAGATAGACCCGGTCCCCCACCTGATATTCCTTACTGGAAGTTTTCAGGTCATAGTGGGTCTTCATGCTATCAGCTGATCTTTCTAGATTCCGCTGAGCATAAGCAAAAGCATGTTGAAGGTGTTTCCTTAAATTCTCCACATACTCATGAGTTGTGGAGGCATTTATCAGTGTCTGCTCTTGGGTCCTGTAGAGCAAATGCTGCGGAAGCACCATCTTGCGTCCAGTCATCAACTCAAATGGTGACATTTTGGTTGCAGATGAAGGGGTAGATCTGATAGCCATTAGGACCAGAGGTAATCGGATATCCCAACTTGGCCCAGAATCTGCCACAAACTTCTTTAATATGCTCACAATTGTCCGGTTATATCTCTCTACTGCCCCAGAAGAAGCTGGCCTGTAAGCAATGTGTAGCTTTCTCTTGACCCCCAGTATCTCCCACATCTTTGTCATCACTTCACTGGTGAAGTGGCTACCTCTGTCTGACTCAATCCTTTGAGGTAGACCAAAACGGGAAAAGATGTGGTTAATCATCAAGGCAGCTGCCGTTTCTGCCTTGCAATTTGGGGCTGGGAGACATTCCACCCACTTGGTAAACAAGCATGTCACAGTCAACATGTACTTATTCCCCCTAGCAGAGCGAATCACGGGGCCTACGAAGTCGATTTGTAAATCTGACCATGGCAGGGTCATCCCCCTCTTTTGGAGAGGCGCACGGTGCGTGAGGGATGATGGCTGAAATTGTGCACACACAAGACACCCCTTCAAGTATTGGTCGAGGTCCTGCCCCATATGTGGCCAGTATGCAACCTCTCTTAAGATTTCCAATGTGGTGTGAAACCCCCTATGACCGGCGGTGGCCGCATCATGGGCGTGACTTAACATCAGGCTTCAGAATGAGGTAGGAACCACCCACTGATCGTGGCCAGCTTTGGATTTCCTTACCAGCAAACCGTCTTGGATTCAGAACATTTTTGGACATTTCATCAACACTCTTAGGTCCTCTTTCCCAATGTAATCGGTATCCGTCAGGGGAAAGTTCTCAGGGTCCTCAAGGTGTTGGTAAAACTTACCAATAATTGGATCCCCCTTCTGAGCTGTAATCAAATCAGCATCAGGGGTCTCCTTACTCCATTGTGCAATTGAAAGGTCGTTGTGAGCATTTGTCTGGGACCTAGTGATAGCAGTGACCTGGATTTCCCCCAACAGGGACTCAATCTCAATTAGATCCCCTTGGATGGCCCTGGTTTTGGCCAGCTGATCAGCTAAGTCATTTCCAGTTTTGTCTGGTCCCTCTACTTTGGAATGACCCTTGATCTTTTTCCAATAGATGGTCATCTCATTCGAGGTGACCAGATCATCAATGTTTTGGATCAACTTCCCATGTTTCAAGGGTTTGTTATTAGCACATAACATGCCTCTGGTTTTCCAATTAACCAGGTGCTCCACGAACCCGTTCCGTACATAATCCGAATCTGTGATTATGACCAGTTCGTGGAGTTGATGCTGGACAGCAGTGAGGATGGCCTGATGCACAGCCATCAATTCTGCCACCTGACTACTTCGGGGACCAATTTTGTATCCAGCGGAGGGTTCTGGGGACTCATTCACCCATGCATTCCCTACGCCGGCCACCAGTTCTTTCTCCCCGTTGTTGTCAACATGGTAAGAGCATCCATCCACATACACAGTGGGCATTCCCTCACACTTGTCTTCTTCAAAGACTTTGTGTGGGGAATTAAGGTATGCCTCCGTGTTGTCCTTGACTTTTAGACTTTCGTCCTCGAGGCAGTTTTCTCTGGCACAATCATGCAAGTCAGCCAGACCTTGCGCGAGGTGACTCTTCTTGTTTTGGCCATATCTGACCTCCACAGGAAAGCCTTGCATTGACAGAATCCAGGAAGTAATTCGGGAATTACTCACATTTCCGGCCCGGATTCTGTCACTTTGGAGATATTGCAGAGGCTAGTGTGGAGTCTCCACTATGATGTTTTCCCCCTGGATAAACGGGCGATAATTCTTCAATGCCCACACCGTTGCCAGGAGTCCCTTCTCACAATCGTTGAATTTTTCCTCCACAGAGGATAAAGTTTTGCTCGCATAGGAGATTACTTTATTGACCTTGTCATGCTTTTGGTATAATACTGCCGTCAAGCACGTATTAGAGAACCCCGTCTCCAGGAAGAACTCCTTGTTTCTGACAGGGTAAGCTAGGCAAGGCGCTTGTGAGAGGCTTCTTTTGAGTTGTCTTACTGCCTCGGATTGTTCTGGACCCCATTCCCACTTGACCCCCCCTTCAGGAGATGAATCAGGGGTCTGGTAATCTCTGCGTAGCCCTCAATGAACTTTCTGCTGTAATTAGTCAGTCCAAGGAGGCTCCTTAGTTCTCGCAGAGTTGTGGGGTCTTTCAGTTTCTGAAGTGCTTCCACTTTCTTTTCCTGGGGACAGAGACCCTGAGGAGTAATCTCATGCCCCAAGAAATTAACACGGGTTCTACACCACTGTGCTTTCTGAAAGGAAAGTTTTGCTCCGGCGGCCCTCAACTGTGTCAGAACATAACGGATCTCCGCTATGTGTTCCTCCACAGTCGAGCTTTTGATGAGGACATCATCTACATAAGCCATGTTACCCCTCGCACCCAGGTCGGGCATGGCCTTGTGTAGGAAAATGTTGAATTCATTGCCGGAGTTGAGGTATCCGAAGGGAGTCCGGGTCCATGTGTACTGCTGGCCCCCAAAGGTAAAAGCCAGTTTGTATTGGTCCTCCCTGCTGACAGGCACGGTCCAGTATCCATTGGTCAGGTCTATTGCAGTGAATACCTGTGACCCCTGAATCTGGGCCAGCCCTTGGTCAATGTAGGGAAGAGGCCATCGGGAAGTATGGACCCGTTTGTTGAGCTCCCTGAGGTCGGCGCAGAGTCTCCACTGGCCGTTTGGCTTCAATATTCCCAGCACCGGATTATTGAAGGTGCTGTGGACTGGACGGATTATTCCCCTGGACTCAAGGTTCTTAATTATTTCAGTAAGTGACTCCATGGATGCGAGAGGCAAACGATATTGCTTCACAAACACTGGAGTCATGCCAGGGTCCGTAGGGATTGTTGTTGTGTGTATGTCGGTGCGACCGCAGTCATATGAGTCTACCGCAAAGAGATCTTGGAAATCCAAGAAAACTTGTTTCAACTTTTGCTTTTGTTCCAGAGTCACACAGGCATCAGCTAGGTTGACTCTCTCTTCCACCATCTGCCTGAAGCCTGGAAAGACTTCTGGTTTGGCTATCTCAGCGGCCTCCTCCAGCTGGGTGGAGAAGTCCCTGGTCAGAGTGCTGATTTGGACTGGAGGCTTCAGGTGGAAAAGGCAGCCCTCATGGACTTGGAAAATCACCTCCTCCCTCCTGAAGTCACAAGTCACATCTTCCTTTCCATAGGGGCAAGAAGTGTGCACCAGGAAGTTCCCCCCATGCCGGGTAAAGATCCTGTCTGGTGTTGTATTGTCATCACTGTCACTGTCAAAACAGTCCTTGGGGATTGGTCCTAACAGTTCATTTCCTAAATCAATGGAGAAATGTCGGTCATCAACCGCCATTCCAATAATGGTGCCTGCGGCTAGAGTAATACTCTTTAAGTCACTGTTATCCACCTCTATTGGAATGGTGTCATGTTCTATGTTGACTAATGGAGTTGGGTTTACCCCCAACCCTTGCTGTTGGAGAGAAGCGTTTAGATGTATGTAAGCATCAGGGTTTTTCAAATGTTGTCCTCTTTTAACTTTCACTTCCAGGGAGAATTGTCGGGTCCTTTCTGGGATTGTGACTTCCTCTTTGATCTGAATTTCAACTGCATAAGGTAGCAATTGAGCTGACCTAAATGCTTTTTCTGGATCATCAAAGCCCATGGGATTATCCGCTAATCGGGACCAAGCTTTGAAGTTTATTAGGTCCAAACTAATGGCAAAGCGATTGAGAATGTCACTGCCTAAGTAAAAGGCGGCAGTGACGTCTCGCACGACCCAACAATTATGGACTATGCTCTTGTTGCCAATGGAGATTTTGAGCATACACCTGCTTGGCAGGAGCTGTTTGGAATTAGGTGCTTCCAGGTCCATTTCCCATTTGTCTATCAGTTTGAATGTGGGAATGGCTGGATCTTTTGGGAGTTGGCGGAACATGGCTTCGCTGATGAAGCTCTTACCGTTGTTCACACACACTCGAGCGAGAACAGAGTCCTTCCCATCATTTAATTGGACAGGGATGAACAACTGCTCTCCAATTTGCTGAATATCAGCCAGGCTCTGAGCTGATTTCGCATCTTTCTGGACTATAGGAGTGGGAGTTTCAGATTGTGGATTAGTATAGAATCTCAGAGTGTTTCCTTCCAGCGTGGAGTACCACTTTAGACTGGACGGAAGGTTGATTTTCAGAAATAGAGAGGACCCCCCATCACCAGTCTGTTGTCCTACTGCTATTACTGTCACGTCTGGAATCTGGTTGTTCTGGAAGTGGAATTCTACTTGGTCAGATTTTTGTTCAACCATGTGGCAGGTGCCGTTTAAACTAACATGGTTGACACTCTGTTTTAATTTTATTGGTCGGCTAGTCTGGGTCCAGAGGACCTTGTTTACACAATCTATTAGGGGTGACAACCTTCTCAGGAGGTCATTCCCTAGTAAACAAGGGGTGCCCTCTGGGGTCACAACTATGACCGGGTGTTTCAACTTGTGTCGCCCAATTTTAATGTCCAAATCTGCCGTCCCCTCAACGGGAATTTCCTTCCCGTCAAAGTTCTGGAGTTGCCCAGGAAGAGAGGTGAGAGGAATTTGGTAATTCTCTCCCCTTCCTGCATTCAGTTCGTCAAAGGCCCTTCTGGACAGAAGGGTAGCTTGAGATCCAGTGTCCACCAGTGCCAAAATTGTACCCTGCCCCTGTACTTGTACCGGGGCATAATATCTTCCCTCCTTCTCCTCAAGGGGGCACAGATAATGCACATTTTTGGACAACTGGTGGGCTAACTTTCTGGTTTTGGACATCACTAGCGAAGAGATTTGGGCAGAATTCTGTGGAGAGCCTTGGGAATCTGAAAGAAAAATTTGGCAACTGGAGATCAGAGCCATTGTGGGTTCCCCTGGCTCCGGTTCTGGGCCGCCCCCCCCTTTTTGGAGGCAGTCACCAGGATGGGTTTGAACCAGGGGATTTTCTTGCTGTTGGTTCTGGGATGAGATGGTGGGCGGCGGTAGCTCAGTCTCCCCATCTCCCAGTCTGGATTTGCATCCCTAGGGACCCATTTTTCTTTGGGAGGAGTCCCCCCTCTCTGAAGGAGAAGATCCTTTTCCCAGGATCCTCTGAGGATCCCTCTCCCTCAAATTGGAATATCTGTACCTCCTCCTCAAACTGTGTCTGTTTGGGTCTTTTGTTTCTCCTACCCCCCCTCTGCTCCTTAGGAGGCAGACTTTCAGGGGCAAGAGATTTTGTTTCCGGTTCCTGGGTTTCCAGGGGCTGTTTACAAGTGAGGAAGGAAGCTTCCTCCAAGGCTTTACACCCCCCTTCCCCTTGTGCCTCCTCCCTGGGAACCGGTGAGTTATCGGGGTGCTGCCCCCGTCATTGCTCTGGAGCACCAGGTCCAGAGTTGGGTGCGTTCTGCGCCGGCATGCCGATCTGAGGGTTCTGCTGAGCCCTCAGTATGTGACCCAGATCCCGCGCCATGTTTTGAACCTGGCGCTCTAACTGGGAAACCCGCTCAGGCTGATACGGGGCCCTGTTTTCTCCCCTGGGCTGATCCCGGGAAGGGTAGCTGTCCCTCCTCTGGTAATACCCCGGGTTGGGAAGATTTGGGTGCCCCTCCACCCTTGGCCTCCCCTCTCCCGGATTAGGTTGTCTGGGCTCAGGGAATTGGGGAAAGAAGGATGGATGATTTTGGGGTTGGAAATTGGGTGGATACCTGGGGAAAAAGTTCTGCCCAGGATTTGGAGAATTTCTGCCCTCCTGTGGGAAGTTGGGAGGGAAGTTCCCTGGGTTAGGTGCTTGGCTGGATCCCCCCCCTTGGGCTGGAGGAGTCCACACATAACCCAGGATGGGTCGATTTCCCTTGTAACGGGGACTTACATAATCAGGAGAGCGAGGGACCCCATTTGCGGGGCTGCCTCCCTGGCTCCCTGTCTGTGACTGGCCCGAGGACCTTCTGGGCCTAGCATTATTAGGTGCAGGTAGGTTTTTAGGCCCCCCCATCTCCAACTCTAAAACGGGGGTGACCTTTACCTCTGCCACCTTGGCAGCAGCAGGGGTGCTGTTGGCTTTGGGGTTTTTCTGAGCATTATTTTTGCTATCTACCGGTTTCTGCACCTCATAGATCCGGGTAGCCTGTTCAAGGACCCAGTCTAAAGATCTTTTCTCGTGAAAATCTCTCACGAGCTGGGTCATTATGTATTTGGGCAAGGCATGATAAAATGTATTTATGAATTCTCGACTGTCTGTGCGCACCCTTCTGGTGGTCTGCGCAAAAGCATGTTTCAGTTCTTGCACAAATTCTTGTGGGGCCTGATCCTCCCCACATTGCAAATTGTAGGCTGCCTTGCGAGCCTCTTGAGGATTTCTATGACTGGAAAAATGTTTCAAGATGGCCGCCTTATAGGTGGACCATCTTAAATGATTTTGGTCCTCCAGCCCCGCAAAGAAACTGGAGTATTCCGGGGAGAAGGTCCACTTTACATATTGAATACAGCTTTGGCTGTCCTTCAAATGGAAAGTCTCCATCATTTGCTCAAACAACTCTAAGTGCTCCCAAACAGAATACTTAGCGTTCTTATGGTAAGGCGTGATGATGCTCCTGATCGCCTTAATCTGCTTTAAGGGGTCCTTAAGCAAGGCCCTTTTTGCCTTATTGGCCTTTTTGGTTCGGGTAACCCTTGTCCATTCATCCTCTGACTCAGAGGCACTGCTCTCAGAGGTTCCTGTCTGCTCTTCCAGGTATTCCCGGATTCTGCGAGCCTGGGAATGGCTGGCAGAATGTGGGGACCTGGTCTCCTGTGTCCTGCGCAGTTCAGAGGAGTCTTCAGATTCCTCCTTGCTGCCAGGATTTGATGGGTACCCCCTCCACTGACCTAACTGGGCAGAGGTTTTCAGGATGCCCTTAATGGGCCTACTCTCCTGGGGATCCCCACTGAACTGTACTGTACTTGGGTGCCCATACCCGGATGCCCACCCCTCCATTCCTGAGTGGTACTGGCCTATGAGCCCCATACTTTTAGCTGGATAGTAATCTGCCATCCCTGTGGCCCTGTGCTCATGTGCGCCAGGGGACATGGGGGTGGTAGAGTCCAGGGACTGGGAGAGATGAAGGCCCCTGGTGTTAGGGCTCCTGAGGTTATGGTCAGGAGTCTCTCTTTCCCAGCGGACCTCATCTCTATCCGCCCCTGCTCCCTGTTGCAATGCAAGAGCCTGCATTTGTGCTTTCAGTTCCTCAGTCAAGGCCTTACTAGACTCTATCAGTCTCTCCTGCATCGCTACCTGTTGTTGGAGCCTATCATTGCGTTGACAGAGGGCCTCATTTTCCCTCTGTGCTTCCTGATTGGTCCTGGAGCACTGGGCCAGTCTTTGCTGCAGGAGGGTTACCTCCTGATTCCCATCCCTACTGGCCTGCTCCTTTCTTGCTAGAGCATCCTCCACCCTTCTGGTGTGCTCTACCAAGTTTGCATGCTCTTTTTGGAGATCACCCAGCCCCTGGAGGGCCAAGTGATTTTCTTCCGTTTTTCTTTTTAACTGGCAGACTTCCTGGCCTAAGGTGTCCCTTTCCTGACTAAGAGCCTGCATCTGTGCCGCCAGGTCATCCCTCTGCCTTTGAAGGGCACCAGCTTTCCGGCGCTCTTCATCAAACTCTGCCTGGGTATCCAGGTCTTTCAGAATCAGTTTATTGCTTTCTGCCTTTTCCCTATCTAGGTGGCCTTGCAGGGTGACTACCTGCTCAGCACATACCCTGTTGAAGTCCAGTTGTTGCTCCAGCTTTTTCTGGCTTTGCAGTAGGGAGTCCAAACCTTCTTGGTGTTCCTTCTGCAAGGCCAGAAATCTGGTATCCTGTTCTGACTTTTCCTTTTGCAGCACATCCATATCCTCCTTTATTTTAGTGATGTACTGTCTGGTCTCATTTTCTGACTCCTGGCTTCTGTGCAGCCTTTGCTCAGAAGAGTCCAGATCAGATTGGGCCTTCTCCAACGCCATCTGTTGCCTTTTTGCCAGATCATGGCCTTCAGCACATTTATTCTGTATGGCTCCCATATATAAATATAAATATGCCGCTATCCTAACAATCTTGTCGTGTTCATCTTTGGCCTTAGGAGCCATATATAGTTCACTCAGGGCCACATGTAATGGACCCTGATCTCTCCATAAGTCTAACCCTGTTTCAGTGATCTGTCGCGTGATGGCCTGCAACCAGGCATCCTGGCCCTGCTCAGCCCATTCACCCCTCACAAATAGTTTATGTAAGAAGTGCTCTCTGGCTATTTTCATATCTACCAAGGTCGTCATTCTAGAGATTGGTCTCTGTCCTGACTTACAGAAGTTAGTATTTTATTTTTGCAGAACAGAACTTTTCTTGGAGTGTCCCTTTTGAGGAATGCTTCACAGCGTAAGGCAGCGTGGTGATCCGACTGGATGTATGTATCCCGTCAGTTAGCACACTGTATTAAGCTGCACAAGTGGTATTCTAACCCAGACGTCCGGCCCGAGCCCCCAATTTGTAAGAGGATTCAATTCAACACTACAGCTAAGTCAACGCCTAGTCTATAATACTGAATGAAAACCCTTATTGATATAACTTTATGTCCAGTTCATGCGTTCTGGATGACTACCCCTATATAACACCCCTCTCTTGGAATCCTCCTGACCCCACTGAGCCAAGAAGTAGTTCTGTTTTGCAAGTTAAAAGGTTTAATTGATAGTTTCAACAATAGGTATATATATCACACTTTAGAATAAATTAATAATTGAATAGCACACTTAATCTGATATGATAAAGATTAACAACAGAGAATCTGGCACTGGCACACTTCTTGATAATCACTAAGGAGTTGACATGAAATGGATAAGATAGCAACAATACTTTTATGGTTTCCAATGGATGCAATGTGGAATGAAATGCAGTACAGAAAATAACTTGATAGGATTTCAGCAAAAACAATGTAATCACTTTCTTGTACAATTCACCCCCCCTTTTATGCAATGCAAGGAAATGGAAGGGAGGCACACAATTCTCAGAAATGCAATTCAAATGTAATTCAGTTCACCCGGCAACTTAGACTACAGAAGTTGAAAACACAGGCCCAAATGCTTTTAAATGTGCTGGCAATGTAGTGAAAAATATACTAAAATGCTTTTAATTCCCTCTAGGAGGTTTAGGGTGAGTGAAATCAAGTTAATATTAGTCCAGGCTCACACTTGCAATGATTCAGGGATAATTAGCAGGTTAAACGAATTTTTGGCAAATGGAAGGCAAGCAGCAGCAGATTTTTTACACGTGAAGAAATTTGCAAATCGCGGCAAAATTCGCGAATGCGTGTTCCGCGATTGCGGTAAAACTATAAGGGGTAGGAATGTGGTTCTTGGTGCAATTAAAAGCTAAGATTCTAAGCTTTCAGATGAAAGTTACTGCAAGTCTCTAAGACAAACGGTCGCGGAGATATGAGCGATTTAGTGATGGTCGTTTTTGGTTTTGCAAATTTTAAACGCAACACTTTTTCAACTTTAAAAATGATGGCAGAATAACACAATTGCTAAGCTGCAGTTCTACTTAGATTAAAAATGGATTGAATTATATGATTTTGACTAAGAGATGTGTTCTGAGTTTTGCTGAGTACTCACAAGAGATTTTGAACCGGAAAGCGACTTGGTCACGGACTTCAGTCTGGTCAGGTCTTCCCGAGTTCCGCTCACAGCGCCTGGCCTCTGGAACTGCTCACAGCATCGGGGTCAGCACTCTGGATACAATGGCCTGGTCTCTGCTAGGCACCGGTTCTCTGGGTCGGGTCCTGCCTTCGCTTTGGATATTTCTGTCACCGGGTTCTTGCAAAAGTTCTTGGCAAAATTCAGACGGCGTCAGCCGGCTGTCTGAAGAGTTCAGTTGCAAAAAGATTTTCAGGCCTGTTGACAAATACTCTTGCTGGCAGTGGCCTTTTTGGTTAAGGTTCTGTAGTCTCTGTTTATCTTGGAGTCTAAGTGTTGGCTCCTTGAAGGTTGATGGAGGTAAGTATGGATTTTTCCGGCAGAGCGTCCCGCTGCAGATGGAAATGAATGTCCCTACCTAAGTTTCAGTGGTCCATTTATATGTTCTGCAAGTGGGTGTGTGTGTTGGTCATAACTAAACTTGCCCCTCTCACTTGTCATTGGTCCAGCTTTCATTTCTCCCCTGATTGGGGGAGCTAAGTTGTGTCAGAGTGATGTCAGCCATTTATGATCTCTTGAAAAAAACTCCCCTGTCATCTGTGCACCCAAATCTATATATGATCAAAATACATATTTCACAGTTACACAGTTGTTTGAAATTACATACCCATGTCACATATCACATGAGGTATACGCTGTCCCAAATCTGCTGTTTCTAAGAGCTTGCATTCAAAAATGGCAACTTTTAGCACTTTTTAATGTGCTAAACAACATTGGATCTTCATTAAATTTTATACAACTGTTCCTCACATATCTACCCACATACCAATGCATTTTCGTTTGTCTAGCTGAAACAGGGAGTCTGTAATATTAATAAACAGCAGGGTTTTGTCCCAGAATATCCCACAATTTGGAGTTTGGGCTTGAATTAAAGGTACATTTTTTAAATTAAGTCTCTCAAAGTTATACATTTCTGTCATTTGATTACAAAGAGTTATCAGTGTTTTTGTAAAATATATATTTTACTTTCAATTCAGTTCTCAGAGTGTTGGAGTCCGCCTCCAAGACTTGGGTGGTTCAGTCACATGTGTCCTCCGGGCAGGCAGGCCTTTGTTGACAGGAAACAGTAAAAATCAACATATTCCTTTCAGAGGAGAGGGGCCATTGTGTGGTCTCTGGGAAGCTGACATCAGGAGGCCAGGGAGCCACTTTGCATTTAATTAACAGAACCCTGTGATTTCCTGGCTTCTTGTGTTGAGTTCTGAAGTGTCAAGAGTTCTCAGGACAGGCAACCCCTTTGAACTTTTGATGAAATGAGACCCCTTTCTTTGCACTAGACAGTTTTGCAAGACAGCTCTCCTGTCAGAGTTTAGACCGCTAGCGCCACCCTCAGGATTTTGTGGTTACTGCATCCATCCTTGGGATTTTTTTAGATTGATTCATTTCAGCAAGTGATATTGCATGGAGTATATTGTCCATGTTCAGGACATGGCATTGGTGTGTTTCTGCAGTAAAGTAATTCTGTGCCCATGATTTTGCCATATTTGACATTCAAGAAAAATGAATTCCCAACAGTTATGGGTTTGCTTTTGGCAACCAGCATTGCCCCTCTGAACAATATAGGCAAAATGGGATTTTCCTGTGCATTTTCTGGGGAGCTCTGGCCATTATGATGTTTTCAATGCCAGTACTGCACAGTTTTGAGGTAGGGCTCGGATGCATGGGTAAATACATCCCACAACATGCAGCTAGAACGCTGATTCTAAGTTCAAAACTATGGCATTTAACAGTTGCAAACTATGTGCCACTCAACAGTAGGTCACTCATTTATTTTAAACATTTAGATTTTAGTGTCTTTCAGTCCAATTTCACTTCAGCTGCTGACATCCACAGCTCAGCCAGTTTTGTTATAAACATTGTTTTGGGCTCTTTCTCTTTCCAGATTTAGTATTCACACAAGACTACATTCTGCCAAATGTCTTCTGGTGTTCATTGAGATTTTTGAATATCTTGCAATGTTTAAAATAGGCATTTTTAGCTTGCATTTCAGAGAAACAAAGGTGATTTCAACGCACTTTTTTATTTTAGCCACCGGCACTGCTGTTTTTCCTTTGGCACACATTTCACTCATGGCACTCCTGGCCCCTCACGCTCGCACTGGTGGGTGGCAGGTCATGGCACCATTTTGCTGTGCGCAAAACTGCGCGGTTCTCCAGGATTCTGGCGCAAATGTGGGCTTTTCCGCCCTCTTGGATTTCCTAAGCCCACAGCACCAAGTGTTGCAGCATAATAACTTGAACGTGGGGCAAGACACCCAACAAACATCAGGGGGCAGGCATCGGCCAGATCGGAGGAGGACCCTGGAATGGGTGTGTCTTCCGTGTGGCTGAGGTTGGGCCAGCGTGTTGGTGCGGAGCAGCGGCGGGCGGTAGAGGCGCGGCTCACCATGGTCAGGGCGGAGTTCTCCATGTGTCGGGCGTTGAGGCGGGCAGAGTGCCTCGAGGCAACTCGCAGGGATTTGGAACAGGCCATGAGTGCCTCCCTGTGAGACCTCGGGGCCAGGACAGAGGCCCGCCTCCAGCAAATAGACATGGAGTTCGATGATGCCCTGGCTGACAACATCAATGTTGGGGGCCGCAGGACTTTCCCACCGCCATTGTAAATAGTTTATAGTGTTAGGTTTCCTTTTCTTTTTTTTTTCTTTTGGGGCTTTTGGACTATGCCCCACACGTTTGTATATAGGTTTTTTGTTAGGTAGGTTATTAGATAGGTTTCATTTATTTCATTGGCCTCGTGGACCCTTGAAAATGGATTGTACATAGTTGGACGTTGGATTCATTTGGACTTTTTCATTTCATTTCACCATGGATAAATGGATTTACCTTTTTGCGTTTCATTTGGATTTGGTTTGGTGGACAGAGAGTTTTGGCCATTTTTCTTTTGGATTACTTAGGATTTATTCTGCATTTCGTTGTTTTTTTTAATGGACATGCATTTCATTTCATGTTTGGCATTATTTTATGCTTTCATTTCTTTACATTGATTTTCGTATTAATACATTTTGATATTTTACTTCAATGTGTGGGATTTGCTCATTGGGTTCATGCATGTCAAAATGTGGGTTTACTCAATCTATGGCAACCAGTGTGTGGGCCTCATTACGAACAAGGCGCTAACGGGTTAACCGCTCCGTAAAAGGCTGCAGTGCCGTTAACCTATTAGCGCCTAAATACGAGGTCCCTTTGTGGGACCTGACCTTAACGACTGGTGTAGACCAACCGTTAAAGTAGGGACCCGCAAAGGGACCTTGGTGCTAATTATGGTGCCGCAATTTGCGGCACCGTACTTATCGCCTTCCCCATTCCCATTGAGCCCTATGGGGCAAAAATGGGAATGGGGAAGGGCCATGTTGGAAGGGGGAATTACCGCCCCGCCAACCTTGTAATGGGGTGGTAGTTCCCCCTTTCTCCATGGTGGAGTCGGTAACTTACCGGCATGGACCATGGTGCTAATAGCACCATGGTCTTCTGCCAGGGTCGTAATGAGGCCCAGTGTGTTGACGGACATGTGTTGATGTACATAGTTGACTTTTGCTTTGTGTCATGAGATAGGCATGTCACTGCTGGGCGGGTGAGTGGGTGGGAGGACATGAGTCCGGGCCTGCTGGCAGGTGCCCCTCACTGCTTGGGGGTGGGGGTGCCGGGGGACATGAGTGAGGGGCCTGCTGGAAGGTGCCCATCAATGCTGGGGTGTGGGGGTGCTGGGGGACATGAGTCGGGGCCTGCTGGCAGGTGCCCCTCACTGCTGGGGGGTGGGGGTGCTGGGGGACATGAGTCGGGGCCTGCTGGCAGGTGCCCCTCACTGCTGGGGGGTGGGGGTGCTGAGGGACATGAGTTGGGGCCTGCTGGCAGGTGCCCCTCACTGCTGGGGGGTGGGGGTACTGGGGGACATGAGTCGGGGCCTGCTGGCAGCTGCCCCTCACTGCTGGGGGTTCTGGGTGCTGGAGGACATGAGTCGGGGACTGCTGGCAGGTGCCCCTCACTGCTGGGGGGTGGGGGTGCTGGGGGACATGAGTCGGGGCATGCTGGCAGGTGCCCGTCAATTCTGGGGGGTGGGGGTGCTGGGGCACATGATTCGGGGCCTGCTGGCAGGTGCCCCTCACTGCTGGGGGGCGGGGGTGCTGGGGGACATGAGTCGGGGCCTGCTGGCAGGTGCCCCTCACTGCTGGGGGGTGGGGGTGCTGGGGGACATGAGTCAGGGCCTGCTGGCAGGTGCCCCTCACTGCTGGGGGGTGGGGGTGCTTGGGGACATGAGTCGGGGCCTGCTGGCAGGTGCCCCTCACTTCTGGGGGGTTGGGGTGCTGGGGGACATGAGTCGGGGCCTGCTGGCAGGTGCCCCTCACTGCTGGGGGTGGGGGTGCTGGGGGACATGAGTTGGTGATCACTAGTGGAAGGTGACATGTGGGCTGGCTGGGGGGCATGCCCATGGTGGATGGGCTGCCTGCAGGACATGACCAAGGCTGCAGGGTAGTCCCCTGTGGTGTGGGTTGCCTGCAGGGGCTGTCGAGGGGGTAGAGGGCACACCTGGGAGGACCCACACTGTCAATTCACCTGTGGGACTCCCCGCGCACCCCACTGGGTACATGTACCCCGCCCTATCGCATGTGAATCTTCCCGCGCACCCCAGTAATACACGTACCCCGCTCGCACAGGGCCAATCGCGTGTGAATCTTCCTGCTTACCCCCGAAATACATGTACCCCACTCGCACAGGGCCAATCGCGTGTGAATTTTCCCACATAACCCCGAAATACCCCAGTAATGCACGTACCCCGCTCGCACAGGGCCAATCGCATGTGAAACTTCCCGCACACCCCAGTAATACACAAACCCCGCTCGCACAGGGCCAATCGCGTGTGTAACTCCCAGCGGAGTGGGGTACGTGTATTCGGAGGGGTGCGCAAGAAGCTTTACAGGTGTTTTCCTGTTTGGGGGCCTGTGCACCATGTACGGGATTTGTGCGCTGTACATGGCGCACAAGGAGGGGTTGGGGGCGTAACTGGCGCTGCTGCAGGGTTGCAGTGCCACTCTGCGCCACGGCTGGTTTTGGATTTTAAAATCCATGAATACGCTGTGCGCGGAAATGGATTTTGGCACACGCGGCTGGTGCAGAGTGTCGCACGCGCACACTGTGCGCCAGCCGCGTGCGCCACTTGTGCGCTGGATTCTATGAATTACCCCCATAGTGTCTAGAGAACTGTAGTTAGAAGAAGGAATGAAAGATAAAACATTGCCACGCATCATGACTTATGTGTTAACCTCAGTATGGCCTAGGCGAATGGACCTATTGGAGGGAGAGACACCCTTTTGGGAGGTTAGGGATGAACTATCTGTAAGGGATTGGATATTGTTCCGTTGGGAGCGTGCAGTGGTTCAGAGTGGGTTACATGCCAAAGTCATTGACTTGGCCCATGTTGGACATATCAGTATTACTAATTCGAAAGGAGTTTTAAGGTCAGAATATTGGTGGCCTGGTTTTGAAAGGGACATTGAGAAGAGAGTAGGTGACTGTCAGGTGTGTGTGAGGTCAGGAAAAGTTATGATTGTGACGAAACAAGCTGTAGTGGAAGTGAGTATTCCCACGGGTGTATGGAGAGAATTGGCCATGGACATTCTGGGCCCTGTTGACCTGGTGTATGGAAGAGGAAAATATGTGGTACTTCTTAAGGACATGTTTTCAAGGTGGTGTGAATTTGCCATAGTTAGGGAAATCTCTAGTGAGAGTATGCTGGATGTATTACAAGAAGTGTTTGCAAGGGAAGGTGTCCCAGAGAGTATTTTGACAATTAATGGGACGCAATTCACTGGAGGATGTTTTCCTGAATATTTGGTGAAGTTTGGGATGAAACATAAGAAGTCTGCTCTTTGTCATCCAGAGACAAATGGTATGGTGGAAAGAATGAATAGGTGTGTGATGGAAAGAATATGCATGGCCCAGGAGAATTACTGTGATAAGAAAGTAGCCATTCAGGAGAGAATATGGGCTTTGCAAATGGCGCCGCATGGAGATGGGCCTATGTCCTTTTGAACTGATGCGTGGGCGGAAACCAAATTCTGCTGTGAGTCCGCCATTGATAGGCATGTGCAGAGAATCTGATGTGGTGGTTGAAGATTTGATAAGGTGTTGAAGAAGAGGAAGAAGGAATGGGTTATGAGAGAAAATGTGAAGGGAGTTCAAAAGGAATTGAGAGTAAAATGTGGTGATATGGTACGAATAAGAAAGTTGTGATAAAAAGGAAAGGGGATCCATTATATTCGGAACCTGTGAGGGTTATTGCTGTGTTGAAGGGGGCCATCCGTGTGGCGGATGGTCAGGTATGGAACAATAATAGAGTTGCTGTTGTTAGGAGAAGTAGTGTGTGAGCGTGCGGATGGGGAGGAAGTCTATTTTACTTGTTGTGGTTGGGTTATTATGTTTACTTAGTTTACATAAATATAGGAGGGAGATGTGTGGATGTGGCTTGAGACATGTTTGTTTGCAAGTGTATCCTGGCATTGTATATTGGAGGCCAAGTGAAATGTTAGCTCATAAGTGTTCTGCCAGAACAAGCTTGCAGTGTTTACTTTCGTAAAGATTCTATGTGAGGGCACTCGATGGGATCCTGAAAGTCATCAGGCTGCGTGTGGGCAGCTGGGGGTCCTTAAAGTATTTAACTTGCAATAAATACTCATATAAATATATCTATTGATCCCTACGTGTGCTCTTTAACAGTAACTCTAACATTACATGATTGACCAACTGCCTGATGAAAACTGCCTGGAGGGTCCGGTTGAGAACCACGTGGAGGTGCCACTCTTCCAACAAGTTGTTTCAGGAGGGCCTGCAGATACTACTGTGTAAATGAATGTTCTCGAGACCCCAGAGACGGTGATCTCTGTAAGTGTGAGGTGTCCAAATATGTCTTTTAAGGGTCAGACCGATGACAAAACAAGCAGTTCAACCTCCCCCTGAAATTGCTGGAATTATTTGAGACATCCTGCAGGTAAAATATCCTGAGGGGCCATCTCCTCATACACGGCAAACTCCATTTTCAAGGCACTTCCTCACCTCCAATCTACATGTGACAGAGAGTCTTCTGGCCATGGATCTTATCTTTAGCCACCAGCAAACAGCGGGTGATGTCTCGATTCCACTTTTACCTATGTCCATATATGTAAATTCACCTACGAGTAAAGGATGATTGAGGCGATTGACAAACAGTCGATCGCAAGAAATAAAGATCTCGCCCGTCTGGACAAGTACATCGAAATCACGGAAAAGTTAATGAAAGGTCCTAGCAGATTCTTGGATTGTCTCCTAGATATCCACAAGGTGCCCACAAGGTGGATAAAGCCTACCAGACTATCATACAATATGCAGGTTCCCCTGAAGTAAACCTGATCCAGAATGAGGCTGTGAACAAGAAGCCTAGCAGGGAACCAGCAGGAAAAAACTGAAATGAGATATCTTGCAAGCGGGGTACTAAGTCGTCTGGGCACCCTTTTAACTCAGCTGGGCTAAATGGCCTGGCGATTATCCCAGGCTCATGTCCGGATGGGAATCCCCCTCGGACCTCTATGAAGAAGTATTCTAATGCTGCCAGTGCAAGCACCATCGAAAGGATCGAGAACCCAGGATGCAACTCCAAATGCAGCAGGGCCAGAGCCTGCTTGGATAGAAATTTCACGTCGCTTCATGCAACTTGAATCACCAGAGCAGATAGACTACTCAAACTGACCCCCTTGAAGGATGGTGTCAAACATACATAATCTGCACATTTAACGGTATGATCCACTGGAACAAGAACACTTATAAAAAAGTTCTTGTTAAAAGCTACGTCTGAAATTTTGGGTCTGTTTTGAGGATTTTAACCGCCTTTTGAACCCGGTCAGATTGTATGTTTTGCAGGGGGTGTAGTCTAGGCTTTGGTCTTGCAGAGTCCTATATTAGACAATGGGCCTCATTACAAGTGAGGCGGAACGGGTTAACAGGACCCGCTAAAGGAGGCGGACTCGTTAAACCCGTTCCGCCTCATTACAAGCTCCCCTCGCGGGACCCGGTAAGTAACGCCTGGTCAAACCAGGCGTGCTTACCAGGTCCCACGAGGAGAAGAGGGAGAAAACAACGGGCCGCTCATAATCGGCCCATTGTTTGCTCCTTCCCCCATTCCCATTCAGTCCTATGGGGGCTGAATGGGAATGGGGAAGGTCCGGGCCAGGGTTCCTGGAGGGAGGAATTACCGGGCCCTCCGAACTCGGAATGGCCCGGTAATTCCACATTCTGGGAACCCGGACCCGGACCCGATTTTGGCAGCAGCCATGCCGCCAATAGCGCCATGGTTACCGCCAAAATCGTAATGAGGCCCCATGTGTGCTTAACTCTCAAGATGCTTTTGCAGCAAAAGGCATAGAAGTATCCCCAGACTTGCGCTTTAATATCTGCCCCACACATGATCTCTGGTTAGACGACAGTGTTGGTCGCCCACTGCTGCTAGCCATGCTGTTTGTGAAACCCGTCCATCTTGCAGGGATAGGAAAACCAACGAGGTACCACGCAGTTCAAGTGTGATGGGCAGGGGCCCCCACTGCGCTATGCAAAAGAGAGTGTCTATCAGTGCGTCTCCTGGACCCCCCCCCAAATACTGTTTAGCAGTAAAGGGTAACAGCTAACATGTGCTACGGTGGCTCTGAAGGATCTGCTCTAAAATGGAAAGCTGGAACATCATTGGCATAACAAACAAGCTGATGGATGTTGAATGGTCTCAGTGGCTCAACCTGCACAATGTGTTCTGGTTCCAAGAGACGTGGGTGATTGACGAGTTATGTCCGAAAAACCGTTCCCCCAACTATAACTTCTTCTTTCTGGTAAACGCAGTGCGGTCCACAATGGACAGATGGTGCAGGGGTTTGGTGACCATGGTGAAGAAGCCATATTGTGCATCAGTGGCTGGGTGGGCTGCCGATAGCCCACTTCTTCTGGTAGTGACGCTCTCGAAAGGTACATTTCCATTGGGCCCAAAACTCACGGTGATGTATATTTATGTTCCTCCTAAATTCAAGCAGACCAGAAAGCTTAATGAAGAATTCTTAGTTAATCAGGTCTTTCAACTGAGGCGGTTTTTGTGTCTGCATAAAGGGTGACCTGCCTCGTTTCTTTGCCCATAGATAGTTTTCTTTAAAAGATTATGAAATAAAATGCTGAAAATTAAGTTATTATTATTTTGCGCATCAATCAGCTTAACTGTATGGAATTATGCAAATCCCTTGTCCACGATTCTATTTATTTTATTGTATCATTGTCACGCCTTGAAACACTTGTGTATTGGCACGTTATAAATGGCTTATCATATCATTGTTTGCTCTGCTTTTATGGTGTAGAACTGAAATGACGCTGACTTGATTGATTGATCGATTGATTGAAGAATTCTTAAATGCTGAGGAAGGTGACATATTATTAATTGGTGATGTTAATGCGAAGCTTGGTCAGACCAAGACTATCCCGCAAGATAAGCTCAGGGTGGAATTGTTATGCGGAATCCCAACGAGAGGCATCAATCAGCGATGGGTCATCAAATGGACTCATTCATGGTTAAAGACCTCTTCATAGAGCTAAATGGAAGATGTGTGGGGGATATGCCTCCAACTCCCACTTGTAAGGCGGGACAGAGGAAAAATCATAAACGATTACTGCCTGGTGGACTGTTTTTCGTTTTATAAAGTCAAATGTTTTGAGATGCACATATCGACCATAACCTGCTGCTGCTTAAGTGGCAGTTTGGTGTGTCCACCAGACATGAGGTCTGGGTTACGAATTACCAGACTCCTTTCTATCCAATGCAGAAGATTGAGAATATGGAGTTGTTAGCCTTGCTCCAGGACAGGGAGACCCTCAAACTTTGTAATAAACTCTTAGGGTCGCAGCATCACCATGAGGCACTGACCCTCTTTATGCTTTTACGGGCCCATGTCTATAATATTGCCCTAGGCAATCATTCGGTTAGCACCAGAGTTGACCCACCATAGTATCATGCTGAATACAGACAGGTCTAAAGGGCAATCCGCATGGCCTCCCTGGATGTCCAAACATCGGCAGGCCATTTCCACCTCTCCTGAAACGTAAAATGAGTCAATTCACAGAGGCATAGTGGGACCTATTGAACAGGACATTAAGAGGAAATCACCCGAAACGTTTTTGGAAGGTGGTTGCGAAGGGCTTCGAGGAGGTTAATGAGGGAGATGTGGGGCAATAGCCCCAGATTGTTGGCTCACTCGCAGATACCATGCCCCGTCCTCATTCCATGCTGCTGCTGTGCCATATTGTGTTGCCAAGTGATATCCGGGTGAAAAAAGGGGCCACAAAGACTCGGAAGAATAAAACATTACCAAACTCCAGTGACCATCAACTAAAAGAGGGCAGTGACTGCGGAGCTCAGCACCTCCCAATAGAGGGAGTGCTCCAGGTACCTGTGTGTCAGAGAGGCCATGCAGATGTACACAGTCTATACGTATTTACAAGAATCTCATTCATCATTTGCGTACTGCGATATAATAGCTAGGTCTACTTACTAGCTTATAGGATAGCTCACTGAATTAAGCACTTGCTGCTGAGATCTGTCTGCAACTCGCAAGGCACCACTATTAAGCATGGCAGGGAAAGCTAACACCTGTTACTGACAGCACTACAAAATGTTCAAGACATGGTGCATAAAAAGCCACTTAATATTACTCGCACTACCCAACATTATGGCCAACACACACATGCATCAGTGCACCTGCTCACTGGCAACAGCTCTGTATAGATCATTGATATTAGTCCTTCCCATGGCGGACCAGACATGGACATGGTCACATGGGGGGCCACAGTTCCACAGCAATCGTTGCTGATCTTCCCTGGCATACTCAGTGCCTGACTATTGTTGCCAACAAATGTCAAGATGGTGCCAGACAGATTGTAGACGACAGCAGAGAAGACAATGGAAACATTGAAACTCAGTGAATAAAGGAATCTATGTGTTCTCGAACCCCAGCTGAACTCACCCCTGTAGCGCAGTCACACGATGTTCACAGGTGAGCTTGAATCTTGAAAGTGCACCTTCATATCTGACTTGCTGCATAGGCAACAGGTACAACCAGCAAATGGAGGTCTCTTCCTAATACGGAATTGTGCTCCTGAGTCAACAGTGCCCGGAAGTCCATTGTGAATGCACCCCGGGAGGGGGGCGGGAAGAAATCAAAACACAGTGAAGTCACAGACCACTGCACGAGCAGGAGCTTTTGGGGAGTATGACACACCAGAACAGGCAGAGCACCAGCAGTCACTACTCTCACTGTTGACCAGACACGGGCTAGGACAGTAGAAAGCACTCGCCCACAGCAACACACCAAAAGGAAAGGGCAACATCCAGTACTGCAGAACCCAACCTAGCCGCTTGCCCGAGCCCACCCACCTCAAGTTCCCTCCAGTGACCACAATGCACTACAAGCAGGGGAGCAGATTTTTGAATTTCCCGAGGCTGGGAGCGGGGGAGGGGGGACAACTACAGCAAGTGACATCACTGGCAGTTATATGACCGCATATTTGCATGTAGTCGCCCACCTGGTGCAATGGCGCGCGGGGTCACGCGCAGCGCAGAACAGTGGAAACACTGGCTTGCATGCACTGCATATACTGAAGTCAAGTAAGAGGGAGATTTAAGCTATCGAGTTGCATTCCAGTAAGACATCACTGCCCCTACTCCACCGCTCTATAATCGTCCAGGTTGTAGTAGCCCTCCCTCAAAAGGCAGAGAAACACAACTTAGATGGGAGAATGAAATGCTAGCTAAACAGAAGGTACAGCTGCAAGGTGGAGTACCACCACCATCACCAAAAAAAAGTTCCCAATTCAAGGGAAACGAGAAGTAAAGACGTTTCCCGATTAAAAACTACCAAGCAAGACGTGTGTGGTGCCATAGTTCAGTAAAACATCAACAATTCAAACTTACAATAGTGCTGCTGTAGATTGGCCAGCCACAAGTGACATTTGCTAAGATGTTACCTCTGGGTAACGAGATAGAGTTAGGGATGTAGCTTAATCTTAAACCTTTCAGTGGACACATCAGATGTTCTGCTGAAGTATAATGCAATCCTCGCTGAAGTATAATGCAATCAAGTGTGGTTTCAGACTTGGGGGGAAGAGTGTTAACTGCTTTTAACATTGTAGTTTACCAGAAATTCTGGTAAGTAGTGTACAATGTTAAAAAGCAGTTACCCAGGCTCACCCTGCACCCAAGTGATGTTTGGGACTGATGGAAGCACTCGCGTCTAAATGTTGTAGCCATGGTTGTCTCCATGTTTCCCACTTTCCTGGTTTTCAACATTCATTTGAAATTATGTTGCCCCTTATTCAAAAAATGAAGGAGTCAGTAAAAAATGTACACCCCACTTATGCTTAATAACGTCTTACCTTCCAAGTAGCAAGCATACACCTCATTTGTCAGGGACTGCTATTAGAGGCCCTGGCAGGGTCAGTGCTATCACTAGGCAAGGTTGGGCGCTTGCCTATATGTTGAAAATGTTAGAGCTGCAAAATGCTTTTTTTAACACCCCCCATTCTACTGCCTTGCCTGGTGATAGCACCGGTCCTGTTTTTAGTTACTGTCTGCAGTAAGGCTGGCTGCAGCAGCAGACCAGGTGGCACAGTGAAGGTTGGGACTTGGGGCCGGGTCAGGGTCACGATGGGTGAATGGGCGTGGTGGCAGCGCTGGCACCTGTGCAATGTGCATGAGCACGCCACCAAGCACCACAAGTGCCCCCTTGACCGATCTGATCGTCAAGTCAATGGTATGAATGCTGCAGTGCAGTGCGACGACCACGACGCAGGGGTCAGGACAGGTCAGGAGGACCCCTGGACTGAGGTGCCGTGCCGACTATACTACCAACCAAGTAAGTAGATGTACCAGTGTGCAAACCCACGTTAAACGTGCTTACTTACTTGCAGAACATACATGCTGACAAACTGCGTTGAAGGGATATGTGGCGGCTCAAGAATGGGTTCCACATCAAGCCCCTAGCAGACTATTCAAATCAACAAAGCCAGAGTCAGTGCCTGCGAGATATCTCAGCAAGATTGGGGGTGGGGGACTGGGGTGTGGTTGCTGAAGATGGCAGTGTGTCGGTGACGAGCAGCGCCACCGCCAGCGACTGCATCTCTCTGGCACTGACATCCCTTCACTGGCACCCTGTGGCTGCAAGGATCAAGTTGAAGACCCTCTGCATTGTCCACAAGGCTTTCTGGAGCCTTGAACCTACCTATCTGCAATGAGGCCTACCTAAATACTGTCCCTCCCGAGTCCTCCACTCATCTACCTCCAACCTTCTGCGAATGAGCCGGTTCTCCAAGGAGAGATTTGGATGGAGATACTTATCCTCAGCAGGGGCCACCCTCTGGAATAGCCCCCCTGCCACCCTTTGTCTTGAGCCTGATCTCCTTAAGTTCCGGAAACTCCTTAAGACCTTCTTTTTCTCCTCTTTCTTCTCTCTCCCTCTCTCCCCCCTTTTCTCTACAGCTTGCTGACACCTGGTGTACCTCAAAGTCTCACAGGTCCCTGGCACCCGACCAGTCCTCTCTTGCACTTGCCTCAGCGCTCTGCACTCACCCCACCCTCAATGCACTTGAGAAAGGAGCCAAGAAAGTCGCTCTCTCTGCACTTACCCTAGTATCCACCGAGTGGGTGCACTTGGACCCCCCCCTGGAACTGTCTGTGCACCTCCACGATCCAAATGCACCGTGTTTGAAGATTGTCTGTCTGTTCTCCCCTGTCTACCCCCCTTAATTACACTTGGTAAAACTGCAGAATCGTCGGCAGGCCTATTTGCTGTGTCTCAACTGTTAATTGTGTTATTTGCACTTACTCTGCCTGTGAAGACTATTATCGTCTCAGAATTTCAAGGGCTCTGAACGACTGTTGTTTTGTCCCCATGTTCCCACCCTCCTTGAGCACTTTGAAGCACTTGCCTGTGTATAGGTGCTTTATAAATAAACATTACCATACCATACCATGGCTTTGAGTGTGCTTTAGTCAAGCCTTACCATACAACTTTGTACTTGTAGTGGCTGAAAAGGTTTTTTCAAAGCAGTCTTCTGAGAGTTATTCACTTAATCTGAGCTGTACGTGCTACTGATATAATAAGAATGTCTTACCAGTCCTGCCCACAGCCTCTCAATTTATAAGCACTATGGTGTCCTTCACTGAAGTCCTGTTAAAATAAGCCTTGGCAAAGCCAACAGTTTTGACTTGTATATAGGTACTAGGCATTTGCTAGGCACTGCAGTTATATGCCCAGGTAGCCGCACCATTTGCACCTGCTACCATCAATGGGCAGTTTATACCACTACAACAGTGCCTGGCAAATGCCTTTCCCATGTCTACAAAAAGGCCCAAACCATTGGCATTGCCAATGCTTGTTTCTTTTGTTTTCGTGGTATGGTGCCAAATCTGTCAGGGCACCTGGAGCTGCTGTTTTGAGCTGCCCCACATTCATTTGTTGATTTCTTTTTATGCATGCTGGCCTAGAAGTCACCCCCTCCTGCAGGGCAATACACATCTCGTGAACACAAGGCTGTTGTGGGGCTGGGGTTGGTGGGAGGACGGTTGATTGAGAATGGTTAGAATCTGGAGTGGGGGCGGCAATCTGACAGTTTGCCTAGGGTGGCAAAATTCCTTGCACCAGCCCTGGGCCCTGGTACTCGCACCATTTTGCACCTGCTACAATCAATGGCCAGTTAATACCACTATGGCTGTGCCTGGCAAGTGCCTTTCCCCTGCCTGCACAAAAGCCCAAACGGTTGGCATTGCCAATGCTTGTTTGAGGTTACTGTAGACGGATGAAGAGAGAATTTAAGTGTGCAAAATAAAAAAACGGCATTCACCGAAATATTCCAAATTGCGAACACTTGGGCAGTTCCACACCACTGCAGCCACCCAGGTCCGTTTCTTGGCCCGGGCAAGGCGGGCAGCTGCCCGGGGCGCAATTGCCCCAGGGGCGCAAGTGCCCCAGTCCCTGCCCCTGGCTGGAGGGGTTTACATGTCTGGGTTTGTGGTGGCGATTGCCGAGGGCAGAGAGTTCGGCAGCACCATAGCAGGTGCTGGCACTGCCTCTTCTGACTGTAATGTTACGTAGTACAGAAGTACTACGGGACATTACGGAAGTCAGAGCAGGCTCCCAGCCCACCCTCACTGGTCCCTGTGCCACAATGTGTGCCCCCACTGGTCCCCATGTCCCACTGTGTCCCATTGTGTGCCCCCACTGGTCCCTGTGTCCCAATGTGTGCCCCCACTGGTCCCCATGTCCCACTGTGGCTCAATGTGTTGCCCCACTGATCCCAGTGTCCCAATGTTGTGCCCCCACTGGTCCCTGTGTCCCACTGTTGTGCCCCCACTGGCCCCTGTGTCCCAATGTGTGCCCCCACTGGTCCCCGCGTCCCAATGTTGTGCAGTGTTATATTGAGTTTGGGAGTGGCGCGGTGAGAGTGGGGTGCGGTTTGAGTGGGGCGCGAGGTGGAGGGGCTCATTCCTAGTGTTTCACCCTGGACACCAAATGGGCTAGAAACTACCCTGCTGCCATCACCCATAGTGCGACAGAGGCCGGGCCTTTGTGGGGCCTCAGGCTCCATTAGGAGCCTATTCATGAAGAAAATAAAAAGCACACACCTCCTTTTGTCTTCATAAATAGGCTGTTAATGGAGCCTGAGGCCTCACAAAGGCCCGGCCCCTGTCGCATGTGTTGCAGGGGCCGTGGATCGGGCTGCTGCTTGTTGATGAAGCAACAGCCCGATCCTTTGGTAATTTATCCTCTTTTTTTTTTTTTCTTTTCAAACTGTGGATGCGTGCCCCCCTGGGCATGAGGCTGCGGCCCACCAGAGGTGCGCGCCCCACAGTTGAATACCGCTGTCCTAAGCCCTCCCCTCCAGGGCCATTTCCACCTCTCCTGAAACGTAAAATGAGTCAATTCACAGAGGCACAGTGGGACCTATTGAACAGGACATTAAGAGGAAATCACCCGAAACGTTTTTGGAAGGTGGTTGCGAAGGGCTTCGAGGAAGTTAATGAGGGAGATGTGGGGCAAATAGCCCCAGATTGTTGGCTCACTCGCAGATACCATGCCCCGTCCTCATTCCATGCTGCTGCTGTGCCATATTGTGTTGCCAAGTGATATCCGGGTGAAAAAAGGGGCCACAAAGACTCGGAAGAATAAAACATTACCAAACTCCAGTGACCATCAACTAAAAGAGGGCAGTGACTTCGGAGCTCGGCACCTCCCAATAGAGGGCGTGCTCCAGGTACCTGTGTGTCAGAGAGGCCATGCAGATGTACACAGTCTATACGTATTTACAAGAATCTCATTCATCATTTGCGTACTGCGATATAATAGCTAGGTCTACTTACTAGCTTATAGGATAGCTCACTGAATTAAGCACTTGCTGCTGAGATCTGTCTGCAACTCGCAAGGCACCACTATTAAGCATGGCAGGGAAAGCTATCACCTGTTACTGACAGCACTACAAAATGTTCAAGACATGGTGCATAAAAAGCCACTTAATATTACTCGCACTACCCAACATTATGGCCAACACACACATGCATCAGTGCACCTGCTCACTGGCAACAGCTCTGTATAGATCATTGATATTAGTCCTTCCCATGGCGGACCAGACATGGACATGGTCACATGAGGGGCCACAGTTCCACAGCAATCGTTGCTGATCTTCCCTGGCATACTCAGTGCCTGACTATTGTTGCCAACAAATGTCAAGATGGTGCCAGACAAATTGTAGACGACAGCAGAGAAGACAATGGAAACATTGAAACTCAGTGAATAAAGGAATCTATGTGTTCTCGAACCCCAGCTGAACTCACCCCTGTAGCGCAGTCACACGATGTTGACAGGTGAGCTTGAATCTTGAAAGTGCACCTTCATATCTGACTTGCTGCATAGGCAACAGGGACAACCAGCAAATGGAGGTCTCTTCGTAATACGGAATTGTGCTCCTGAGTCAACAGTGCCCAGAAGTCCATTGTGAATGCACCCCGGGAGGGGGACGGGAAGAAATCAAAACACAGTGAAGTCACAGACCACTGCACGAGCAGGAGCTTTTGGGGAGCATGACACACCAGAACAGGCAGAGCACCAGCAGTCACTACTCTCACTGTTGACCAGACACGGGCTAGGACAGTAGAGAGCACTTGCCCACAGCAACACACCAAAAGGAAAGGGCAACATCCAGTACTGCAGAACCCAACCTAGCCGCTTACCCGAGCCCACCCACCTCAAGTTCCCTCCAGTGACCACAATGCACTACAAGCAGGGGAGCCGATTTTTGAATTTCCCGAGGCTGGGAGCGGGGGAGGGGGGACAACTACAGGAAGTGACATCACTGGCAGTTATATGACCGCATATTTGCATGTAGCCACTCACCTGGTGCAATGGCGCGCGGGGTGGTGTGGGGGGTCACGCGCAGCGCAGAACAGTGGAAACACTGGCTTGCATGCACTGCATATACTGAAGTCAAGTAAGAGGGAGATTTAAGCCATCGAGTTGCATTCCAGTAAGACATCACTGCCCCTACTCCACCGCTCTATAATCGTCCAGGTTGTAGTAGCCCTCCCTCAAAAGGCAGAGAAACACAACTAGGATGGGAGAATGAAATGCTTGCTAAACAGAAGGTACAGCTGCAAGGTGGAGTACCACCAACACCACCAAATAAAAGTTCCCAATTCAAGGGAAACGAGAAGTAAAGAAGTTTCCCGATTAAAAACTACCAAGCAAGATGTGTGTGGTGCCATAGTTCAGTAAAACATCAACAATTCAAACTTACAATAGTGCTGCTGTAGATTGGCCAGCCACCAGTGACATTTGCTAAGATGTTACCTCTGGGTAACGAGATAGAGTTAGGGATGTAGCTTAATCTTAAACCTTTCAGTGGACACATCAGATGTTCTGCTGAAGTATAATGCAATCCTCGCTGAAGTATAATGCAATCAAGTGTGGTTTCAGACTTGAGGGGAAGAGTGTTAACTGCTTTTAACATTGTAGTTTACCAGAAATTCTGGTAAGTAGTGTACAATGTTAAAAAGCAGTTACCCAGGCTCACCCTGCACCCAAGTGATGTTTGGGACTGATGGAAGCACTCACGTCTAAATGTTGTAGCCATGGTTGTCTCCATGTTTTAAAAACTCCCACTTTCCTGGTTTTCAACATTCATTTGAAATGATGTTGCCCCTTATTCAAAAAATGAAGGAGTCAGTAAAAAATGTACACCCCACTTATGCTTAATAACGTCTTACCTTCCAAGTAGCAAGCATACACCTCATTTGTCAGGGACTGCTATTAGAGGCCCTGGCAGGGTCAGTGCTATCACTAGGCAAGGTTGGGCGCTTGCCTATATGTTGAAAATGTTAGAGCTGCAAAATGCTTTTTTTAACACCCCCCATTCTACTGCCTTGCCTGGTGAAAGCACCGGTCCTGTTTTTAGTTACTGTCTGCAGTAAGGCTGGCTGCAGCAGCAGACCCGGTGGCACAGTGAAGGTTGGGACTTGGGGCCGGGTCAGGGTCACGATGGGTGAATGGGCGTGGTGGCAGCGCTGGCACCTGTGCAATGTGCATGAGCACGCCACCAAGCACCACAAGTGCCCCCTTGACCGATCTGATCGTCAACTCAATGGTATGAATGCTGCAGTGCAGTGCGACGACCACGACGCAGGGGTCAGGACAGGTGAGGAGGACCCCTGGACTGAGGTGCCGTGCCGACTATACTACCAACCAAGTAAGTAGATGTACCAGTGTGCAAACCCACGTTAAACGTGCTTACTTACTTGCAGAACACACATGCTGACACACTGCGTTGAAGGCATATGTGGCGGCTCAAGAATGGGTTCCACATCAAGCCCCTAGCAGACTATTCAAATCAACAAAGCCAGAGTCAGTGCCTGCGAGATATCTCAGCAAGATTGGGGGTGGGGGACTGGGGTGTGGTTGCTGAAGATGGCAGTTTGTCGGTGACGAGCAGCGCCACCGCCAGCGACTGCATCTCTCTGGCACTGAAATCCCTTCACTGGCTCCCTGTGGCTGCAAGGATCAAGTTGAAGATCCTCTGCATTGTCCACAAGGCTTTCTGGAGCCTTGAACCTACCTATCTGCAATGTTGCCTACCTAAATACTGTCCCTCCCGAGTCCTCCACTCATCTACCTCCAACCTTCTGCGAATGAGCCGGTTCTCCAAGGAGAGATTTGGATGGAGATACTTATCCTCAGCAGGGGCCACCCTCTGGAATAGCCCCCCTGCCACCCTTTGTCTTGAGCCTGATCTCCTTAAGTTCCGGAAACTCCTTAAGACCTTCCTTTTCTCCTCTTTCTTCTCTCTCCCTCTCTCCCTCCTTTTCTCTACAGCTTGCTGACTGGCCACCTGGTGTACCTCAAAGTCTCACAGGTCCCTGGCACCCGACCAGTCCTCTCTTGCACTTGCCTCAGTGCTCTGCACTCACCCCACCCTCAATGCACTTGAGAAAGGACCCAAGAGAGTGGCTCTCTCTGCACTTACCCTAGTATCCACCGAGTGGGTGCACTTGGACCCCCCCTGGAACTGTCTGTGCACCTCCACGATCCGAATGCACCGTGTTTGAAGATTGTCTGTCTGTTCTCCCCTGTCTACCCCCCTTAATTACACTTGGTAAAACTGCAGAATCGTCGGCAGGCCTATTTGCTGTGTCTCAACTGTTAATTGTGTTATTTGCACTTACTCTGCCTGTGAAGACTATTATCGTCTCAGAATTTCAAGGGCTCTGAATGACTGTTGTTTTGTCCCCATGTTCACACCCTCTTTGAGCACTTTGAAGCACTTGCCTGTGTATAGGTGCTTTATAAATAAACATTACCATACCATACCATGGCTTTGAGTGTGCTTTAGTCAAGCCTTACCATACAACTTTGTACTTGTAGTGGCTGAAAAGGTTTTTTCAAAGCAGTCTTCTGAGAGTTATTCACTTAATCTGAGCTGTACGTGCTACTGATATAATAAGAATGTCTTACCAGTCCTGCCCACAGCCACTCAATTTATAAGCACTATGGTGTCCTTCACTGAAGTCCTGTTAAAATAAGCCTTGGCAAAGCCAACAGTTTTGACTTGTATATAGGTACTAGGCATTTGCTAGGCACTGCAGTTATATGCCCAGGTAGCCGCACCATTTGCACCTGCTACCATCAATGGGCAGTTTATACCACTACAGCAGTGCCTGGCAAATGCCTTTCCCATGTCTACAAAAAGGCCCAAACCAATGGCATTGCCAATGCTTGTTTCTTTTGTTTTCGTGGTATGGTGCCAAATCTGTCAGGGCACCTGGAGCTGCTGTTTTGAGCTGCCCCACATTCGTTTGTTGATTTCTTTTTATGCATGCTGGCCTAGAAGTCACCCACTCCTGCAGGGCAATACACATCTCGTGAACACAAGGCTGTGGTGGGGCGGGGGTTGGTGGGAGGACGGTTGATTGAGAATGGTTAGAATCTGGAGTGGGGGCGGCAATCTGACAGTTTGCCTAGGGTGGCAAAATTCCTTGCACCAGCCCTGGGCCCTGGTACTCGCACCATTTTGCACCTGCTACAATCAATGGCCAGTTAATACCACTATGGCTGTGCCTGGCAAGTGCCTTTCCCCTGCCTGCACAAAAGCCCAAACGGTTGGCATTGCCAATGCTTGTTTGAGGTTACTGTAGACGGATGAAGAGAGAATTAAAGTGTGCAAAATAAAAAACGGCATTCACCAAAATATTCCAAATTGCGAACACTTGGGCAGTTCCACACCACTGCAGCCACCCAGGTCCGTTTCTTGGCCCGGGCAAGGTGGGCAGCTGCCCGGGGCGCAATTGCCCTGGGGGCGCAATTGCCCCAGTCCCTGCCCCTGGCTGGAGGGGTTTACATGTCTGGGTTTGTGGTGGCGATTGCCGAGGGCAGAGAGTTCGGCAGCACCATAGCAGGTGCTGGCACTGCCTCTTCTGACTGTAATGTTACGTAGTACAGAAGTACTACGTGACATTACGGAAGTCAGAGCAGGCTCCCAGCCCACCCTCACTGGTCCCTGTGCCACAATGTGTGCCCCCACTGGTCCCCATGTCCTACTGTGTCCCAATGTGTCCCCCCACTGTGTCCCAATGTGTCCCAATGTGTGCCCCACTGGTCCCCGTGTCCTAATGTGTGCCCCCACTGGTCCCCATGTCCCACTGTGTCCCAATGTGTGGCCCCACTGGTCCCTGTGTCCCAACGTGTGCCCCCTCTGGTCCCCATGTCCCACTGTGGCTCAATGTGTGCCCCCACTGGTTCCTGTGTCCCAATGTTGTGCCCCCACTGGTCCCTGTGTCCCACTGTTGTGCCCCCACTGGCCCCTGTGTCCCAATGTGTGCCCCCACTGGTCCCCGCGTCCCAATGTTGTGCAGTGTTATATTGAGTTTGGGAGTGGCGCGGTGAGAGTGGGGTGCGGTTTGAGTGGGGCGCGAGGTGGGGGGACTCATTCCTAGTGTTTCACCCTGGACACCAAATGGGCTAGAAACTACCCTGCTGCCATCACCCATAGTGCGACAGAGGCCGGGCCTTTGTGGGGCCTCAGGCTCCATTAGAAGCCTATTCATGAAGAAAATAAAAAGCACACACCTTCTTTTGTCTTCATAAATAGGCTGTTAATGGAGCCTGAGGCCTCACAAAGGCCCGGCCCCTGTCGCACTAAGCATGTGTTGCAGGGGCCGTGGATCGGGCTGCTGCTTGTTGATGAAGCAACAGCCCGATCCTTTGGTAATTTATCCTCTTTTTTTTTTTTCTTTTCAAACTGTGGATGCGTGCCCCCCTGGGCATGAGGCTGCGGCCCACCAGAGGTGCGCGCCCCACAGTTGAATACCGCTGTCCTAAGCCCTCCCCTACAGGGCCATACACCAATATGAGTCCTAGAGGGGAGGGCTTAATCAGACATGTTCGCACTTTTACCCGGCCGGAGAGAAGTGTTGCAGTATCGATGGAGAGAGCCAGAGATGCTGCATCACTTCTCTCCGGCCGGGGGGGCTCAGCCCCTACTTGATTTTGCCGGGGGGGTTCGGACCCCGGAGCCCCCCGTACTCGGCGCCCCTGACTACAAGGTACCGATGTGAGAGAGACACATGCCTTACTGAGGCGGTTTATAGCACTTGCTTTTTCAGCTGTGCAGCGTAAAAAGATGTTGGGATTTTTTTTTCTATTTCCCCTCAATAATCCAATTAATTAATTCAAGATTTCATTTCCACTAGGCGAGTCTTTTGTAATGCCGTCTATGCAGGTGTATCCTTATCGGATGTTCATTCAAGGAACACTTGCATTACAATAGCTAATTGGAACCCATAATCCAAATGCAAACATGGGTGCACACGGCACAGGAAACTGAAGGCCCCCACTCTGGTGCCGGGAGAACAAACAGCGGATGGAAAACCAGAGAATCGAGATTTGATGGCCTCATATAGTACATGTGTTTTGTCAAGGTCTCCAGTAACAGTAGAATACACTTACTATATATCGTCACTTGTTGCAAAATGTCAAGTACATCCAAATCGCGACTCCTATACAGCACTGACAATCAGATCTCTTCCAATTGCAGTATTGCTAGTGGGGAGAAGCATACCAATTGAATGTATGGCAGATGGCAGTACAGTACTCTGCAATGGAGAAAGGTACTCCTGGCCCAAATGCAAGCTAAATGTCCAGTCGTGTCACTGTCCATGCCGGGCAACCACCAGAGGTGTATCTTCTATGCCAGGTGACAACGTCATTCGCATCCCATCCGTTCAACAGACCATCGGAAATACTTAGCAGTCATTCAAGTATCTCAAAGTATGCATGCAAATACCCCACCTGTGTAAATTTTCTGCTGCCCAGCTTTTCAGCAATGCTACCCACCCTTAATTCCAATGGTTGGCTCAGAAAGTTCTTTGGCATTACTCACATGATCATCTTTGACACTGTGGACTGTATGCAATGTATATATAGCTTTGCCTATGTCCCTTGTCTGATACACTAAGGTAGTACTGTTTTGAACGGGTTTCAACCACCCCACATGGGAAGATATGAGGGACTCAATACCCGAGCCACCTGTAGCCGTTGAAGCAATTAGTGCCTGGCTTGGAGGATTGCAGTACTCACCTCATGAGGGAACACCAAGTGAACATATAGTCAGAGACACCAGGGTGACAAAATAGTTCATTTAAGTGTATATGTGTTTTTATGTTACTTGGACTTACCTGGTGACCATGGACTGAACCATTCAGCTCCACCCTGTGGCTGGGTGGAACTTTTTGTAAATGAAGGCAATGGACAGGTCTCCCGTGCCGCAGGAATGGACTAGGCAGAGAAAAGAACTGGCGTCAGAAGAGGAAAACCATTTTAGAATTAATGGTTGGTAGGAAGAAAGGAGGAAGCAACAACATATGCTGTCTGGGGGGCTGTGGCCCCGAGCTGCCCCCCTCTGGGCTCCAAGAACATGAAAAAGCTGGGCTGCACATGTCAGGAGTCGCCCTGCATAATCTGTTAGTCATGAGCTGTGTGCCCAGTGCAGTGCATGCTCCCACAGGACTTGCCGGCACCGGGAGCCAGGGCAGGTTGGTCTAGAAGGGGAAAGCTCTGGACGGTGTGAACAGGCAGATAGATCTGTCCAGCTCGAGAACACATGAGCAATGGTGGCCTGCGACGAGGTGGCGCAGTATTTGCCCATTAGCCCCTCCCGTGTCCAAGCCCCCTGTGTTTGCTGAGATGGAGAGTGGACAGGCAAAGTCCTGGGCCACATTCTTGCTGGGATCTGGGTGAAGATTCCTGCCGCAAGTGGTTTGCTGGAGCATGGAGCGGTACATGGCGGGCCAGCACTCCTAAGCCCTACAGTCTCAGAGGATGGAGGGAGCAAGCTCCACCCAAAGGACAGAACCAAATGGCAACTGGTCTCAGCAGTGTATGCAGTGCCGCCAAGGACACATGGGGCTACAAGAAAAAAATCAACACAGCAATGAATCCAGTGCCCCACTAGAGCATGGAGTGCTGTGGGATGTATTGACCCACTCCGCTATGCTATGCAGCATCTCCCTGCCAGTTATGATGAAAGAAACAGCAACAATGACGGCAAATCCCTTGTGCGTGCCAAAAACCTGCAAAAACCTACAAAAACCGTGTGCTTCAGCACACAAAAAGAAGGATGCACAACCTGCCACCAATGGTGCATGTGCTGTGGAATAGAGCACGCCCTGCAGAAAATATGCCAGTGGGCTCCATTATCAGCAAACAGAATGCATAGAGAGAAGCAGCACTGTGCAAGTGAACCCCCAAAATGGGCCTACAAATGACATCTGCTTTGTTGCTAAAAAACTCCAAAATGCCTATAACACAACACTTTTTAACATTCAAAATCTGGCCTGGTGGTAAAATTCATGTATCTAATGAAGTATGGTAAGCAGACAAAGTCCTAATGTGAGGAGCAAAACAATCTTCAGACAAACTGGATTGTCTGAAAACTGACAGCATATGCCAAATCTGGGTGCAGTACCCGGGACCACCTGAATGACAGCTGTCAGAGGAGTTACTGAGGAAACTTTAAAGTGACTTAAAACGAAAAAGTCTGCTGGATTAGCAAACATAAAAAGGATTATTGCCAAAAAGGAATACAGATTTTAGTTGTGTTTTTGATCCCACAGATTTTAAGGCTAAGAAAGTAATGTATTTATGTTTGATGCAACAAATTTAGTTTTGGCTGGATTCAAAAAGTTAATTAGCCTGGCTGAGCTACAAGAACTGGAAAAGCAGGTTTCTCCCAGAAGGGGGGCCTTCCTCTCAGCAGAAACTCACGGGAGGTTCTAATTGCTGGTTAGCCCAGACATTTGCCTATGGAAAGAGAAGGAACAATGACAGAGCTTCAGCCCAGGAAACTGGAGGTGTGAAGGGGGTCGTAAATGCCTCCTGCAACGAACAAACAAGGAGGGGGACGCCCCTGAACTGCAGGGAGACAAAAAGGGGCTGACCATCTGTTGCTAAACATGTACAAAGAACAATTCTTAAAAGACTCATAACTTGTCATCCAAAAGGGTGAAAAATATAAAAAGGGCAGAGTTGTTAATTTCATTTTTGGCTGCACGTTTGAAGAAGCGATAGAACTGTGTGACATGTTCTGGACAGGAATGGCAAGATATGTGGTTTTATGCTAAATGTATTAATGTTAGAATTGTGAAAATGTACATGCACATCCCTATGTTAAACACACACATTTGTGGAAATTTGCATACAATTTGGAAATTGTGTTCATAGAGAAAAGGACAAAATTCTGTAGAAAGCTGAACCAAGATCCCACCGCTGCGGGGTTTTGAGGAATAGCTGCTACATAAAATATGGCAAAACATATTTGCTAAACATGTACAAGGAATAGCTGCTACATAAAATATGGCAAAACATATTTGCTAAACATGTACAAAGAACAATTCTTAAAAGACTCATAACTTGTCATCCAAAAGGGTGAAAAATATAAAAAAAGGTGGTTTTATGCTAAATGTATTAATGTTAGAATTGTGAAAATGTACATGCACATCCCTATGTTAAACACACACATTTGTGGAAATTTGCATACAATTTGGAAATTGTGTTCATAGAGAAAAGAACAAAATTCTTTGTGTGTGGTTTGTATAAAGGTGACCAATGAGACCTGTGGCCAAAGGGAGGTTTTTGAGGATTGTAAAGCAAACCATAAACTGTGACATCATCTGGCCTTGATCCAATCACTCAAACTGCAAGGCGTAGATGAAGTGTGGTCCTATCTCAGCTCACAGGGGCATCTTAGCTAAGTCGGCCCATACACTCCCTTTGTGATGTCATTTTTAAGCATTTTTAAGCATAAATAGAGACAGCTGACAACACATAGGGACTCACTGATCCAGTCACTTTCCTGATTCCGGCAAAGCACTCTGATCCAGCATTCTACATCCAGCTGTGTGGGGGGAGAAGGCCTTTTGAACCAGTATGCTGAAATTCTATGGCTTGCCACCACTAGGCTTGCCCGAGGAACTCGCCATCCAGCTGATTCCAATACCCACAGTCTAGGAGGGCAGATCCTGTGCAACTCTGGCGACCGGTCTAGCTGATCCAGTACCTAGCTGATCCAGTACCGTGCCTGATGTGCTGTTCTTCCTAGACCAGACCCAATCCAATGACCAGAGCTGACGGTCCAATTTAAAAATGTATCCTGTGAGTATTAATAGGAAGAACTGTGGCCCATAGTATAGTTGCATTGTCTTATCCCTATTTCAAACCCATTATATCTTTCATTCAGCACCAGTATTGTTAGGAGTATCTTTGCATTGTATTATCGCTATCTCAAACCCATCCTATCTTTCATTCAGAACCAGTATTGTTAGGAGTATATTTGCATTGTCTTATCCCTATCTCAAAACCCATCCTCTCAGTCATTCAGAATCAGTATTGTTAGAACCATCTTTGCGCTGACTCTTTTCTCATCTGAAGAAGTCGAGTTTCCTCAGTAGACGGGTTACACTGATCACGCAACTGTAAGATTCCTCTGTGGTATTCGCTTTTTCATAGTCATCCTCTAGTGTAAGCAAACCCATTTGTCATTTTCAAAAGTGTATTTCTGTTTTTCATTCTCGCGCCTATTTTACAAAAATAACCTTTACTAAAACCTCTATAACTCTCTCAGTTTTTTGATAGAAACGAAATTTCAACTCCTACTTGTACATAACATCCATGGCTATCCATCTGAAAGGTCTACACGTGTAAAATAGCTTTAAACTGCTTCCAACTTGGACTTTAAGATTTGAAATGTTTTCTGCTGACTAAATCATTGCTTGCGCTTATGTGCAACTGTTCAAAGCGGCTCCCATAAGAATGTATAACAATTTAAGTATTTTTGACCCCATTTGGTGTTTTTGTTCAGTCAATTCTAAAGATAATTTCAAAGCCATCCTGACAGCTGAAAAGTCAACTCCGTTTTTCTCTGTGTTTAAAGGGGAAAGGAGAGACTGGCATTCTGTTTGGTTGTGCTATTCCTGAATACCTGTTCTCTCCTCACATCTATTTAATTGCCTATTGGGGAGGGGTTGAGGGGTATTGCAGGGGGAACCTCTAACCATAGTGCTATCTGATCTGAACCAACACAAAAGTATTATTTTCTGTGCTGCAATTGTTTGGCTCCTTACTTATTCCTAGTGTATTAAAGATATTCTTCAGTGTTCTGTCACCCCATTGGTGATTGTTGTTTATCTATTAAAACATTAAAACATGAAAACATATTGTGATAACATTTTAAATACATGACTAAATATTTACCTTTGCAAACTAGCCTGATTCCTGGTTCAGTGTGACCGGGGGGGGGGGGGGTTCCAGGAGAAGGGTGTGATGAGTGGTATATCGTTCGGAATATTGAAATTATAGACAAAAAATAAATCAGGGTTTCAGTTGTGCACTACACGCTGGGTTTTGACTTGGGTGTGTGCCGGATTGAAATCACTTACAGTGCCACAAAAATGAAAGGATTATGGCAGACCGCTGGCTATAATGGCCGCTCTTCAAGAGGCAACAGTGTGTCGCAGGATGAAAAGACCTTTCTGGACCCTTTATGCAGCAGAGACGTTGGAGGTGCCTCACTTGGGCTTGGACACTGCCATGAACAAAGCATCTCCTGGGGAGGGCACACCTCCAGAGCAGCAGGGAAAGTTATGCCCCGCTCCTAATGGAAAACATCAGCCAGACGTACTGTGTGAGGCCAGGCAATACATATAGGGCCATTTGGGTGTAGTTTACTGCAGCAGCCACCCCCTGTATATAATGCATGTATTATTTAACAATGCATTTATTTTTTATGTGCTTTTTGTGTATATATCTAGAGTAATATGTTAATATTTAAGTAGGGTATTAATAAGGTGGTGGAGTTTTTGGGGGAGTTTTTTATAGTTAGTTAAAGGAGTGGTTATTATATGGAGAGAAGATAGGTACTCTGGTGTGAGAAGGGCAGAATATATGACCAGAGGCCACCCAGTGAGGGGGTCTGCCCACCGGGCCATTCTGAGGCCCCATCTCCAGCTGGGAGGCAGCAGACAGATAGGAAGGGACTAAGCCAGGGCTACGTTTGGCCTACAAGCACTGGTCACAGCATACCACAACAAACATTAGCCACAGGAAGAAACATGCAATGCCAGTGCAGAACACCCTTTGTGTCTACCTTACACCTTCAAGTCATCATATACTGACTCATCCACATTACAGGTGCCATTCATCTATCAGCACCCAGGGTTGCATGCACACCCAGGCAGGTTACTCGGATCATGGGCTTTACCTAACTTACAAGCACACTCATAAACTAGCCTTTTGTTGACTTCTCCGGCTCTCCCCCAAATCCCATGCCTCCTGCTCAACGTCAGTCTCTCCCTCTCTCTTCCCGTTGAGCTATCCCAACATCCTTACACCTGCGTACATTCACTGTGTAAAGTTTGGCCCTTCGAGACTGACAATGCAGATTATGGTTACAGTGTCTTTTGCTGTGAGCTAGTGGATTGCATATATTGTGCCTGAACATTGCTGCCTGTGATTTTCTTTCCTAGTTTCCCTAACCACAGCTGTGGCTATTTCATGGAAAGTTAAAAACTGATATTAGAATTTCTTTGGCTATAAAATGATTGCTCAGCGAGAGTGGTTCCTTCTCAGCTCTTGGTGAGTTATCGCATCTACAGTTTCAGCATGAATCATGAATGTCTCTCACACATATCAGTTCTCTAATTACAAACCGGCAATTTAGGGGCCTCATTACGAGTTAGGCAGAAATTTGGCAGTAAATCCGCCCCAAAATTGCCATTAGGAATTACTGTTACCGCCACTTGGTCAGGCGGAATTTCCGACTTATTACAAGTGGTGGTGGCGGTGTAATTCCCCATTTATTTTCAGTCCATTGGACCCGAAGGGGCTTTTTTGTGGAATTACTGCGGCGGTAATTCTGCCAATTTTGCCGATTTGGCGGTGTTGAGTGGGAAGATTTACCCCCAGGGTTTACCTGAAGATAAATCCTCCACTCAAAACCCAACCTCATAATTTGGCATAGTGGTAGAATTGGCGGTAACTCAGTTACCACCAATGTTGCCACTTATCGCATAACTCGCAAGGCGCTCTTAAACACTTGTGTAAGAGCGCGATACAAATAAAATATCATATCATATCATATGAAGGCTGCTTGAGTCTTCTCTGTCAGTTGGTTACCTTTAACTGCATAAAAAAAAGCAAGTTGCTTCAGTTCACTTTAGTCTGCTAGTCACTTCTGTGAGCATGCTCCATAAATGACTGGCCGATGCTCCGTTCAAATTGAGCTGGTGCTTTAGCCCACATCCACCAGCTTGCTACATAAAGCACTTGTTTCACTTCTCTGACACTTTGGCTCATTCCAAAACCACATTTACCAGCAGGAAACATGCATGATTTGTTTCAGTTGTTAAGATTTGATTTGACAACTTGAACCACATGTGGCAGCATACCACATAATGTATTTGATTATTATTATTGTTATTTTTATTAATATTTTTCATATTATTATGATGGTCTTTATTGAGTATTGAGTGCTTTACAAATCATAGGTGGAAGGCCATAGTGAGAGAAGCAGACCTACCAAGGACTGAGGATCTCACAACAGGGGAGGGGGAGGGTGGGCCATTTGCCAGCAATGGATCTACAAGCAACTAGCGGAGGAAACAAGGGGGGATCAGACCACCCAACCTCAAGTTAGGTGTGGAGTGGAAGGTGTGTGGACATATGTGTTAGGGGGACATTACTTGATGAGGCTCTTGAGCTCCTTCCTGAAATGTATCCCTTATTTCAGTTCTTTTATATTTCAGCTGGAACCTTAAACCACAGCTATCTTTCTAGGACAGGAAGTATTATTTCCATTCTTTTTGTGTTTCAGGTGCCGCTAGGGACAACACCTAAACGCTTACCGCATGGATACTGTGTCTTTGTTTTAATTTCCTTTGTGTTTAAGTTGTCCTGCAAGTGTGACAAATCAACTTCTGGGGCACCGATCTATCAGGGATTAATATAGATTTCTAAACCATCAATCAGTCCCACACTTCTAGTACACCAGAAGGGATCTGTACAGATTGGAAACACAAATCAATGTTAAACCTCCTTGCCCAATTTTTGTAACATGGACTGAACACCAAGTTTATCTCTACAAGGTCATGGATCGTTCGTTATTTGCAACACAGTGAAAATACAATTATTAGCCAATGATAAAATGGACTCTCCAGTCAAGGTTGTATACACATATCTACTTTATTGTTATCACATCAGACAGTTCTAGCACCATACAAAACACAACCCACCCTGTAAAAGAATACAGAGAACAGACAGTTTCAAGAAGGAAATGGGGATGCACTCTGGATACTGACAGAAGGGTAGTTGGTAAAGTAATTATTCCCAATGTTCAAGGATACTGTGTTTCAGCACAAAGGGAGCAATGGGCATAACATATCAGTAGGGACCTTTGGAGAAGGACCAGGGTGACAGACCCACAATGGACCATGTGCTTGTAGAAGTGCTTGGTGCTCGGCAATGTTGAGTTGGTTTCAGGGTGCTTTGAAGCTTCTGTGACAGAGTTCAAGACGGGAGACAGTGGCGGGTATCAGGCAGCTTGGTGAGTGAGGCTGGAGAGATGGCTGCAGGCTGGCCTACACGGCGGCTTGGGCCAGGAATCATTGTCTCAGTGCTGGTTGATGGGTCTGAAGCACTGGTCACGTTATCTCAGACAGCGCAGTGCAGTTGGTTGCAGCTGGAGGGCTTGAAAATGTCCTTAAACGTGGATGCTAGTTGATGCTTGTTGGTGCACTCCTCCTAGCTTCTTTGCTGGGCTTGTGTCATCCTTTTAGCTGGATGGCCCAATGCTGTTGAGAGAGTTGCAGGTAACGGCCTTGTCCATCTTCGGTTCAGAGACTATCTGGCACTTTCCACCTTGGAAGCACTGTATGGTGGTGGGTACCAGTTCTGGACCTGCTTGGAGGGTCCTTGGATTCAGTATCTCCCTCTGTTCCATGAGAGATGTTTAGGTGAGGGATCTTGATTCCCTCTTGGATTTCTTTGTCTTCCTTCACTTGTGGAAGATGTAAGGCAGACTGTTCCTTGAGCCAGGGTCCCAATGAGTTCTTCTTGCTACTCCGTCAAAGTCTTCAGATGATCTGCTAAGAGAGGGGCTCCAGTGATTGGTGCAGGCTAAGCCTACCGTAATGAACCAATCCTGGGTCCCCACCAACAATCTTCTGTTATGTGTGAGGTCATAACTAGAGTGCTTTGCAACAGGAAAGATAAAGGGGTGAAACCATGTATTACTAAGTCCCACACATCTTCCTGTCTATTGTGGATCAAAGGGTCCCTCTGGTGGTTAATGAAGCTCTCTGTGATCCCCAATCAAGGCGTAGGTCTCCATTGAAGTTATGGCTCCATTGAAGTTATGGCAAGAACAGAATTCAGTCTCCATCAAATTATATACTCATACTCTCCTAAATAGCTCTCCCAGACATGACATTCACTACTCTTCATACTAAGGGGCGGGAGCTGAATTCAAGTTGGCACATATCAAAAGGGCATTTGGCATCCTGTCCTTTGTCAGTCCTGCTACCAGGCCTCCCCCAGGCCTGCTTCAATTAACTATCATCAATATGCACTGCCACCAGCAGGCTGACAAAGAATTGGGCGGATCATGGAGCCTATCATATTTAATTGGGCTGGCTATAGCAGGAGTAAGGTACTGCCCTCCTTCTCTTGCTGCTTTCATGTACTCGTAGCTGTCACATTCCAACTGAACATGAAAGGAGGACTGCACTTCTATGCTGTGTCCAACCAGAGTACACATGACTAATTGGATTAGTCCCACACATTTTCCGAGGTTGATCTCTCATTATTCAATTTCTTTAAAAAAAAATCAAAAAAGCACAGATGAGTCTACACCTGCTGTGAAGATGGTCGAATTCCTCACACCAAGACCACATCTTCTAGCAAGCATCATGAACAGAGTTTTTCTGTTTAGTTTTCTTTGTGTACTAGCTGGTACTCATTACCAAATCTGGTAGCATGTAGTATGAATAGTGTTTCCCTGTTTCAGTTGTCTTTATTTCTAAGCTGGCAGGGAGAATCAGTTGTGCCAGCATGCATCCAGCTTGTTTATTCACTTCACTCCTCCTTAAATCTCTATTTTCCAATCACATAATTTGGGTTGAAGCCCTTTTTGCTGGAGATCCCTATCTCAACCTCTCTGTGGCTTTCAGGTTCCCAGTCCTCCTTCTCATTCCACCTTCCCACCATGGCCCTATTTCCTCTCTCCTCCCCCTTCAGTTCTTTCATCTGATATACTGCTTGACACATGTTTAATGTTGGAGACACTCTCGGGATATACTTTGCAGTACCTATCAGTTTAGTTTTCTTGTCATTTGGCAGTTTGGCAGACCCTTAGCGGCTAGGCTGTAGCACATTTCTCTTCTTCTTCTCTGTCCCAACCACCTCGGCATCTATATCTGCATCCACCACGGTGGCAGCAGGTCTCCCTCTGATGTCCCCCTCTTTTCCAGCTAGGTAGCAACTCGTGGTTCACTCCAACATGGTTGACATGGCTTTCTGTCATTGTGTGGTGAGCCTTAATTTGGGCATGGCTTCTCTCTGTCTTGTGAGGGGATTATTTTCCTCCTCCTCTTCTCTATTCCAATCTACTTGGCATTCTGAAGGCCCATTGACACAGAATTACTTTCCCCAGCTGAGGCACATCATGTTTGCCACCTAACTCTGTGCTCCTGATTAGTATTCTGGACACGCTATGGAATGCTCTAGAATGGCATGCAACGCTGCGAGCATGGGCATGTGGCCATAGACATTGAAGAAAAACTCTTATTTTACCTGTTTTAGGTGTACTAGTGGTGGCACTTCACTACGCCACATTATCTTGTTAGACAACGCTGCTCTGTCCAAAATGCAGCCGCTCATCTCCTCTCAGAAAGTGGCAGATTTAAGGCAAAGGGCCCCGTGGGCAGCACCTGACACAGGGCCCTAGGTGGGCAGATCATGGAGGCGGAGCTTTGGGTGGGCAGAGTTAATTGTGGTCACAAGTGTACAATGGCAAACTTTAGGGAAAAAAAGCACTTTTTTATTGAGTTTTCTTTATTACAGTTACCTAGGGGTCTGACTAACTGGAAACAGCTGGGCCTCCTCAGCAGGCTTTTCTATCAATGCTAAATATTCTAAACTGAGAGAAGATAGGTGTCCTTGTAGCAGAAAAGTGATGTCATTCTGTTTATGTGGGCATTGTTGCAGCCATGCATTGCAAAACGGCGAAAGATGATAGAATGCCGTGACACACCCCAAACACACCACACCCCTATGTGCCCGATTTACAAAACGTTTCCAATGGGATTTTTCCATTGAAAAGTGCTTTTGTAAATCAGGCCATATGGCGCCTTCAAGTATGGGGATGTGCTCCGTAAACTTCCTAAATAAAGGAAGTAAAAAAAAAAAAAAAGCAACGCAGAACAACGTGCTAATGTGGATTGTCGTAATATTTTAAAACCTTCGCATTGCAGCATGTATTTTGAAGGAGATACTCACATTTGTATATAACAAAGCCCTAACGCTGTGACGACTAAAATGCGAAACACACCACAAGAACTGCGTTTTTTTTTCACCAGTGCCCAAACCCCTCTTCATTGCGCACACACCTTGTTTGTCTTTGTTTATACTGTGAAAGCTGTCACATAAATGCCTGCCATGTTCCCTCAGGGCTGACAGTGTTAAGATCCACACTGAGCCACAAGGCGATGGCACGTGTGCTCCCTGGCAGCAGTCACGGGGCAAGCGAGCAGAGAACGTGCCCCGCAAAGCAGGCCTGCCACAGCAGAAAGGGCCCTGTGCTGTGTGGAAGGGCCGGGGCATAGACAGGGGCCCGCTCGCCATTTGTCTGGCTGGCGACGTTAAGTCACCTCTGCTCTTGGGGACTCAGAGGTCCGTGAAAATCCCTTGTATGCGTCACCGGCCTTTCTGTATTCAAGTGGAACTTTTCATTTTAATGTCGTGTATCTTGCCCATCATGCATTATATGTACTAGACCTCTCTTCTGTCTAAATCACAACAGCCCACCTGTTTAATTCCCTCCGATCGAGTACGTCTCTCTTTCTTAGGGTGTTTTGCTTCTACAGAGAAAACAAGATGGAGCTGCATTCTATGTTCTTGCCCTGCAGTTCTGGAACGCTCTCTGAAAACTTCTGTTTCTCCACATTGTCACTTTGATTTTTCTCTCCCTACTGTGAGTTTCAGTGCGAAGATCCAGTTGAGTGAATGTGTGTTTTACAAGTACTAATAACATACATGACGGGACATGACTTGACCTTAATTCTACTGCCTTGTGTGGTCTCTCATGCAGTGTAAGCCAGACATTGTTTTTAAAATATTTTTTTATTATTGTGTCACAGTCAAAAAAAAATTAGACTTTTAAAAAAACAGATGATTACAAACCATAAAATACATTTAAAAATAGCCTTATACATGGGTTCCTCACAATAAATGAGAGCATTAATAAAAACAAAATGAGCATCCATTAAGGATAGAAATAACATTTCCAAATGAGAATAATAATAATGACTAAAAACAGAACATATGACCTCCTTATCCAGCTCATCATTCTTTACAGTAACAGTGAGATCACCCACCGAGATCCTTCCGCAACAGGAACCACTGTATGCTGGTGGGTACCAGTTCTGGACCTGCTTGGGGGGTCCTTGGATTCAGTATCTCCCTCTGTTCCATGAGAGATGTTTAGGTGAGGGATCACCCACCGAGATCCTTCCGCACAGCGTGAAAGCAAAAGAAGTAGATGGTCATTATCAACATTATCAACTCTAAAAGGGATATGTTCTTCTATTCTAAAATGCTTTGCTATTCATAACCTGCTTAAAACTCTCCTACATGTCAATTTAAACCACTGAAAGTACTGTGCTTAGGCATTGTAGAAGGCCCATAAATGTGCCTCTGGGGCACAAGTCTGCAACCTTTCGCTCTCCAGATATTTCGGACAACTCTTATTATCGCTAACCAGCATAGTCAATAGGCAGATATTATGGAAATTGTAGTCGGAAATGGTTCTATGCTCATTAACGACGGTATTTTTTTCAATGGCGTTTTTGCCAAATGTTTTTTGGAAACAACTCATCCTAATAAAGATTTTGGCAAAAAATCTATCAAAAAAATGACTGTCGGTAAATGAAAGTCATACCATCATAAACATCTGGGGAGCCAAGGCCGCAGACCCCTGCTCTCTAGGGACAAAGCTCAATATTTGAAAACAGGCAACCAAGTACTCACTGCAGTTAGAAAAACATCAAGAACATGTACAGAGAATGGTGCATGGACTGTGTTGTCCACTGCATATAGCCCTGGCAAAGGTCACTTCGCTCTGATGACCTACTGTCCCTTGGTTGAGGTGCTGTTTTCATTGCTCTACTGCCACTTGTGCCTGTATATGCTATGGTGAACCTGGTCACATTTTGTAGTGTATGATAGCTCAGTCAGTTAAATACTCACTGCTACAATATGTGTGTGATCTGCAGGTCACAGATTCCAATTCCTACAAGAGCAACTCATCTTATCCTTCCAAGGTCGATAAAGGGAGTACCAATTTTAATTGGATAATACTAATTGTACATTTAAATGTTCCATATAAAGCACATCAGATACAAACCCTACTTAAATGACGAGATATTATTATTATAAAGTACTATTGTGTCTGTCTTCCGTGTATGTATTTCTCTTCTGCACATTTCTTTATGAGGTACAGGAAGGGCGTGCTGTGTCTTTCCATGCTGCCTCCTATCTCTACGCATACTTATTTTAATTTTATTTATTACATTTGTTTCTCGCCCAGTCCCGCGGGTATCACGGGGAAGATTTCAATAAATTGTAGCATTTTTATACAGGGTTACAGTTAACATCACAAAGTACATATTTTATACTGAATTCCAAATAAATCATGTGATCATATTTCTTATACTCAGTTACAAATGGTCGCGGTAGCAGGTCACAATTTGTTTAAAACACTAGTTGCAGATGTAGAGGTACATGCGAGTCGTAGGGACTACATTTACTGTTTCGGTTCAAAGAAAGGCGGTAAACCAGAGGCATTCTTACTAAGGCGGAGTAGGACTAGTTGAGGTTAATATTTGTTAAATAACCAAGTTCTCAGTGCTTTCTTGAATTTTAGTAGGGAGTCCTCATTTTTGATACTAATGCGTAGTGCGTTCCAGTGCCATGGGGCTAAGACTTTGAAGCTGCTTCCTCCTGCTCTCCTGTATTTGTATTGAGGAACTTCCAAGAGGGCCAGTTTATTAGATCTCAGTGTCCTGCAGGAGATTTTTTTCTTGATAGAGTTGTTGAGGTAGCTAGGCGCTTTGTTGGTGATGCATTTATAAACAGTGCTGAGTGTTTTGAAAATGATTCTTGCTTCATTAGGCAGCCAGTGGTTTTCTCTTCTGATGCTAGATATATGTTCAGATTTCTTTATACCTAGAGCCGCTCTAAGGGCTTTGTTTTGTAATAGTTGGATTTTATTTAAATTGGTTTTGGAGGTTCCTAGGAATAGGATATTACAGTAATCCAATTTCGTTAGAATCAGCGCTCTGGCTAACGTAATGCAATTTTTAGGGGTAAGAAATTGGCAGCTGAGTGATGTAAGTTTTGCTGTGTAGGCTGTGGACGAGGAGAGGGTTGCTATTTGTTTGTGCATAGTGAGGTTGGCATCTATATATACACCAAGAGTTTTAACTTGTTTGAGTACTGAGATCTGTGTACCATCAATGTTGATATGAGAGTATGAGAGTAGTTAGAGTGGAGGGTGCTTATTCTTTTTTGGGAGCCCACGATGAGGACCTCCGTTTTCTCGTCGTTAAGGCAGAGACTGTTTAGGGCCATCCAATTTTGAATTATAGAGTAAACTTTATTGATGGCGTCGGTGTCTTGAGTGTAGTCACCTGTAATGGGGATGAGGATCTGGGTGTCATCAGCAAAGTTGGTGTAGATGACACCCATATCATCAAGAGTCGAGAAAAGGAGTTTAGTATATGAATTGTAGAGGGTGGGAGAGAGGCAGGATCCCTGGGGGACTCCTATAGGTACCACTATGGGGTCCGCTGCATAGTTTCTGATGGCAACTCTGGATGTGCGGTCTGTTAAAAAGGATTTGATCCACGGAGTCACGTTAATGGAGAAATTAAAGTCTTTTTTTAGGGTGTTGTATAGTTTATCATGGTCTACCAGGTCAAATGCTGCTGATAGGTCTAGTAGCAGTAGGGTGGCTAGTTTGCCTGAGTCTCTGATAGAGTCCAATTGGATTTTCAAATCCAAGAGGGCTGTCTCAGTACTATGGTTGGGCCTGAAACCAGATTGTCTGGCTCCTAGTAGGTTATTTTGTTCGAGATGGGATTGTATTAGATTGTAGGCTAATTTGTCGATAATTTTAAGTAAGAAAGGGACAGTCATTATGGGCCGGTAGTTCGTAGGCACTAATGGTAGAGGGGTAACCCACGCCACTTTAATGCTAGCTGGGACCTGATTGGTATGGAAAGAGGCATTTACGAAGTTGGTAATTATGGGTATGAGAGTAGGGCCACATAATTTGATTAGGTGCGCTGGAAAGTTGTCTCCTTTGCAGTTTGAAGCTTTAAGTTTGGATATAGTATTAAGTACTACATCATGTGAGATTGGAGAGAAGTTAAAGAGAGGGGTGGTGTCTACTATGTTCGTGGAGATTTGGTTAGGCGTGGAAGGCTTATCAGTAAGGAGTTTTCTTTTGGAGATGATTTTGTTTTGTAATAGTTTGATTTTCGATGCCAGGGCATCTTGGATGGTGGTACACCATTCTTTACTTGGTTGGACTGGGTTGATTATGGGGATCGGATTCTCCAGCTTCTTGAGTATGGTGAACAGTTCTTTGCTGTCAGAGGATGCATTACTTATTCTGGTGTTGAAGGCATGTGCTTTATGGGTAATGATGGCTGATTTATAGATTTTGTTTGCAGAGTTGAATGCTTCCATAGCTTCTAAGGAATGGGTTTTATTTAGCCGGTGTTCAAGCGATCTTTTAATCCGTCTAAGAGAGACTAGTTCCTCGTTAAACCAAAAAGAGGATTTTTTATCCTTGCGTTTGGTTTTGTTGACACAGGGTGCTAGGGTATCAATTGTACTGGTGAGACAATTATGATAAAATTCAGCTAGGACACAAGGGTTTTCAGTATTGTTCTTTTTTTTTGTTGAGAGAGGTGGCTAATAGGGGGTTGAGGTTTTCTGCTGTAAGTTTCCGGATGTTTCTTGTTACATAAGATTGCTCAATGATAGTTTTAGGTAGGTCTGGTTAATTACACAAAATAGAGAAATGTATACTGTGATGGTCTGACCATTGTATCGGGTTAATGGAGTCTATGGATACTATGGTATTGAGTGGTAGTATCCAATCTAATGTTCTTCCTTTTGTATGGGTAGGGGCGTTCACTAGTTGTGTGAATGCCATATCTTTGAATCCACTGTGTAATGCTTCTGCTTTGTGGTCTTGAGTGTCATTGAATCCTAAATTCAAGTCCCCTAGGACTAGACATTTAGTATTCGGTTTAATAAGTGGCGTTAGTAGTAGTGGTATATCTAATTCTGGCTGAGATTTGGCGTTAGGTGCGCTATAGTTATTATGTTTATGGTAGTCTTATGGTTTGTAGCTAGTTGGCTAGCAGGACTTCGTAACCGTCTGGGTTCTCAATAGGGCAAGTTCTTATTTTGAGATGGGTTTTAGCAATAATAGCTACTCCCCCACCTACTGATTTTATTCTATCTGTCCCAAGGATGGTGTAATCTGGAGGAATGGCAATAGATAGTGAGGGTCCGGAAGCTTGGTGGAGCCAGGTTTCCGTCACTATAAGTAGGTCAAGTTGTTGTTCCGTGATATAGTCATGTATTTCTGTGGCGTGAGCGGGTATGGACCGTGCATTAATGAGTGCTGCTTTGAGGTATATAGGAGGGGATGGCTCTTGTGGTGGTGTGGTGATCCTTTTGGGGCATTGAGAATGGGTCACTTGTGGAGGTGACCTTCCTATGATGGCAGAGGTGGAGGAGGCACTTATACTAGGATGGTTTAAGAATCGGGATCTGAGTCTTTGGGTTCTTAAGGGTCCTAGTAGAGGGATTTGTTTTGATTGCTTGACTTTAGAGCGGTTCTTGATCAGAGAGCATAGCGTGGTGACGGTCTGTGATCTAAGTCTGGAACGTCTAAGTGAGCTGAGGACTGGAATTGTCATTTTAGGTGGTTTATTGGTGGTAGTTGAGTGGGGTGAGTTGATTCTTTGTGGCTAATGAATCCCTATGTGGTCTGTAGGGCCATTGATCAACTACTGATGTTGTGGGAACGGACTGGTCAGTTGCAGGAAGGGTGTGGGGCAGGGGATGGGGTGGTGGCGGGGGCATGCTAATCTGGAGAGACCATTATCATGGATAATTAGGTGGGAGCCTGTGCAGGGTGTATCATACGGTACAATACAAAATGGAAACATCATGAGTAGTAACCAACCTGGCATGGTTTTGTTAAGTGAGGAGGGCTGGCTGGGTGCCGGCTAGCCGTAGTGTAACTGGAATGTCACACCTATGGAATGGGTCAGGGCGGGTAATAGAGCAGAAGGCTGCTACTACGTGGTAAAGGATCTAGAAGTGCAGATCTGGGTAGCGACGAGGGTGTTTACTTAACACATTACCACTGAGCTAGGGGTACTAAATCAGTTATGTGCTGAGAAGTGATAGTACAGACTGGGTTTCTTAACAACCTTTCAGATGGTCTCAATGCGACAGTGCTCCTGTGTGCTGGAAATGGCAATAGCAGAGCTAACTAAACACATCAAATAGTCTAAATGCGCCTGTGCACCTGTGTGCTGGAAATGGCAATAGCAGTGCTAATTAAACACATCAAATAGTCTAAATGCGCCTATGCACCTGTGTGCTGGAAATGGCAATACCAGAGCTAACTAAACACATCAAATAGTCTAACTGCGCCTGGGCACCTGTGTGCTGGAGATGGCAATACCAGAGCTAACTAAACACATCAAATAGTCTAAATGCGCCTGTGCACCTGTGTGCTGGAAATGGCAATAGCAGAGCTAACTAAACACATCAAATAATCTAAATGCGCCTGTGCACCTGTGTGCTGGAAATGGCTGCAGTAACAGTGCTAACTCAATACCTTGCAAACCGGCTATGTACTACTGTGTATATAGAGAATTAATGAATCAGCAGTAACATTGAAGAGACATGGCAGTGCAGTGGTTAAATGTAGTAAATAATGCTAAATGGTACGCTATGGCGTCTGGAGCAGTAGTGAACATAGTCAAGTAGTAAAGACAACACTTAATGGAGGGTACGAGATTCATTCATCACCAGGTTTATTTTCACAATTTGGCAGAAAAAAACGAATTGAAAAATATTGGTGGGAGCTAAAAGGATATAGGGGGTATGGGGTGTGTGGAATAGGTAGTAAAAACCTGAAAAGGATGAACCCCCATGAAAATGTTAATAAAAAAGAAAAAATTACATTGAGTTTGTTCAGCCAAAATCACCAGCAAAAAACTCTGCGAAGAATAGCCTGCTGATGGAATGACATAGAACGGTAATGTATTTCCAAAATGATAGTATCATGTCAGAAATCCTAACAGAACACTTGTACACCTCTTCTTTGCTCTTGAGCTATGTTCATGCTGTACAAAATACTAATACGGATACACAATTCAAAATAGGAGGCAAAACATAGGATGCTATCACCCAAAACTTAAGTCTAGATGACATTGGTTGCTCTATGGTGACATGTGTATAATCTTTATGCTCCAGGGCAGCATTAGGACCAGTTGATGTAGGACTAAGCCCTCTTAATGGTTTATACGAAATTATGTCCTCAGAGACATCTCCATGACATCATTTTTTTTGTTTGGGCCATTGTGTGTGTAATGTTTAATCACAGCAATTTACAATTCGGATTATATTAATCAAAGAAAAAACAAAGTACATTTGTATAAGACCATAAAACATAATCAAATTATCTGTGATCCAGTACTGATAGTGTCATACGAGCATGATTATGGTTTAGACCATCGCTGTATTGTTGGAGAGAAAGAGAGACTGTGGTATCTCTAAGCTCCATCTACTTATGAGGTAGTTATATTGAGGTGAGGTTTCCATTTAGTTATGTTTCACAACTTGTGGTACTTCTCCCAGTCATTAAGGTTTCCCATGCTTCAGTTGTGAATATCTCTGCATTTTTGCTAGTGCAAGAATGAATTTGCAGTTTTGGCTCTCGCCAAGCTTATGCCACCAGAAATTACCTTCCATTATGCAATGGTCTTTCATGAAGCTTCCTAGATACTTTGTTCTCAATGACCCAAGCTGCTTACCCATTAGCACCACATGCTTTAATGTTTCATTACCATCATTGCATAAACTGCATAAACTACACGATTTATTTTCTTCAGGTATCTGTTTCCTGGAGGCTAATATTTCCTTAGTTGGATATAGGTTGAATCTGAAACGCATAAACATTGATCGACATATTGGGCTAGGGATTTTGCTTAAGTACAATGGCAAGCTCTTTAGAGCTTTCACTTCATGTGCAGCGAGTGAATACATTTTAACTTTTGATTTGGCTTCTTCTGCTCTAATCCAATCGTTTTTCCAGATTTTCTTTCCCGCAGCATTGGGATTATTCGCAAGCAAATCCTTTGTGCTTCCAGCGTTTGTCATTAGAGTCATACAGCATTCAGCCCAAGCGTCTGTATCCAAACATTTTGATGATCAGGATTACATTTCAGAATTTTGAATTGAATCTCAGAATCATTAAGCAGGGTCTTTTGGAATAGTGTTAGTGAGTTCTACTCAACTGCTGCATAAAGTCAGCGCAGCCCTAATTCATGCTAAATTAATTGCATTGGAAGGCTTTGTGGCAGATGGCAAATTTTCTTCCAAAAGTGTCCCTCAATTGCAGCCCAGGTTTCCCATGATAGGCATAATGCTGTCTCTGCCCCATATGTTACTGTTGGGCTCACTTTTTGCTTATAAAACATAATAACAGTGTATAGGAAAATGTGAAATATTTTCTGTGGATTAGCCTGCCTTGTGTTGTTAGGACTTGGATCTTAGATTTATAGCCATTAGTTGATTTCATCTGTTTTACTTGAATTCATTTCAACCCCTAGACATTTTGCTTTTGGGGCTTGAAGCAAGTACTATTTTGCCAAATACCATTTAAATTTCGATTTTGCTGTTCTTCCTTTCAAGGATTCAAAGACAAGTATTGTTGTCTTGGCCGTGTTGTTTTTCAGGCCGTTTTGTTCAGTGTAGGTTGTTAAGAGATTAAGCTTTCGTTGTAGGCCGATTTTGGTCTGGTTCAGTAAGATTAAATCGTCCACGTACAGAAGTCGACCTATTCTTTGGCCGTTTATTTTAAGAGAGAACAATGTTTCCTCCTGTACTATGAGCTTCTTGTCTGATATGAATAACTTGAACAGCTCTGACGCCAAAGGATAGCCTTGTTTAAGGCCTTTAGATGTTTGTATATCTTTGGTCAGCAATCCCTCGTAATTCAGTTGTATCTGAATAGTAGTTCCTGTATATAGAGCCATTATTGGCTCTAAGATGTTCTGTGGGCAATTCCACTGGGCCAATTTTGACCAGAGTAACGTTCAGTCTACACTGTTGAAACCCGGGGCAAAGTCTACAAGGGCAATGTATGTTTTCTACCCTTATATAGCGCTCCCATCTTTAACATATTTCAGTAACAGCAGGTATAATGAGCATCCAACTCCTCTTACAAAGCCACATTGCCTTTCATCTGAATGGCCTGATTCTCGGCTCCAGCATTTGCATCGATCTAATCGCAAAGAAGCATAGATTTTACCCAGCACACTGAGCAATGCGATCAGGCGGTAATGTTTTGGGTCTGCCCTGGATACATTTTTGAAGATTGGTATAATCATAGATCTTTGCCATGATACTGGCAGGCTTCTTGATGCTCCAATTGTGTTCTATGTATGAAGGTATGATCACATGTGTAAAAGACAGTCTCACTGAGCATTCCATGTGTGCACATTTGATAGAGGTTGCACAAGAGCAGATGAGTGAATCGACTGGACCCAATTACCGGACCACCTTAACAGTATTCTGTGGACACTGGCCTCTTTGTAGCTTGTGACCTTATAGAAAAAAGTCTTGATATTGAGGTAGCATTGTGTCTATGTGCTACTTTACATGCCCTGTGTAGGTACGTCCTGTTTGAGTAATTGCTCTTTTGCCATCACAATTTCTGAATGCCTAGATTAATTATGCACAATGGCATGTATGTAAGCTCAGAGACGTTTGTATGGGAGGGCAAAAGAGGTACTTGCCCCGGGCCCCCAGCTTGGATGGGGGCCCCACAAGGCTGCATGATGTAAAGAAGTAAGGTTCCATTGTTCCCTAGACTTAAATAGCAGACGTCAGGATATATTATGGCAATATGCTGAGGCTTTAAACCTATTGCCTGTCTGTTTTGACAAGTACATTCTGCCTTGATCAATTCATCATGTAATGCTTTCTGGGTTAACTGTGGTATACATAATTTGTGTGTTCCTTACGGCACAACTCCTGTAGCATTCTATCCTACCTGTGGGAATTATGTTGATCATGTGCAATAGCAAAAGTTGAAACGCATATTGATCAATTGAGTGCCACAATGGCCCACAAGTTAGCTTAGTGTGTTAAGCACTCATTGCAGAAATATGTGTTCATATTCAAGATTAGAATAGCACATTCCAGCAAGGCTGGCTGAGCCTTTCCTATGTCTGACGTTTATAAAACAGCCTGCATATGTACTTGGGTTTGCAGCAGAGCAGCACAGTTTAAGACCTTTCTTGAGAGAGGAGGAAGCAAAACTCACACCTAGAGGGTATCAACACCTGCGATGAATAGAGAGGTTAGAAAGATGATAACAGCCATTGTCACATATTGCCATGGTTAGCATTCCCAGAGCCCCCCTATCTCCATAGACACCCCAGCAGGTCAATTAGAGATTCAAAATAAGGTGTGCGAGAGAGACAGAGACCTTTTTTTGCCTACTGGCCATTTTGCTTGCACTACGAGGTGGACTCTAGAGTACTGTGAATCTATGTCACTTTCCAGGGTAGAAGAACAAGCAGACTTATGCAAATGAATTGAAACAAATCATGTTGATGGGGAGTGCACTGTCTTGAAAAAGACTGGGCTGCTGTATTTACTACCAAGTCTTAGCGACTTAGAAAAAGACTCCATTTTAAATATATGCCTGCTGTCAGAATGGAGGGACACAACTTGCCAACTAATTCTGCCTTTGCTGACACGTTTTGGATTCTGCTAGCTTAGCAAAGATAATGATCAACATGCTTAGACATGTATTCCAAAAGCATGATGATTAAGAGTGAAAGTATATCTTTGTCGGTTATCTCTTGAAGACCAGGGGAGCGGCCATGGAGTGGCGAGGTTTGCCTGGCTTCACAATGAAGACATTTGTGCTACATAGAAGGGATCTATGTGATCACTGCGCCACCCATAATGTCTACTAAGAAAATGCTGACTTCCATTGAGGCGCAGCACAGTGATCACATCGATCACTTTCGCCCGCATCCCCAACCAGCGTCCCTCTCCCCTCCCTACTTACCTACCTTTTGGCAGCACGCTTCTGTGCCTGATGCCTACACCCCTCTGTCCCTGTGGCATCAATTCCCTTCCAGTAACATGCCAGGGAACTGGCACTGCAGGGTCCTTATTTTTCTGAAGTCATATCATCTTTCACTCGAACTGAACTCAATGTGTTGAAAATCTATCAATGTGGATTAATCGGTGGGGTAACACAGACTTAGAATGCTCGGGGGTGGCGTGCTGTCTTCGCCCCACAATGCAGCTTTTTAAGATGTACCTAACAAACCTCATACAATACTGGTGTCAGGCGTCAGTGTTGTGTGACACCAGGGCGCTAGACACTTTGGTCAGGACTTGTGGAGCCATAGAATGATTGCGATATTCTCCTCTAAACCAGAAGACTGAAAGACACTCCTCATGATAGGATCCCAGTGCCCTACCAGAGGGCAGAATTGTGTGATGATAATGATAATGATGTGTTATTTATATAGCACATTAATCCAAAGCGCTTTACAGAGCACATATTTACGTACAATATCACCCAACTGAATTTGGTACTCATTTATCGACCCCGGAAGGATGAAAGGCTGAGTTGGCCCTGCCGGGATTCAAACTAGCGACCTGCAGATCATGCTCAGATTGCTGCACCGAGTGCTCAACCTGCTGAGCTATCTTACCGGCTTGATGAGAGATAAACTAACTGGTTTTGCTTTCCCTCCTTTTGAGTGCATGCCTAGTGTGGACAATCTCGTTCTTACTTTGAGGCACTATGCATACAGGTTGATGCAGTGATATGCAGACATTAGATGTCTTATTACAATGTGTGCTTGTTTTATGGGGGAACCTGCGCTTCGACCTGCCGTACCTAGAAGCCAGTTGTACATATATGTCTCATTGAATGATTGTGCTACAGGATGCAGGGCTGAAACCAAGTGATCCTCAAAGCTGGACTACCTGGAAGGATAAGGCTCATTGGCTCTAACCACTGAATGCCTGTGGAATTGAATGAGGTCTGAGTGGCAGTTATGCTGCTCATTTCAACGATGTTCTGCACTGCTTCCAGCACCAAGTGGACTTCAGTACCTCAGGCTAACTTTGAAGAAAGGACTGCCTGCCACTACAGAATCCTTCACGACATCCTACAGCACTGACCTTGCATCATGATCCCTGCAATGCCACCTCCATCATTGCTCACCCTTTGACTCCACTGTTGAATGTCAGCAAGTAATTGAATGAGACAATCTCGTTGATACTTATGTGAAATAGAAAAAAGACGGGTCACTCACTTCTGAATTCATCTTTAGTAACATCTAAATCCTCAGAAAACTCCAAAGTCTCTGTGTTGGTCCAATAGGATTCTGCAAAGCACTGCTTAAAGGTCATTCAAAAACCAACCTCCTAAGTCTGCTTTTGGGCAATGCTGTAGGGCCTAGCAAAGCGAAGCAGGTTAACTGCTGGTACCACCCAGCAGGCCCTAGAGAGGGCCAGCTCCCCACCATCCAGAACTGGCCCCTCTCCACCATTTAGACAGGAGACAGCAGTCTCCCCCATCACAAAACAAAGAAAGGGTGAGGTGAGAAAATCACCTCACCCTTCCACAAAAAAGCAGGGTGTTAAGCGCCCAAAGGAAACTAACAGCCAAGCAGTCGGCTCTGCTGGGTCACAGCCCCCAACAGATACACTACAAAGACCCAGGGCTTGCCCTTGGTCTTATAAAAAGAGCTACCAGCTCCACAGAAAACACAATGGGCCTCATTTATGACTAGCACCATTACTGGTACCGTGTCCGCCCTCGTTCAATGGGGACTTACCGGTCTAGTCCGACCTTTGCGGGAAAGGTAAGTCCCCATTGAAAATGTCAATCCCCATTCCCATTTGAGCCCCCATAGGGCTCAATTGGAATGGGGAGGGTGCTAATAACGGTACCGTAAATTACGGTACCGTTATTAGCTCTGAAGTCCCTTTGCAGATCTCGTCCATAACGCCAGGTTGTCCTTAACGGTGCCCTGTATCACTTTGCGGCCTACTCGGAATGAGGCCCAATCTCTTTGTAGACCCTGAACGGGGACTCAAACAGGCAGGAGGTTCACTGTTAACTCAGTGTCCTCCACTTTTCCTCCTTTTCCTAGGAAGTTGGATTTTAACTGGGCATCTTCCTGTGGATTTACTTTCTTTCTATTCAAGTTTGCCGCACAGGCGGTGTCTTTTTCCTTTCTTTTCTTGAACATCGCACTGTTCAAATCAGCGTCTGGAGCTGAGCGAGAGCAGAAGCCCAGGAGCCTCCAGCGGTGTCGCGTGGCTCGAGGAAATCAGGTGATAACAACCGAGTAACCCGGCGCAGGCGGCTTTCCTTTCACCTTTCAAGTAAGTTAGCCCCAGCCCCGGGTTGCACGGCAACAAGCTAAAGCTGATCGCTGCATGAGTTAGACAAACATTTACCCCTGGAACCAAGCCAAAAACGGAGCGACGTGCCTGATGGTACGCGCATATGTTACAAGCTGCATGTTTTTTAAGATAAAGATAGAGCGCGTACTTTAACAAAAAGCGGCAGACTGATCACCACCAAATACCGACATTGGAAGCCAGCCGACACGGAGCAGTGTAACAAACAGTGCACGCATTGTTAAAAGATACAGTGTTAAAAAGAAATTACTTTGTAAATCCATAGTTAACGAATGATACTAACGCAGGGGGAAAACATTTTTTACAAAGCACAGTTCCCCAAGCTGCACAAAGCACAGACTGCATTTGTTCAAATCAAGTACGGTGCCACGCGCTTTCACTCAACAGGGGATAAAAAAACATTTGTTTTCTCTTACCATAAATCAACAGCAGCTCGTTTGCCTTGGAAGCAAGATGACACGAAGTAACACAGTACGAATCCCGGGGGCCGCTTTAGGAAAAAGCTGGGGTTACAAATACAAAATGAATTTCAAAGCAAGGTAGGGTGGCCACGCCCTTTTTACCAAAACTCATATCCTCCCTGTAAATGTTTTAGCAACACGCTGTTTTCAACAAAAAGTTGGGCACAAGTGCATAGAAAGAAGCCACCAGTTTTTTAAGTTTTTTGACAAACTAAAAGGTTGTTTCCTCCACAAACAGGCAGATGGCTCCCAAATGAAAAGCGAAGGGAACCACAAGCCCACTACCAAAGCCCATATCACCCCACCTGCTCGCAGCAATCGAGGCAGCAGAGCACTACGATTGGGGATGGGTCAGGGAAAACCTATACGGCCTACCAAAAGAAGGGATGCCCATGCCACCTGGGCTGGGAGATACCCCATCACCCACCAAGAAGAAGAAGTCAAGCGAAGGAACGGGCAAAGGATATAAAAGTAATATTTTATCAACGCTGAGTGAGAACATGAGGGACATGCAGCAAATGATGCTAGAATTTAGAAACAAGCAACAACTCCCCACAAGCACAGATGACACAAGAAACCACAGCACCCCTCTGGAACCCTCAGTTAGCATAATCCCTCACCCCACCCCCCTACCCACACCAACACCAACAACGATGGACCAGGCAGCACCAACAACACCTCCGCCACCCACCAACACATCTGATACGGCAGTAGCAGCCCCAAGCCCAAGTGGGCACACAACAAGAGCAACAACAACACCTAATCAAGATGGTGCATTAAAGGCATGGGCAACCCCCAATGCCAGCACATCAGGGCAAACAGATACAAGCAAGAGCAGCGGGGCTGAGATGGTAATGATTAGCAGTGCTCAACTAGACTAAAAGTTTAAATCATTCCAAACAGAAATTCTGAATAGATACAAAAGCTTTCTAGCATGGAATATAGACAACACAATTAAAGAAGCCATATGGGCTAAAGAATTTATTGAAATCTTTTCACTAATAGAAGCACAACGGAAGGGGAGAGACGCTTTTAGGGATCCAAAGAAAATAGAAGAAAAGGTGATAGCTTGGAACGCCCAGGTTGAGCAGAACTGGGACAACTGGTTAAAATCCTTCACCATTTTAGCAAGCATATATTTGGAAAAGGTCCCCTGCGATGGGGCCAAACTATGGGCTTACATGGATAAAGTCAGAGAAGTAAAAATCACCCAAAAAGGCAGACTCTGGCTGGTTTACGACATCAGATTTAGACGGAGTATGTCAGAGAGGCCAGCCATAGAATGGGATGAGGTGCAGAATGACTTATACATATTAAACACTGAGCTTCCATCTGAGGAAGAAGTCACCCAACCAGCAACCAAACCCAACAAAAATTCTCAGGGCGCCAGAGGCACTGACAATGAGAAAAACAAGAAATGCGATCAGCTCTTTCAGAAAAAAACAGCCCTGGGCGGGTAAGCCTAATGCCCATGGACAGAACAAAAACCACCACGGTCAAAAAGCCAATATTCCATGCAGGAATTATACTTAAAACCTATGCACATGGGGCAAAGAGTGTTGGTACAAATACAGCTGTACAAACTGCATTGGTGACCACCCGCTCAGCAATTGCACCAGACTCCCAGCCAAAAATACAAAAGATTAACAACCACCCAGGCCAGCCAAAAGAATAAACAGTTTTAGAACCAGGCAGAACACCCATCAACCCCAGCAATTTCAGCAAAGCACTACGGGGCTACCCAGACAGTGAAACCAGCACAGCAATCCTACAAGGTTTCAAAACAGGTTTTTATCATACCATTTAAGGGAACAGGTTCCTCCAACATCCCAAAGAATTTAAAATACGCCAGGGACAACCCAGATTTGGTGAAATGCAAATCAGAGAAGGAGCTACGCCTGGGCAGGATAGCAGGGCCCTGGGACACCATGCCATTCTCTGACTACCTAGTACCGCCGCTAGGCCTGTTCCCAAAAAGGAACCAGGAAAAATGAGGCTAATTCACCACCTGTCCTACTCAAAAGGCCAATCACTGACTGACGGCATTCCGCACAATGAATCAGCAGTTTCAAATACTCAATTCCATGAAGCAGTAAGACTTATACAAGAATGTGGCAAGAATGCACTAATGGCCAAACTAGACATCAAATCCGCTTTTAGACTCTTGCCTGTGCATTCAGAATCCCAACAATGGCTAGGACTTAACTTTGAAAACAAATTTTACGTTGATAGATGCCTCCTCATGGGATGTGTAGTCTCCTGTGCCCTTTCTGAGCAATTCAGCTCTTTTTTCCAATGGGCCTTCCAGAGGCAACGCCCAGGGTTAAAAGTAGTGCACTACCTAGACAACTTCATGGTCATGGGGCCCCCAGAGTCAGGAGAATGCAGAAGGGCTCTAGCAGAGCTAGAACATATGGCTACCCTATGGGGCATCCCCCTGGCCACAGAGAAGACAACAAACCATCCACCAACATTATCTTCCTGGGTATTGAGATAGACTCAGCAAAGGGCATTTGCAGAATCCCCAGTACAAAGATAGCTGAACTACTAGAAAAAATAAAAACTTTAAGTCTAAAAAACAAGGGTACAGTAAAAGAGCTGCAATCACCGGTGGGCAGCCTCAATTTCACAGACAGAATCATCCCACAAGAGTTCAAAACCAAATCCTGCACCAAACCCCATCTACACATCCGGCTAGGAAAAGAAGTGAAAGAGGACCTAAAAGTCTGGGAGACCTTCCTCAAACATTTTAACAGGAGTATCCTACGACGCACGACAATGAATACATGGGCCAAAAGGGTCCTCTTCACAGACGCAGCCGGGAGCAAGGGTTTTGGAGCCATCCTAGGGACAGAATGGGTGGCTGGGCACTGGCCAAAAACATGGCAATCAGCAGGATGTACAAAAAACATCACACTTTTAGAAATATTTCCCATCTGGCTAACAATAGACATCTGGGGCAGGCAGCTAGCTAACACGGAACTCTTGATTTGGTGTGACAACATGGCAGTGGTAGGCATCATAAACAGAAGAACAACCAAATGCCATATATTTATTTATTTATTTATATTTATATAGCGCGCAAGCAGCCCAAGGGCATTGAGGCGCTGTTACTTGCATGAGCTTAGTTACAGGGGTACAGACGTGGTAGCAGTAAATGGCACATTGCATACAGACACAGACATAGGTATCATTACAGCTTATTTGATTGGTCAATACAGATTAAGCAGTGGGTCCTATGGTTGGTATTCATGCCGCTACGAAGGACCTTATGAGAAGAGGATGGTTTTCATTGCTTTGCGGAAAGCGAGGAGGGAGGCCTCACTTCGGATGGTGGGAGGTAAGGCATTCCAGTGAGTAGGTGCGAGATATGGGAATCTGGATCCACCCGCTCTAGCTCTTTTTACTCGTGCCAAAAGTCCTAAGAGCCATTACCACGCTCACGCTACAAGAAAACATTGTGGTGAAAGCCAAGCACATCACTGGAACAGATAATAACATTGCAGATGCTTTATCTCGCTTTCAGTGGACAAGATTCCGGGAGCAAGCACCTCACGCCCAAGAAATGATGACGTTAATACCAGCGGACTGCTGGGAAATAAATGAAACCACATCAAAGCCGCCGCCAGAGAGCCAAGGCTGGGATGTACAACGAAAAACAGGTACCTCAAATACGGGTGCCAACAACATTCTGCCCATAGAGATCAGGAACCCTGGCACTGGGTTCCTTACAGAGATGGCAGAGAAAGCACAGGCAAACACTACCACAGCACAGTACACTAAGTGCCTACAAAATATTTTTCAAACAACAGGTTTAAACCACTTTGAATTAATAACAATAAAAGAGATAGAAATGTTTTTAAAATGGGCACACAATCAAGGATACAAGAGGGATTGGGCAAACAGACTCCTTGTGGCAATATCATACTACTCCAAAGACTGGGGGGCCACAGACCCCACCCAGAGCACACTCATCACTTATGCCATGAAAGGTTGGGGCAAAATAGAGGGACCTCAGGTAGACACACACTGCCCGCTTGATTTTGGCAAACTAATAATAATTACAAGCCAGCTCGAAAACATATGCCACCATCCATACGAGGACCTTTTATTCAAAACAGCATTTTTCTTGGCATACTTTGGGGCTTTCCGTATTGGAGAGCTCATCGCCTCCACCACCAAAGCCAACAATGGTTTAGGCATCATGGAAACCAGGGTCAGACAGGACAGTGTCAACATAGATATACAAAAGTCCTAAATGGGGGCTAAATGAACTATAAGCATTTACTGCATCGATGATTCAACAAACTGCCCAGTATGCATCACCAAACTATATTGTGCACAAAGGCCCAACATAGGGGGGAGGTTCCTAATTCACAGGGATGCCTCGGCACTAAGCTGTTATCAATTCAAAGGGGTGCTGTCAAATCCATCAGCAAAGCAGGTTGGGACCCCAACAAATTCGGCACCCACTCCTTTAGAATCGGGGCCGCAACGTCAGCATGGCAAGGGGGACTCGGCCCCCAACCAGTAAAAAATATAGGGGGATGGAAGTCAGACTGTTACAAAAGATACATCAGACCAGAACTAATATAGTTCCCACCCCCCCTCTCTTTTTTCTCCCGCCAGAACCTCCAGCCGGGTGGAGCACCCCCCTTTGATCAGCGTGGATAGTCGGCCACTCGTTCGTTTTCAGGACAGGGCACTGGGCATAAGAAACCAAGTAGGCCCAGCCTTTTAAGTATACCATTGCATCCTGGTGGGGTTACAGAGGCCTCCTCTGGGCAGACATGCACGACAAGCTAGCTGACCTGGTCGCATACAGGGACCCGCCAGAATTCTTGATAATACACCTAGGTGGCAACGAACTGATGTCCACAGGAAGACAAAGCTTACTTAAAGAAATGTGTGCCTCATTAGCAGGCATCTCCCACAATTGGAGAGATACCGAAATCTATTTTTCAGCAATCCTGCCCAGAAGAAAATGGCAGGGGGCCATCTGCTACAAATCTGTAGACATTTCCAGAAGAAAACTCAACAGAGGGATAGAAAAGTTCTGCCCAGCCAGGGCCATAGGGTTCATAAAACACCCGGCCATTACATTAGGAGATCCCGATCTGTTTCTCAAAGATTGCACACACCTATCAGGACCAGGCTTGGAACATTTCTTTCAAGAAATCTCCTCCACTTTAGCCACCAGGGGCTGCAGATAATCACTTTTGGGGGAACACGAACAGCTGATAACCTGCCCGTGTGTGGTGGCACGGGCCAGAGGGGGCTACCTCTGGACCCGATGCCCAAAAGTATGATATGATATGGATATGTGATTATTGTTATTGTTTCCATAACCATATCTGTAACAATAAAATCCTACAGCCTTGTATTTCCATCACTTGCCAACTGTGAGGTCCAACTCACTTATTGCAGGGTGGGTGGGTCGGATATGAAACCTGCATGCATATGGGTCCAGCAGTTATGGCCAATGCTGTAGGGCCTCCCAAAGCGAGGCAGGGTAACTGCTGGTACCATCCAGCAGGCCCAAGAGAGGGCCAGCTCCCTCCATTCCAGAACTGGCTCCCCTCCACCATTTAGACAGCAGACAGCAGTCTCCCCATCACAAAGCAAAGGAACGGTGAGGTGAGAAAATCACCTCAACCTTCCACAAAACAGCAGGGCACTAAGCGCCCGAAGGAAACTACAGCCAGGCAGGGAGAGCAATAACACCCTCCCACTTCCTGGGGGGCCAGACAGTCAGCTCTGCCGACCTGGGGGCTGGGTCACATCCCCCAACAGACACACTTCAAAGACCCAGGGCTTGCCCTGGGTCTTATAAAAAGAGCTACCAGCTCCACAGAAAACACAATCTGTTTGTAGACCCAGAACGGGGACTCAAACAGGCAGGAGGTTCACTGTTAACTCAGTGTCCTCCACTTTTCCTCCTTTTCTGCAAAACCCTCCCACCCTAGAAAAGAAGGGAGAAGAACAAAGGAAGAGAGCAACAGGGCACTGTACGGTGACCATAACAATTTGTGGGACAATAAAGGCGGCAGGGGCCAGAGGGGGCTACCTCTGGACCCGGTGCCCAAAAGTATGACATCATATGGATATGTGATTATTGTTATTGTTTCCATAACCATATCTGTAACAATAAAATCCTACAGCCTTGTATTGCCAACACTTGCAAACTGTGTGGTCCAACTCACTTATTGCAGGGTGGGTGGGTCGGATATGGAACTTGCATGCATGTGGGTCCAGCAGTTACTGCTTTTGTTCAACTGAGAGAGACAGCATCTTGGCTTCATCTGTTTCACAGCAAGGTTTTTTGTCATAGATTTTGAATGGGCTTAGTTAGTGCATGTTCCAGGAACTGTCCACCTTCCTGTCACCTGAACGCCAACACTTAGGGGGTCATTCAAAGTTGGGTGGTAACAGTCTGTCAAATTGGTGGTATTGGTCAAAGATACCTGATGGTACTGTCTGCCCAATGTATGGTTTGGTCAACTACCACTGGCAGTATTCCTTACAGGTGGGGTAAAAATTCCAATTTGGCTCCAATTTTTCTAAAAATATTTTTACTGCACAGAAGGGAAGCACAGGTGCCTCCCTTCTATAGAGTGAAACAAGCTTTTAGAATGGACTATACTGAGGCAGTGTTTGGGGTGGGGGTCCATCTATGATGCCCCCTTGCCACCTTAGCCATGTAATACATAACATGGTCAGAAAGTCCCCTGGTGTGCATAAAGAAATGTAGAGTAGTAGATTGAGCCACAGACGTGCATCTTTCATTCCCACCTTTACTGTGAAGGTGCAAAGGCTGGAAAACATGCTTACAAAAGTAAATCTTTAGGTTACCACCGGAAGAGGTGGTATTTTTGAAATACGACCAGAGGTGTTTGCAGAAATCCCACCTCAAGCAGTGGTAAATTCTGAATTGAGCACATTCTCTGAAATACCACCAGCGGAGTGGTGACGTCCTCCGGCTGTATTTCACAAACAAATACATCCGCCCAACTCTGAACAACCCCCCCCTCATTTCCAGGTAAATGAAGTAATTTTTTGTTATTGGACAACTACCGTCCCTTCCTGTTTTTGCAGTGTCTGAAATCTATGCCGGACTGTTGCTTTGTTTTAATAAAAAATATGTTACTGTGCCTAGGCAGGCAATATTGAGAGACGGCATGCTCACCATGTTAAGGGCATGTGCCAGGCCCTCAGTCAGAGTGAAATCGCCCCTTCCCCCCACCCCCCCAGCGCCAAACGATGACAAACGAGGAGAAATACTTCTTGACAATCCCTCTGCACTAGGATTCGCGTCCGGTGAGTCCTGAGGTCTGCAGTGGAAAAGAGCACACAGACACCTGTAGTACTCTCTTTAGAATGAATGGCAAAGGGTATGGAAAGTAACAATGGGCCGGTGGAAAAAGCCGGGAATTCAGGAATGTCAATATGCAAAAATAGCGGCTGAACGACAGAGTAAGGAATTCGGAGTAAGCAAGACAAACTACCTGCAAACAATTATAGTTTGTTTGCTGCATGGGCGTGGCATGCTCTGGAACTCGGAGAGAGACATGACAATCATTACGTGGAATAGTTAGCACTTAGAGAACGAGAGTTTCTGCAATAGCGGTGTACAAGGCACCGTAAAGTGTTTCATAAGACACAATGCACTGCTACCGTTCCCGAAAAATAGGTAATGCATTGAAGCAGGTTTAGGCAAATTAGAAATGACTGAACAAGCACCGGGAAGTACAGGAGGAAGGGGAAATTAATCAAGGAGAAAGAGAATGTGAGGAAAAGAAGAACTGGATCTAGAACTGTGGAGCAGGAAGAAGGAATAAACCAGGGCATATGGAACTACTGCAGAAAATTGAACTTTGATCGACCAGCCGAGGTAAGGTTCAAAGGAAAGCTAGGGATTGGATGAGAACAAGTCAGGACAAAAAACGTGAAACACCCACAAAGCAGTCCAAAACTAAACACTAGAATTAACTCTAAACCTTCATCCTAGGAAAATAACACCAAAGAAAACCCAAACTACCCTACACCCAAGAGCTCTACTTTAACAGCTATGGTAAATAGAATGCAGTCACATACACAAAGAAGGAGACTCCAACTGCAAGCTGCAGAGTAAGGAAGAATACTCTCTCTCTCTTTCTCTCTGTCTCCAGCAGCAAACTGCAAGCTAAATAAGAGTGCAGCGTCACAGACACACACTGGAGACTGCAGCAGCAAGCTTCAGGCTAAAGAAGAGTGCAGAATAGCATGCACACACAAACCACAAACAGAAGGAGACTCCAACAGCAAGCTGCAGGCTAAGGAAGAATACACACACACCCACACACACACACACACTCTCTATCTCTCTCTCTCTCTCCAGCAGCAAGCTGCAAGCTAAGTAAGAGTGCAGAGTCACAGACACACACAGGAGACTGCAGCAGCAAGATTCAGGCTAAAGAAGAGTGCAGAACCACATTACACACACAGAAGGAGACTCTAGCAACAAGTGGCAGGCTGAGGAAGAGTGCAGAATAGCATGCACACACAAACCACAAACAGAAGGAGACTCCAGCAGCAAGCTGCAGGCTAAGGAAGGCAACAGAGCCACAGACACACACAGAAGAAGAGTACAGCAAGAAACTGCAGGCTGACGCAGAGTGCAAAGTCAAATACACAAAAAAAAGCCAATTGACCTGAATCTGGGAACATACATGAAGAGTTCATATGGGCAAGAACAGGTTTGGTTTGCAGAAATGTGGTTCTGATGCCCAGAATCTGTTGGCATATAAAGACAGACTCACAGATGTGATCAGTGAGCCAGTTCGAGAATCTGGCTTTCACATTGTCTTAGGGACGCATTGACACAAATTGATTTATGGCTTGGAATTCAGTTCTGGAATTTAGAAGAGTTGTACAAGAGCAAAATAGGCTAAAGTAAGGACCCAGTCTGGCCCTAAAAAAAAATAAAACCTTTCATGGTCTTACAAAAGGAGAAGGTACAGGCAGCTGACATGTAACTTCATGTCTTACCAGAATTATCCGCTGACCAGTACCTGCTGCAGCCAGCACTTCTCAAGAAGATAAATGTTTATGTTTTAGTATTTAGTAACCATTGAACATCCTGAGTGAACACCTTTCAGGAAATTAGTGTTACTTAATGTTTTACATGCTATTTTGTCTTGTCACTCTTATTTCCATGATTCTTATGTATTAATTCATTGATTTATTACATTTATTAAGCACGCTAAACCTGAAGGCATCAAGGTGCTGGTTAAAGCTTGAATCAGAAGGGTAATGGTATCTGAAAATCTTAGCCATTGTCAATCACTCAGTTGGTCAAAAGTAAGGTCTTGAGGTGTTTCCTGAAGGCCCAGTATGATTGTTCAGATCTGGGGTGGGGTAGTAGTGCGTTGCAGTACTTAGCAGCAGATATCAGGAAACTGGAGCCACCCCCCACCACCGATTGGTTTCTTTTGAATCTTAGAATGGTCAGTAGGTCTGTGTAGGCCTAATTGAGTGAGATCTAGTGAATTTTTGTGACAGAGGTATTGTGTTTGAGAGACACTTGTGAATGATGGCGAGTGACTAAAAGATGATTCACTCCTGGATTGGAAGCCATTGAACAGCTTTTCGTGCTACTGAGATGTGATCACACTTGCAGAAGTTGAGAGCTGCTCGGAGTGCACGGTTCTGAATAGTTTGTCGTTTTTTGATGTTGTGAGAGGAGGTCCCAGCAAAAAGGGCATTGCAGTAGTCTAGTCTGGATCCTCTAAGTGCTGTACAATGGCGATGCGATTTTCTGCCGACAGGAATGGCCTGCAAGCGATGATTAATTTGACTCATGGGGGGTAACATGTAATTTCATGTCAAACTAGATTCATATTTAATAACCATGAAAAATACACATTACATTTGCCGAGGCTAAGTGAAAGTGTTAAAAATTGTACATTGGACAGAAAATAGTGTTTTCATTCTTCAGTCTGGGATGAGCATCAAGTGAACTTGGTATTAGAACATTCTACCACGTTTTTAGTGTAAACAATTCTCTTGACTGTTCTCCAGGCTTTCTGGGATGAGCACCAAGTGTGCAGGTAAATATTAAACAAAAGTGAGAAAGCAATATGTAATTACTACAAAATTACGAAAAGACAACAGTACATCCCATGCAGCCTTATGCTGCCATGCAGCTTTATAAGGTGGCTGAAAGGTGCATTGGCCTTGTTCTTAGCACAAACACTCATTTGGCTTCTTGCAGGAAAGATGATGGGCAATGATTTTGACCTTGTTTACCCAATTTTAAGCTGCTGCCCAACTTCAAATTGCTGACCATCTTCAAGCTGCTGACAGGTACATATGGTTATAGGGGCTGTTAACAGTGAGAGCCCAAAGAATATTTAAAAAAGTTTCATTTGAGTACTTTGAGGGGAGATATTTCTGTGCATAGACCGGGAGCAGGCAAAATTACAAAGAGGCAGACAGAAGGCTGAAGAAGGAGCAACACTGGAGCAGAGATGAGGGATCATGACCCTCTTTTACTCATGATGGATTTTAAAGCCACTAAATCGAATGTTTGGCTTTTCTGAGACATTTTGAGTCCCCAGAGGACTCTGTCGACTGACGTTTGAGCAGAACCTTTGATTTTGATTGAACTGTTTGCGGAATATTTACTTTTCCACCCAAGGCAAGACAGCCAACACACTCAATTCTAATTGTCTGCATGCTGGCACCATGGTCAAACCCACATCAACTCTATTTGGTGCAATTTTCCTCAATTGTTATGCTTTTTGATGAAAAGACCATAGTGATTTTTATTGATTGTCATTTTTCTTGGATTGTGTAAACAACTTCAGGCTCTAGGCTGCTCCAGCTCTCATATATCTGCCTATTAGAGATAGTGAGAATGGACGTTTTTTTACCCTTCAATGATATCACATTCAGAAAGATATAGAGGTATTGAGGTATTTTAAGCGGGGTGCTTCTATGAAGGTGCTTAGCAAGATTGATGAGGTTGCCTATTGAGAAATAGTGAGGCATTTTTTCATGAGGTGACTATGATATCTTGGAGAAGGTTGATCAGTCTTTAGTCTTAAGTTGACGAAGAGGCAATGAAAACGGTTGCTGCTTATTCATGAATGACTTTTTGCATTTTAAGTGTTTTTGTGCATAGTGACTATTATGGTACAATGTTCTTTTTTATTTGTCATAATTAACAGATTTACAGGCTAAAACCGATTTCAGCGCACAGTGTATTCATGGATTACAGGCTTCCAAACCAGCCGTGGCGCAGAGAATCGCAGCGACCCTGCAGCAGCGCCAGTAACGCCCCCAAGAACGCCCTCGCGCAAGGAAAAGCCATCAAAACTGCTAAATCATCGCAAAGGGCTGCGCTAACCCTGGACCAGTTCACCGGGCTGGCGAACAGCAAACGCCAAGCGGGGAACGTGTATTGCAGGGCTGCGCGGGAAGTTCCACACGCGATTTCAGCAGGGTACGTGTATTTCAGGGGTGCGCGGCAAGTTCCACACGCGATTTCTGCAGGGTACGTGCATTTCAGGGGTGCGCGGGAAGTTCCACACGCGAATGGGCCAGTGCGAGCAGGGTACGTGTATTACATGGGTGCGCGGGAAGTTCCACACGCGATTCCATCAGGGTACGTGTATTTCAGGGGTGCGCGGGAAGTTACACACGCGAATGGGCCAGTGCGAGCAGGGTACGTGTATTCCATGGGTGCGCGGGAAGTTCCACACGCGATTTCATCAGGGTACGTGTATTCCAGGGGTGCGCGGGAAGTTCCACACGCGATTGGCCCAGTGCGAGCAGGGTACGTGTATTTCAGTGGTGCGCGGGAAGTTCCACACGCGATAGTCCCAGTGCGAGCAGGGTACGTGTATTTCAGGGGTGCGCGGGAAGTTCCACACGCGATTGTCCCAGTGCGAGCAGGGTACGTGTATTTCAGGGGTGCGCGGGAAGTTGCACACGCGATACCAGCAGGGAATGTGTATTTCAGGGGTTCTGGGGAGTACTACACGTGAATTGGCCGTGTGGGTCCTCCCAGGTGTACGCTCCACAACCTCCACGGCCCCTGCAGGCGGCCCACACCACGGGGGACTACCCTGCACCCCTGCTCATGTCCCGCAGGCAGCCCATCCACCATGGGCATGCCCCCCAGCCAACCCACATGTCACCTTGCACTACTGATCAACAATGCATGTCTCCCACCACCCCCACCCCCCAGCAGTGCAGGGGCAGCCTCCACCAGGCCCCCACTCATGTCTCCCACCACCCCCACCCCCCAGCAGTGCAGGGGCAGCCTCCACCAGGCCCCCACTCATGTCTCCCTTAACCCCCAACCCCAGCAGTGCAGCGGCAGCCTCCACCAGGCCCCCACTTATGTCTCCCACAACCCCCACCCCCCAGCAGTGCAGGGGCAGCCTCCACCAGGCCCCCACTCATGTCTCCCACCACCCCCACCCCCCAGCAGTGCAGGGGCAGCCTCCACCAGGCCCCCACTCATGTCTCCCATCACCCCCACCCCCCGGCAGTGCAGGGGCACCCTCCACCAGGCCCCCACTCATGTCTCCCATCACCGCCACCCCCCTGCCACCATGGGCAGACTCCACCAGGCCCCCACTCATGTCTCCCACCACCCCCACCCCCCAGCCACCAGGGGCAGCCTCCAGCAGGCCCCCACTCATGTCCCCCTGCACCCCCACCCCCCTGCCACCATGGGCATCCTCCACCAGGCCCCCACTCATGTCTAGCACCACCCCCACCCCCCAGCCACCAGGGGCAGCCCCCACCAGGCCCCCACCCATGTCCCCCTGCACCCCCACCCCCCAGCATCCAGGGTCACCCTCCACCAGGCACCCACTCATGTCTCCCACCACCCCCACCCCCCAGCATCCAGGGTCACCCTCCACCAGGCCCCCACTCATGTCTCCCACCACCCCCACCCCCCGGCATCCAGGGTCACCCTCCACCAGGCCCCCACTCATGTCTCCCACCACCCCCACCCCCCGGCAGTGCAGGGGCAGCCTCCACCAGGCCCCCACTCATGTCTCCCACCACCCCCACCCCCCCAGCATCCAGGGTCACCCTCCACCAGGCCCCCACTCATGTCGACCACCACCCCCACCCCCCAGCAGTGCAGGGGCAGCCTCCACCAGGCCCCCACTCATGTCTCCCACCACCCCCACCCCCCGGCAGTGCAGGGGCAGCCTCCACCAGGCCCCCACTCATGTCACCCACCACCCCCACCCCCCTGCCACCATGGGCAGACTCCACCAGGCCCCCACTCATGTCTCCCACCACCCCCACCCCCCAGCCACCAGGGGCAGCCTCCAGCAGGCCCCCACTCATGTCCCCCTGCACCCCCACCCCCCTGCCACCATGGGCATCCTCCACCAGGCCCCCACTCATGTCTCCCACCGCCCCCACCCCCCAGCATCCAGGGTCACCCTCCACCAGGCCCCCACTCATGTCTCCCACCACCCCCACCCCCCTGCCACCATGGCCACCCTCCACCAGGCCCCCACCCATGTCCCCCTGCACCCCCACCCCCCAGCATCCAGGGTCACCCTCCACCAGGCCCCCACTCATGTCTCCCACCACCCCCACCCCCCAGCCACCAGGGGCAGCCTCCACCAGGCCCCCACTCATGTCTCCCACCACCCCCACCCCCCAGCAGTGCAGGGGCAGCCTCCACCAGGCCCCCACTCATGTCTCCCACCACCCCCACCCCCCAGCAGTGCAGGGGCAGCCTCCACCAGGCCCCCACTCATGTCTCCCACCACCCCCACCCCCACAGCAGTGCAGGGGCAGCCTCCACCAGGCCCCCACTCATGTCTCCCACCACCCCCACCCCCCAGCATTGCAGAGACAGCCTCCACCAGGCCCCCACTCATGTCTCCCACCACCCCCACCCCCCTGCCACCATGGGCAGCCCCCAACAGGTCCTCACAATCCCCAATCATGTGCGTAATGGTCAGCCTCCACAGCCAAAAAGCCCTACTAAGTAACCCATTCACCCACATGGAAATGGAAATCACATGTTACACCCCCAATGTTCATGAAGCTAATGAACCCATGTCCGTCACACACAATGGTTGCAATTGAATGGGAAAACACACAACATGACATGCATGAAACCAATGAGATGATACCACACAGTGAAGTATGGAAACAAAATTGTATTGAAAAAAATAAAGAATGCTAAAGAAAGAAAACAAACTACAATGTGAATGAGAAAAAAAAAGCTGCATGTCCGTATAAAAACACAAAACTGGAAATCCGAATCCAAAAAAAATTTGTCCAAAGTCAAATGTAAAAAAATCTCCATGCACTAAAGAACTATGTACAAAACTACCAAGGGTCCATGAGCCCAACTGAACAAAGGAAACCTACTAAAAAACCTACCTAAAAATCAACTATATACAAAAAGTGGAGCAGTGTCAGTCGACTCCAAATCATAATAAGAAAGAAAGGAAACCTAAAACTAAAGAACTATATACAAAGGCGGCGGGCAAGTCCAGCGGCTCACTCCATGGTGTCCCGGGCCAGGGCATCATCGAACTCCTGTTCGATGTCCCGGAGGCGGTCCAGTTCCATGGCCCCGAGGGTCCGCAGGGACGACGCCGTGTCCTCCTCCAACCCCCTGCGGATTGCCTCGAGGCACTCGGCCCGCCTCAGGGCCCTCCGCATGGAGTTCTCCGCCCTGACCATTGTGAGCCGCGCCTGTTCCGCCCGCCGCCGCTCCGCACCTATGGCGTGGCCCAACCGCTGCCACACGGAAGACACTCTCTGTCCTGGGTCCGCCTGCCCTAGGGCCGATGCCTGCCCCTCCGATGTCGAAAGCCCCAAGCCTTCATGTCTCCCACCATGTTGCTGCTGCTGCTGCTCTGCCTCTGCCCGTGCACTGCCTCCTGCTGCCTGCACATCCTCCGCCGGCTGGGGTGCACTTGTTGATGTGGCCACCCCTGCTGGACCTCCGACTCCCGACTGTGGCAGGGATGCCTCCTCCACCAGCCTGGCCGCACCGTCAGAGGCAGCTCCACAGGGCACCCAGGTGACTGATGGGTGGGAAGATGGCACAGAGGACGACTGGCGCGTAGGGGGTCCAGTTGAGGAGGGGGTCGAAGCAAGCCCCATCAGACAGCGGAATCCGGCCTGGGTGACCTGTCCCAGCAAGCTGACGTGGTCAACGAGCCATTCGAGATGACGTGCAGTCTCTCCATGAAAAGACTGCAGGTCACCTCGCATGGCCCGTTGACGCAACGCCACACCAGCCAGGACAGGCTCAACCCGGACCTGGATGGCCATGTCCGCAGGCAGAGGAAGGCCAGTTGACGTCAGCTCATCCCCTGCCTGAAAACGGGTCTGGACGTAGGCATCCCTGCTGGTGCAAGATGATGCAGGGACAGGATCGGGGACAGGATTGCACACAGGCACCTCCGCGGCCGCCTGTGCTGCCTCCTGTCCCTGGTCCTGCACTGCACCACTAGCACCAGTGGGATCCCCACCTCCAGACCCCGTCTCTGGTGCTTGCACGGCCTCCTCCTCCACCAAACCCCCACCAACCTGGATGACTCAGTGCCATCTTCCCCTGTTGGGCCCTGTGGGGTCCCAGCTGCCCCTTCTGCTGCCGAGGAGTCCAACTGCAACCTCCGCCTCTTGGACCTCCCCCCGGCAGCTGCGGCCTGGGACGCGGCACCGGACTCCTCACTCCCCGACGAGATGACAACACGGGAGGGGAGCCGGGCCTTGCATCTCCGGCTGGCGGTCGGATCCCCGCCGCTGTGCTCCAGAGCACCTTCTCCGCCCTCTTCATCAGTTGACGCTGCAGACAGGGAGAAACAAAACACAGGCATCAGGGCACTGTACAATGGACACATACACGCATGACAGTTGCACATGAGTGGCATTGGCAAACCTCAGACATGTCATCACAATCCCCAACACACATGTCATTGCAACTCGCACACATGAGCCATACCACAGCCATATCGCAACTGCCACCACCATCCATACACATACAACAGCATGAGCAGCCAAAGGGGAGCCAGACATCACATGCAACACAGGAAGTGCACCAGACATGTACACACACCACCACACTTGCATGCATGTCTACACCTCTGCCAAGTGTCGCACTGTTCAGACGGGCATCCATGTCACATCTGCCAATCAGGCTTCCACATACCGCTGTCACATGCATCCATGTTGCATCACTGTTGCACCCTTGTCAAATACACACACATGCACATGTACACAGTGCTCATACATGCAGCCGAAAACAACATACATGCCTGACATCACGGACATGTCTACTTACATACACATTCATCCAAACATGTGTGCACGCACAACTGCATTTGCCATGCAAGCCCACACACACAAGCACCATCAATGTCTCACACATACAGCCCTCGCATGTGTCAGCCCCACGGCCCTGTACACCCCCACCCATACTCGACCTCATACAAACAGATGTGCAACCGGCACAATGCCGAATAATCACCACACGCACTGCTCACAATCAGGATGCATGTACACTCACCGCTCGACTCCAGACGGGTCTGCTTCTCTAGGACCTGGACGTGGAGCGCTGGGGATATGCGTTCCAGGACCCCCATCTGTTCTTCCGACAAGTTGCCCCGGCGCCCCTTGGCATCCGCTGCCTTCAAGAGGCGCCGGGCCTTGTTCAGGGTCCTGGACCTGAAGTCCTCCCAGCGCTTCCTGACATGTTGTAAGTCACGGACTGCCACCCCCTCCGCGTTGATGGCAGTCACGATGTCAGTCCAGATCCGAGTCCGTCCTTCCTTGTCGGCGCGGGAACTTCCGAAGAGGGCATCATACTGCCCCAGGACTTGCTCCACCAGGACACCAACTTCGGTGGCACTGAAGCTGGTGCCCCTCTGCCTCTCTGGCCGGGGGTTGTCAGTGGTCACAGATGGTGTTTGCCCCGACATGACAACCCCAGAGGCAGGAGTGGGTGGGCAACTGGGTCCTGGGGCTGGGCTGTGGAGCGATGGAATTCCAGTCGGGAATCTTCGGTTCCAGCAGGGGTGGTCACAGCAACAGCACCCCTGGCTGATGTGCAGGCAGCAAATGGCAGTGCACGTGGGCAGCAGGCAGTCAGGCAGCAGCAGATGGCAGGTGGGAGCGTGCTCGGGGCTCTGGGGGGCAGTAGTTCGGCCTTCTGGGCAGGAGCATGGTCTTCCGTGTGCTTACGCGTGGCCAGCTTGGTACGGAGTGATTTGGCACGTGAAAATCCTGCACATCAGCGTGAAAACCGAGGAAAGGCCCTTAAGCGTAAGCGCGTCAGCACGCATACGCGATTCTATTGGACCAAAGGCCCTCAGCGCGTAAGCGCGTCTGTGACGTGACCCGCACGGGTGTTTCCCACACAGCACGTGATGACAGAGCACACGTGGAAATACTGCACGTCAGAGTGTCATCGCGTGTGATTGGTGGAAATGGCCCTACACGCAGAAGTGACAAAGCGTGTAATTGGTGGAAATGGCCCTACACGCATAAGTGACAAAGCGTGTAATTGGTGGAAATGGCCCTACACGCATAAGTGACAAAGCGTGTAATTGGTGGAAATGGCCCTAGCGCGTACACGCCACGTAAGCAACGCTGGACGTGTGGGCCTGTATAAAAGGTACGCGTAGAACACCATTTCCTTGTACGTGCTTTTCGTGGAGAGCGAGTGGGTGAATTCTGTACTTCTTGTCGGTTCACACGCGATTTACTTCACAGCGTTTCAAGTTCGTATTCCATGTTACCTCTGACAGCTTTTTCTCTTTTTTCTCTTTTACTGGTTTACCTGGGCCTGTTCCCTCAAACAGTGTTCCCTTCTACTGTTGTCCTGTCTCCTCAGACAGCGTACAAATCTTCTTTTGGCGGGGGTGTTGCCAACCAAACGCGCTCCTTTTTCACGCTCTTTTACCTGGCAGACGGTGAGTCACGCACGTATCTAACATCTGTGCTTGCCCCGTGTGTAGCCTACCCCTTCAGAGGTCATTCTAGGCTGCGTGTGACACGCATACGTTCATTCTTGTGTTACTGGGTGCCACAGCGTAGTGCAGGTTTTTCTTTCTGCACACGTGTTCTAGGAGGGGTTGCTTGCACGTCATCTCCCTTTTTTGGGGCTCCTGTGCGTAGCGTCACCTGTCATCTTTCCCCAGGGGTTACAATCAGCCTTGCAAGAGCACTAGTGTACAATTACCATCTGGTACCCAACCCCTTTGACCCCCAATTGCCCAGGACAATATTTTACAGCCACTCCCATACGCACATTAACATCAGTGCCATGGCTGGGAGGCGAGGATTCCGTAAGGGTGGCAAAGGGGGAAGAGCCACAAGTGGTGGCCGTGGTGGATCCGGTAGGGGACGTGGTCGTTACTTGCAGGGTGAGCCTGTCCTCCCATGTGTGGAGGACCAGTCAAGGGCACCCATAATCCCCCCACCCCGCCCCTCCCGTTGAGGCTGATGTGGCTGACACCATCCATGCTCAGCCCTTGTTGGACCAGCCCATTGTGGCACCACACCTGGCTGACTCCATGGCCGACTTCCAGGTCAGCAGGCCTATGACACGTGCGCTGGTGCACGTTGATGTCACCATGCCACGTGCATCTGGGGCAGCAAGGTCATCTGCTGCACCAAGTAGGCAGGGCGGAGAGGCTGCAGGGGCAGCTGCGGCTCCATCCACCCCAGCCCTCACACACCCAGCCCGGACAGTGTCGGTCCTAGTCCATGCTGCTGACATTCCCCCTGACACCATCACACTAGAGCCAATGCCTGCACCAACTCCCATGCTGAGTGTGCAATCCCACACTCCTGATACAGAGTCCACCAGGGCTCCTGCCCCTAGTGTCCAGAGCGGCGCAGGACACTCAGGATCACCACCACCTTCCAAGCGGAAGAGGAAGAGTGCTCGTCCGGCACAGGCTGATGCCCCAGACACGGCTACACAGTCCGGCCCATCCAGGAAGCCCAGCTTCACGGATGACGAACTGAATGCACTTGTTGAGTATGTGTCCGCACATGACAACGAGATGGTCATTGTTGCAGGATCCAAGACCACACCTGCACAATGCCAGGCACACTGGCAGACCGTTGCGGACATCGTAAGTGTCCTTGGAATCGTGAGGCGCACAGCCAATGATTGCTATAAGCGCTGGAATTACCTAAAGCGCAGGGCAAAGAGTAAGCTGGCCTCAAGTCATGCCGCAACTCTAGTGTAGTGACTGGAGGTGGGTCTCCAGTAGTAGACATGGAACTCACTCCACATGAGTCAGTCGCTGGGACCTACGTCACGGAGGAACAGATCCAAGGCGTGGGAGATTTGGCTGATTACGAGGCATTGTCCGGTGAGTGCACATGCATGTGTGTGTCATCCATGTGCATGGTGTGTGTGAGGGCTTCTGTTTGTGTGACAGGTGAGAGTGTGTGCGCCTGAGTCATATGGGTCAGCCATGTGCTTCATGCAATACATCCTGCGCAGCTGCATTTGGCCATAGCAGTATCCCTTCTGCCAACAGTAGACATCTAGCCCAACTGCACGCCAGTTGCCCTTGAAGTGTCACCTTGCCACAACATTGTTGCTTAATATTCCACTGTTCATTTAGTCAGATTGTTTGCATTCCACCACTTTTACTAGGCATGTCGCAGTCCTCTAGTCACATGTCTGACATGGCTATGGTAAAGTGGAGTGACTTTGTTACCTGGATATCATTTGTTCAAACATGTCCCTGTGCAATTGCACCATTTCGGACTGGCAGCTCCAGGTGAAGAATCTGACCTGTTTGAATTAGAAAAGCTATTACATGCGGGAACTGGACTGAATGAATAGGTGCTGCCCTCCTCTCCATCTTCACTCAATAGCAATGGTACATGCCATCTGTGTGACGGCATGTGGGTTTCACCTGCCAATCACAGGCCAATGTGTGATGCCACTGCCAGGCAGCATGCAGAAAATGTGTTCATTTTCCATCTTGGTGTCATCAGTGTGTGCCATTTGCCTGCCCTTCATACGCAGTGAGGGTGCATGCATGGGAGGGTTTTAGTCATGTGGGACATGTGTCAAACAAGTACTGGTTCTCTTGCTTCTCAGCCCTCATTGTGTGCCATGGTGCTAATGCCTGTTTCCATTTCTTTGTTTTTATGTCTTTGCAGGGGAAGACGCACCTGATACTGCTGGGGTTGTGGAGATGGTGCAGACCCAGGAGGGGTTCGAGGGCCGACCAACCACCAGTGAGGGACGTGGTGTGGTGGTGGGTGAGAACCCACAAGTGCTGCAGGTCCTGCTCTCAAGGGGTGTCTCTGGCTGCACCTCCCCCGAGCTGTACTCAGGTGTTGATTCGGATGAGACCTACGTGCCGTCGCAGGTGAGTGTTCCAGGGAGGGATTCTGTTCTGTCTCACCCACCTGCACCAGGGTCAGAACCCTCAATGGGGATGTCAGTGTTGGCAGCTACGCCTTTGGTGGTTACGGATGCAGGGTCACACTCCGCGACATCTGATCCTGTTCCTGGGCCAGCAGATCAGAGGGGGAATGCAGTCCTGCAGCCTTAGGCAGTGCCGGCACAGCAAGGCGCAGTTCGCCTTGCCCCAGACAGGTGTGGTGCCCGCCGACGTGGTGGCCGTACGCCACCTGGCAATACCGCATGGGAGCAATCCATTTACGGTATGGCAACCCAACAGGCAGCATCATCCGAGATGATGGCTCAGGCCATGGATAGGGTGGCCACTTCCATTGTCCCCCCTGAAAGGCTGATGGAGCGGCTAGAGCAGGCAACCGACTCCATCTGCCAGTCACACAGGGAGGACATGTTGGGGTCCAACAGGGACAGGCGGGCGGCACTGGCGACTCTGCAGGAGGCCATCTCCATTGAGTCCCAGGGCCACAGGGAAGCCCTGAGGCAGGAGCTCCTTCACCTCAGGACGACTCTTGTTGAGCTTGAGGCTTCAACACACCAAAGGACAGAACAGCAGCTGGAGCGTCTCACCCGTACGCTCTCAGCTGAGATGCAGGCAACGAGGGCGGAGGTCCGGGCATCCCGTGAGTTGTTGCATGGGGACCTCCGCACACTCATCCTCCAGAACCAGACCTACCACACCCGCATGCTTGCAGCCATGGAGGAGCAGACTAGGGCCTTGCGTGGGCTGCCTCCCACAGTGCAACCACCTCCGGATACAGCTGCACAGGGTGATAATAGCGACAGCAGTGATACTCCCACAATAGGGTAGCCGTGTGGGCCATGAGCCCATGGAGGTGTTTTTTTTTCCCAGGATCCACGCAGGTGGGTTCTGGTGTGCATCCTGTCCTCGGACCTCCTGGGTGGCCTCCCCAACCTCCCCGGGCCCTTCAATGGCCATTTTTGATTTTTTTTATTTTTATTTTTATTTTTATTTTTATTTTTTTTATTCCCAATTTTTTTGGGACGATTTGTTGGCTTCCGTGGTTCCTGTGGGCATACGCTGCATTGTGGCTGGGCACATGCAGGCTTGTAATGTATTCGGTTCAGATGCTTGGGTTTGAGTCACACACACCCCTCCTGCTTCCCGTTTCCATGGGCTTGCAAAGGGTGTGCCCAAGTGACAGTGAATTACACAGTGATGTTGGACTCCCATGAGCTGTGTGGGCAGTCTGTAGTCAATACTGTGTATACATTCCTAGTGCATATTGCTGTTGTGTTGTACACTGCATGTTGCATTGATGTGTAACTCATCTTCTGTGTCTACCTCCCAATTTGCAGGTCCCTTCCTCATGTCTGCACAAGGACCTCTAGTCTGGAGATGTGGTCCATGTTGGCAGCAGTGCACCTACAACTCTACATGGCGCCAACACTGCACAGTTGGTAGTGGTGGGAGTGCAGGCATTTCCAGGTGGTGAGACTACTAATATTTAACATTAGTGATGTCATGTTAATGGTAGTACATGCTCAAGTTTGTTGTTGGTCCGGCATTACTGTGAGCATTTCAGGTGTTGCAAGTTTCTAATAGGGACACTGTACATTGTGACACTAGTGTCATGTTGTGGGGATTACTTTGTTTACCTGCAAATAGCATGACATGGCACGGTGTGTCGTGTGGCGGTGCTGGGGTTGGGTTGGCTGACATGGCACTGTCCTCTTGTTGCATTTTGCAAGTGGGTATTCATTTTAGCTGCTTGAATGTGTAACTTCACAAAACTGCATTGGTGGTGTCTGTGTGGGTAGGGATGCACATAGTGTGACACTTCCAGGTGAACAATCTCAGGCTGATATGGTTTTCACGGTTCTTTCTCCAGACATTCAGGATCAGTGTCAGGTTGAGTCATCATTGATTGTCAGATGGAATGTGCCAGGGCAGTGTGCACTCCACAGGGGTGTGATTTCTATGTGAAGTAATTAGCCACTAGCTGTGTACGGGCTGCCTCCCCCCGTGCCCTTTCCCCTCCCATGCGCAGCGGCTGTGCATGTGGTTGGGGATGGGGGGCACCACCATGTCCACGGCCAGGCCCCGGCATGTAGCAACGTTGTGCAGGACACATGCTGCCACTATGATCCTGCACACTACTGGGGGAGCGTACAACAGCTGCCCGCCAGAACGGTCAAGGGAGCGAAAGCGTGACTTCAGCACTCCGAATGTGCGCTCCACTATGCCCCGGGTTGTAATGTGGGCTATGTTATATCTTACATGGGGTGGCGTGGTGGGGTTCCGAATTGGCGTCATCATGTGGGGGCTGAGAGGGTAGGCACTGTCCCCTGTGGAGGTGGTGATTGGTATCATTGGTGGGGTTGTGACCTTGCTCAGTATCTGACATGCATGCATGTGCTGTGGCATTCATACTCACCAAGCAGCCATGTATCGCCATGCCGCCCAGCTTCTAGGTCCCGGCTTAGGGTGGACATTCGGTAAATGAAGCTGTCGTGGGTTGACCCGGGATAGTTGGCATATACTGAGGTGATGATTCCCTTGGCATTACATACTACCTGCACGTTGATGGAATGCCATTGCTTGCGGTTCCTATAGATGTGCTCAGATGCCCTGGGGGGACGTAGAGCCACATGGGTGCAGTCGATGGCACCTAGCACTTTGGGGAATCGTGCCACAGCGTAAAAATCCAGGGCGGCAGCATGCCTTTCAGCAGGGGTTCTGGGCAGGTATATGTGCCTGCGGACTGATGGGCGTGCAGTGATGATGTTCAAGACCTGGTGTAGGCAGCGTGACTGGGTGGCCTGTGATACACCACCCACAATGGCACTTGTCCGCTGAAATGATCCAGTGGCTAAGAAGTGCAGTACATTGAGGACCTTCTCCAGTGGGCTGAGTGCTTGGGAGCACAGGGTGGGTGATGTGAGGTCATCCTCCCACTCACTCACCAGTTCCAGTATGATGTGTGGTGGAAACCTGTACCTCCCATGCACCTGGTCATCAGGCATCCCGAAAAGGCTGGTTCTGGGTGTGAATATTCTGGCCCTGACTATCCTCCTCCTCCTCCTTTGGTAGGCCACGCCCACTGCTGCTAGGAACGGTATGTTCATCCTGGGTCTGAGCTTGTTATTTTGTTAGCGCGCAAATTAATGCGTTGCGCGTGTTGTAGGCAAGCGTGTGACCCGTGCACCCCTGAAATCCAGTACCCAGTCCAATAGCGTGTGGAAATTGCCGCGCACACCGGGATACAGGTGCGCTGACGTACTTGCGTGTGTAAGTGTCCGCGCACACCTGATATACACGTACATAGGCCAATCGCGTGTACGCGCACTTTTGTCCAATTACACGCGATGACACCCTGACGTGCTGTCCAATTACACGCGATGAGACTCTGCCGTGCTGTCCAATTACACGCGATGAGACTCTGACGTGCTGTCCAATTACACGCGATGACACTCTGACGTGCAGTCTTTCCACGTGTGCTCTGTCATCACATGCTGTGTGGGAAACACCCGTGCGGGTCACGTCACAGACGCGCTTACGCGCTGAGGGCCTTTGGTCCAATAGATTCGCGTATGTGTGCTGACGCGCTTACGCGCTAAGGGCCTTTCCTCGGTTTTCATGCTGACGTGCAGGATTTTCACGTGCCAAATCACTCCGTACCAAGCTGGCCACGCGTAAGCATACGGAAGACCACGCTCCTGGCCAGAAGGCCGAACTACTGCCCCCCAGAGCCCCGAGCACGCTCCCACCTGCCATCTGCTGCTGCCTGACTGCCTGCTGCCCACGTGCACTGCCATTTGCTGCCTGCACATCAGCCAGGGGTGCTGTTGCTGTGACCACCCCTGCTGGAACCGAAGACTCCCGACTGGAATTCCATCGCTCCACAGCCCAGCCCCAGGACCCAGTTGCCCACCCACTCCTGCCTCTGGGGTTGTCATGTCGGGGAAAACACCATCTGTGACCACTGACAACCCCCGGCCAGAGAGGCAGAGGGGCACCAGCTTCAGTGCCACCGAAGTTGGTGTCCTGGTGGAGCAAGTCCTGGGGCAGTATGATGCCCTCTTCGGAAGTTCCCGCGCCGACAAGGAAGGACAGACTCAGATCTGGACTGACATCGTGACTGCCATCAACGCGGAGGGGGTGGCAGTCCGGGACTTACAACATGTCAGGAAGCGCTGGGAGGACTTCAGGTCCAGGACCCTGAACAAGGCCCGGCGCCTCTTGAAGGCAGCGGATGCCAAGGGGCGCCGGGGCCACTTGTCGGAAGAACAGATGGGGGTCCTGGAACGCATATCCCCAGCGCTCCACGTCCAGGTCCTAGAGAAGCAGACCCGTCTGGAGTCGAGCGGTGAGTGTACATGCATCCTGATTGTGAGCAGTGCGTGTGGTGATTACTCGGTATTGTGCCGGTTGCACATCTGTTTGTATGGGGTCGAGTATGGGTGGGGGTGTACAGGGCCGTGGGGCTGACACATGCGAGGGCTGTAATGTGTGAGACATGGATGGTGCTTGTGTGTGTGGGCTTGCATGGCAAATGCAGTTGTGCGTGCACACATGTTTGGATGAATGTGTATGTAGGTAGACATGTCTGTGATGTCAGGCATGTATGTTGTTTTCGGCTGCATGTATGAGCACTGTGTACATGTGCATGTGTGTGTATTTGTCAAGGGTGCAACAGTGATGCAACATGGATGCATGTGACAGCGGTATGTGGAAGCCTGATTGGCAGATGTGACATGGATGCCCGTCTGAACAGTGCGACACTTGGCAGAGGTGTAGACATGCATGCAAGTGTGGAGGTGTGTGTACATGTGTGGTGCACTTCCTGTGTTGCATGTGATGTCTGGCTCCTCTTTGGCTGCTGATGCTGTTGTATGTGTAGGGATGGTGGTGGCAGTTGCGATATGGCTGTGGTATGGCTCATGTGTGCGAGTTGCAATGACATGTGTGTTGGGGATTGTGATGACATGTCTGAGGTTTGCCAATGCCACTCATGTGCAACTGTCATGCGTGTATGTGTCCATTGTACAGTGCCCTGATGCCTGTGTTTTGTTTCTCCCTGTCTGCAGCGTCAACTGATGAAGAGGGCGGAGAAGGTGTTGTGGAGCACAGCGGCGGGGATCCGACCGCCAGCCGGAGACGCAAGGCCCGGCTCCCCTCCCGTGTTGTCATCTTGTCGGGGAGTGAGGAGTCCGGTGCCGCGTCCCAGGCCGCAGCTGCCGGGAGGAGGTCCAAGAGGCGGAGGTTGCAGTTGGACTCCTCGGCAGCAGAAGGGGCAGCTGGGACCCCACAGGGCCCAACAGGGGAAGATGGCACGGAGTCATCCAGGTTGGTGGGGGGTTTGGTGGAGGAGGGGGCCATGCAAGCACCAGAGACGGGGTCTGGAGGTGGGGATCCCACTGGTGCTAGTGGTGCAGTGCAGGACCAGGGACAGGAGGCAGCACAGGCGGCCGCGGAGGTGCCTGTGTGCAATCCTGTCCCCGATCCTGTCCCTGCATCATCTTGCACCAGCAGGGATGCCTACGTCCAGACCCGTTTTCAGGCAGGGGATGAGCTGACGTCAACTGGCCTTCCTCTGCCTGCGGACATGGCCATCCAGGTCCGGGTTGAGCCTGTCCTGGCTGGTGTGGCGTTGCGTGAACGGGCCATGCGAGGTGACCTGCAGTCTTTTCATGGAGAGACTGCACGTCATCTCAAATGGCTCGTTGACCACGTCAGCCTGCTGGGACAGGTCACCCAGGCCGGATTCCTCCGTCTGATGGGGCTTGCTCCGACCCCCTCCTCAACTGGACCCCCTATGCGCCAGTCGTCCTCTGTGCCATCTTCCCACCCATCAGTCACCTGGGTGCCCTGTGGAGCTGCCTCTGACGGTGCGGCCAGGCTGGTGGAGGAGGCATCCCTGCCACAGTCGGGAGTCGGAGGTCCAGCAGGGGTGGCCACATCAACAAGTGCACCCCAGCCGGCGGAGGATGTGCAGGCAGCAGGAGTCAGTGCACGGGCAGAGGCAGAGCAGCAGCAGCAGCAACATGGTGGGAGACATGAAGGCTCGGGGCTTTCGACATCGGAGGGGCAGGCATCGGCCGGAGGGCAGGGGGACCCAGGACAGAGAGTGTCTTCCGTGTGGCAGCGGTTGGGCCACGCCATAGGTGCGGAGCGGCGGCGGGCGGAAGAGGCGCGGCTCACAATTGTCAGGGCGGAGAACTCCATGCGGAGGGCCCTGAGGCGGGCCGAGTGCCTCGAGGCAATCCGCAGGGGGTTGGAGGAGGACACAGCGTCGTCCCTGGGGACCCTCGGGCCATGGAACTGGACCGCCTCCGGGACATCGAACAGGAGTTCAATGATGCCCTGGCCCGGGACACCACGGAGTGAGCCGCTGGACTTGCCCGCCGCCTTTGTATATAGTTCTTTAGTTTTAGGTTTCCTTTCTTTCTTATTATGATTTGGAGTCGACGGACACTGCTCCACTTTTTGTATATAGTTGATTTTTAGGTAGGTTTTTTAGTAGGTTTCCTTTGTTCAGTTGGGCTCATGGACCCTTGGTAGTTTTTTACATAGTTCTTTATTGCATGGAGATTTTTTTAATTTTGACTTTGGCCAAATATTTTTTGGATTCTGATTTCCAGTTTTGTGTTTTTATACGGACATGCAGCTTTTTTTTTCTCATTCACATTGTAGTTTGTTTTCTTTCTTTAGCATTCTTTATTTTTTTCAATACAATTTTGTTTCCATACTTCACTGTGTGGTATCATCTCATTGGTTTCATGCATGTCATGTTGTGTGTTTTCCCATTCAATTGCAACCATTGTGTGTGACGGACATGGGTTCATTAGCTTCATGAACATTGGGGGTGTAACATGTGATTTCCATTTCCATGTGGGTGAATGGGTTACTTGGTAGGGCTTTTTGGCTGTGGAGGCTGTCCATTACGCACATGATTGGGGATTGTGAGGACCTGGTGGGGGCTGCCCATGGTGGCAGGGGGGTGGGGGTGGTGGGAGACATGAGTGGGGGCCTGCTGGAGGCTGACCATGGTGGCAGTGGGGTGGGGGTGGTGGGAGACATGAGTGGGGGCCTGGTGGAGGGTGACCCTGGATGCTGGGGGGTGGGGGTGCAGGGGGACATGAGTGGGGGCCTGGTGGAGGGTGGCCATGGTGGCAGGGGGGTGGGGGTGGTGGGAGACATGAGTGGGGGCCTGGTGGAGGGTGACCCTGGATGCTGGGGGGTGGGGGTGGTGGTAGACATGAGTGGGGGCCTGGTGGAGGGTGCCCCTGGATGCTGGGGGGTGGGGGTGCATTGGGACATGAGTGGGGGCCTGGTGGAGGGTGGCCATGGTGGCAGGGGGGTGGGGTGGTGGTCGACATGAGTGGGGGCCTGGTGGAGGCTGCCCCTGCACTGCTGGGGGGTGGGGGTGGGGGTGGTGGTAGACATGAGTGGGGGCCTGGTGGAGGCTGCCCCTGGTGGCAGGGTGGTGGGGGTGGTGGGAGACATGAGTGGGGGCCTGGTGGAGGCTGCCCATGGTGGCAGGGGGGTGGGGTTGGTGGGAGACATGAGTGGGGGCCTGGTGGAGGCTGCCCATGGTGGCAGGGGGGTGGGGGTGGTGGGAGACATGGGTGGGGACCTGGTGGGGGCTGCTCCTGGTGGCTGGGGGGTGGGGGTGGTGGGAGACATGAGTGGGGGCCTGGTGGAGGCTGCCCATGGTGGCAGGGGGGTGGGGGTGGTGGTAGACATGAGTGGGGGCCTGGTGGAGGGTGACCCTGGATGCTGGGGGGTGGGGGTGCAGGGGGACATGAGTGGGGGCCTGGTGGAGGGTGGCCATGGTGGCAGGGGGGTGGGGGTGGTGGGAGACATGAGTGGGGGCCTGGTGGAGGGTGACCCTGGATGCTGGGGGGTGGGGGTGGTGGTAGACATGAGTGGGGGCCTGGTGGAGGGTGCCCCTGGATGCTGGGGGGTGGGGGTGCAGGGGGACATGAGTGGGGGCCTGGTGGAGGCTGCCCATGGTGGCAGGGGGGTGGGGGTGGTGGGAGACTTGAGTGGGGGCCTGGTGGAGGGTGACCCTGGATGCTGGGGGGTGGGGGTGGTGGTAGACATGAGTGGGGGCCTGGTGGAGGCTGCCCCTGCACTGCTGGGGGGTGGGGGTGGTGGTAGACATGAGTGGGGGCCTGGTGGAGGCTGCCCCTGGTGGCAGGGGGGTGGGGGTGGTGGGAGACATGAGTGGGGGCCTGGTGGAGGCTGCCCATGGTGGCAGGGGGGTGGGGGTGGTGGGAGACATGAGTGGGGGCCTGGTGGAGGCTGCCCATGGTGGCAGGGGGGTGGGGGTGGTGGGAGACATGGGTGGGGGCCTGGTGGGGGCTGCCCCTGGTGGCTGGGGGTTGGGGGTGGTGGGAGACGTGAGTGGGGGCCTGGTGGAGGCTGCCCATGGTGGCAGGGTGGTGGGGGTGGTGGTAGACATGAGTGGGGGCCTGGTGGAGGGTGGCCATGGTGGCAGGGGGGTGGGGGTGGTGGGAGACATGAGTGGGGGCCTTGTGGAGGGTGACCCTGGATGATGGGGGGTGGGGGTGGTGTTAGACATGAGTGGGGGCCTGGTGGAGGCTGCCCCTGCACTGCTGGGGGGTGGGGGTGGTGGTAGACATGAGTGGGGGCCTGGTGGAGGCTGCCCCTGCACTGCTGGGGGGTGGGGGTGGTGGGAGACATGAGTGGGGGCCTGGTGGAGGCTGCCCATGGTGGCAGGGGGGTGGGGGTGGTGGGAGACATGAGTGGGGGCCTGGTGGAGGCTGCCCCTGCACTGCTGGGGGGTGGGGGTGGTGGGAGACATGGTGGGGGCCTGGTGGGGGCTGCCCCTGGAGGCTGGGGGGTGGGGGTGGTGGGAGACATGAGTGGGGGCCTGGTGGAGGCTGCCCATGGTGGCAGGGGGGTGGGGGTGGTGGTAGACATGAGTGGGGGCCTGGTGGAGGCTGCCCCTGCACTGCTGGGGGGTGGGGGTGGTGGGAGACATGAGTGGGGGCCTGGCGGAGGCTGCCCCTGCACTGCTGGGGGATGGGGGTGGTGGGAGACATGGGTGGGGGCCTGGTGGAGGCTGCCCCTGGTGGCTGGGGGGTGGGGGTGGTGGGAGACATGAGTGGGGGCCTGGTGGGGACTGCCCCTGCACTGCTGGGGGGTGGGGGTGGTGGGAGACATGAGTGGGGGCCTGGTGGAGGCTGCCCCTGGTGGCTGGGGGGTGGGGGTGGTGGGAGACATGGGTGGGGGCCTGGTGGGGGCTGCCTCTGGTGGCTGGGGGGTGGGGGTGGTGGGAGACATGAGTGGGGGCCTGGTGGGGGCTGCCCATGGTGGCAGGGGGGTGGGGGTGGTGGGAGACATGAGTGGGGGCCTGGTGGAGGCTGCCCATGGTGGCAGGGGGGTGGGGGTGGTGGGAGACATGGGTGGGGGTCTGGTGGAGGCTGCCCCTGCACTGCTGGGGGGTGGGGGTGGTGGGAGACATGGGTGGGGGCCTGGTGGAGGATGCCCATGGTGGCAGGGGGGTGGGGGTGGTGGTAGACATGCATTGTTGATCAGTAGTGCAAGGTGACATGTGGGTTGGCTGGGGGGCATGCCCATGGTGGATGGGCTGCCTGCGGGACATGAGCATGGGTGCAGGGTAGTCCCCCGTGGTGTGGGCTGCCTGCAGGGTCCGTGGAGGTTGTGGAGCGTACACCTGGGAGGGCCCACACGGCCAATTCACGTGTGGTACTCCCCAGAACCCCTGAAATACACATACCCTGCTGAAATCGTGTGTGGAACTTCCCGCGCACCCCTGAAATACACATACCTTGCTGAAATTGCGTGTGGAAATTCCCGCGCACCCCTGAAATACACGTACCCTGCTCGCACTAGGCCAATCGCGTGTGGAACTTCCCGCGCACCCCTGAAATACACGTACCCTGCTGAAATCGCGTGTGGAACTTCACGCGCACCCCTGAAATACACATACCTTGCTCGCACTGGGCCAATCGCGTGTGGAACTTCCCGCGCACCCCTGAAATACACGTACCCTGCTGAAATCGCGTGTGGAACTTCCCGCGCACCCCTGAAATACACATACCTTGCTGAAATCGCGTGTGGAACTTCCCGCGCACCCCTGAAATACACGTACCCTGCTCGCACTGGGCCAATCGCGTGTGGAACTTCCCGCGCACCCCTGCAATACACGTACCCTGATGAAATCGCGTGTGGAACTTCCTGCGCACCCCTGAAATACACATACCTTGCTGAAATCGCGTGTGGAAATTCCCGCGCACCACTGAAATACACGTACCCTGCTCGCACTGGGCCAATCGCGTGTGGAACTTCCCGCGCACCCCTGAAATACAAGTACCCTGCTGAAATCGCCTGTGGAACTTCACGCGCACCCCTGAAATACACGTACCCTGCTCGCACTGGGCCAATCGCGTGTGGAACTTCCCGCGCACCCCTGAAATACACGTACCCTGCTGAAATCGCGTGTGGAACTTCCCGCGCACCCCTGAAATACACATACCTTGCTGAAATCGCGTGTGGAACTTCCCGCGCACCCCTGAAATACACGTACCCTGCTCGCACTGGGCCAATCGCGTGTGGAACTTCCCGCGCACCCCTGCAATACACGTACCCTGATGAAATCGCGTGTGGAACTTCCCGCGCACCCCTGAAATACACATACCTTGCTGAAATCGCGTGTGGAAATTCCCGCGCACCCCTGAAATACACGTACCCTGCTCGCACTGGGCCAATCGCGTGTGGATCTTCCCGCACACCCCTGAAATACACGTACCCTGCTGAAATCGCGTGTGGAACTTCACGCGCACCCCTGAAATACACATACCTTGCTCGCACTGGGCCAATCGCGTGTGGAACTTCCCGCGCACCCCTGAAAACCACGTACCCTGCTGAAATCGCGTGTGGAACTTCCCGCGCACCCCTGAAATACACATACCTTGCTGAAATCGCATGTGGAACTTCCCGCGCACCCCTGAAATACACGTACCCTGCTTGCACTGGGCCAATCGCGTGTGGAACTTCCCGCGCACCCCTGCAATACACGTACCCTGATGAAATCGCGTGTGGAACTTCCCGCGCACCCCTGAAATACGCATACCTTGCTGAAATCGCGTGTGGAAATTCCCGCGCACCCCTGAAATACACGTACCCTGCTCGCACTGGGCCAATCGCGTGTGGAACTTCCCGCACACCCCTGAAATACACATACCTTGCTGAAATCGCGTGTGGAAATTTCCGCGCACCCCTGATATACACGTACCCTGCTCGCACTGGGCCAATCGCGTGTGGAACTTCCCGCGCACCCCTGAAATACACGTACCCTGATGTAATCGCGTGTGGAACTTCCCGCGCACCCCTGAAATACAAGTACCCTGATGAAATCGCGTGTGGAACTTCCCGCGCACCCCTGAAATACACGTACCCTGCTGAAATCGCGTGTGGAACTTCCCGCGCACCCCTGAAATCCACGTACCCAGCCAAATCGCGTGTGAGACTTCCTGCGCACCCCGGTATACACGCACACATATTTTTTGTCAGCGGGTGTCCGTGTTTGTGGGTACCCCTTTGCACGTCATTTGTCCTGGAGGGCCACAGTATAGGACATTCATCATGGCAGTATATAGGTGCTATTTGTTGGCGCACCTTTTGGCGCACATTTCTTACAGCCGCAGAGATGCTACCGCCTGCTTTCTTGTGGCGGTCGTGTTTGTGCCTGTGCGCTGGTTTGAGCGTGCGCTTTTTTGCCCTATTTTATTCCATGAATACGTGTTGTAGGCGAGCGTGTGGGCGATCCGCGCACTTGTGCCCTGTACTTCCCCCGTGACGCCCACGTTTTGGCAAGTTGTTCCCCATTCCGAGTGTTACGCCCGTGTTCCGCCTACTTTTGTTGCGTGCGCCGCGCTATGTGCGAGTTTCGCTGTGGCCTGTGCGATTTTCGCTGTGACCTGGCGCACGCTGTTAGATGGCCTGTGCGCCAACGTGTGCCGCGCAGTTTTTTATCGCACATCCGCTGGTTTTCTCGCGCACGGACTTCCATGAATCGATGTGCGCTGCTTTTCGTGCGATTTTCGCACTTGCACTGCGATTTTCGCTATTCCACTGCGATTCGCACGTTTTTGCCCACTTGCGCCGCGCTAATTATTCCATGAATCGGCCTCTTAGTTCATACATGAGAGGGTATGAAGCATTTATTGAGTGTTCTTTATTGAGTATTTTCTCAAGAAGCATTTTAACATGAACCTTAAGAGCGGGGCATTTATTTAAGGTGCTGTATATGGATGTGTAATACATGATACATATCTTTAATGCACTTATGAAGGGTTACTAGAAGGTGCGAGCAGTGGGAAATCAATAAAATATAAGGAGACACTGGCAAACTTCTCCTGTGCAGGCACATGAGTAGCAGCCACCCACTGCAGTGGGTTGATCCCCCACTCTCTTTAGTGATGCACAGCGACAGGTACATGTTTTTCCCTACCCCTACATCTGCCACAGTCTGTTGGTCTGATACTCATTAATCATGGACTCCAGTGAAATCTCACCTCCTCTGTGCAAGCAGGAATGGATGCCTCCCATGGAAACATTGGCCTTCAGGCTGATGTAATCAAGGTGTGTCTTGCAGGTCAGTTTGGAGTTCAGCTGCATTCCCAGGTATTTGTAGGAGTTGACCACGTCCAGCTCCTTTCTGTTGATTTCCCATGCTCAAGATTTTCTTCTCTTGCTCCCTGTATTGAATGCCATGACTTTTGATTTTGCAATGTTGATTACCAGAGAGTTCTCAATGGCATAGGATGCCAAGTTAGACAATGTGGATTGCAGGCCACCCGGTGTTAAGTGTAAAATGGCCAGATTGTCGGCATATCCCGGCCATTGGACAAGTAAGTTGCCCCTCTGTGGTGGTATGGTGATATTAGCCAAGGCCTCTTCCAAGTCAGCCAGGTAGAAGTTGAAGAGAATAAGGGCCAGCGTACATCCTTGTTTAAAACCCCTATTGGTCTCGGTGCAAGCTGCGTACCTCCCTGCTGATCCAGCCTGGTCTTGACACGTGTGTCAGAGTAGTGCAATGTGATCATTCTAAGTAGGACCTGTGGGATATTATACTTCACCAATTTGTGCCAGAGCCTTTTGTGGTCAACCGTGTTGAATGCGGCACTAAAATCAATGAATGCCACATAGAGAGGGAACTTTCGACTTCTTGCTTGCTGGATAGTTGTAGAAATGGCTAATACATTCTTGGCTGTGTTGGAGTTCAATGACAGTTAAAAAGACAGTTGCAGAAGAGAGAAGAGAGAAGAAACAGGAAATAATTTCTTGGAAGGGTTGCTGCCCCAAGTATCCCCGCCCCCAGGACCTAAATCCATTTAATGGCACTGTGTAGCGTGAGAGAATTCCCCCAAGAAGAGGGATCAAAGATGGCAGAGTTGTTGATGTCAGCTCAGCTCAGCTTCCCCAGGGCCATGGTGGAAGTCGGCCCGCCCTGGAGCCAGACCAGCCAGGACCAGCAATATCCAGGGCCCAGGCAGCATACCAGGTGCTGCATGTCCAATGTAGAGCAGACGAGCCCACGCCACGTGTGGGGGTGGCCCTGACCAAGCTGCCCAGCCTGGCTATGCCCCCTGATGGCCAGCTATGCAGGCTCATCCTTGTGTATGCTAGGCACAGCCCCTGAAGTGAAGCGAGGAGAGCGGCAAAGCCTGCTTCACTGAGGAGGGTGGAGCGGCGAAGAAAGCCCCGGGTGAAGAGGAAGGGAGGAGGAAGCCCCAGGCTGCTCTTTTGAATGGCCCAGGTAAAGGAAGCATCTGCCCCCTTCGTCTCGTGAGACATTGCAGAGGGGAGGGGCCAGAATCCCAAACAATGCAGCAGAGTGAAGAAGTGAACCTGGCAGCATCCCCGTTGTCATGGGGACGCAGTCCAACACAAGATGGCCACAGAGGTTGCACCAGTGAGTGTGATAGCATCCCCATGACAATGGTGACACCACCGAATATTAAGATGTCGGTGTGAGATGCACAGTAATTGGGGGTGGCCCCCAGGCTAATGCAGCCACCATGAAGATTTACAAAGTGCATTGGCGGACCCCCACTAATGTAAATGTGCAACCAGGACTATATTAGAGAGAGGGCTGTGGTAAGGGCAGGTGGCCCTGTCTGGTGGAGGGGGTCACCATGAAGAAATTAAGAGGGGCCAAGCCCCATCCACCATCTATATAGTACAGGCCCCTCTCGGCCACCATCCAGCCTTGCTGCCAGGATCAGCAGAGCCAACTAGCCCCCATCCAGCCTTGTAATCAGCCCTGCACCAGCCAGAGCAGAACCAGTGCTACCAAAGGCAGACCCACAAAGGTACTGTGAAAGGGGTGAATGACTGCAGCAGTCACCCCATTGTGAGAAAGCATTTTTTCTGTAGTATGTATGGTGTAAGTCAATGTATATATGCATGTGTAGTTATATCAACATATTTATTTATGTAATGTTATGTAGGGCAATTGTTAAGTTGGGGGAAGTGTAAAGTTGGGATAAGTGTTAGGGGTATGTTAAGTAGAATTAAAAGTTAAATATGGTTAGGACATTATAGCTATAAGGCCATGATTTAAATAAGGGGGTAGAGGAGAGGTACTCTGGCATGAGGTTTTGGCACAGTGTGGAGTCCTGCTTGAGGCCACCTAGTGAGATGAGACCTCCCACAGAGGCCATCCCCAGGCCTCACACACCATATGGGTGGTACCTGAGTTTAGGTAGTGGACCTGTTACACCAGACTCACTCTAAGGGTCCCTGAGACACCTCCAAGGAAGGGTGACCTGGAGCAGCAGGTCCCAAATCAGTTGGAACTCATCCCAGGGGAATCCTAAGGAAAGGGTAAAAGGTATAAATGGTGTAAGTGGTTTTATTAAATAAAGAGGGGTACCTGTTGGGATCACTATAGAATTCAATATGCTGTATGTGCGCCTTAGTGATCTAAGAATTCAGAGTATAGCCCATCTCCTGTTATCAGCAATTCTATTTTGAGGTGCAGTGCTGCTCCCTATCCAGCGGGACTTGAGAGTGCGGGTGGTGGTTCCCATGGGGACTGTCCCTGGTTTGGGGTGAGAGGTGCGCAACCGTGCTTCAACCAGGTCTGGGTAACGGGGCTATAGTAGGGTTCATGAACCCTTAGGGGGTAAACTCTCGAGTGGATATGTAGGTTGGAGACATACAAAGGACATGTTAGAAAAAAGAGGGTAGATTCGCAAAATGCTTTTGTCTCAAGTGATCCCTTACCATATAAAGATGTGCCCAATGCAAATACATTGATATACATTCAAATACCCTTTCTCATCTTTATGTGCATTTGTTAAAATCGGGAGGCATTACTGCGTATTTTAAATTGCATCCTTTATTCACAAACAAGCTGTGCTTAGAAATGCGCTGGAGACATACATAGTCACCTCCACCTGGTTGGAAGAGGTACGGGAATGTGCAATGCATGAGAGGGTCACTCCTGATCCTGTCATACATGTTCTTTTAAGTGGAACAGCAGCTGCATGAACCGTAAAAAGGAATAGAACTATGTTTTGCGCATTTCACTATGAAGGGACCTTTATCCGTATCGTCATTGTGAAATGTACTGCTAACAGCAACGTGAATGCACTCTAAATGTGAATGCACTCTCGACACTAATGTATGAACGTGTTCTGGCCAGCTCATCATTTGTGCTGCTGCCTCTCCTCCCTGAAATACACATGTCACCTTTGAAAAAACAGTAACCTGTGCATTTCTCAACTATTACAAATAAAAAAGTGCACCTCTGAGCTGTTTTATTTGAGCTTATTCAGAAAATAGCTGCTGTCAGGATCCTGTCATCCTGTCACCAGAGAGCTTTAGGCAGGGAGGTCCTGATTATAACACATTATTCTCCAGAGCTGTAATACTATTCTAGCAGTAACAATCATCTGTCTGAATTCTGGAATTTATTCCATTGTGCAAATGTGTTGAAGATTTAACAAACCCAGAATAGTGTATTCAGATCTGACATGATTTGTATTACCCCTACCTCTAGATCCTTCCCTCCACCCTAGGGGAGTGTTCAGAACCCCACGCCCCCCAGGGGAAACCACTTGATATGGGACTACCTAAAAGTCAAATTCAATGTGGTGGCTATCAGAGACTTGGAAAGTATCTGGTGCCGACTATCTGGCACCTCTCGGGATTGCCGTCTTTGTGGGGAGGAGGCCTTGGAAACTCTGAGACATTTGCTGTGTGCATGTACCTCCCTACACAGGTTAAGATTGGGTGCAGCACGATCCATCGGCTTGACAGGAATCCTTTCCGAGAACTTTTTATGGCAGGAATTTATGATGGGTCACAATCACACTTACATCTTGTATGTTTCTTTATTATGGAGAGAGATCGTGAAAGTTATTGACATATTATCATGAAACACGTGATTTGGGATTATTTTAATCCGAGAAAGTAACTGTATCTGGAAACAAAACCCCCCAAAAATATTACTTCCCTTGTGTTTTTAACTGTATAAAGTTGAATAAACTATATTAAAAAAAAAGAAAAAAAAGGTTCATTTTCTTTGTAAATCCTCTTTGGATTCTTTCCTCTCCCCTGCCCAGGCCATTCCTGGGCAGGGGAGTTCTATTCTATTGTTATTTTCTTCTTTTCTTTTTAAACATTCCATCCAGCCACATGGTGGACTGGATGGGTTAGTCCAAAACACACACACCCGAGACACATAAATAACTAAAACACACACTACACTTTTAATAAAAACCTTTATTACCCTGGTATCTGTGTCTTCATTCATTTTATTTGTTGTATTTATTTATTTTTCCATTTATAAAGCATGCTAAGCCCATGGGCATCAAGGCGCTGTTACATAAACCGGCTACACATTTGAGCAGCATCAAGGTCAAAAATATGGTATGAATTTAGGAATCAACTGACATTCTTGTTGACATACCCTTGCATGGGGAGGAAACATTTTGTTAGAGTTAGGTGAACAGCAGAGTTTTTAGAGCTTTTCTGAAGATCCAGTAAGACTGTTTAGCCTGGAGGGTGGGCAGGTGTGGGCAACAAATGTTGGGAAGCTAGATCCTCCAGTTTTTGCCCACTGCAATTTCGACTGGAGGATACGCTTGGCATAGGCTGCTCCGGTCAGTCTGGTGGAGCAAGCTTTGGTGATTTTATGGGATAAGTATGGATGGGAAACTTTAAATAGGCAGCTGTGTGTGATGGAAAGAGTTTTGAAAATGATCCACTCACGGATCGGAAGCCAGTGGGCAAGTTGTGATGTGATCGGCTTTGGGGATGTTTAGTGTGGCTCTAAATGCGTTATTCTGAATAACCTACATTTTTTTGGATATTGGCATCAGTGGTCCCTGCGAAGAGGGCATTGCAGTTGTCGAGGCTAGATCTTATTGTGGCTCGGGCTATAGTCATGCAACTGTCTGGGGAACGGAAAGGTCTGAAGGCATTGATTAGCTTGGTTGTATAGGCGGCACTGGAGGCAATGGCACTCACTTGTCGTGATAGTGATAGTGAAGCGTCTATATATACGCCAAGTGTTTTCCCCACAGGGGAGACTGGGATTACCATCTTGTCAATGTGGAAGGATGAGTATTGGGGGCTTTGTTTTTTTATTACCCAGAGCGGGGCCCACAAATAGGAGCTCTGTCTTCCCATCATTTTGGCATAACCAATGCATGGCCATCCATGAATGGATGGTCATGTAGACCAAATTGAGAGAGGAGGAATCTTCGTGGTAGTTTCCAGAGAGGGGGAGTAAGATCTGTGTGTCATCTGCATAGTTTGTATAAGTCATGCCAATGGAATTCCAGAGGGTGATTATTGTTTTTGTGAATATGTTATGCAAAGTTGTTGGCACACAAGATCCTTGGGGGGGCATGGCATTAGATGGGTGATAGTGATTGCTAGCATTCTCTGGAACTACCATCATGGATCTATTCCCTAGAAAGGATGCAAGGATGCAATCCAGGCAGAAGCTTCTGAAGACAAGTTGGTAGAGGTGGATAGGTGCTGACCTAGGACTTTGTGGTCAACCAAGTTGAAAGCAGCTGAGAGATCTAGGAGAAGTAGCAGGGCAGGCTTGCCTTCATTCCTAATTTCATCAATTTGGATTTTAAGGTCGATAAGAGCTGATTGAGTCCCATGGTCCGGACAGAAACCAGATGACTCGCATGTAGCCCCACTAGCCGGGCTCCACAGGGTTACAGGTTATACTACCCTTCGAGATCATATCTACAACCATATCAAATTCCTTCCATTGTATGATATAACATTAGCATTCCTCCAATACTTGCCAGATTGTCTTATAAATGGAAGGCTTTGATATGCAAAATTCTGTTTTAAACAATTCTTCTTATGGAGCCAGTGGCTACAGCGCAGGGGGCAGAGGAATTTCAGTTGTGTGGGGCATAGCTATTTTGTGTACTTTATGTGTGACTTAATAACAATTTGTATTTTGTATTTGTATTTGAATTTATTTGAACAATAGAGATGTTCATTTAGAACATAAATGACTTACAATAACACATCTACAATTGGCAGAGGCATTTCCATGAACAGTGCCTGTACAATAGCACAAAGATGAGAACAAATGGTGAGCCAGTTTATTAGGGTGTAACAAAGTTCGACATATACCAGGGACAAAACATCATGTACAGAAACAAAAATATAAAAAGCAGGTGACTTACATAGGTAACATTAACCTCAGGGGAAAGAGCTTCACACTAAAGAGTGGTATACATTAAATATACTAAATTACATTATTAAGCCTCACTGACAGCAGAGGTGGGGTCAGGTAGTGGTGATGGGGAGAGGACACGGGTAACTCTCTCTTTAGCAAGTAAATGATGTTTAAGCTGAGCTTTGAAGAGATCCACAGTCGGCCTGGTTTTGATTTGTATGGGCAGTGGGTTCCAGTGGGATGGGGTGACTAGGGAGAAAGAGCAGAAGCAAGAGAAGAAAAAGAGAATGCATAGGACTGTGCGGATGAGCGCAGAAGAGAAAAGGAGGAACACAATGTTGAGTAAACTGAGATAAAATCAGACATGTTCTGAGAAGCAACACCATTTATCGATGTGTATACTAGGCGAAAGTACTTGAAAAAAGAGAGGACATGCACGGAGCATACACCCCTATTTTGTTGGTAGGTAGACGTGGGAGATATTGGCTTTGGAGTTGTGAGCAAATATTGGAGGGTTGATGAAAGGTATCAGGGAGGATTATGTTTGTGAAGTTGGACAGTTTGTCAGAATCTAATGCAGTGATTAGGGGACAAGGGGCATTTTTGCCGGCTAGAAGTAGGGCGCGTGTTCATAATTCGCAACAGCATCGTAGGTCATGGCTCATGCTTACTTTGAGGGACTGAAGATCATAGGTGATCCAGGGCTGAGGACAGGGAATCTGTGAATGTGAGAGCAGCAAAGTGTTGGTCAAATGGATTCAAAAGTACATAATGAAAGTCATAGAAAGCATGGTCAATGAAACGGCATGAATAGGGAAAATAGAGAGGAGAGAGACCCTCACATTATCAAGGAAAGGGGCAAGAAAGATCTGCCTGAGTTTCCACTTAATCTTTGAAGAGGGGCGATGATGAGCAGAAAGGGGAGCGACTGAGATGTAAAAGTGTACAATGGATTGATCAGAGGGAGAGGGGTCAAAAGAGGGTTTAGAGGAGGAGAGTGAATTAGAAAGAAAGATAATGTCACGAGAGTTCCCACCAGAGTTGGTAGGCTGGTCGTAGAGGACGTAGGGGAACAGATCAGATAGGAGGGATTTAAGTTTAAGATGGGTGGCTGCAGAGAGCTTGGGGAATTTAAAGTGCCCCGGCATGGCAATGGGAATATCAGTGGGAAGTGACTCAAAAAGGAGGACCAGATCAGGAAAGAAGGAGTTGAGAGATGCAGGGGGTCAGAATAGAGATGGAACAGTATGAAGAATAGGAGGGAGGAGTTGAAAAGTGGCATAGTCGAAAGAGGAAGAGTTGATGTGATTCAGGAGAAGAGGGGCAGTGTTGCGAACCTTATTGATAATGTACCCCACACTGTCGCCCTTCCTAAGAGGTCAGGAGAGTGGGAGAAGAAATCAGAGTCAGTGTGGAGAGCTGCTAGTGTAGCAGAGTCATGAAAGGAGATCCAGGTTTCTGTCATAGTAAGAAGTGAAAGTTGAGGGTGATACGAGTTGAGTTGGTCAATTATGTAGGGAGGCTTGTTGCAGAGGTATTGTGCATTCCGGAGACCAACAGAAAGAACGACAGGTGGTGGGGGAGAGGAGCAGGTGTTGTGCTGTAGACAAGGTGGATAGGTGAGGTTGAAGATTATAGAGGTATGGGAGTGTCTTATTTGAGGGGTGCAACAGGAAAGAGGAAAACAGGGAGGATGGAGATTGATACAACAATTACATAAAGCCGAGGCTGCAGGCTATGAGAGAAGTGAAGGAGAACAGTGAGTAAACAGAAAACAGAAATGCTCCTTAGTCCTGTGACGTAACAGAAGCTCTGCAGTGAATGAGAAGTCAGGTAAAAGGGTGAACTTGGCAAAGTCCAATGGTGGTATTCCATACACATACCCTTGGCATGGTAGTGACTATGAAGTAGAAATCATGAATACAATGATGTATTTTTCAAATGCCTTTCTCACTTAAACTTCAAACCGTCTACAGTTTTCTGGCATCATTTTGCTTCACGGAAACAGTTTTGGGTTCCATTTATGATAACAATCCCTACATATCATAAGTATCTATGCCCCAGTGCATGTGGTTGTGGAATTCAGTTGATATATTAGTAACCCTAAATCATTTTTTTTTTTGGGGTCTCATGATGAGGTACGACTATTCCAGAGCATTGTAAAAACAAATGTTATTAATACTCAATGCTATAACATTCATTTTATAGAAACTGGCAGAATGAAAGGTACAAGATGGCATCCTGCAATTTCTGGTGAAGTAAATAATTCTGAGGTATGTGCTTAACTCTGTAAGCTATCCCCTTTACAGTGATGGAACACTGAATCGTTTTCCAAGATAGCTCTTTTTATATAGAGGTTGGTTCTGTTGAGAGACAGTAGAATACGTCATCCAACGCTACTGCCCTTCACCCAGTCCAATATCGCACAGGTGAGAAGCATTATACACTATGAAAACCATGCCATCCATATCCCAGGCAGGTAGAGCAGAAGATGGACACAATTTAAGCTGAAATGGAACAAGTAAAACCAAGCTAGCGTTGTGACACAATAGAAACAATGCAAATATGCACTCACCATGAAGGATCCACACTCTGGGTCACATGTGCATTTGTACATGAAGAATATTAACATGGCATCTATAAAGACATGAAGAATACTAACATACATAATGTATAAGCTGAATGCAACATGAACGACATGCGACTAAAGCTCACTAACATAGAAATGCAACAGTAATGGCAGCCATCTTTTCCAAAATGGAAGCCACAGCACACTCTCAAGTTAAAGAAAGGCCTCAAGACTTTGCGAGAATTTAAGAAACTTAAATCACAAAAATAAAGATGCATGCAGAGCTCAGGGAGTAGCTTTTTCTATCAGAGCCAAGTTTACTGAGAAATTCGGGAGGGTCCAAACGTTGCAGAGAAGGCATGAGATAATAAATTCCCAGCACAAGAAGAATGCTCCCCCTCTAATTAAAGTTTGGAAGAGCACAACTGACCACTGTGAGCCAGTTGTGAGTGAATCATAAACCTAAGAAAACTCCATAATAAATAACTTAAGGGTGTCCCCAGTGATTAAAGGAACCTAGCACTTGCACTAATATTAGCTAAAATCCGAATAAATGCATGGTGAACTAATTCCAAACGTGGTCTTATCACACATGATCCATAACTGAAGAACACTGTCTGTTCATTAGCAACGATCCCAGATAGGACACATGCCTTACTTCTCACACGTATTCCCAACACGAGACCCCGCACAAGGCAAACTACAAAGAAATTACTCTGGCTCATGGCCTAGGAATTAGGGAGGGTATCTTCTTTAATTGAAAGGAAAGCAGTCCCTGTGGATCTCTCTCCTCCTACTCCTTTCTGGCTCATGTCTTGATGACCTGTCAGTTGCCCAAGGTTGGTCAGCACAGAGCCAACCAATCAAAACCCACAATGTTAGGCTGCCCAGTATGTACTAATGCCAACCAATACACTATTGTAGAGATGATGGCCCTCATTAGGACCCTGGCGGTAAGGGGTTTGCGCCAGCGTTAGCTGCGCCGACCCCTTACCGCCAACTACGAGTTCCCATAGCGCCATGGTCATTTTTCCGCCCGCTTTTTGCGGGCGTAAAAATCCATGGCGCTATGGGACCTTGGTGTTAATTACGCCACCGTAATTTACGGTGGCGTAATTAACTCCTTCCCCACTCCCATTGAGCCCTATGGGGCCGAAATGGGAATGGGGAAGGGTAAATGGGTCAATGGGGACTTACCGCCCCGCCGACCTCGGAATGGGGCGGTAAGTCCGCCATCCGCCATGGCGTAAAGGGACTTTGCGCCATGGCGGAAAAGTCTGCCGACGGCGGAAAAAATCCGCCAGGGTCCTAATGAGGGCCGATGTCTTTTAGTATTATCAATTTAGAAGTGGTCATAGGAGGAGCCATCAGATTAATGTTTCCCAATCAGAGGTTTATCCTTTATCGAATGTATATGTAGTCAATCCCCTTAAACAATTCCCTCGCCCCATGGGTTTTGGTACAGTATGATACTTATTATGATGAAGGATGGACTTAAAAGCAATTGTTTTTTATAAGCACGCTGCAAGCTTCGAGATGTGTGTGCTTGCATGCTGTCCCTGCTTTATATTGATGTAAAAAAATCTGGGTTGTGCCTTGCACTTTGTCTATTCCCATTATTGAGTCTGTTTTTTTAGCTCCTGATGCTCTGTACAATTTTGGGGTTTTCCAAGGCCATCTTAACAGATGGTAGCAGAGGTGATGGTTTGTCAGAGTCCACGGATTGTTGAGGGTTCCCTGTAGTGCATTGCCTGAAGACATACAGAGCTGACCTGTGGAGAGTAGAGTATCAAGTGTAACAGAAAAGAGGTTGAGAGGGTCCTCTTGAAAAAAGCTCTTGTCCGGTCCCCATAGGGCAAAGGGCAGCTGGCTGTTAGAGAAGTCTCAACACTGCAGACCCTCAAAATATGCACATATTAGTAAGTATGACATAGGCCTGGCAAAACGAGGGGAGAAGATTGTTTTGTTTATTGTGGAAGTGTGATGAAGTGAAAAGATTGAAGATAAAAAGCTTCTGGGAAGGCCCAGGAAAGATCACATGGTACACCTTGTTATGGGGTAGTAATAAAGAGAAGGATAACCTCACCAGGAGTTGAGGAGATGGCCATAGTGTATTTATTTGTGTAGTAGTTGCTAGCACCACACTCATGTTGTAAGACAGCTTATGTTTCATGAAAAGTGAACATTTTTGTGAATATTGGTGTTTTTTGTAGAGGACATGAAGTTCTGGATTGGACCAAGGAGTCTGGTCCGATGTAGGGGCTGCTCGGATTTTGGAACTTGTGGTTTCATTTGACAGGTTTGGAGGGAACATCGAGGTGGGACTGTTAAGAGTGGGTGGCATTTGTGGTGCTGCTCTGAAACATTGGATGACACAGGAGGTGTGGTCTCAGAAAGAGACATCGAAGTATTAGGTGCAAAAGGAGTATTGTTGGGAAAGGGTGTGAAAGGGAGGTACACAAGGGTGAGTTAGAATAAAAAAAACAGAACAGTTAAGTATTGGTAAATTTAAATGTGATGTATCATCATGGGAGACGCTGCCATTATCCGCCTGTGTACAGCATAACCCCGGTACAAGGACAACATCCTTAAGTACTCAGTTGGTTCATACACTGTGGGCAAAATGATTATACCTTGGCCACAACAGGACACTCATTCAAAATCTGTACTGCAACACATGGACACATATTGACATGCTGCATAGAAAGGGAAACTGTTGCATAATTGACTAGCTATTCTGGAACTGGGGAACATGTATGTGGAGGAGACAGAGGAGCCACCCATGAGAGAATGGTTGCTTGATCACCATCAAGAAGAGGGCATAGCACCCACGTCTCCTCCTCCTCCCCAGAGCAGTGATACACCTTCAGAACACAGGGATTATATCCATATGGCCACTAAAAGCAGCAGCATGGTGCACTAATCCAACATATGCACCCCCGCCTACAGTAGTGAAGGCATAATAAGTGGTAACAAAATAAATAAGCAAAGGCCAGCGTCCACACACATGGAACATGATGGGCTCTGCAAATCACAGTCAAGACTGACAGAAGCTGAGGAGGAGCTTCAGAGAGAAAGAAGAAGGCACGGCAATAAGGATGAGACAGCGATTATGCTGAATTAATGGGTCGGAGGATAAATAATGTTCAAATTAGATGGAAAGGGCATGGACGGTTTTAATGAAAAAGAAAGGGAAGCTAGAGAAAGGCAGGAGAAAGAAGAGAAAGAGAGCAGAAAAGAGAGGAGAGATAAAAAGAAAGAATGGATGAAGAAGAAAGAGAGAGAAAAGAAGTGAGGCAGACAGAGAAAGGGAAAAGAGACGCAAAGGAGACAGAGAAGTGGAGAGACAAAGAGATGAAGAAAGAGAAAGAGAAAAGAAAACGGAAGATGAAAGGGACGAAGAGAGAAAACAAAAGATAGAAAGAAGTTCTGGAAGGTGGAGAAACAAAGTCAATGATATTATTAGGAGACATACACTCCCAGATAGAGAGAGAGACTGGAGTCAAGAGTAGAGAGAAAGAGAGAGAAGCTTAGAGAGATGCTATAAGGAGCTGGATGAGATGCTTAAAAAATAAACTCTTCCAAATGTGGGAAAATGCAAAGACGGGTTGGCAATCTTACAGGAACAGAATGCACTAGCAGCATGATGGGAAGTAGATAAGGGTCTCTGTAAAATGAAGGAAGGATTGTATTGGAGGTAGTGATGAGTGGACATATAGGACGAGACCCCTTGGAAGACTAGACTTTGAAGACAGAGAAGACGATGAAGAGGATGAGAGTGAAAATACTATGTTAGAAGATGAAGAGAGGGAGCAAAATAGAGAGGAGCAGGCAGTACAAGTCCCTTCTACAAGCATGGGGATAGGTTAAGAGATAGCGTGGTTAGATCTGGAAGAACCGGACAGATCCTGTTGAATATCCTAGGTGCCCGAAGGCACAATCAAATAGTTTTCAATCACACACATTTTTTGTAAAACAAAATCTTATAAGTAAAGACATTATTTTTTAAATAAACAGTGTACATGTTCATCAAAATGTGATCAAAAACAATTTTAGAATGGTATACATGAATATGTACACTGTATATTTTAAAAAAAAATCTTTCCTAATACAATTTTGTTTTCCAAAAAATGTGTGTGATTGAACATTTCTTTTTAAGAATCAAAACTAATAAATATTGATTGTTATACATTCAAATTAGGATTGCGGGGGCGCAAGTGTTCCACAGTCTGTGGACACCCGTTTCTAGGATTTCGTTACTTTACAGCCTAGTGCCAGGGCTGCTATTTTCTCTCCTGCACCCTTTGGCTTAATCTTAAAATAACAAGTGGTTTACTTTAGAACATTGAAGTGCATTTGTATATTAGACTTAGTATAAACCCACAATAGGTCAGCCCCCAGAAAGTCTTGATGTGTTCCATCCTATCAGTTACACCAGACCCACAAGAAGAACTAAGAGTCAGTGTAACCAAAGGTGACAATACATGTTCCTTTCTGGTAGATATGGGGGTGACTCGATCCTTTATTAGAAAAGGGAATTTCCCAATGTCAGGTATTACCATTAACGCACAAGGATTTTCTGGGGCAACAACTATGGTTCCTTTTAACAGACGCTGTACCCATTACTATTGGAGAACATGACATAGCCATGCCATTTTTATATTCCCGCAAAATACCAGTTAACATATACGGGAGGGATTTGATGAGGAAATCAAACATGATAATATAATTTACTGACCGGGAGATAATATGTTCTTCCACAGGGATTCATTATGTAAGTGCACACACATTTATAACAGCATTTTATGGCAAGGAAAAACAAGGGGGTGTGCCATTAGACCCAGAGGTATTCCTTTATGGAATGCACATATATAAGAATACAAAACAGACGATTGTGATTATCTACAGAATTTTTATTTCGAGCAGAAGTTACCATGGGCATGGAAGAAGGACAAGCACAATTTACACGTGCTGTCCCTGATTTATTTTGATGTACAAAAAGCTGGGTTTTGCCTTGTACTTTGTCTATTCACGTTATTGAGTCTCTATTTTATGGCTCTTGATTACCTGTGCAATTTGTGTGTTTTTCCAGGCCATTTTAACAGCTATTTTTGAATTGTAAGAACTTGTATTAAATGTGTGTATTGTACTCTCATAAAAATAACTTTTTGTTTTCTGGAAAATTAACACTTCATAACTTAATGATCACAAGGAATAAATACCAGAGATCTTAAGTTGCACCATGTCAGGAGTTAATAGCTTATCCACGCCTGGTTTTCTTCTTTGCATTCTGATAGACATAGTTTTATTTCAAATGTTGTACTGCTGATTCTTATGTCAATGCAGTTAAAAACACTTCCTATTTTACAGAGCAGAAAACATGAATAGTGCTGCATGTAATTGCTGTATTACATTGACTTAATCCTATATGAAATATGTGAAGATGTTGCTTTTTCCCTGCAAGTAATAAGTGTTTTTTGCATTGTGAACAGTCTTATGCTTCTTCTGTAAAATGTTACATAGAGACCGATGACTTGTACAGGATTTTGAATTTATTTAACAAATGCATTTTAGTAATTATATTTGTGCTACTTTCAGTTGAATAAATTGGACTGAAGGAACCAATACCAATGATTTGCAAAAGGAATGTGCAAGACTGGATAAATGCATCCAAGTGATAAGAGGCATTGGGTCAACCTAGGCAATGTGGTTTTGTTTGTTTGTGGGAATAATTTTGGGCTGGGTTTCATATAGTGCAAACATAGCTGTGAAGCAATAGAGTACTGTACAACAAAGGGATACAGAAATAGAGAGCAATAGTATGTTTACAATTAGGATAGCCTGTTAAGGGTAAAGTTGAAAGGACATGCTAGAGGAGATACAATAGGATTCAGGGTGGGAACAAGGTATAGGGAGTGTAAGGCAGATCCAGTCTTCAATTACTTTCTTAGTGGATCCTCAGCTTGTCTCCTGTTGATGCCTCCATAATCCATTTGAGATTCACACAATCTGACCTACATAACTGCACTGTTGAGGGTCTGGGTTTTCAATGGCTAGCCCCACCGTTGCTGTCTCCTTTAATGTACAGCGTATATTGTGTTACAACTCTCTGCTTTAAACTCTTGTTTGATTTGCCATAACATTGACATGCTTGGCATTACATACTTATACTAGGCATGGTTTTGTTGAAATAGATTGTTCCTGAATCAATGCTTTGAAGGTTAACTTAAAAAATATAGGACATGTTTTACACCAACACATTTTAATAACATCATATTTTCAAAAGTCCGAGAGGAGCTCACATGTTTTGGCGTACATCCCCTTCTTCAAGAGCAATTCGGACTAAAAAGAAAAAGAAATAACCATATCAATTCTGTGTTTTCACTACAGTCACCATTCTAAGTATTTTCAAAATAAAAACATGATTTAGCATGTGATGTAGCTGAGATCAGATTCAAACACATTCATAAATAGCCAACTAACACTGAGTGCAAGGTGGATGTGACACACGGTGAGGAAAAGAAACAGGACCATGTGTGTATTCTACCAATGTCATGCATGTGTCACCCATTCATGAAAACCAAGCCTATATGGCAGAGGGCTTACCTGAATGCCATACACAACATATGTAGATGCACGATTTTAAATTGATATGAAAAGGCAAACATTGAAGTATTCACTCCTATAGTAGGTGGAAAAAACAAACAAGCTATGGCCTTGTATATTCAATGTTCCAACAACAACAGTCTCACGTATATTACAAACATAAGGAACCTGTTGTTACACACCTGGAAGTGTTCCCACTAGTCCACCTCAAAATGGCAAGTCAAGGTAGATTACGCAATGATAACAGTAGATGGCCATGCTCTAAATGCAGAGCCTTTCCCTGCAATCAAAAAGACATCACTAATTACATGTTGTATGAGAACACTGATGACATTACACATCGCATCACTGATGTCATCACTGGTGACAACGCTAATTACTTTATCTACAACTGATGGAATTAGACATAACATCATTTATAAGTTAGCTCATGAAAACTTTGATCACCTTGGCTATGACAAAGGCTGGGGTCACTGGTCAGCACCAAAGGTCATTGCTAGTGGTTGATTAGTGTTAACAAATAATAATAAAAATAATACATTTTTTAGCATTTGTATAGCTCTACAAACCCTTGGGAATCTGAGCGCTGCTTATTATTACCCACGGTGTGTGGTGCTCATTTATCAACCTTGGAAGGATGAAAGGCTGAGTTTCGCCCTGCCGGGATTCGAACCTGCATCAGCAGGGTCTGCACTGATAAAGCGAGTGCTCTACTCACAGTGCTATCAGACCGGCTAATGTGCATGGTTAAAAGCCATGCCTAGTATCTCATAACTGTTTTAGATTATACAGTGGGAAAAGTTGAAAGCTGTATCCATGGCCATGGCTAAAGGCCATAGTTACTGCCCATTAATATGTTAGAATATACAGTCAGCGTGACCAAAGGCCATGGCCACTGGCTAATACTGTGTTGTAGACCATGGCTAGTGGCTGGTTAGTGTATATAATATACAGTGGGCACAGTCAAGGGCCATCGCTTATTGCACTTTATTATTTTAAAATAAACAGTGGACATGGCCAAAAGATGTAGAAACTGCTCAAAGTCATAGGCCATGGCTAGTGGCCCATTTATATGTTACAATATATAGTGGGCACAGCCAAAGATTGTGGCCACTGCCAAGTATTGTGCTAAAGTCTGTGGCTAGTGCCTGATCATTGTTTATAATATATAGTCAACACAGTTCAAAGCTGTATCCACTGGTAAACGCCAACATCTATGGTTGGTAGCCTGTTAGTGTTTTAAAATATTCAGTGCACATGGGTGAAGGTTGTAACCATTGTCCATAACTGAAGTCCATGACTAATACCCATTCATATATATTGGAACATGCACACTGACCATGGCAGAAGGCCATGCTTAATGCAAGTTAGTGTTATAATGTAATTAGTGATGTCATCAGTGATGTGATCTGTGTTGTCATCATTGTGGTCATAGGCTGCGCAACAGGGGGCGCAAAGTGAAGTTGGCTTTAGCTGAATTTCTGGGGTTTTGTTGTGTTAAATTCTCACCTTAATGTCCCTGCAACTAAAGTTTTTTTCTTCATAATATATATACATATATATATTCAATGAAAAACATTGTTAAAGGGACGCTATGGTTAAATTGCACCAATACAAACCTATAAAATTCAATGAAACAATAGCATGATGATGTGTACATGAACGTGTTTGCACTTTGTGTTCGGGTCCTTGCTTCAGGACAGTTCAGAACTGCATTTTCTACTGATCTAGGAACTTTCAAACTCAAAATGTACCCTTGCACAGCTCCTACACCTATTCTTACTTATTATCCACTAACAATCCAGTACAAAGCACATCCTTGGAGGAATATTAGCAAAACTGCTATTTATCTTAGAAATGCAATCAGCTATTGCCATCCCTCCTCCCCAAGAGCCACCACCACCACCAGCTGAAGGACCCACACAACAAAAAAAGCACAGTATTCCCAAAGACAATGAAGAGGACCAAGAAGATGAGGTAGAGGAAGTGCCTACCTCGTGCACCCAGAGAGAATCATCAAGGATGTAGCAGTTCTTTACCACTGTTGGGAATGTATCAAAGGCTAAAGCTACAAAAGTGCAACTTTGTACTCAGTTGCGGACTACCTGGACATTACTCCTACCGGACCACCTACATGTACCAGCCCACCAAATCCAACTACCACAATTCTCTCAGAGAGATTGTTACATTCATAGCAAGTAGTAGGCTGCCTTCCTCCACATCATTTTCCTCAACCAATACTGTAACCACACAGTCTACTTCTGTGGGGCACACAATCCCACCAGCTACCTTGCAAGCAATAAAAGAGGCTGTTGATCCATATCTATGGAAGACAACAGTCCTCTGTATATAACTCAACACACCACTCTGCAGGGAGAAGCAATTTTGATGTCCGTTTGAAGCTGTATTCAAGCAGCATGAGAAACACTGCCCACTACCTTAGAAGTAACACACGCGCAACATCTTCCCCTGTCCACCTGCCGCTCCATATTAGTGCTTGGTGCCTCTTCCCTCATTTCCCTCCTCACCTTACGTTCTAACCACTCCTGCAAACATTGTTTTTTAAAACAACAAAAGAAAGGTTCCTTTTGGAACCATTGGAACCACCTTTCACAGTTAAAAAATAGAACAAAAAGAAAATCTTATAGACTCCATCTACTTTACATTTCTCATAGACTCAATAGGTTTTTCCAACATTTTCATTAGCATCTTTTGTGTTATGCTAATGGGAATAATGTGACGTTCATCCCCCATTCCAGGGACCGGAACAGGGAATAACGGCCCGGCAGCACAAGTTAGCGGCCCAAACAAAGTGTGTCTGTGTGCGCCCTGATGCCTGCGGGCTTTGGTGCATTATAAATAAATAAATAATGAGGGCGCCAGACCATTATCCTCCATGGCAACCTCTGCAATGGGGGATAAAGGCCATTAGCACCTCTGGTTCCCAAAGCGGGAACCCAGCATGCTAAAAAATATATTTTTCTTCCTACAGTGGGTCACCTGTGGCTTCCCGCTGTAGGAAGGAAAATCAATTTCCAAGATGGCCACCAGAGAAAGAGAAGGCAGGGCTCCGTTCAGAGCCCCTCTTCCCTTTCATGACAACCTGCAGAACCTTATGACCATATTACCATGAGCACATTTTATTCCCTTTCAAACCTATCCTACTTTCCAATAACTTTACCACATAGCCGGTTCCAGGTGGACATGGCCACTTTAACACAATTTCTCGTCCCCTCGCGGCCATGGCTCGTAGCCAGATTGTCCGGGTCATGGCTTTCTACCACGACCCGGACAATCTTGCCACAGCCCATGGCCACAGGCTATACCTCATTCACCAAAGGTATATCACTATTATTTGTACATACATTATGACACCTGTTAAAAAATAAAACACAGGCACATATGCAAAACAATGCTTTAAGGTCTTTGTCAATGCTCCTTACATGTGTTTGCTTGAAATCCGCCCATGTTTTAATTTTGTCAAAAGTGTCAAAATGTATGTTCATACAATAGTCATATAACCCTCTTCTCACTTCTAACTTTCGCCCAATCTCGCTTCTCCCCTTCCTATCTAAGCTCCTTGAGCGCCTAGCCTATTCTCAACTCTCAGCTTTTGTAACAACTCACTCTCTCCTACCTCCCTCTCAATCTGGATTCTGCCCTAAACACTCCACAGAGACTGCCCTTACTTCCGTGCTCAATTCCCTCCTTACTGCTTGCTAGGCTAAGCAATCTTCTATCCTCATCCTCCTTGACCTGTCCGCTGCCTTTGATACCGTTGATCACCACTTACTCCTCAGTACCTTTTATTCTTTTGGCTTCAAATGCTCTGTCCTCACCTGCCTTTCTTCTTACCTATCTAATCATTCCTACACTGTCACCTGGGGTGTCCCCACCTCATCCAGCATCCCATTGGACTACGGTGTCCCCCAAGGCTCGGCACTAGACCCTTTTCTATTCTCTCTTTATACCTCCCTTCTCGCTCCCGTTATATCTTCCTTTGGAATTTCCCACCATTTCTATGCTGATGACACCCAACTCTTTCTCTCCTTCTCTTCTTTCTCTCCCGACCTCCATCACTCCCTATCTTCGGGCCTTACAGCTATAAAAAACTGGATGCCATCCCATTTTCTCTCCCTCAACACAGACAAAACGGAAGTCCTCTTCTTTCCTTCTAACGCTCTTTCTCCTACCCCTCCTCCTTCTATCCACTTTCCCCCTTCCTATCTCCCCATCTCCACCTCTGCTCACAACCTTGGCATCCACCTCGACTCCTCCCTTTCCTTCTCCTGTCACATTTCTCTCACCTCTCGTTCCTGTCGTCACCATCTCTACAACATCCGCAAGTTCAGGTCCTCCCTCACCTTCCACGCTTCTAAACTCTTAATCTCCTCACTCATCTTCTCCTGTCTCTTCTAATGTTCCTCTCTCCTCTTTGGACTCCCTGCCTCTCATCTGACCCCCCTCAAGACCATCTACCACTCCTCTATTCACACTCTCTACCTCCTCGGCCCTCGCAACTCTATTTCCTCCTTTCTCAACTCGGCTGGCTTCCCTCCCCCTCCCTACTTAAATTTCAATTTCTCTGTTTGGTCTTCAAATCTCTATATGACCTTGCTCCCCCATCTCTCTTCTCTCCTCTCCTTTTACATTCCTCTCGCTATCTCCGCTCTGCTGACCTCTTTCTACTTACTGTATCCCTGTCTCCTTCTGCTGCTTCTCGCTTCCGCTCCTTTCAGCTCCTGCCCCCCCTACATTGGAACTCCTTACCTCTCTCTATCCATTCCACCCCCACATACACCTTCTTCTGCACCTCTTTGAAAGCCGTTCTTCTCCACTCCCCCCCTTGACCTCCTACCTTCTCTCCTCCCTTCTCCCCTGTCTACTTTTATCCCCTTTCCTTCCTCTCACAACCACTCAACATTGTATCACACAATTGAATTTTGTCCACTTCCCTTCTCTCCCTTCCTTCTCACTTTCCCTCACCTCCAATATCCAAGGAAACTGTTTTACATATTGTTACGCTGGTTTGTCTCATGATTGTTAACTTGCTTCTCCATTATTGTATCTTGTTGTGTTGTTGTAAAGCGCTTAGGATTAAAGCGCTATATAAAATTAATAAACATAAACTCAGCCCCCACTTCACAAAATCCATTCAGTCTTTACACAAACATTGAAGGTTGGGTTTATAATCTTTCTCAAAACTTTTGTCCACATTCGTCAAAAGGCAACAAAGTTATAAGCCATCTACAAATGTTGAGACCCCCCTCTAACTACGCCCCCGCTTGAGAAAATCCCACCAAACTTTAGAAAAACATGTATATCATGATCTAAAATCATTTTGCAAACTTTTGTGTAAATTCGTCAAATAGCACCACATTTATATACCTTTACATTATTTTGGGACCCCCTCTAATTTTGCCCCCTCTTGACAGAATCCCATCAAACTTTGTAGAACCATTCAAAATTAGGTCTTCAAAGAAATCCCAAAATTACATGCAGTTTCATTAAGTGGCACCAAAGTTATAAACCATTCAAAAACTGCTTTTCACCAACCGTGTAACGCAGAAATAGGCCCAGATGTCCTAGGACATCTGAAGTGTCTGTGGACACCACAAGACTGTCCTGGGACATCTGGAGTGTTTGTGGACTTTGGGGATGGAAAACACAATTTTTTTGGTTCTTATGGCCATATCCCTTCCTCATCACCCCCACCTCCCCAGAGATTGTTCGTTGAGTTTGACAAGTGAAATGTTGTGTTTAGTCCGCAAATCCAACATGGCAGGCATTTCAAGAAAACGGACACATATCAAGCTTTTTCCCATCCAATCAGTGGGTGCGTCTGATGTCCGCAGACTTCACATCGCCCGATAGGCCAATCAGATGACTGTCGGTGGACCGAACATGGAAATGGGTCCGCAGACCGAACCCAGATATCACTTTTTTTTTTTACTTAGGTTTAGCCCATTTTAAAGAAAACTACTGCACAGATTTACACCAAATTTACAAAAGCACGCTTTCGGCGCCAAGCCGCCACTCCTGCCATAAATGTGGTGAAAATCCATCCAGCAGTTTGGGCTGTAGGCATGAGCAAAGTTTTTTCCATTATGTCTATGGAAAAAAAAACATGTGGGTCCCCCCTCTATAACTTTGCCCCTCCTTTTACGAAACCTTACCAAACTTGCCAAACAAATTCAAAGCGGGCCATATACTCATTTTGCAGAGTTTGGTGAGGATTCGTCCAGGGGGAGCGAAGTTATAAGCCATCCAAAAAGTGCTCTTCCTATGGGTTTAGCAACTTAACCATAACTACACGGCCACTACCATGTAGGGACGTTAGGGTTAAGTTTAGCTAATAAAACCTATCAAGATCAGTAAAAAAACGTTGTTAAAGGGACATTATCATTGACATTTGTGATGTCATCTGTGATGTGATGTGTGTTAATCTTAGCAGTGCACGGTGGTGGTGCGAGTTATGGTTGCTTAGCTTACCATTACTGGAGAATTCCTGTTTTTTTTTTGGTTTTTGGTTTTACTTGTAACCATAATATGGATAGGTTGTTATTAGTACAAAGTAGCTATAACGTCCCTTTAACAAAGTTGTTGCACTGAATTTCATAGGTTTTTAACAAGATACCCTTAATTGTATAGATGTACCATACAACATAAAGCATCCACACTGCCGAATAGCGCAGGGGTTCTTTCACGTTATAGTTGCATACACCAAAGAAACTGAACATCTTTAAAGACCAACACATAAGTGAATTGTAAGGAAAAATGTAATAGGTCTACACACTCTGTACTTGTAAAAGCAGCAATGCAATTGTATAGAGTGTGCAACATAATGGAATGCACCAAGCAGGAAAATAATCTGTGCTTCCAACAGTATTACATCAATGCTCCGGCCATGTACCCAAAACTCTAGTAGCTGGCCACAACTACTACAGCATAATACAGCCAGGCACACAAGAATCTGCCCAGGGGCCACAACCCTCGGGGCAGTCCAATAACCCAGATGCCACACACCCTGTCCACTTCTGTACACATACCATTACACTTTTTGCAGCCAGTGTGCTGACTCTTGGGTCTGGCCATGAACTCAAGAGTCTAGTAGCTGGCCACAATCACCACAACATAATACAGCCATGCACCCAACAATCTGCACTCTTGCCACAGCCCACACACATAAGCCAGCCACATGAGGCCCTGTCCACTTCTGTACACGTACTATTGCAGTACTTCAACCAGTCAGCAGACTCTTGTGTGCAATAAGCCAGCTGCCTGAGACCCTGTGCACTTCTCTACACATACTATTACAGTACTTCAATCATTGGGCAGACTCCCGGCCTCCAGCCATGAACCCAAGAGTCTAGGGCCTGGCTACAACCACTGCAGCCTAATACGCCCATGCACCCAGAAATCTGCCCACAGACCACAACCCACACACATAAGGAAGCCACCTGAAGCCCTATCCACTTCAGTTGACACACTGTTACACTACTTGCACCCACTGCACAGACTCTTATACACCCAAGAATCTCAGGACAGTCCAATAAGCCAATTGCCACACACCCTGTCCACTTATGTACACATACTATTACAGTATTTGCATCCAGTGGGCAGGCTAGTAGCTGGCCACAATCACAACAGCATAATACAGCCATGCACCCAACAATCTGCACACTTGCCACAGCCCACACACATAAGCCATCCACCCGAGGCCCTGTCCACTTCTGTACACATACTATTGCAGTACTTCAACCAGTCAGCAGACTCTTGTGTGCAAAAAGCCAGCCGCCTGAGACCCTGTGCACTTCTCTACACATACCATTACGGTACTTCAACCAGTGGGCAGACTCCTGGCTGCAAGAGTCCAGGAGCTTGCCAAAATCACAACATAATACAGCCCATACAAACATGCTCTGATCATCTACATTCCACTCCCCTACCCTGATGAAGCCTGCCTGCAGTCACCACATAAGCTGCTCACCTGAAGACCTACCCACGAACTGCACCGGTGTCCGTGGACACCGCAAACACAACACAGTCTGCTTCCACGTTATGGTTCAAAGTAAAACCGAAAACCCCCTGAAATTCGGCAGTTATGGTAAGATAAGCAACCATAACTCGCGCCACCGTGCACTGCTAAAACTAACACCCAGGACATCAAAGATGACATCACAAATGTCATTGATGACATCACTGATGACATCACATGTGCATTTACTTTTCATGAAAACTCTGAAGGAGGGATTCTTATAATGTTGACCAAAAAGTGTCAAGGATCATTTGAATACATATCATGAGCTAATTAGTGCATTAAGCAATGCATTGATATAAATAGCATTGTATTATGAAGTTCTATCCAGTATACTAAGCAACTCATGCAGAAACCTAGGCAGTGTGTGCAGTGTACATGATGAAGTTGCAATATTCATAATCTTGCCATGTAGAATAATGAAATGATAACTGCTTTCTTATTAGAGTTTTGCGTACTGTGAAACATGTAATAAGTAGCTAATAAAACCCACTTAATACATAATTACACTTAATACAGACAAAACACAAAGAGACAACAACACATACAAATATGAGTATATACAGGGACAGAGATGTAAGCAAAAAAGCAGAAGTAGTAGCAGAAAGAGTTCATAACCTAAATGATTATCTTTATGCAGAGAAATGATTGCTCTGTTTCAAAGCTGCTACTTACTGTATGTATGTGTATGAAATGATGTCAGTGAACCCTAAGGAAAGGAGTGTGAGTACAATGTATACAAATATGAGCATATACAGGGAAGGTATAGTAATAAAAATAAAACAATGAGAAAGTTTTGATAACTCTAATGATTATCTTCATGCACAGAAAGGATTGCTCTCTTTCAAGCCTGTGTCTTCCGCTATATACATGTTTCATATGATATGACTTGACCCTAAGTCTACAAATATAGTACCTTTTCAATTTTTACTTCCTGACTGTTACTGAAGAAAACTATGTGGCTTAGATATGTCGGTAAAGGAAAAAAAGGGAGAGCCAGCCATGTGATGTCATCAGTGATGTCATCAATGACATTTGTGGTGTCATCTTTGATGTCCTGGGTGTTAGTGTTAGCAGTGCACGGTGGCGCGAGTTATAGTTGCTTATCGTACCATAACTGCTGAATTTCAGGGGGTTTTCGGTTTTACTTTGAAGCATAACGTCCCTTTAACAAAGTTTTTTTACTGAATTTGATAGGTTTTTAGTAGCACAACTTAACCATAACGTCCCTTTTAACAAAGTTTTTTCACTGAATTTCATAGGTTTTTAGTAGCGCAACTTAACCATAATGTCCCTTTAACAAAGTTTTTTTTACTGAATTTCATATGTTTTTAGTAGCACAACTTAACCATAATATCCCTGACTTTATATACATGTAACATAGAACATACTGAACCCCTAGCTAGTGATTTCGATGTCCGCGGACTACCGCCATGTCTGCGGACATATCGAAAATCTGAGCGTGGTGAATGTAAATTTAAATAGTGTGCCCCATTTCCCCTTTGAGGTTGGCTCTGAAAAGAGACTTTTTTTGATTTCTTTTGCAGATGCTTGACAGACACCTGTTATTTTGTTTTTTTTATTTTTTATTTTTCTTACTTTACTCCGAAAATCTTCACATAACCTTCTCCAAAGCAACCCTTACATTCCAAAACAGAATGGCATTTCCCATAAAAGATAAGGAAATGCCATCTTCTTTCAAATAAACAGCATTACTGGAATCAATATTCTCATTATTACAGAAGAACATACCAGCTCTAAGCATGAAGGCACACATGCCTCAGTTGATTACACATCTAGCATTGTTTTGCTGAGGAAAAAAAAACTGAACTATTGTCCCATATTGCCCTAGGTACTAATCCAGAAAAAATTACTTTGGCATTTGGAAGGATGTTCATTACTGCTTGAACCAAGTGTTCCAAATCTGCCAACAAAGTAGGGGCACTGACATAGCCCAAATGGAAAGCACCATAGTGCACAACTACCACATGGGGACTGTTGATCCTGCCCATATCTTCACAAACCCGTACAATTCCCTGTACATTGCAATCAGGCACAGTGCTCCACACCACCTCCACTCATTTAACATCAAAATTCTTTGCAACATGCCTGCATTGAGCATACTGTTGTAAACCATGCACAAACATATCTCTGAGCACCAACACCCTGACTTTCTCCACTTCTGCCATATTCACTACACACAGTCTCTTTGAACACACATCCACAACCTCAACATCTGATTGGCTGATCCCTACACTCTTTTTTCCATGCTGGATTTTCTGGAAAACCCCGGATGTAGCACGCCCTGTCCGCAGACCGCATAACTCTTAGACAACCCTTCTACCATTTCCACTTCATTCTCTGTGCCATTCCCTCATTGGATACAGCTAAGCAGGCACACAATATGGAGAACGTCCTCAGAACACCCCCATTTTGTTCATTTTCGAACATTTCAGGACACCACGAGTGTTCTTAGAACACATACAACTTGCCAGCGAACAATACGGACAACGTCCTCAGAACACCCCCATTTTCTTTATGTACGAACATTTCAGGACACCGCGAGTGTTCTTAGAACACTTTCAGCTTGACAACGAACAATACAGACAACGTCTTCAGGACACCCCCTGCAAACATTCCAGGACCCCATGAGTCTTCTTAGAATACTTTCAACTTGACACCGAATCCATTCTGTTTATTTACGAACATTTCAGAACAGCCGTGTTGTCCGCAGAAAAATCGAACACAACAAAAGTGTCTAGCACATAAAAAAAACAGAACATTGAACCTATCTCATACTCCCCCACCCTCCCCAAACACTCTTACACACCAACACACTCCACTAAATACAATTTTTAATCCAAGTTTCACCGCGCTGTCCGTGGTCGTCCGCGAATGCAAGATGGCAGGCGCCACAGAAAATCTGACGCACTTCACGCACCACGCCGTCCAATCAGCGAACACGTTGCATGTCCGCGGACATCACGCAAGCCGCTTGGCCAATCGGGGCACTGTCCACGGAGCGAACCGGGAAGTCCGTCCGCGGAGCGAACGGAGATATCACTAATTTTTTTGCCTTACATTTTGGTCATTTTACAAAAAACTATTGGACGGATTTACACCAAATTTGCAAAAGCACGCTTTCAGGACCAATTCCCCGCTCCTGCCGCAAATTTGGTGTAAATCCGTCCAGCGGTTTGGGCTGTAGGCGTGCGCAAAGTTTTTTCCCATTATGTCTATAGGAAAAAACAAAAGTTTTGGGACCCCCCTATAACATTGCCCCCCCTGGACCAAACCGCTCCAAACTTGCAAAGTTTGGTGAGGATTCGTCCAGAGGGAGCAAAGTTATAAGCCACCCAAAACATGCTCTTCCTATGGAAACACCCACTTAACCATAACTACGTGGACGCTACTGCATCCATGAAATATATATATATATATATATATATATATATTATATTTAATTTTTAAAGAAACCTTAACATTGGTATTTTCAGCTTTACTGCATAGGTGCCTATTAGCGGATTGTGGTGGTTGCCATGTAGTGGCATAGAATGTGGCATTGTGCCAGAGGGTGAGGATTGCAGCAAAGGGTATTGTTTTTGTGGATGATTGTAGAATGGGTTGAAGGGTACTCATTGTGTTGAAAAGTATTTATATAACACACATTATTGCATGAATCTGCCTATCTTTGATTGCCATTATTTCTGTCTATCTATCTATCTATCTATCTATCTATCTATCTATCTATCTATCTATCTATCTATCTATCTATCTATCTATCTATCTATCTGTCTGTCTGTCTGTCTGTCTGTCTATCTATCTGTCTATATTTCTATTGGTCTGTGTCTGTCTATAAAGGTAATGGGTTAATATTAATTCTGAAACACTTTGCTATGATTTTGACTGTACATGCAAATTTCTTAGAAGCAATCACATAACAAAGTGAGCCATCTGTCCTGCAAGTGAACATGAGCTGTGGCGCATAGTTGGCTTTGTGTTTCTATCGATCTTCCAGATGTAATTCCGTAACTTCAGGTTCCAAGATACATGCGTGAATATGCATACAGCGCAAAACATGGCAGTACATACACTGTCAGATGTATGTGACCTTAGGGCCCGTTAGTAAGGTGCATACAATGGATGCGTTCACAGAATAACTCAGAGTCCAAATAAACAAACCAACTTAGGAAGATCGCCAAAGATACTGTTTTATTATCAATTATCTACAACAAGGAGTTACAACGAACATCAACGGACGTCCGCTCAATTTTCTAACAGCGATCATCTCATAAAACATACATTTTAAACAAAAAATAAGTGTGAGGTGATTTCATGGTATGTGGCAAATAATGAAAAACCTACTAGGGATTGTAATTGGTTTAAGGGGAGCATCTAAGTACACATTGCATAGGAAATATGATTATGATTGGCTGCCCACTGTCAGGTGGACAATATATGCTTACCTCTAATATATGTCATCCTTAAAATCATTAAGTACACATTTGTCAATTGGTCTTCAATTTATAAGATCCTTCATTATACAGACCTCTATAATTAGTTGTCACCCTTGTGCCATGTCTGGAACATTTGGTTCACTTAGCAGCATGTAAGACAAGACTCAGGTGCAAGGAGGTGGACCTGACTCTACCTCCCCACCCTATTAGCCCAACAGCTCTCATCGCCCATGCTTTCTGCCATGAACTTGGCCTTGAAAAGTATCATTAAGTACACAGTTGTCAATTGGTCTTCAATTTATAAGATCCTTCATTATACAGACCTCTATAATTGGTTGTCACCCTTGTGCCATGTCTGGAACATTTGGTTCACTTAGCAGCATGTAAGACAAGACTCAGGTGCAAGGAGGTGGACCTGACTCTACCTCCCCACCCTATTAGCCCAACAGCTCTCATTGCCCATGCTTTCTGCCATGAACTTGGCCTTGAAAAGTATCCTTGCCTCTGGGAATACATGGGAGTACAGGCACTCGCTATCGTTGTTCTAGGACTCCAAGTTCAACTCTATTTTTATCCTTGGCTCACGTGACAGGAGACCATAATTTGGTCCATTTTGCAGGTTTCTAAAGGTCTTAAATGAAATAAAAATGTATCACTCTTGGTGTTCTTTCTCTGCACCTTAACAAGGGATGATTCATCCTTTGCACGTTCACTCCTTTCAAGAATCGATAACCGACATTGACTGTTTCAGTTTACATACCAGGCCAGACAGCCTCGTCATGCAGCTCCACAATTTCAGCTTATTCTTGCTGCAACACAATTCTTGCCTTTTCTCTACATGGGTCCTGGCTTCCTAAATTCATGACACCGATGTCCAGCTCCTGTACAATGGCGGCTCTGCCTGCATTCTATTCACTACGTATAGCCAGCTTCTATGATGACTTAATCTACTTGTGTTTCAGCATCTGTACACTTATTGAACGGTTAATTCTCTGCAGCACTTTGTGCACGTGTAATTATCTTTTTCATATTTAAGAGTTCATTAGAGTCTTTACTTTGTCATTAGTTTCTGCAGAATCCATTCATCCTCTTCAGCTGGTATCTTGGGATGTCGCACATGTCTCTTGTGACATCACTAGCTTCTCTATTTGCTCTTTTTCATATTCATTCAGGGAGTTCCTCCCTCAGATTATCCTCTCTTTGGGGATACTTCAATAGGGTTGTCTCAATGGGTATCTTCTCTTGAATATACGCTGTGGTATTGACGCAACTGCTGGTGTCAAACAAGGTACAATCTCAGACTTCCAACATACAGGAGGTAGGAGGGTGGGATTTCCTGAAGAGGCATGTAGCTGTTCCTCTACATTCCCCCCTCTGTTCAAGTCCTCGACCACCTCTTCAATGGTTTCCAAAACCTGGTATTTTTACTTGAAGAATTGTTTCTTCGGCATCCATATGTTCATCACCCCCCCCTTAGGGTGCAGGCTCATTTTACATGTTCATCTACACTCCAGGTCATGAAGTTGCATTGTCCATTCGGATTACCCCCCTAGTCCCACTTACTTATGATTCTTTGGATACAGGAACTTCATTCCTTAAGGTGCTATGATATTGGCCTCTATATATTTTCGGACAACTTCATCAGTCAGCTCCTCGGGTCCTAGTCCGGATTCGACGTCAAACATGATCTTCATTCGTACCACCTTCATTGCTGTTTTCTTGCATTGGGCACTCTCTATCCTGATTACACAGAATCGGAACATCAGTAGAACTAACATAACTCCAAGGATTATAAATATATTAGCCAACCACTGCGAAACTACGATAATAGGGAAGCAAACCAACTCTCATCTTCAATGTCATCTGTCTCATCTTCCAACTTGTTATGCACATCTGTTAACAACGGTATGGCCTCTGTCAAGGTCATATTTTGTTCACCATCAGAAGGTAAAACGTGCAACATGATGGCCCAATTGTGGCACAAGCTCATCCTTCCATCGCTGTGATGATATGCAGGACATATCTGTTCTGGAGGGTCATTAGTCGTGTGTCCCTTAGTTCTTCCTTGATAGCGTAGAATCCCTTTATGGCAGCATTGATTGTCGGCAGAAGGTCCCATCTGGTGATCTGTAGCCACTTAGTGTTTGCTACTGTTTGGATCCCAGGCATGAATATAGTCGTAAATATTGTAGCAGTCTTACTGAGCAACATGTGTTGATCAGGAAATGAGTCATATGCCGTTATTGATGTAGCGGAGAAATAATGTTCTCTTCTTGTCCGACGAAGAAGTTCAAGCGATATTCTTTTTCTCAAATAGGCATCCTCTTTTGGAAATTCATCAATGTTCAGGTTGCTTTGTGGAATCACTAATGCAGGAACATGGATCAGCACCAAAGAACATACTCCACCCCAATCCTTGGGTAACCTTAGATAAGCTCTAGATCACCAAGTCTAATATTGGTCCATGAGGATGGCTGTCTCTTCTCGCATCCTTGAAAAATCAATACATCAATCGTAGTTTTGTATTCTTTGTTGTATCTCACATGATTCTTTCCGTGTCTTCAGAAACACAGTGTCAAATTAGCCAATGGGATTACAACTACTGGACCATGATTCATCTTCTACCCATGTCAGTGGCTTGGCGTGTTTAGCCCATGACTTTAAACACCCATCATTCACCCTCTGCACTTCTTGCACATACTCTGTTTTCAGCAGGTGAGCTGCACAGGACATCAGTCCTTCTTTCCATCCCTTCTTAGATTTCACTCATCCATGAATCATAACTTGAGTTTGTTTCAACCATCCATGTGATCCATCTATTTCTGTCACATCATGACAGTTAATTTTCTTCATCTCTTCAATGATCACCTCATCCTGGCCTGAAACAGGATACACAAGCATCTTTCTCTTCCATCCAGGTTCTTTTTCCATTTGTAAGGTCTTGATATAGTCATCCTGGCATGTTAACGACCATTTCGATCTCCATCGCAAAGTTGCCCTGCTTCGTTGGAATAGTCCTTGAGTTGTATATGTTGCAAGAAGACTGAGGCACCTTGAATCGTGCCCTGGAATCCCTTGTGCAATGAAAGTGTGTACTGTTTTCATGGCATAGGGGATGAGAGAGCAGACATAGCAACGCTCCTTAGATGCTTTCTCTCCCATGTTTTTCATGTGTTGGTACCACATGTTATTCCCCAAAGGTGCTGTGTTATCTGAATAGGTATTTATCCCTTCACTATCCTCCTCTGCATCTCTCTTATGTCTCCCAAAGGTTGTGTAATAATCACACAGTATATCAAAAGCAGTTTTCATAGTAGGGAGAACCATAGGGACTTCTCGATCAGTGGAAGTGCGAACATGATAGAGACTGTGAAAGATGAGGAACAGAAAGACAAAGAGAGCAATCAATCAAGCATACATTATGCATAAAAACATAGGCTTCCATATCTCTCTCCATCCTAATACTCGTTCTACTTTTTCATCCTGTAGAACCATGCCACTTTCTTCTTTAATAATTTTTCATACAATCAGCAAATGTATTTATGTTTGTAACTGTATAATCTGTTCAATCACAGCAATAAGAAGTCTTATCATCACTGGGCCATTTTTTGGATCCTGCAAGAAAGTGTCAATAATAATGTCCCTTCTAACAAGAGCAGGGTAAGATCGAAGTATGAACACAAAGACAGTTAGCACAAGCCGATGAACGTCACTATTGGCATGTACCATATGTTTAATCACTTAAAGCAAGTACTCTCCATGAGATGAGTCTGGATACTGATCTTGTTTCCAATTTCTGATCAAGAACTGACATTTAGGCATAATTCTGATGCTTCAATATGTTATTTCTAAAAGTCATTTTTAAAATTCCCGGAATTCTCTGCAAGTCTTTGCACTCTCTGCTAGAAAATCTATAAGGAGTGTTCACTGAATTCCGGTCCAATGTATTAATCACTCATTGCTTTATTGTCCTTCTTGTTAGTTATCGATTGAGTCTGCACATGCTGAAACTCTTCTTCTTGTCATGCTTCTAGATCAGCAACGGTGGGAGGGCAGGTCTTTCCTTTATAGGTCTTCACATCACCGAGATGCAGACAAGCTCTTCTTCCACGTAGTTTAACAGCAGAAGGGGGCACTCCTTCATCACAGAAAGGGCCATGGAAATGTAGCTCATGCCAATTTCTGGTAACATTTCTAATTAGGACTAAGTCCCCGACATGTAACTTAGGTGACGGTAATAGTTTGCTCGGATTGGTTGTCGAATTATCTTCTTCTGTGTTCTTAGACCAACCTCCTTGGTGCTTGACTTGATCTGAAATGAAGGAAATGCTAGAGGTCATACATGTCAAATAATCATGCATCTCATCAACTAAAGTTTCTGTTACACCCTGGACATCACTCCTACTCCTAGACAGAGGTGTAAGGGGTGTTTTCATGTGACGCCCTGTAACTAGCTCATGCAGGGTGAGGTGGTGGTCTGATCCTGGCTGATTCCGAAGGGCATATAAAGCTAGGGTTAGGCAATGCAGGCAACTCATTCTGTAAGTCAATTTGATCCTGCCAATCCTTTCTTTGGGGAGGCCATTGAGTCTCTCACATATTCTGTTAGCTTGTGGGTGATAAGCAGAAGAGAACTTGTACTTCATACTCAATAGAAGCCCTATTTATTTGAATGTTCATTGACAAAATGCGAACCATTATCGGATCTGAGCACCTTACACACACCCCACCTCAGGAAAACTTTGGGCACTAAAAATGATTGCTACACAAGTAGCAGCAGGGTATGTACGCAGACCTGCCTGGATCCAACTAGAGAAGCGACAAACCACCACTATTAGATACCTATATCGATTACAGACCTGCATCATATTGACATAGTTGATATGTAAATGCTGAAATGAACCATTTGGTCAAGGTATTACTCCTCTGATCATTCTCAATGTGCACCCAGCAGTAAACTTTTGCCAAACGACGCAGTTCACCATAAATAGTGTCATGTTTTCCAACAAATTAGGAATGTACCAGTCCTTTGCAATCATAGCAGCAAGACTGTCTATAATAACATCACTGGCTTTCCAGTGCTGTCTTGTCACCATAATGATGCTGTGGGGGGTAAATAACACCCCCTTGGTTTCCATATTTCTTGCCCTTTCTGTGGTGCACTTTCTTGAATCTCTATTAGTTGGGATAGCAACAACTTATTAAACCCCTCTTGCACAAACCTGGTTGTAACTACTTTTTGTATGATACTTTGAGTGTCAACATTTCTGGAGAATATGCAACCCTTTTGGCTTCTTCGTCTGCGGGTTCATTTCTGCAAGAGGTAAAATCTGTTCGCTTAATATGTGCTGCACATTTAACGACCGCTATGGCAACTGGGAGTTGTAGTACCTTAATGATCCTATCCAATAAGGATGCATGCTGCACTGGAGTGCCATTTGCACAGGGGTAGCCCCTGCTTTTCCAATGTGCTAACCCTGCGTGCATGGTTGACATCACATAGGCGCAGTCTCAGTACACTGTGACTTCCTGCCCTTTGTGTTTTTAAGCGCAATCATGAGCGCTACTAATTCTGCTGCTTGCCCTGAAAAGTGAGACGTAATCTTGCACTTGCCACTATCTCAAATTCTCCATTTAACATGTGTCTTATTACTGCAGCACCTGAGTGCCTTTCCCCACTAGTCTGATCAATTTTTGAAGAGCCATCAATAAAGAGCATCTCCCATCCTGCTAACGCATTCTCTTTTACACGAGGTATATCATCATAAAATTCAACATATTTAGCACAGTCATGTACATGATCGCCTTCTTCTACTGGCTCAGCTATAAATGTGTCAGGGTTCACTATTTTTCATATTATGATTTTAATTTCTGGGTTGAAATTCATTACCACATAAGCAGAAGCTCTTTGGCATATCAATATGCCCTTGGGTTTCTCTAAAATGGCAAAGAGAGCTTGCTCCATGAAGAGGATCATAGAGCAGCCCATAACAATACTTTTACACATCTTGATCGCGATTGTGGCAGCTGCCAAAGATTGTTCGCAAGGGAAGTGCCCTCTCATAACTGTTCTAAAATCCCACTGTCGTACGCCAAAGGTTTATACCCCAATGTGGTTCTCTGTGTAAGTACACCTAAAATAACTGCCCCATTTGTGTGTGAAAACAAATAAAGTTCATCAGCATAATTAGGAATTCCTAAAACATGAGCTATACAAATTGCTTTTTTCAACTCCTCAAATCCTTCTTTCATTTCTCCAGTCCATTCTATTTTTATTTTACACACTTGCGCTTTCTTTAATGCTTGCAGAAATGGTCTTGTGTATGTGCTATAATCAAACACCCACGCTCTAACATAGTTGCATAAACCCAAACACTGTTGCATCTGCTTCACTGTGTTTGGTTTTGAGGTTTTCATAATCGCCTCAGCGCTTTCAGGTGTCACTTTTTTTAAACTGAGCTAAATATAATAACTCTTCTTGACAGTGTTGTAACTTCTCCTTGACTACTTTATTTCCCTTGTCTGCAAAAAAAGTAATCAACGAAACAGAATGCTTTCTACACACATCTTCTGTGGTACTACAAATCAAGATGTCATCTATGTATTGCATCACCACATTTTTGAGATCAAAATTGCCTAAATCAATATGTAGGACTCTGTTAAAGATCGATGGAGACTCACAGTACCCTTGAGGCAAAGGAGTATGTTTTAGTCATTTTTGGCAAAACATAAATTAAGTCAAGTATTGTGAGTCCTTGTGCAACGGGGTTGAGAAAAACACATTTTTCAAAACAATCACCATGAAATATCGAGCTTCCACCAGGATACTGCACAATATCGTGCCGGACTAGGACCTAGAGAAGACTCAGCATCTACAATCTGGTTAATCAGTTTCATATCTTGTATAAATCTCGACACAACCCTCCTTTACATTCTATTATTGCATACACTGCAGTATTACACAATGATTCTGATGGTACCAGAATTCCCTGATTCATCACTGTTGAAATAGTCTGAAATATACCCTCGCCGGCTTCTCAAAACATGGGGTACAGTCTTGCTCGAGGTAAAATCAATCCTGTCTTAAACTTTATTTTAACCTCTCCTATCCCCTTCAATAAATCTATGTTTTTGGGGCCTGTGGTGCATAAGTCACCTGCTACTTTTTCCAAATCTTCCTGAAAAATTGCGGACTTTGCCGCACTATCACCATTCGCTGTGACACTTCTCTTTTCTTCGATCTCACCCTCTCTACCCCACAGGCCAAGCCACTTCCATCACTGCCACCCACCTTCTCGGTCATCCGACCCATGAAGCGCATATCAGTTGAGGCTTTTGCCGCCACTTTCTCAACCCCTCCTCCCCCTTTAGTTGACTCTCACCCAGACATAGCCCTCTCCACGCTCCACTCTGCTATATCTGATACTCTTGATATCCTTGCCCCTTTCATGAGGATCCGCCTGAAGCCCAAAGCCAAAAGCAACTCCTGGTATGACTCAGACCTCGTCACCTTTAAACGCAAGTGCAGGGTGGCCGAGAAGAAATGGCGTGCTTCCTGTACACCCTCTGACAAACTGGCCTGTCACCTGCTCCAAAGGCAATACCGGTTCTCTGTCCTCACCAAGAAGAGAGCTCATATCCAAGCCTGTGTCTCTGTGGCATATAAAAACTTGGCTGAACTCTTTAAAATCAGCAAGGAACTGGCATATCCTGCCACAGTCTCTACCTGTCCTGTCCCTTCCCAGGCCATCTTCATGGCACTGGCTTCTCACTTCATCTCAGAACCTCCTGCCCTTACTCTCCTCCTCTCCCCTCCCTCCCTATACTCTCTGCTCTTCCTCTGGCCCTTCTGCAGCCACCTTTTCTCCTCCTTCTCTGCCTTTCCCCTGTTCTCCGCAGACAAGGTTTCTAGACAAGTCCGATCTATGAAAGTCTCATCAAAACAGGTTCACCTCTGTTCCTCCAAAACTATGAAAGACCACATTGACACCCTTGCTCCTACCCTGGCTGACTTCTGTAACCACTCCTTTGCCACTGGAGTCTTACCATCCCCCATGAAGCACTCCCTTGTGCACCCTCTTCTTATGAAACCCTCTGCCAATCCCTCATGCCCGGCTAACTATCTCCCAATCTCCATCACTCCATTCCTTGGCAAGCTCCTGGAGAAACTGGCCATCTCCTAGCTTAATCTCCATACTGAATCTGTTGGTTTCCTTCATGACCATCAGTCTGGCTTCGGAGCTGCCAGAAGCATGGAAACTGCTCTCCTGAACATCTGTGAAGACCTGCTCTCCAACCTTGACTCTAATACCCCCTGTGTCCTCATCTTGCTTGATCTCTCTTCTGCCGTTGACACTGTCAATCATGCCATCCTGCTAAATTATCTCTGTGATAACCTTGGTATCACTGGTCAGGCCCTGGCGTGGCTGACTTCCTTCCTCTATGACCGAGCCTCCCAGGTCCAACTTGGGTCCTTCCTCTCTGCTATCCCCTTCTCTACCTGTGGTGTCCCCAGGGGTCTAACCTCTCTCCCTGGCTGTTCAACCAATACCTGGCACTCCTTACCCACCGCATTGCAGCTCTGCGCCCCAACTTTCAGAGCTATGCGGATGACACTCAGCTCATTTTCAGGCTACATTCGGCCACCTCTTCTCTGTCCCTCATCTCTGACTGTCTGTCTGCTATCCAGGAGTGGTGTGCCACCAATGACCTCTGCCTTAATGCCAGTAAGACTGGGACATCGGCACACCCACTCCCTCCTTTCCTGTAGCTCTCTGGCCGGCCTCTCTTAGCCCTCTTCCTGCTCCCACCTGACAGGCTACACACCTCAGGGTCATCTTTGACTCGACACTCTCTTTCTCTCCGCACATCTCTGACGTCTCTAAGAAGTCACACTACCAGCTGCACCTCCTAAGAGGTATTCTTCCTTTCCTCTCCTTCCCCCAGAAGCTCACTGTCTCCAGAGCTCTGGTTCTCTCTAGGCAGGACTATTGCAACAGCCTCTTTCTAAATCTGCATGCTTCCACTCTACGCCCTCTGCAACTTATCCAGAACAGAACTGCAAGACTTGTCCTTGGCCTCAAGCCGAAGGATCGTATCTCTCCAGGACTGAAATCTCTGCACTGGCTCCCAGTAGATGCGAGAATTAAGTTCAAAACCCTCTGCATCGTCCACAAGGCCTTCTGGGAACTGGGGCCTCAATACCTTCAACTCTCTCTTCCTAAATCTATTCCCTCTCAAGCTCTTTGCTCATCCACCTCCAACTCCCTCATGGTCAGTCGCTTCCCCAAGCAATGAGTTGTTTGTAGATCTCTCTGTTCGGCTGGGGCCGTCCCTCGGGAACAGCCTCCCTGCCTCCCTGAAACTCAAGGAGAACCATCACTGGTTCCGGAAGCACCTAAAAACCTTCCTCTTTGCTTCTGCTTTCTCTCCCCCTCTCCCCTGCTGAAGTCTTGGCTGATACTGAGACAGAACTGGTTACCTGGCCATCCATCTGATCTCGGGCCCTAGCCCTGCCAGTTGCACGCCTGCACTGCCTTCCTGGCAACCGCTGCAGTTGGGGACTGTTTTCTGTATCCCTACAGTCCCCTCACCAGCACTTATGTCTGCACTCACCCTGCAATGCCACCAGCTGGCCGCTCTTTTATTTATCTTGTTATTTATTATTTCCATGTACTGCACTTCCCCTCACCTCCCCTGCACTTTTCTTTTCCCCCTTCCCTTGCAATTGCGCGATCTGAATGACACCTGACCTAGTAAGATCGCTGTCTGTCTTCCCTCTATTCCCCCTCCCTTGCCTCGTCGCACCATGAAACACTTGTGTATAGGCGCGTTATAAATGCCATATCATATCATATCATATCATATCATATCATATCATATCATATCTATCCTTATCCATAATGTAATGCTCACGAAGAACACCACTTTGTTATCTGTTCGGTCTTCCCTGAACATATCATCACTGGTTATATTAGTCAATCTGCACACTTCCTTAAGAGCTATCACTGTTCTCCATTGTCTACCCTCAAAGCAGAGGTGCAGAGGGCCTAGGAGGGGACAGGTGAGGCAAAGAATGCAGCAGGATTGGCCAGCTCCTTCAGATTTTAAAGAGTTTGGCCTAGTTGTTAGATGCCACAGAGAGGCGGGCTTGGATATGGGTTCTCTTCTTGGTGTGGAAAGAGAGCTGTGGCAGGGATAATCTCCATGGCATGGATAATCGTCCCTGTCTGTCTCCTTGTGGGTAATGACCTTAGCCTGCTCACATATGGTGACAGCTCTCCCTTCTTACTATATGATCGTCCTCGGGGACACTCAGAATATGTTATAGGATCTAGTGCTCTACCTTTAGGTTATTCCAGATCCGACCACCTTACTTCCTTATCCATTTGCAGGATTCCTTCAGGGGCACACACACTACCTGCTTCTGCCCCAAGACCGGACTCTCTTTCCTCATCTGACATGTCTTGTACCGTACTAGTGTGACTATCATTTCCTTCACCCTTATCCAGATTCAGTCTACTTAAAGACAATGCCCGATGTCCGTTACTGAACAGGTTTCCCTCCTCACTTCTTGATTAAAATACTGGGGATCCATCACTATTGCCTTGAGTTCCATATTCGTTATCTCGCCTTAACTGTTGACAGAGCTTATAAATCCTTTCCTCAATACTTTTTGCATCAAATCTTTCTTCTTCCAACGGTACTCTAGATATTGCTGGTGTTACTTCTTTTATTGGAAAAATCTCTTCCACTCTGTCCCATCGTATTTCTGTGCTCGGCCTCATTTGTTCTTTACAGATGAGACTGGCATTGAGACCTTGTTGTCTCCTTTTCCTTTCTATTTCTTGTTGTCTTTGCTTTCAATAGTCCCTTTTAATTCTTTCTTTCTCTTGCTTTCGTTCTTCTCCTCTTGTTACTCCTTCCCTCCTTTCCTCTTCTTCCCTTTGCCTCTGTAATCTTTTGTCCCATAATCCTTGTGCTTCTTCTTCCTCTCATTTTCTTTCCTGTTTATCCCTATCTTCTACAGGCCTTTGTCTATTGTTGTACTTTCTTTGTTCTTCTGCCCGTTCTACTTTTTTCTCTTGCTCCTCCTGATATATCTGCTCTCGTGGCACCCTGCTTTTCCTTTTCTGCTTATTTTATTTCAATCTCTTCTCTTGTTCTTTGTCTTTTCTTTCTTGTTTGTCTTTATATTCTCTTTGCCTAACTTCCTCCATACGTTCTCCTCAGCCTTATCCGTCTCTCCTTTCCATCTTTTAATCTCCCTGTCTATCTCTGTCAATAATTTTGACCACTCACTCTTGTCTTACTTAACATGTATAATCTTATAAATCTCTTCCTTTCATTTATTCTGTTCCGGGCTATTGTCACTACTGTAAGGGGGGTTCATATATTGGATTACTATACCTGTCGCTGCTTTCAGTTCCTTGGAAGGATACAGCCCTATTTATTCTGTAATAACTCCCTTTGATTCAGGTGAGGTAAGAGGAGCTGAGGGCGCAGCGCCTTGTAGACAAGGAGCCCAAAACATCTAACAGACCCACCCCTAACCTGCCTACATGTTGGGAGCCAGAGATAGCGACAAAGGGGACACCTGTAATGATGACAATAACACGAGCAGCCTTTGAAGCAAAATACCCATTGAGGAAGCCATTCTTTATGTCTCCACGGAGAGCTGATAGTCTCTTAGGGAAGATCCCTGAAGAACGCGAGAAAATGAATGAAAGAGCAGACTGGTGAAATCACAATACTTAAACGTAACACGCAGAGGAAAGGTAGCAGTGGAGCGTGTATAGAGAACATATGGAACCAGATGATGAAGTAAAAGAATCAAGTAACTTGTTACCTGCAAAATGAAGATTACACGTGTAAAGAACAATTGTACAGAGCCAGTAATGCAAGTAGACTAAGTGATAGTAGAAGCTATCTATATGTAGTACATAGATTGCTGGTGGTGGTGGTGCTAAGGTATATATGAAGCATAAGAGATGCCAAGGTATATATAAAGTACAAGAAATCTGGATGTTCCAAATCATGCTTTGAAAAAACTGGGATCCCATGGATGAAAAGTCTGAAAGTGTGTTGCAGTTGATAAACAGTGGCTAACGAGCAAAAGAGAATCAAGAAGGTTTGTCTGGCCCAGTGTCAAGAAGGCCAGGGCAGCCGAGAACTGGTTGTCTAGTCAAAGGATACAATTAATATGAAGAATAAGCCCAACTCCTTCCAAGGTGCAGCTGAGAGACAACGAGAACCAAGTTGTATTAGTTTTAATACCATCAAATACAGAATTGAAGTTCGCAGTGTGGCATTCAGACATGTGACCAAGATGGAAATAAACTCAAGCAGATGACGTCGAGGCATGCAGATGCGAGTATATCCATACTCCCTAATATTCTCAACAGTCGTGAAGCCTACAAGGCCATGTTCAAAGGCCAATTGTCTGACAAAGAGTAAGAATGATGATGGATGTCAGGCTAATTGGGTGGGAAGCTGTGGTCAAGGCTAGCTCACCCGCACCTGGGTTGCCAGCTTGTGCACTGCTAGCAAGTGGAATATTCAAGAAGGGTGCAAGTGTGCCAACCAATTATAGAGGGCCACGTAGCAGAGAGCCCTATAGTTTGAGAACCAATTGATCGTCTTGCATTTTGTCACGATGCAGATGACTTGCACTGGAGGAGGGTTTAGATGTCCACCTGACAGTAGAGACCCAATCACAACTTCAACCCTCATATAAAGTATATGTAGATGTTCCTTGTTACCCTATAACAAACCCACATAAGTTTTAGAAGTTAACACGTAGTATGATGTCAATGATCACAAATATTTAGTATATAAGTATGTTTTTCATAAAATGCATGGAGATTATGTTGTGTGACATCTGCTGATATTCATTGTACTCCCTGTTTTAGATCATTAATAAAACAGAGTACACCTTGCCAACTTTTTGAGCCAACCTTATTATTGATGTTTGATTAATTTATGCATCCCCACCCTTCCCATCAGAGCACCACCTCATCCTAAAGAGCGCCTTATCTGGGTTCAAGTAGTAGCAGGTTGGATGGTTGAAATAAAACTTCAGTCGATTTAGTAGACTTGAGACTTTCAAATTATCAGACACCCTCTGCCCCTTAGAATGAAGGATGCAAAGTTTCCTGTGGGGAATGGCCAACGTAGTCAAGCTTGCAAGTAAAGACGATACAGGTGGGATGGGTCCCTCTTTGAAGAAATCCCTCCTAATTTCCACAGGTGCCAAGCGGACTAAAGGCGACAGCAGCCGGGTTGCGGGAGGGAGAGGATACCGATGGCCTACAGCTGAAAAGTGAACGGTGAGTAGACTAAGAGACTGGCAATAGTGTGGGGAAAAAGGGGATTGTAATAGTGGAAAGTAACTGGGGGTTGTTTTAGTGTGTGGCGGAGGAACCTCAAAGATATATGATAATGTGGTATGGTGAGGCGTATAGCGCCTGAAAGCCTGATAGTCTTCGTTTAAGAAACGTAGAAGAAATCTTTTCAAAATGGAAGTGGATAATATAGGCGACACACAGATAGATATGTGAAAAGACTTGATTTAAACTCCCATTGAGGGGTATTTTTAGGTGCTAAGTGACGTTTATGTGAAGTCAACTTTTTGTCTGTTTGTATATTGTATTTTTAAAGAAGTGTTAGGAGAAAATGGCAGATATAGGCTGTGTTGTATAAAGACAAATTGTCATTACTAATTTTATGTCATTATCAGCACCGACCGAAGAGTATTTTGATTGTAGAGTAGATTGAAATTATTCAGACGTAAAGGCTTTGAACGGCAAGTGTGGAACATGCTCATATTGATTGTTTTTCTGATACGTACTTTTGTGTAAACTCTGGTAAGTATGGACAGTCGAAGGAGAATTGTCAAAATGGGAGAGGACACACTACTGATGCACATGTGCAAGACACTGCCCAAACACATGCCCAAGATCAAACAGTATAGTGCAAAGTGGGTGAAAGGCACGGCAGATAAGATATTCATGCCATGGCCACAAGGGGGATTGCTGTCAAAAGCAGTTTTGCAACATATGACCACATACCTGCATGCAGCATCCACAGGAAAGAAATTAGAGAAAACATTAGCTATTCCAGAGCTCTGGAAGATGTACCAGGTGGAGCGAGAGGATCCGCCCCCTGAAGAATGGATGCTTAACCAGAGCAAGGAGAAGAGTGTTGAGCCTTCTGCTCCCCCTACTCTTTCCCTGTTGGAAATAAATGGTGATAGTACAGAAGATATAGGGCTGCATCCATTAAAGTAACTGAAAGTGGTGACAGGGTATACTAATCTGATATATGAGCCACCTGCTTGTTTGTTTATTTATTATGCGCACCGGACCCTGAGGTATCACGGTATACAGTGGTGATAGTTCAGAAGACAGTAAGAACAAGGAAGAAATCTTTAAGGCCTTGCAGGACAAGAACGAGAAGAGTAAACAATCAAACCTAACCACAGAGATCAAGCGATCGAAATAGAAAAGGATAAAGCTGACAAGATAACGCTCATATAGAACGAATGGATGGGGGACAGATATTGCTTAAACTTGAGAGGAAAAGCATCGAGGAAGTAAGGCAAGGGGAAGATCAAGCCGCACAAGATAAAAAAGACAGGGAATAAGAAATAAGGTTGAGGGAAGATGAGAACAAGTGAAAGAATAGACAACAGCGAGAACAGATGTATCAGGTAGAACAGCATAGAAAGGAAGACAGGGCAGAGGAACAAAAGGAAACATTACAATAGGCAGAGCGCACACCAAGAACAAGATGGATTGGAAAGGAAGAGAGAAGAGGAAGAAGAACAGAAATTGTGAGATAAAAGAATTCAAAGACAAAGAGATGAGGATGTGCGTAGAGCAAACTAAAGAAATTAAGAGAAAAGAAAAGAGTAAGAAAGAGTTAGATGGGAATTAAAGAAACAAAGAGAACTACATTAAGAAATGGATCAAAAAGGAGACAGAGGGCATGAGACATCGATCGCATTCAGAAAGAGCTCATGGAACTGAGTCCAGTAATATCGTGGAGCCATATAGAGAAGTTGCTTCCGTAAAAGAGAGCAATGACTGAACCACTTAGAATAAACTTAGAGGAGTTTCTTCCATTAAAGGAAGCAGTGCCTGGGTCATCTAGAATAGACCTAGAGGAAAACCTTGAGAAAGGACGTATCAGAGATAGAATCAATAAGGTTTATCAAGAAATGAGGACAAAGGGTGAATTGGGAAGCAGGGGAAAAGAAGATGTATCTATAATTGCCCAATCACGAGGCAAGGAAGGAAGCCCGTTCAGTTTCAAGCACTGAACCTTGTCATTGGACAGGTTAACTTTGGATAACAATGACAGGGATGAAAGCCATACTAGTTGGGGACTCGATATGTGAGACGAAGAAATGGAAACCTTTCAAAAGGGAGAAAGCGCATGTGGCCCAGTAGGATGTATGTTGTTAGACAAGGAAGTAAGATGGCCAGATCAAGAACAATGTAGGGATAGAATGCCAGAACCTATGCTATGTCCTGAGCGCCCTAATGGACGAGCGCATAGTGAGAGAGGAGAATCGCCACCATATGTGAGCATGCTAAGGACATTGCCAGGTAGAAGGTGATCCAGAACCATTGTCCCTGCTATGGATAGGCAGATGATGGGAGCCAATGGTGGAGCTGGGTTCAGTTCCCCCTATTAGAGAAAGGAGGGGACAGGCCACAGTATATCCCATGGCCGCAGATGGATAAGGATAATTTAAGGTGTAAACTCCCTAGTTTAACGGCTGGGGTGGGAAAATGGATTCATGAGCTAGAGAAATGACAGGAGGAAATACTCTAGCTACAAGGGACATTTAAGATCTCCTAGCAACCATTCTTGGGGAAAGGGCTGATGACATTTGAACACAAACAGGTTAAGCTAGTGTCACGGCACAAAATACAGCTCATTATGGATCACCATTTAACAGTTTCAGATCAAATGTTTGGAGAGCTCTGAGAGTACACTACCCGATAACTCGTATATGGATGGAATTATGGCACGTAAAATGCAACCAGACGAAGATCTGCTTGCTTACATTCAATCGATTCAGGAGCAATGGTCTTTGGAATCTTGAGAGCATTGGGGCTAAATCAGTGGCAGTATTTTACCACATTTTATGTCAAGGACTGCCGGAACAAGTGCAGAGGCAGCTCAAGAAATTAGTGGGTATCGAAGCAAAACAGTGGACAGAAATACACTTGACAATTGTCCATCACTGTCGACTGTTGCAGGAAAAGAATAAAAAACAGGAAGAAGCTAGGAAACTTGAAGAAGCTAAATTAGTGCAGAAAAAACTGTCAAAATACTCTCTAGAAGGGGAGGTTTTGACAAGCAGCAAGGGGCTAGGGATGCAGCAACCTGTAGGTGCATCACAATAATCAATGTCAAATGGACGAAAGGGGAAGTGGGTTCATGCAGAGAGACCGAGGAATGGGCTTCAGAGGGAGAGGCGGCTTTCAGAATAATCAAAGCAGTTTTCAGACGATGCAGAGTGACAATCAGAATATTTAAGGAGGGCAAGTTAGAAGAGAGCCCCCTGTATGTTGGATGAATGGCATGACAGGCCATATTGCATGTATGTTGGAATACAAGGCTACGTACGGAATGGGTAACTTTCAAGAGGGGGGCAGCCTACCCTCCAGCGTACAGCCCACAAGTTAGAAATTGATTTGCACAAGATCAGACAGTTTATCAGTAACAAGCACCACAAATACAGCAGGCACAGCAAATTCAACAAGCACCATTGAGTCCACCACAAGGGCAGTCACAGCAGGCACCCATGCAAATGCGCCAGAATATAAATACGGGACAATTAATGACACCTAGAGTGGGGGATGCTACTGTAATGAATTCTAATACTTTTACGGGTACTGGAATGAGCATTTATCCACAATAGGACAGCTCAAACGGTGACTTGATTTGTTCAGTACTATCAGTAACACCAAAACCCCCAAGAGGAATCGGGAGTTGATGTATCAATAGGAGGCAAATCCTTTTCTTTTTTAGTAGATACAGGTGCAACTCGCTCATGTATACGGGAGGGAACATTTCCATTATCAGGAAATGCCATGAATGTTCAAGGGTTTTCTGGAGCTACAAGTAGAGTTCCTTTTGCTAACGAGTTGCCAATTTATGTGGGAGAATGTGACATGTCTGCACCATTGTTGTATTCACGGCACACGCCAGTTAATATTGTGGGGCGAGATCTAATGACAAAACTTAACAAGGAGATTTCATTTACTGATGATGGCATGGTATGTTCCTCTCATCAAACACAATTGAGCAAGGTTATGGAACCCCAAGGAACAACACTTAGTCCTGACTGTCAGAGAACAAATAAACAGTGATGCTGACTGCTACTTTAGATAAAAATGTGATGCATAAGCAGCATGTGTTACGTATACATTGTGTCAAACCTAGGATACTTGGTAAATTACATAAAAACCTACATCAACATAGTACATGTATATTCATCCCAAACAAATTATTTGGGTCAGATTTTACAGCAATTACATTCTCTATGGTCCTCTATGGGGGACAACATGAGCAACGGAGCTGCAATGATGGTGCAGGATGTGGAGGTCACTTAAACTGTACTGTGTGGTGGTGACAAATTGAGACAAGAAAGTCAACATTTATTTGTTCTCTGACAGTCAGGTTCATAACCTTGCTCAATTGTGTTTGGTGAATGTTTACCTACCTGGGTAGAGCAGGGCCTTAACCAGGTGCCCTTTTTTGTTCAAAATAGTGTGTTCCACTCTTGGGATACATTATCTAAACATGGGCTAATTTATAATGGCATTTACAGGGCACATAGCTATGTGAAGATTGCCACTTGAACCTGAGGTTTTTCTGTACGGAGTACGTATTTTGCTAACATGGTTGCTGGTTTGGTGGGAAAGACTATGAGAATACCTGATGAGTTTCTGTTCAGACCACAGACACTGAAGGATGAAGAGGAAGGGAAAGTTATTCCTCTAGAATGAGTTGCAGCTGTGGTACGAAGAGAATTGGCTATGCTCTAAGGATAGGATGAGGGCAGGCCATGGAGAACAGTAATTGCTATTGGAGAAGGTTATAGACTGACGGATTTCACAGATGAGGATCTGTTGAAAGATGATCCAACAGAGGATGAGCTACTATTTGAAATGAATATTACATATTGGATTAAGATAGAGAGAAAAGAAGTCCCACAGCGAATGATGATAGTAGGACAACATCCAGAATATTTTGACGAGGATTTAGACAAAGTGCAAACCTTGTTGTGGACTACAGGCCCCTATGACATAGGTCTATTAAAGCGGGTAAGAGAATTTCAGATTAAGCTGAAACCAGGATCAATTTTACCTTGAGCAAGGCAGTATCCCACGTCTCGAGAGGCAGATGAGGGTATTTTTAAGACAATATCCACTTTAATGCAAAAGGGCATTCTAGTGACATCAGAGTCATCATGCAATACCACAGTGTATCTGTTTAAAAAACAGAGGGGGGTCATGGCATTTAATTCAGGACATGGGACCGATTTACCATATTGCAGACGTTTCCTCTAGTTTCATATCCAGCAACAATATTGTGTAATATTCCCATTCAGTCACGATATTCCACATTGATTGACTTGAAAAATGTGTTTTTCTCAATCCCGTTGCATAAGGACTCTCTAGATCTGATGTAATTTACGTTCCGTCAGACGAAACTGAAAAGCACACGTTTACCTCAGGGGTATGGGAATCTCCATCAATTTTTAACAGGGTCCTTCAGATGAACCAAGGCAATATTGTATTGAAAAGGAAGAGTGTTGTACTGCAATACATAAATGATCTTTTAGTTTGCAGCAAGACAGAAGATAAGTGTAGAGAAGACTCAATACAGTTAATGATTATTCTTGCAGAAAAGGGATACAAAGTAGACAGAGCAAGGCTGTAGTACTGCCAAAAGGAAGTATTGTATATAGGCCAGTTAAATTTGCATGAGGGAAAAAAGGTTATACCTGAAAGAGCTGAGGCAATTATGAAAACGGCAAAACCGCACACAATAAAGCAGATTCAGCAGTTTTTAGGACTGTGTAACTATGTTAGAGCATGGGTATTTGATTATAGTTCATACACAAGACCATTTTTGCAGGCTCTTAAAAAGGCACAGATGAACACAGAGAAAACAGAATGGACTGACGAAATGGAGGAAGGTTTTGATGAGTTAAAAAAGGCAATTTGAACAGCACCAGTTTTTTGGGATTCCCAAATATTTTGAAGAGTTCTACCTGTTTTCTCACACTAATGGAACCGTTATGACAGCAGTGCTTACTCAGAGAACTACTCGGGGGTATAAACCTCTGGCATACTATAGTGGGATTTTAGATCCAGTTATGAAAGGAAACTTTCCTTGCAAACAATCGCTGGCTGCAGCCGCGTTCGATATTGAGAAGGCTACGAGTATAGTGATGGGATGCTCTATGAGGTTGTTTATTGAGCATGCCTTATTTGCAATTCTGGAAAAACCTAAGGGTACATTGACGCATCAGAGAGCTTCTGCATATGAAGTAATTATAGTGAATCCTGCAATTAAGTTAGTCAGATGCAGGATAGTGAATCCTGCCACATTTGTAGGTGAGCCCTTGGCAGAAGGAGAACAAGTGCATGATTGTGCTAGTTATGAAGAAACGTATGACGACATACCACATGCAAATGAAAACACATTAGAGCTTCTCTTTATTGATCGGTCATCGAAGATCGATCAAAATGATGGAAAAAGACGGACTGGGTCAGCTGTAGTGAGATACAGGTAAAATGTACAGTTTGAAGCAGTGCAAGCATATGGCTGCCATTGCACTTTTCAGCACAGAAAGTAGAATTGGTAACGCTTGTTATGGAGATTGAGAAATATGAAGGAGAGGAAGCGACGGTGTACAGTGACTCTGCCTGTGTGACGTCAACCATACATGCAAGGCTAGCACGTTATAAGAGGAGGGGCTACCTCCAAGCAAATGACACTCCAGTGCAGCACACAGTATTATTGGACAGGTTTATTAAGGCACTACAGCTCCCAGCAGCCATTGCGATAGTTAAATGCACAGCACATACTAAGAGGACTGATTTTATTTCATGTGGAAATGGAGCTGCAGACCTAGAGGCCAAAAGGATTGCAGATTCTTCAGATATTTCAAGTTTCAATACCCTTAGTGTAAAGAGGGGGTGACCATGGCTATGATAATGCAAGAAGGATTTAATAATTTACCGAAAACACAGTTGATTGAAATTCAAGGAAATGCTCCACAGGATGAGAAGGAGTTATGGGAAAGGAGGGGGTGTTCTTTATCCCCCACTAAAGCCTTATTACAGCAAGATAGCACTGGAAAGCCAGTAATGCCAGTAGTATTGTTGAGGGTAGCGCTTGAATAGCTGCACTACTCTGTACATGTAACTAGGGAGAGTCTGGCTGCAACTATTGCAGAAGACTGGTTTGTACCGAACCTGCTAAAACACGTTGCATTTGATGTAGTAAATTTAATCGTATGTCAAAAGTTTACTGCTGGGCAAACACTGCGATGAATCCGAGGAGTGACCCCGAGACCAAACGGTCCTTTTCAGCATTTACATATTGACTATGTTGATATGGTGCAAATATGCAGTGGACATAGGTATATGATAGTGGTAGTGTGCCCCTTTTTGAGATGGATTGAGGCCACACATCCTGACGCAACTTGCGCAGAGAAGTTTTAAGTCCGAGAAGTATTTCCAAGATGGGGAATATGTGCAGTATTGTGGTCCAACAATGGTCCACATTTTGTAAATGAATTGTTCGAGCAGATAAGTTATTGAATATTAAACATACATTTTCTTCTGCTTATCACCCACAAGCTAACAGAATATATGAGAGACTCAACAGTCTTCTCAAGGAGAGAGTTGCTTAATTGAAATTAACACTGAAGAAGGGATGTCTGTATTGCCTACCCTTGGCATTATATGCATATAGGAATCAGCCTGGGTCGGACCATCACATCCCATCCCATGAGCTAGTAACAGGAAGGCAAATGAGAACACCTCTGACTCCTCCATCGAGGAATAGAAGTGATGCCCAGAAGACAGCAGAAGAGTTAGGAAATGAGATAAATGACTATTTGACATGTATGAGTTCTAGTAACTCTGTAATTTCAGATCAGTACAGCAGCAAGGGGTGTCGGTCTCAGGATGCTATCAAAGATCGTTCTGCAATTGGTCTATCGGAATTACTACCTGTTCCTAGACTGTTCATTGGAGATTCGGTCCTAATCCGCAACTTCACGCGGAGTTGGCACGAGCCCCGTTTTGTTGGTCCGTTTGTGATTGACAATATTACCCCTTCAGCAGTAAAAGTCCAGAAAAGGTGTGCCTGGATTCACCTAGGAGATGTCAAGCCGTATTTCGGAGAGACCGATCCACCCGTTGAATCAGAAGCAAGTCAACACAAAGTAGTTCAGAAGATGCAGACTCAATCAATGATGAGGAAGAAGGACACAGAAAGTGCTGAATAAATAAATGCAAGTTTGCATTTGGACTATGGCTTCTTTCGAACATTCCTTATAGATATTATAGCAGGCATGAAAACCCGATTGCTTGAGCCACAGAGATCTTTTGAAATACTGGACTTTAGAAAAGCATTGAAGTCCTGAAAATGTATGCCAGATCTTGAATTTCTATTTGACGACTGGAAAAGGGAGCTGTTCTCCGACTCGTTTCTCACAGAGTTCATTGTTTGGCCTTCCTAATGGTGTTGTCTGATGATGAAACAAATTGGCTCTTACTTGCTGTTTTTCTTTTTATTTTGTGAGCATATCCTGCACTGGTGGGGAGAAATACTTATATACTTGTTTTCTTGCAAGATCCTAAGAATGGTCCAATCGTAAGGAGGTTGCTCTCAGCTATTATTGAGCAAATTCTACAATTCCTGAGTATCTGATAAACTCGTCTGATGAAAGCAATTTTTCCTTCCTTAAAAAGTAGTTCACAGGCATGATGGGGAGTCCTAATAGTGATAATATAACAGGAAACGAAAGAGCACAGCGACGTGTGAGGAATCACCTCTGATGGGGTTTGATGTACTGGTGCATTAGATACGCATGCACCACATTCATTGTTGTTTTTCTGCTTCTCACGATACAGACTGTTTATTATGTTGGTCCAAAGAGGGCAGCAGTTCCCTTGTTCCTCCCCACAAAAAGGCTGTTGCATACATAACTGTTTCACGAAAGCCAAGGCCCTATGTGATCATTCCTACACCAGTGACATGTGTAGAGTTACCTATCCCATTGACAAATGTCCCTATGATTCCCACTGGAGGACGGATGGCTACTCATGTGTTTCATGAGGTTTTAGCACGTAGGCTTCTTGCAAGAAAGAGACCGAAGAGAGGTATAAGAAAAGATGATTATGAGTTAAATAATGATCTTGATAGTACAGCACATTTGGGGAATAACATGTGGTATCAGCACATGAAAGAAGTGGGCAAAAGGACTTCTGAGGAGAGTTGCTATGTTTGTGCTCTCCTACCTTATGCATGGGAAACTCTAAGATATGTATATTTATTGAAATAGATGTCCAGAAAGCTCATTGCCTGACTCACCTTGCACTTTGTCATACAAAAGGTCAATTCCAGGGTCTAACAGCATCCTTAATATGTGTGACAGAATGGTCAGCACCAGAGGAAGATGATTATGTTCAAGTTTTAAAGACAAGCGCAAGAGCACACATCAGAAATCATGTAATAAAATATGAACAACCTGGGTTGAAAGGAGCATGAATCAGATGGGGAGTAAACAGGATGCTCAATTGCCAAGGAAAAACGGAAGAAGAAATGCGAAGTTGCAAAGAAAGAGGCCAGATGCAAGTTTGGGGAACAGTACTTTCACCAAATGGCTGGGAAGAAGGTGTGGTTATATGCAGAGAAGTAGAAGTAACTGGACATCACAAACCAGTTATAGATCATGTGGAGGCAGGATGTAAATCACTATGGCCTAGGCTTGACAAGCTACTAACCTGGATGGTAGATAGAGGTGGCCTAGCACAGATAGTGCCTCTGGAAAGTGCAGAGTTGTGCTTCATAAATAATGGCACAAGAAAAGTTGGCGAGAATCAACAGTGCGATTGAATCTTTGATGTACCAGGAATGAAGGATGGGACAGTAGTGATAAAGGATCACTACTGGGCCTGTGGATCCAGAGAATATATTAAGTTCTCCAGAGACTGGGGTGGACTGTGTTCCATAGTAATCATTCATGTTCCAGCATTAGTGATTCTTGAAAATGACCTGAACATTGTGGAGTTTCCCAAAGCTGATGCTCATCTAAGAAGGAAGAGATCACTTGAAATTATCACACAAATGAAGAGGGAGAATTATTCGTCAGCAAAATCAACAGCAGCGTTTGACTCCATTCCATATGAGCATTGGTTGCTCAGCAAGACTGCCTCAACATTTACAATCATCTTCATGCCAGGGATCCAGATGATGGCGTATACTAAATGGCTATATATAACCAGATGGGAGCTCCTGCAGACGTTCAACACTACCATAAAGGGATTCAACGGAATCAGGGAAGAGTTGAGAGCCATACGACTAATGTCACTCCAGAACAGATATGTTCTAGACATGATCACAGCTATGGATGGAGGTGTTTGTGCCATAGTTGGAGAATCATGTTGCACATTCATACCTTCTCACTATGAAGACAATGGGACCTTCACAGAGGCCATAATGGTGCTGATGAACTTGCATATCAAAATGGAAATGAAGTAGAAGATGTTGCAGATGACAGTTGGTTTGCTTGAATCTTCTCATGGGTACCTCAGTGGAGGGCAAACATTTTCAAGTTCCATGAAGCACTTCTAGTAATGATAATGTTTGTGTTTTGTGTAATCAGGATAATCATCACACAACGCAAAAAGACAACGAAGAAAGCAATAGGAATGATGATCATGATTGATGTTGAATCTGGAGTTGAACCAAAGGAGGTGACGTATGAGGAAATCAGAGACTACATAAAGGCCAGCATTCTTGCACCTGAGGGACGAAGTTCCTTTATCCAAGGGACCATAAGAAACATGTGGGAAGATGGATTTATTGCAGCCCACCTGGACAGTGTAGTCACATGGTTTGGAATGTTGATGACCATGTAAAATCAGCAGGATCCTTGAAGGGAGTGATGAATATACGGACTCCAAAGAAGCATTTTTTCAAGAAAGGATGTCTGAATATGGAGACTGGTGAAAGAGTAGTCGATGAACCAACCAGAAGGGGGAGTGTGGAGGAGGAGCCAACAAACTCTAACAGACCCACCCCTAACCTGCCTATATGTTGGGAGCCAGAGATAGCGACAAAGGTGACAAGCAGCCTTTGAAGCAAAATACCCATTGATGAAGCCATTCGTTATGTATCCACAGGGAGCTGATAGTGTCTTAGGGAAGATTTCTGAAGAAGGTGAGAAAATGAATGAAAGAGCAGACTGGTGACATCACAATTTGTAAACATGACATGCTGAAAAAAGGTAGTAGTAAAGAGAACATATGGAACCTGATGACGAAGTAAAAGCATCAAATAATTTGTTACGAGCAAAACTAAGATTACACATGTGAAGAGCACAGAAGAAAATGCAAGCCATATTACAATTGTACAGAGCCAGTAACACAAGCAGATTAAGTGATCGTAGAAGCTAGCTATATTTAGTACATAGATTGCAGGCGTTGCCACCAAGTTATATATGAAGCATAAGGGATGCCAAGGTATATATAAAGTATGAGAAATGTGGATGTTTCACATCGTGTTTTTAGCAAACTGAAATCCCATGAACGAAAAGTCAGAAAGTGTGTTGCAGTTGATAAACAGTGGCTAACAAGCAAAAGAGAATGAAGGAGGCTTGTCTGGCCCAGTGTCAAGAAGGCCAGGGCAGCCGAGAACTGGTTGTCTATTTAAAGGATACAATTAATACGAAGAAGGAACCCAACTCCTGCCAAGGTGCAGCTGAGAGACGAGTGCCAAGTTTTATTAATTTTAATACCATCAAATACAGAATTGAAGCTCGAAGTGTGGTCTTAAAACACGTGACCAAGATGGAAATAGACTCAAGCAAATGACGAAGAGGCAAGCAGGTGTCAGTATACCCATATTCCCTAATATTCTCAGGAGTTGTGAAGCCTACAAGGCCATGTTCAAAGGCTAATTGTTTGACATAGAGTAAGAGTGATGATGGATGTCAGGCTATTGGGTGGGAAGCTATGGTCAAGACCAGCCCACCTGCACCTGGGCTGCCAGCTTCTGCGCTGCTATTGAGAGGGTCACTTACCAGAGAGCTCTATAGTTTGAGAACCAATTGATCGTCGTGTATTTTGTGACGATGTAGATGACTTGCACTATAGGAGGGCTAAGATGCCCACCTGACCCAATCACAACTTCAACCCCCATAGAAAGTATATGTAGATGTTCCATGTTAGTCTATCACAACCCCACATATGTTTTTCAAGTTGCCATGTAGTATGGCGTCAATGATGATGAATATTTAGTATATAAGTATATTTTTTCATGAGATGCATGGAGATTATGCTGTTTGACATATGCTGATGTTCGTTGTCCTCCATTTAAGATAATTGTTTATAAAACAGTGTACACCTTGCCAACTTCTTGAGTCAACCTCATTATTGATGTCTGAGTAATTTCTGCATCCCCATCTTCCCATCAGAGGGCCACCTTGTCTTAAAGAGCCCCTTATCCGGATTCAGCCTTCTTCCTTACGCTGACGAAGAATCCACTCCTCAGGTGGCAGTGTTCTCTTTCCTCTTGGTACACTTTCCAGAGCTCTAAAATCGCAAATCTGTTCTTTAATTTCTTCCCTGTGTATGCAGCGTGCAAGCAAGTGGTCATGTGTTACAATACCACTTTTGACAATAATCCCCCTTGTGGCCATGGCATACACATTTTATCTGCTGTGCCTTCTACCCATTGTTACGCTCACCTGGTCTCTGCGGGGGTGCCGGATGATGCTGGATTGTGAATGCTACTTCTATGGTCACTCTGGTCTATGATGCACCTTGGGGAAGTCTGCGCCTTGTATTTGTGAGCAGTGAGCTCTCCGTCCTGCTTCTCAACGCAGGGGCGCCGTTGTGGATGCAGGTATCATAATCGACCTAGTTACTTCACTGGTCCGCGAGCCTGCGTGTGGCGCCCAGACCAGCTGTGGCTCTGACTCTTGATTTTGCTGTTGATTGAAGAATGATTCTCTTGTATTCTTTCTCAATTGTCTTTCGGGCTCTCTCCTGTCTCTTTCCTCCTTTTCCATGTGTGTTCTTCTTTTCAATGTCTTTTCCTACGTTCGGAATGTTTCTGACTAATGTGATGTTCTTTTGTCTCTGCAGGTGTGGCCTCAGCCGAAGTTCGCAAAGTGGGACACGTGTAGTCTATGCTTGCAGCTGGATGAAGAGCTGAGGGCACTGACCCGAGACCCACTAAGATGACAGGTAAGGTGCGTGAAGCGCTGGAGTTGGGCTTCAAGCAATTATGGAGATTGTTAACCTGCTGTCTTGTTTTCTTCTCTTTTCCTATGTTGCAGATTGCAGTGGTTTCCTGGAGCGGTATGCGAGTGAACAGGCTCGATGGAGTTTGATGTCCACTGCTTTCAGGTAAGTGCTGGGAATAATGTTGTTCAGTTCTTCCTCCTTGTAGATCGGCGGTGTTGTTTCTGGCGCAAAGATTTCAGGGAAGGAGATCAGGTAAGCTGGAGCTGGACATGGTGAGCATTATGCTGCAAGGTGCAGAATAACGCAAAGCATGATTTCCAGCCAGGGCATGGCTTATATAGCCAGCCACTCCCGACGGCCCAACCAGACCCAAAACACTAGTCTGCATGGGCTTGTTTTGGGAACAGAACTGTAATGCAGACCTCCATGTTGGATTCAGATCAGTACCTGACACTTGCCTTCTTTTCTGCAATGAGCCTGGTGCCAGAGGCGCCAGGACTGAGACCAGGAGTTCTTCCTTATGGCTCTGAGACGCGTGGGGCCATTCTTAGACACTGCAATGTGACCTGGGGGAAAATATGTAAAGGATCACCAGGGTTAGGGTCACCAGGGGAATGAATCGTGACAGCACTCCACCCCAAGGCCCCTCTCTTTGTGGTCTTTCCGTCTGGTCCTGGCTTGGTTGGATTGTTACGATGAAAATGTTTCACTAGTCGTGGGGCGTGGATTTGTTCACTGGGCTCCCATGTTTTATCCTGAGGGCTGTACCCCTTCCAATCCACTACGTAGTATAACTTGGACCTGGTGATTTTCGAATCCAGGATTTCTTTGACTTCAAACTCGGGTTCACCGTTGATCAACGCAGGGTTTGAAGATGTTTTGATCCAAGTGCCAGGTTGAACAGGCTTTAGAAGTGACACGTGGAACACTGGATGGATATGCATGTTTGATGGTAAAGCCAGCTACACTGCCACAGGGTTAACAATGGCCTTGATGGTATAAGGTCCTAGGTATCTGGGGCGAAAGGTCCGGGTTCCTTTTATGGGTACGTACCGTGAGGCCAACCAGACTTCATCCCCTACTTGATATACAGGAGCTTTTCTACGATGCTGGTCCGAGAATCTTTTGTGTATTTCTCTAGCTCGAGCTAGGTGCTCCATTGCTTTTCTGAAGGCCTGAGTGATGGCTTTGTGTAAAGATTTTACTGCAGGCATTTCCAAGGCCACGGGGGATCCAAATTGGAGGTGTGTGGATGTCATTCATACATGGTATCAAACGGACTTTGTCAGTACTGGTGTGTAGCGAATTATTGTATGCATACTTGGCTATCGATAAAATATCTTTCCAGTTACCTTCAGCCTGATGTAGCATGCACCTTAGATATTGCTCTAAAGTTTGGTCCGTTCATTTGGTCTGACCATCAGTCTGGGGATGGTGGCTAGTGGATAGTCGGATGTCAATCTGCGCAATCTCACAACTTCTCCTCCAGAACTTGGAGATGAATTGGCTGCCTCGCTCTGAGATTAAGATGGTAGGGAAACCATGTAATCGAACAATTTGCTCCAAGAACACCTTTGCTAAGATGGAGGCAGTTGGCAAACCTTTTAATGGGATGAAGTGGGCCATTTGGAAAACAGATCCACTACCACTAGAATGGTAGTATACCCATGGCAGGGAGGCAGGTCTGTGATGAAGTCGAGTGAAAGCGTATGCCAAGGCGTGGGGGGAATTTCGAGAGGTTGTAGAAGGCCTGCAGGTTTGTGTTTCTGAGATTTCTTTTGTGCGCAAATGCCGCAGGACAGCACAAACTGCGTTATGTCCTTTCGACAGGTTGGCTACCAATAGTTTCTCTTTACCTTAACCAAGGTTTTGGAGATGCCTGGATGTCCTTCTACTAGGGAGTTGTGATAGCTGGATATGACTTGTTCCTGTAGTTCCTTACTAGGTAGGTATAGACGTCCCCGGAAGTATGGGAGTTGGTCAATTGTGGTGTGCAGTTCACTGCATGTGGCCCATTCAAGTAAGGCCTTCTCGTTCACCTGGAGCCAAATTCCTTTTTGGAGATCCTCCAGGGACTGAGTTGTCATAAATCCTAATAGTCTTTCACCCGGAATGATGGCTGCTGTGTCTGGAGCCATGTATACACTCTCATCGATGCCGATGCGGGCCCGTTGTTAGCATGCTGGGCTGCTCGTGGGACCAGCTAAGGCCGCCTCGTAAAAACCGCGAGCAGAACTCGTAATTAGGCGGTAAGGGGTTCACGGCTCCGGCATCTTTACCAGCGCCATTAACCCCTTACCACCTCACTTGTAATGACCCCCATGGTCTTGCTTGGAGGCAGAATGTACCAAGATGTCATCGATGTAGACTAGTGCACAAACATTAATCAGCTCACGCAGTACATCGTTCATTAAGAACTGGAATGCTGCAGGTGCATTGCGGAGCCCAAAGGGTATAACCTGGTACTCGTAGAGTCTGTAATTGGTGCTAAAAGCGGTTTTCCATTTATCTCCTTTTTTCACACGTACGAGATTGTACTCTTACCTGATTTAAAGGTCGGTAGTCGATGCATGTTCTCAGGTCCACCTCCTTCTTAGGGACAAAGAAGAGGGGTGCGGCTGCAGGGGACTTGGAAGGTTGGATAAAACCATTTGCCAGGTATTGGGCCATATATGATTTCAGATGGAGGTTCTCTGGTTCAGTAAGTGCGTAAATCCGGCTACACCTAATTTGAGCCCCGGGTATGAGATCAATTTGGCAGTCATATGGTCTGTGAGGGGGCAACGTATTGGCTTGTTCCTTCTGGAAGACGTCTTGGTAGTCTTGATATTCACTTGATAGCATAGTTGTTATGCCCAGTACCACCGCCCCTTTATCTTGGATAGTTCCTATCTGCTCAGATGGAGATGCTTCCACTTTGTAACATGTGCGAGCACAATTGTTGGAGAAGGCCAGACCTTTCGCACGCCAGTCGATATGAGGATTATGAGCCTTCAACCATGGCATCCCCAGAATCACCTGAAACTGAGGGGCCTTGATGAGATCGAAGGCAATGGCTTCCCGATGGCCGTCTTGACATGGGAGAGTGACTTCTGCTGTACAGTGCGGTTATACAGACCTCTACATTTGGTTTGCACGCTTGTCCCATGCCTGTAACATTCGGTTCACTTAGAAGCAAGTAAGCACAGACCCAGGTGCAGGGAGGTGGACCTGACTTTACCTCCCCACCCAATTAGCCCAATATCTCTCATCGCCAATGCCTTCTTCCATGAAGATTGTCTTTGAATTTGGCTTTGCAAAGTATCCTTCTCTCTCGGAATACATGGGAGTGCAGGCACTCACTATCGGTGTTCTAGGACTCCAAGTTCACCTCTATTTTCATCCTTGGCTCATGTGACAGAAGACCACGAGTTGGTCGATTTTGCAGGTTTTTAAATGTCTTAAATGAAAAAAATGTGGCACTCTTGGTGTTCTTTCTCTGCATCTTAACAAGGGATGATTCATCCTTCGCCCATTCACTCCTTTCAAGAATACATAATCGCCCTTGGCTGTTTCAGATTATATACCAGGCCAGACAGCCTCACCATGCAGCTCCACAATTTCAGCTTATTCTTGCTGTGCCACAATTCTCGCCTTTTCTCTTCAAGGGTCCTGGCTTACTAAATTCATGACACTGATGTCCAGCTCCTGTACAATGGCATGCATTCTATTCACTATGTATAGCCAGATTCTATGATGACTTAAACTACTTGCGTTTCAGCATCTGTACACTTATTGGTTAATTCTCTGCAGCACTTACATTTATTTTGTTATTCATTTAGCTGAACTAAGTCAACGCCCTTATCGGACAGATTTTGAGATCTAAATTAGACATTCATATGATTCTGTAAGCATGAGTAAGCATGAGTAATCTTGATAGCATACTTTAAGGGGTTGAGTTATACTAGATGTGGGGTTGATCCCTTTTAATTCGCCCCTATCACAAGACTTAACAGTTTAGAATGACAGTTAACCTCTAGAGTGTCACAATAACATCGCTCTTTAGCTTAAATACACTGTGGTGACCATTTTAAATGAGTGTTGAACTCTAAATTGTCACAATATCATTCATCACTCTTTAGATTAAAAGTACAATCATAACACAAATGCATTCGTTAAGAAACAGCTGAATGGATCATGATCGAGACACAATTTAATTGACATAAGTGGTCAATTTCAGACGTTCAAACTTGTTCCAAATGCAGTGAGTTTAAATAAGTAACTGTTGCAATTACTAGTGATGTTTTTTCTCATGCCATAAATGATCTGCCATACAGTTTCGACATCAAGATTTCTGAGGTGAAGAAAATATTTTTAAAATAATGGATGCGCAATCTTCTTTTTCATATTTAGGAGTTCACTCGATTCTTTACTTCGTCATTAGTTTCTGCAGGATCCATACATCCTCTTCAGCCAGTATCTTGGGACGTCGCACATGTCTTGCGCTAATAACAGGCTTGCAAGTTGCGAGCCCGTTATTAGCGCCCTCCCCATTCCCATTGAGCCCTATGGCGGCTCAAATGGGAATGGGGAATGGTATGTTCAATGGGGACTTACCGTTCCCGCCAGGGTCGGACTACACCGGTAAGTCCCCATTGAATGAGACCGGACACGGGCACGGTATGGGAGGCAGCCTTGGAGCTAATAGCTCCATGGCAACCACCCATCTCGTAATGAGGCCCTATGTCCCCTTACTAGCCGTTTATCGAATGGCTGAGTCACGAGGGACCAACGGCCGAAACCCCCCAAGCCATAGTTACAACAGGGAGCTGGTGGTTCGAAGAGCTGCTCTGAGGAAGCTCCAACGAATGGCAAAAAACAAATCATCGAACATCTTGGATAACAGGCTAAAATTAGCCCAACAAGCTTAGGATGCCTGTGTGTGACAACATCGAGCCACACTCCTTCCACAAGATGCCGAACAAATGTCACACACGAACAGCTGCAAAACAGCAAGGACTTTTGGACACTGATCAAAGCGACATCTTCAAAGATTAAAGAGACCTTACAGAACAATGTGCGAAGAAAAGTGGGCTGACTTCTTTGAGGAACTGTATAAACACCCGGAAAGCCCTACAATAAACATCATACACCAAGGAGCAACACTGTGGGAAATCCCATCGGACACAGAGACTATTAAGCTAAAAATCAAAAAGCTAATAAATTCGAGAGCCCCCGGCCGGGATGGAATTTCGAGAACATTGATCTTAAGACAAATGCAGACACCTGGCCCCCTCATGGGGCAGATATTTCAGAAGTGTAATCTAAACACCAATGTCCCGCCATCATGGAAGACGGCAAATGTCGTCCCCATCTTCAAAAAAGGAGCCAAGGAAGATCCGAGGCACTACCGCCTGATAGCGCTCCTGGACGTTATAGGAAAGGTTTTTGGATCATGACTCTTGGAGGATCTACAGCACTGGCTAAAAGAAGCTAAATGTATAGACCACTTCCAGACAGGTTTTGTCAAAGACATTGGCACAACAGCAAACATCCTGTTGGTATGCTCTTTAAAAGCCAAAGTTCAACAGGATCTTCATGGCATTCGTCAACCCCGTACAAGCCTTTGACCGAGTGAACCGGGACAAGCTGTGGGCCAAATCATCGTGCAAGAAATGCCCAGAAAAAATCCTGGCCCCAATTATGGCTTTGTACGAAGGCACATCAATGCAAGTGTGACTAAATGGGGCTGGGGATTTATCTAAAGAAATCTGCACTAGTCACGGAGTGAAATAAGGCTGTCCTTTGGCACCAGCGCTATATAATGCGTACACAGCAGACTATGAAGAGGAGACAACTAACATCAGATGCTTTCCACTCTCTGTAGGGGGAGTTAAAGTCCAGAGAATCTTGTAGGCGGATGACATCATCCTGATAGATCAAAACATAGTGGGACTCCAAAGACAACTAAACAACTTGTTAGTATACTTGGAGAAGAACAACCTTGAATAAACAAGAATAAAACCAAGATTATGGCATTTGAAACAGCTACCAGGACAGCGAGTGAAGGAAAATGGTATGCGGACGAGGAAAACATTGAAAAGGTGAGCTCCTTTAAATACCTGGGTGTTGCCCTAAGTAACAGCACTATTGAACTACGTATGCAAGAATCCTTAATAGCCAAAATGAAGATTCTGGCAAGTCAAGTAAGGGTGGTTGACAGGAGGTTTAAGAGATACTCTCTGAACCCCGTGATATCTTTCTTTAAGGCTAAGGTGATCCCCGCTATAACGTATGGTGGAAGCAATGCCCCAATTTCCGAACCAGCTGTGGGACGGACTGGAAGGGGCATTTTGGAGGAGAGTGCAGGGCCTCCCCGAAATCAACACTGATCTCTCTAATCAGGCTAGAGATATGCCTTACATTGCTGGGGACCGTGGCAAGGAACGCGATGATGCACTTCAGGAAAATCATCAAAATGAGCTGACGAGTGGAAAGAATAAAACGTTGGCAAAGTGGGCAGAGGGGAGTGCAAACCTCCTTGAAGAAATAGCCTTGCCAAAGGAAACTCTGATAGGGAATCCAGTAAAAGTGGCTAAAAAACTGAAAGACCTGGACTGGATTAAAACTCAAGAAAAAGCTGCATCTTATAAACTAACCAACAATGCACCAATGCATCTAATGAAAATCGATGAGGTGAGAGGATACTTGAAAAAGTTCCCAGACAAAAAGTTGGGTCGAACCTTCCTGAGAATCAGATTAAACCTGTTTCGGACGAATGAGGTCATGGCCATCAGAGGGGAGTCCAACACGAGCAAATGCCGATTCTGCAAGTCTAATCAGGTTGAGTCAATTCAACGTTTACTGCTGATATGCAGAGGAACACAAGGAGCTAGAGACACTAACTGAAGTAGAATCTTGGGGAATACAAGCATGGCAGAGGAAGAAGAGTGGTGGACACGATTGATGAGTGTTGAGAAAACATGTTGGGCAGTGGCAGTAGTCCTTTTCTTCAAGCAAATTGGGCTGTCTTAAGAGCCTGAGACAGACAGAAAAAACGAATGAACAGAGTAATTTTTAGGAGGTTAAGAATATGGACAAATGAAACGTAGTGGAGGAACTGTGAAAACACATTGTTTTTGTAAAAAATGTTATATAATTAAATGCAAATAAAATTAAAAAAAATAATAATAATATAATATTGACGCTACGAGTCAACTTCTACCAGCCCTGCTGTCTTATTTTGTGGGAAGTTCAACACTTTGTTGGTCGTGATGACAAATTTGTGCAGAAAGAGATGACTATTCTATGATCAATCATCAGTGGAAAAAGAGCAGTTTTACTAGATTTTCAGCTTTTTCATGAGATGTGAGTTCCAAAACTTGGACCTGCCCAGTCAATTTGGCTCTCAGTGTTAGGCAGAATCCTGTGCAGTTCCCTTGGGGAACACTGCAAGAAGATTAAGACTACAGGATTAAGCAGTAAACCCAATTGGTAGCAGTCCGCACCACCCAGATTTACCTGGTAGCTGTGGCTGAGCAGTCAGACTTCTCTCAAGATGAGTAGGGCAGTATACAGAGGATACACAATAGGGCTAAAAACACAGTAGAGCAAGCAAACACTGACCAGAGCTTGGTATCAAAACTATATAATTATTTGTTTAAAACACACTTCAGGAAATACACTAAGCACTCCAATTCGAAACAAGTTCAAACACAGTCAGATAAAGTATACACACCTCCCTTAATAATTATTAGACAAGTGTAGGTCAAAACACCACTATTTGTAAAAACAGATGTGAGCGCGTAACTTGGATGGCACTCCAATAATTAAGTTAAAGGGAGAGAAAAAGGCAGGTCATGAAAATAAAACAGTTCCCAACACTTTTCTAAGACCACAGCAATTTAGTGAAGGCAGTGTCTACTGTAGAGCCAAAGTTCATAGGCCAGGCCCACTTTAAATGGATCAAAGCGAAATGTGCCCAAGATCACACAGTTTAAAAAGCACTCAAGTCTTTGCAGAAATGTTCAAAGGAGGTTGGTTTGATGCAAAAGATAAAGTTAGAAGGTCTGGGGCCAACTCAGTTGGAAAGCCAAGGATTTAAGGGTCACCTTTAGCAATCTGTAGAAAGGGAGGCCAGGCGGAACACAGTACCTTAAAGAGTGAGGAAGCTCCAGCGGTGGCAGTTGTTCCTGGCAGTGGGTGCAGTTCGTGGTTTCGACCAGGGGAAGAGAAGATCTCATTGAGGAGGAAACTTGGAGTCGTTGCACTGCCCAGGGAAGAGACCAGCTGCGGAGTTCGTCGGTTAAAAGGTGCGTTCCTTTTATTTGGGGTCACAGTGGTGAAGCTTGGCTATCCAGCTGCCGGGGTGCTTGGCACGGGCGATTCGATCAAGGGAAGTTCTGGAAGGCGAATGGGGAACTGGTTGTCCCCACCAGCTCAAAGGGAGAAGACTCTTACAGCAGAAGATCTTCTCTTGTCGTCGGGAAAGTGGTGAGGTTGTTGCAGCAGGGCTCCACCGGTGGTGTCGTCATTGCAGATGGATCAGCTTCTCCTCTATTCGGATTTCTTAGGTCCTGTGGCGACTTCTGAAGTTCCAGTCCCCAAAGCAGAAAAACCCCCATTCAACAGCCTAGCTGTCACTCATACATGCTAAGTGGTGAGCCGGGCGGCTCACCAGTGGGCAAATCAGAACAGAGTGCGACTTGGGTTGCTAGGGCAATGCAGTCCATGGTGCCAATTCCCCCACCCACACATCATGTGGAACCCAGACAGAGTGGCACCAGTTGGAGGGCTTCTGTGGAGAACCCCGCCAAAAAGTGGAACAAAGGGCCCGACCTTGGTTGGAGTTACAGAGACAGACACAAACACCATTTTAGAAAAGAGTTCTGGCGAAAAGACCCAACCGGTGATTTTGTATTAAATAAATAAACCGGCGGTATCTTTAACACTGCACCAAAAAGTGGTGCGTTTAAAACCAAAGGGAAAATCCCATAGGAAATATTCAGGTGGAATATTTCCCGTGGTAACCACTGCCACCAGCCAGAAACTCGACAAGGGGGGACTGGACAGTGCCCCCTTGGAAACAGACCCAGGGGCAATCGAATTAACCCCTTCCAGTACTTCCACAATATGATGGTTTGTACTGGTTCTGTTCACAATTTTGGACTAGTAAAGCCAATGGTGACTTTAGATGCCCTGGGAGACAGTAGTCAGTGCCAGGGTATGGAGTCTATGTTTCGGGGTCACTAAGACACCCCTGTGTTACTGCACTGAGGGTGCTGTGTAACACATACATTAAAACAGATAATACCCTATGGAGTAAAAGACCCCATAGCCCATAAGCACACAATAAGTCAAAGGCATACCTCAAATCATGCCTAAGAGTGGGAGGAACCAAGTCTCACTCTTAGCAGGAGAAAAAAAAGAAACCCCAAAAATCTAGCAAAGCTGCTGGGGGACTCACTAGGTTTGGGAAATTAGCCTTATAAGAGAATTCTCCCTAACACTCAGAAAGGCAAAAATAAAGAGCATCCACATGTATAGTGTCACCTCCGCCCATTGCGCCCTTCTGACTTCCCTTGAGCCCAGCCTGATCATCGATTGTCAAATGAAACCAAATGAATACAAAAAACGTATGTGTTAATTAATCAGTTCAATTCATGTAAGAACATTGACTAGAATCACACTTTTTTACATCCTTGGCTGCATTGCATAAGAAATGACTGAATGTGGTCTTTATCATTACCACAAACTAAACTGTGATAATTTGAAAAGTGCAGCATTCAAACTTTACTGCCCTATGCTGCTGCTTTGTACTGCAGGTACTATGAAGACACATCCAGTTGCTAATCAGCGAGGTCTTCAGCAAACAATTGCATTCATTGCAGATTATCCTGTTGAGCCTGTCCCAACGCTGTGTTCCCCACCTCCTGAATTTTACTGTGGGAATGGCCTTTAGGTCCTGATCTGACAGTCTCAAGGACCATAAAGTAGGCACCTGCTGAATTATTTTTACTGACAACAGTGGGAATACAATGGTATGCAGACTTCAGTTTCCAGGGCTGCCTCTTGAAGAGACTGCTCAGGAAATGCTGCCTAGGGAACACTGCCTACTGGAATCAGGAAGTCTCAGGCGAGCAGGTAAGTGTAGGAAAGGGGTGGTGGGAGAACCTGTTTATCTTCGGGGGCCAGGATGGCGGATTGGTCGTTTTCCTGGTTGCTTCAGGTGCAGCAATGGGTAATGGGAGTGGGATTTTCAGGTCAAGGTGCTGAAGGGGGGCCAAGAAGTAGCTCCCAGGGTGTGGGGGGGGATAGCTTTGTATTGAGGGCCGTCTGGAATGCCAAATGGTCCTCTATGCATCTGATGTTAGGCGGCATTGAGTTCCAGATAGTGGGGGCCAGAATCTCCTATTCTGGTTCATTTGAAGGAGGGGATCTCCAGGAGTGCAGGTTTCTGTTGGGTTGGTAGCAGGTGACTTTCTGTTGAAGGTATTCTGGAATTGTCTTCTGGAGGACATGGTCATTAACACACATGGCTTTGAAAGTGGAATGTCGTCTGACTAGGAGCAAGTGGAGGACACAAAGGGTGGGGGTGATGTACTCTCTTTCACCAAGTGCAAGGAGGAACCTGGCTGAAGAGCTCCAGCCCCTTTGGAGATTTCAGAGTTGGTAAGCAAGGGTGCCCAGGTAGCAGGAGTTAGTGTAGTCTAAATGGGAGAGAATAATGGACAAGATTGCAAATCATAGCAGCAATTAAGTACCTTTGGCATGATGGAGTTGATTAATTGCCCTCCTCCACCAGGTATACACTACGCTGTGAGGCCAAGAGATGTTTATCACCAATTATTCTGGACCAACTGTGCTAGACTCGTAGCCCAAGCACTAATGTCACTTATATACAAATGCCATGGCTGATCATTACTCCTTCCAGATATGCGCTATGCTGGTTGTCCCGGAGATACTCATACTTGCTAATCTTACTCAACTGGAAATCTTTCAGCAAAACTACATACCAAGGGCCCACTAGCACTTATATCTCTGCAAACCCTACCTATCTGTGAAAGTATCCAGCAGAATTACCGACCAAGGGCCTCTCTTGCACCTATATTGAAACAATTTGATTTGGGCCAGATCTGGCTGTCATCGTCCAACAGACAGCGCCAATAAGCAATTGCAGACCCAACAAGACACAGGGAGGTCCTTATCCTAATAGCCTGAACCAAAGGGAGATACTATCCCCTCAACAGTTACTGGAAACTCGTCAGGAACAGGGTCCGCCTAGAATCCACAAAGACACTCAAACATAACAATATGCTAACTGTTCCCTCTGCAACACCAAACAATAGAATGCAGCTAGACCCCTCAATACATTCAGCCTAGTTGCACACATACTTATACAGCTCCCTGATAACCTCAACAGTCTTTAGAACACAGCTATACCCCATGAAATTCAGCCTAGCTGCACACATAATCCCATTCATAATCTCTGCTACCAGAATGCAGCTTTCCAAGTCTAATTTCCTTGCTGCACAAATTCTATTGATCTCACATAACCACTGCACCATGCATAGAACTAGAATGCAGCTACACACCACTTAATTCAGCCTGGCTGCACACATACCGAATGCACCCAAGCACATTACTACACTACTCTCTCCACTAACCTGGACTACGGTCCCTGAGGGCATTCAACCCGCAGCACTTCTGCATCATACCAATGGTAAAAGGTGCTATACAGATGCTCAATAATATAACATAACATATGCCGAGGTTGAGAGATGAACGCCCCGATGGACCACTATCCTGCTTCACCTACCCACAAATAGAGTAGACTGGATGCAGTGGGGGAAACAGGAATGTCAGTTTGGGGAGTGAAAACTTTTCATACTTTGCAGTAACTTCACCCAGGCTCAGCACGTCTCTGTGTGCAGTCATTCGCCCTGCGTGAGACACCTCATTGAGCATGGCCGTGGCCTGCACAGAGGGCAGTGTAGGGGGCGGGACATGTTAAATAGGGAAGAACATGGGAAAAGGTTGCCATTAAGAGGGACAATGCACACCCACAAATGCTCAGAACAAGACATATATATGCATCCGACTGTGCAACCTCTTGTCAGGGAAATGGCCACGCAAAGCCATCATTTTATCCGCCACCCGAAGGGAGGCATCCAGACACTTGCGCATAGGATTCACTGTGCAGAGGTGGATCACATGTTGGATTTAGGGGTGTGCGTACGCAGTGCAGCGGGGTGTAGAAACGGTTTACAGGCATTTTCATGCAGATTTTTTGGAGTTTTACCTGAGTCACAGAAATGTGTACGCATGTTGTCGGGATGCAGGTTACACTCACGGGGGACCCTGCACAGTGTTCCCGAGGTACAGACCTGGTTTCGGGGGGCCCCGCACACTGTTTCAAGGGAGCATGTGTTCGTCACCGAGAATCATGCCAGAGGAGTAGCAAAGGTAGTTGTTTCTAACTGTTTTTGTTTTGCGTGGGGGCTTGTTAGGGGTGTTCTGGCCGCGACTTGCATATACGGTTACTTTGCAGGAACAATTCCATGAAAAACCTCTGCATTGAGTCGTTCTCGGCACGCAGGCTTTGCGGGATCTCTGTGCACTTTTCAATGAATCAGGAAAGAGGCATTATCTTGCTTTCTTCATACTAGAGTCTAGGAAAATAATACACATTGGTGAGGCAGTAGGAGAGAAGGAGTTAAGCAAAGCAGTAAGAGGCATGAAAGGGGTACGTGCGTCAACCTTCTGTCCTTTTCTGATTTGGGTATTATGAACTGTGGCCATCCAGTGTTTAATGGCAATATTAAGGTAAACGGTTAAAGTACAGGAAGGTAGCATCAACATAGAATTGATGCGAGTGGGATTCCAATGGAAGAGTTATGTTATGTTAGGAAAACTTGTAAAGCACACGGTCAGCCGAGAGTATCATGGCATTGGGGAAAAGAAAGGACCTTCATTGCAAAACCAATTGTTACAAAGAAACGGCGCAAACCATCTCAATGGCATCTCAATTGCACAGGAGAAAGCTGGTCCACTGCATTCAGCTTCTAGAGGAGGCCCCCATGGTCCAAATGTTGAAACCGTTTGAAGAAAAACATAATTTAAACTCATTGATACAAGCTCCCCAAAGTGCATTATTCTAGGTAGTCAGCAGCGCCACCTGTGTTCCATGTTCAAGCCACAAAACTGTTAGCGATGAGTGGCAATATCTGGCACTTTATGAGAAGCAATTGTCTAAAAGATTTTGGAGAGTTGTGAAAGAATGAGAATGGCCAGCTAACTTGACTGGGATAATGACAAGTGTGGGATTTTTTTGAAAATGGGATAATGAAGGACTGTAAAACAATGGAAAAGTACCAATTTGAAAAGAAGTTGTAAATAAACTGTGGTTCAAAGGTACAACCGGTTTAGGGACCCCTAACAACTTCAAACAGTCTCCTCAAGTGTCCTAAATTGAGAAACAAATATCTTGACTAGACAGTGTTAAAAGGATGGTTTCAAGTTGCTTTACTCGACTGTCGCTTTACAGGTGTCATTTGGGGATGAGGAGAAAGAGGTGCAAAATGACTGAATGCAGTATTAACAATGTCTGCATGAGGAGTACACCGAGCCACAGTGGCAGTCATTTTAAAAACAGGGAGGACTGTCCATCACGAATCATGCACATTGACAGCCATCCAGAACAGTGGAAGTTACAAGTTGTATCACAAAAAGAGACTGTTCAAAGTGAAATTCACTGAGCAAGAGTTGAATATCGTGACTAAAGAGGCTCCAGTACTCCTTGAGCATCTGATGAACAAACAGCTCTTTGGAAGAAGCCACCCGGATGCAGCCGGATTCCGAGAAAAGGTCACCACTGTTTCCACCCACCACCGCCCATCGTTAAGGTGAAGAAATGGTGAAATGACCACTAGAGGGAATAGTGTGGGAGTGCAGTCTGAAAATGGAAGCCTCTGGCAGACTCTGTGCATTTTGTGCAAAGAAAGGTGGAGCCAGTCTTTTTACAGCAGGGTGTGGCTCAATAATTAGAACATAAGAATTAGTACAAATGCAACCTACAAGTCTATGTTGAGAATAGTGAATAGAACTCATAACCACATTGCATGAAAAGGTTAAGCAATGCACCTATCCCATCCAACATACACAGCAATGATCGTGTCATGTAAAGCATCTCTGAAAAGGTTGTGAAGAACACATGAACATAAATGGCCGTTTCCTCTTGTCATCCCATAAAATGGACTTTAATTACACTGCGTATACCCCACTTCGAGCCTCACACCACAGATGCATATCATAGCAAGCAACGACCATGACGAACACAGAGGGCTCACCAAATAGCATTTGCTGTAATGGACAGTCAATGCTTCATTTTACTAACTGTACATTCATTGGCTCCTCAATAGGTGCTTGAAGAATGGATGATGATGCTTGCAGTCACATGAGACTCACAACAAGGGACCACTCTCACCATTCCACCTCCACAAACACATTAAGGACCATCAGCACTTCGGCTGCCTCCACCACCACTTCGGATACTATCATCTCTACTGCAGTGACCGCCTCCACTGACACATCTGCTGGCACCAAAACCACCAACATCTCCACCACCATTCTGCTGTCACCACCACTGTTGCAGCTACCGAAACCACCATTATTTCTGCCACCATGTCCACCACCACCTGCAAGTAGCGCAAAAATCAGCCAATCTGCAACCAGTCACCCCAATCTGCCTCCACCTCCTGCCTGCCAGCATTGCTCCCCACTGCTTCCTACACCACCATGTGCCACAGTGGACCGTGTTGACATCCGGGCAGATGACGAGGATTTTAACAATCGAGTCCTGCAGGGAGATGAGGAGGTACTGGGAACCAGTTCTTGTAGGGCAGTGTTGAACCTAGCTGTATCAAGCTAGCTGGATGTAGAGTGCCATGGACGACATGAGATGTGTGAGCATTTGGAATAATGCCTCACACCGTTGAGGAGCTGGAAATATCAGCCTCACAGGGAGCTCTGGTGTTGACTAGGTATGGCTTCACCTGCTGGATCCTTCTCCATCTCCTCCATTGTATCATGTGTAGGGTGCTTCAACAGGAGACATTCATCAAGGGCAGGTGGACTCCCCTCTCCCATTCTTATTTGCAATCAGTGTATTGGCTGTGTTGGGTTAGAGAGCTGGAGGAGCTGTTAGTATGTATTATTATTGTTTTTTTTATCAATTGTGTATTGGCTGAAATATTCATCCTTACAATTACCATTAAAAAGGTTAAAAAAAACAATTATCCTACAGTAACAACACATTTAAAAGTCTCCATTCATGTTCTTACAACATTTTCATAAAAATCCAGAGAAAGTGATTGAGTACTTACAAAACACCTAAAATGGCAACATCCAGTAAAACTCTAATAACCTCTAAAGTGAAAATGAGTTGAGTCATGCATATCGTAAATAAAAGGTAAGACATGGGGCCTCATTACGACCCTGGCGGAAAGTGACTGACCGGACCGCAACAGCGTAAATAGCGTTTCCGCCATTGCACGAAGGAGCAAAGTGCGGCCAATTACGACCCATCGGGCACGAGCATTACGCCATGGCGGAATCCGAAAGGCTGCGATGGCGGAAATGACCCCAAAACGGCCCTTACCGCCGCCGTACGCTGCACCAGGTGCAATACCGCCACATATCTTAGCAGTCACCGTAATGAGCGGTCACCGTAACGAGCGGGCACCGCAAATTACGGGCACCGTAAATATACGGAAACGGAAGTAAAAGCATGTGGCCGGAACGGGAAACAGCACGCCGCACAACTATAAAATCCGAATCCCAACACAACCATTAAAAATCCGACCCTGACACACATCCCAACCCGTTAGCAACCCCAGTTAAAAAAATAAATATGGGAAAGGTAGCCAAGAAAGCGTGTGACCGCAAGCGGCAGGTACACTTCTCCCGAGAGGAACTGACCGTGCTCACCGAGACCCTCCAGGAAAATGCCGCCGTCGTCTTCTCCAGTCAAATGACCAGGACGGCCCTTGCCAACAAGAAGGCCATATGGGCCCTGGTGGCACAGCGCGTAAGTGCGGTGGGGACAACACCCCGCACGCCACAGCAATGTCGCAAGCGGTGGGACGACCTGCGGATCCGCGTACGCAGCATACTTTCTGCGAACAGGAACATCGCCACAGCTACCGGGGGGGGTTCAGAGTCGCCCATCAAGTTGACCCCCTGGGAGGATATCTGCGCCTCCACCATAGGAATGGAGAGCATAGAGGGAGTCGGAGGGATGGAGAAAGGAGTGCCGACATCCGGAGAATCAGGTAGGTTGGCCAAGAGAAACAATGCGAAATCCACAAACCACGAACATGTGCAGTACCATGTGACCCCATAGTGCAATACATACTTTGCCCTGACAGCGCCCTCTAAAAGTCAGAATGAATAAACAAATCAATCAAGATGCCATAAACAACCCCTACATGTGCAGCATGCACCCCCTAACTGCAGGCAGCCAAATGAATGCATCCTCAATCCACACGAAAATGAGACCACCTCCAAGGCCCAGTCCCAAATCAGCCTCATGTACCACCCCAATGCATTTGATACGTTGCCATTCCAAATCCGACAGACCCATAACTAACGCTCGCCCCTCTTTACTCCACCACAGGGTCCGATACCAACGACGAGCTGCAGGACACCCCTACCAGCACGCCTGCAAAGAGGGCCAGGACCAACGTCCCAAGAGCCTCCACCTCAGGTGCAAGGATCAAGACACGGCAGCAGCAGGAATCAAGTGGCAGCACACTGGAGGGGACTGCAACAGGCACCCCAGCAGCCAGCAAGTCCACAACCCCAGCACCACAGGTCCCCCCAAAGAACGTATCTGATGGCACTGCCTCTGGTGGTAGCAGCACCATAGGTGACACAGCTGTCATGCCAGCATGCTCCGACACGGAAAACAGTGCTGGCGACGTAGGTACCATCCATGACCTTTCCCAATCCCCCTGCATGTTCCATCCCCTACACCATGACGAAACCACGCAGGGGCACCCTGAAGACGACGACTGGCCAACCCCCACAAGTCCTGTGCCAAGGCAACATGTGTTGAGCAGCCCCCCTGTCACACCACCGCAAATGTCCATGGCCCAGCAGAGGCAACAGTCCCTCGACCTGCTGATCGAGCAACAGCAGGAAGTGTCCACGCTACTCAAGGACCATGCAAATGAATGCGGGGGTTCCAGGGCAGCCATGGAAACATCCACCGAGACACTCAGGGCACAAATAGAGAAAAGTAGTGAGAGCCTCAGGGGAGAAATGGAGAAAAGCACCGAGAGCCTGAGAGCACAAATGGAGAAAAGCACCGAGAGCCTGAGAGCACAAATGGAGAAAAGCACCGAGAGCCTGAGAGCACAAATGGAGAAAAGCACCGAGAGCCTGAGGGGGGAACTGCATGCGACGTCCAAAGACGTTTGTGCTGAACTCGCTGCTGTGCGCCGTGTGCTCTCGGAGCTCTCACAAACCCTCAGAGACATGCATGGACGCGAGCAGGCAGAGACATCATCCGTGGCAAGTTCCGTCAAGGGCAGCCCCCAACGCAGATCTGGCAGGAACCTGCGCTCCACGGGCAGGGGTGCCCCTGATACCCGTAGAGGGGGCTTGCAATAGCGTCCAACCACGGACAGCATGCATATTTGGACACTGGTGTTGGGGGGGGAGGTAGTAGGGTGGAGGGGGTGTGTTGGGCTTCACTGGGTGGCGGGTCCATAGGGTGTATAAATCAAATCACATTAACAATACAGCATCTCATTATCATCCAATGACATGTGTGGACATTGATATTTGCGTACGAGGCCTTCATAGGCGTACAGTCCACAATGTGCCTGTACTACACACACACAGTGCCACAGGTCCCCTTTCCGTGTAATAGGCACCATGCGTGGTTGCTAGAAGCATGCATCTATGATGCTCTGTCGGATTGCACGTGCATCCTGTGCCTCATGGACTCCTTGAGGTGCCTCCACATCCCCACCCTCATCATCATCATCATCTTCAGGTGCATGCAGTACAGCGTCAGGGGGCATGGGCACATTCCTACGTATGCACATGTTGTGCAGCATGACACATGCCATGACCATCTTAGAAACCTTCTCATGGCTGTACATGAGTGCCCCGCCAGACCTGCTGAGGCTGCGGAAACGAGCCTTCAGTAGGCCGAATGCCTGTTCAATGACCACACGGGTACGTGAGTGGGCATGGTTGTAGTCCTCCTCATGCTCGTTCTGTGGGTTCCGGATTGGTGTAAGGAGCCATCTCTTCAGTGGATACCCGGCATCACCTGTATGAGACGAATAAAGGGTGTCAGTGGAATGATAGTGCTAAGTAGCCCCCCCCCCCCTCCTGCAAGGTCATTGACGCATCAAATGGGCCACGATGTCATGCATGGAATGAGACTCACCGAGTAGCCAGGATCTGTGCCCTGCGTGTCGCTCCATGTAGCGTGGTATTCTTGTGTTCCTCAGGACCATAGAATCATGGGTAGATCCTGGAAATCTGGCACAACAATGCGTAAATATCTTGTTGGAGTCACACACCATTTGCACATTGATTGAATGAAATTGTTTCCGGTTGCGGTACTGGACCTCCATGGCATGTGGGACAACCAATTCAACATGGGTGCAGTCGATGGCACCAATGCAACCCGGGATGCCGCCAAGTGCATGGAATCCCACTTTTGCGTTGGTAATCTCCTGGTACGTGCGTGGTAGTGTGATGTGGTCGTCGGCGTGCTTCAGGAGGGCATCGTGCACTTGGAAGAGTGTCCGTGAGAACAGTGGCTGTGAAATGCCATGCAACTGTCCCACTGTGTGCTGGTAGGTGCCTGTGGCCAGGAAGTGGAGTGCAGACACCACCTTCAGTAGGGGTGGGATGGCGGTTGGGCTATCTATCATGCTCACGAGGTCAGCATGTGTCATGTCCACAATGGCGATTATGGTGTCCCGGTCCAAACGGTAGAGGGTGTGGATCTGCTCAGCAGTGAGGTTGAACGGATCGGCTCGGAGGCGTGGGATTGCGGGCCGCCTGCGTGGTGGTAGTGGCAGTGCTTGTGGGCCTTGCTGACCCTGCCTTGCCCTCCTCCTCCTCCTTCTCCTCCGTCTCCCCTGTGCGCCCGGTTGTTGTACCTGTTGTTGTTCGTCGTCTTCTTGTAGTTGTAGCACTTGCAGTGCTATCTGGTCCCCCAGGCCCAACATCGCTAGTCCTGCCGGTAGCATTTTGGAGTGGGAGTGGTTGTGGGAGGGGTTTGGGTCTGCTATATATGTGCTGTCGGCCTGTATGGCCTCCACCTGTGCTGATTGAATGAATCTGTGGCAGATGCAATCCCTTCTGGCCGAGCACGTCCCGCACGTAAGGCTGCATTTGGCCGCATGGCATCTTGGGATTGGAATCATGTATCAAATCCCGATGGCAGTGTGATGTACTTTGACTGATTTTCATGCTATGCTCCCATTGTTACACATGCTATGATTGCAGCCGCTTACATACCTGTGAAGAGTCAGTGGTATGTAGGGCTCGATCGATGGCCGACCCTCATGCAGCACAGTAACGTACTTCACCGACGGGCGTGGCGTCCCATTTGTGATTGCAGCCAGTTAGCATTATGACACACAGCCGCACTACATTGATGTAATTGTGAATGCAAGCGTTCACAGAAGCCTTTTCGACGTAATGTTGCAAGTGAGGAATTCGAAGGCCAGCATTTTTGGTTTTGAAGTAGCGGCGAGGATACGCCCACAGGTCTGGCTGGAAATGTAACGTTCTATTGTAGAATGTCCTTGGGACATGGCCCATAACGAGCAGGCAATGAATGATATGAATTGAATGGGATGCGCAATAGCGTAGTGGACGATAAGGCAGGACGTTCCCAAATCCATCTTGCTTCACAACACTACAGATCCGGCCAGGAGCACAGTGGTTTTTGCAGACTGCATTACGCACAGACGCGATGGAAGTTTCACATATTATGTGAGTGAATATTCATGCGTTTTCATTGCGGGATGAGGGAATGATGAATGGATGCATGGACAGATGATTCCGTTTAGGGTCTGCCATGTACATGGGTTTTTTGAATCACTCCCCTTCCCCTGCGCTATGTGATGCAAGGCTGCCATAGTGGGACTTACGTCTATCTGCCCTTGTCGGATCCTCCCTGTCTCGACGCGCCTTCATACACTTGTGTCTAGGCACGTTACTAATCCCATGTCATGGGTTCTATCTTGACGGACGCATGCACAGTAACCGACGTTGCCAATGGTGTATTTACCTCGATTGATTTCGTTATGATTCGATACTGATTTAGGGGTCTGTATATTCCTTTGGAGTGGGCTAGCATGCATATGGGTGTGGAATTGGTGTGTTGAATGAAGATTGTAATGCATCATGAGTCCCGTAATGCAATCGGTTGATTTGTGTTTCTTTTGGGTGACAGGTATCTCCTGCCCTATTGCAGATGCCATCTCTACGCCACTCCTCCAGATGGTTTTTACTCTCGACTCCTGCAGCTTCGGGTGAATCAGTGGAGCACCATTTCGATCTTATGGGACGATCGCCAATGGGCCACATGCCCTTACGCTGTACTGGTGGCTAGGTGCAACATTTCGGCCTTTCAGCTCGACTAGTGCCTGCCTCATGGGACGGACCTGCGGTTCTTGCCGCTTCCATGTTGCCTTTTGGAACGTTGATGTAGGCCCTGTGTGCCATGATGGTACAGGGCGTCACACAAGTGGAAGCTGGTCAATTATTGCAGATGCAGCCCTCGGTGATGATGGTTGTTTTGGTGTTATTTTGCAAATTGCTGTGGGGCCTTTGTCATTTGGATGTGCATTTAAATTGTATTCCGATATTTGTCGTGTTGCGTTGTTCTTTGCAGGTGATGTGGCGATTTTCGATTTGTGGCGGTATGTATTGCGAGATGATCTGCATTGTGTTCCGCCTTCTGAGTTGAGTTGTGTGGTACAGTACTGGCCGCGTTTGCCTACGTAGCACAGTATGGTCACGGATAGGGGCTGCCATTGTGACTGTTTACATGATGTGCTGTTCAGGGGCGGGGGATTGGCTTTTGGCCGACTGGTGCCTGTCAGCCAGGTCGATTGGTGGAATGATGGGATGTTCAGAATGTGGCTGGTCACAGGTGACTGTGTTTGCGTGCGTTTGTTGGAGGGGGACTGGGGTCATGTCCATTGGAATAGCTTCTGTATTGATGCCATCTGTGCCCTGCAGCTCCCATCGGCCCCTCTTGGGATGAGCCTGGCTGCTCAGTCACTCTGCCAACTTGTGTGGTACATGCTTCTGCTGATGGTTGGTTTGTTTACTGGCAAGAGTACAGGGCTGGTGCAATCCCCCTCAGGATGCTGTTTTGGATGTTGCCTTGCGCTGGTGGCAAGCGATGGGGGACTACTGTTGTTTTGTGTCATGTGTTCTTGATTTTCATTTTGATGTATTGTACCTTCACATGCCTGTGCTGCATCAGTACGGCTATGGTGACATGCCGTACATGGATGCCCACTCACGGGGCGCTTTGAGCCCCTGCATGCTTTTCTACGTTGGCATGCATGGGTGAATTGTAGATTTCACTGGTTGCATAGTGTGAGTACATTGCGCCTGCCAGGAGTTGTGCAATGTGGCCAGGGAGTGGAGTACAGGCACTCAGTGGGCCATTTACGGTTGGTTCACGATGCCGTATTTCTCGCCATGGCGGAATGGTACTTTACGACGTGCTTGATGGCGTTCAGTACATGTCCGCTAGGGTCAGAATTCGCGTACCGTTGCGCCATGGCGGTGATTCCGGTTTTGCAAGGCGCGCGTGCGCGTACTTGGTGCAGTTAGCGTTGACGTTCACTGCGGTGTCGCTAATGGCATCGTACTTTACGGTGACGGGTCATAATCGCAACGAGCGGTGTTCGATGGCGGTATTGCATTTCCGCCATCATTTTTCCATTTCCGCCAGGGTCGTAATGAGGCCCATGGTCATATATTCATTGTGTTTTATGTTTTATATGACCCAGGGTGGTGTATGTTGTCATTACAACGCAAACGGGAGGTGGCAAAAGTAGCACTAGTGAGAAACATGTGCCGCATGCTCTCACGAAACAATGGTCTGTCAGCTACTTGGACGCTGTGCTTCCTCATCCTGGCCACTGCCCTCTTAACATTGTTGATGTCAGGCATCAACATCGCTGGTTTCCAGGTTGTTCAGAATCCAGCATGGAATGCTGGTCGTGCAGTGTGCTTCCTAGTCAATGCAGGTAACAGAGGCCAACCCTTTACCCCAGATGCCCGCTTAATTGCACTATGGTCCTCATATGTAATGCATTCTCTTACATAAATATATTGGGTAACATTAAGGAGCCATGTATGAAGGGGCGTAGCAGCTGCAAAATGTCCGAAAGAAGAAACAGTCATGCGCGCAATATGCAACTGGGAAGGGTGCTACCTAGAAGCGGCTGAGGGGAAGTGAGAAGTGCCAAAGGATTGTGGGAGTAATACATAAGTGGCAGTCAATGCTTGTTTGGGCTGGCGTGGACCCTGGGATCAAACCTGTGTTGCTCTGTGTCATCTTGCTTCAAAGGCGAGCACGTTACCCCTGAGCTATCCTCCCACACGTGAAGACTCTACAATGTGCACAGAAGTGGGTGAAGCAGAGATTGCTTCACTTGTCATTGGCATGTCTATGCTGTGCTCCTGCTTCGTATTCTGAAATATGTGCTGCCTTGCCTGTGGGTGGGTAGCAACAACATAAAATGTGCAGGCCAATTCCCCACAATGTTGGGAAGTAGTTTTGCTTTTAAACCGGCATTGGCAAACATGTCTGCCAGGATGAAGGAAAGGGAAATGTGTCTATAAACATTTTGCAGGAGGGTCTGCAAGAACTAGCTCAGGACCATGGCAATATATGCTGTGACATGCCATGGACCACTCACACTGTATGTTGGAATGTCCTTGTAGAACAGAGAAGCTGAGCCTGCTTCTGGACACATGCAATGCCAGTGTCGATGGTGATACCAACACGCCTGGGTGAGTCGGCACAGCTCAAGTTCAATAACTTACTAGATCAGGCTTGGGGTGCACAGCCTCTCAGAAAAGTGCCTCCGCAATGGGCACTCACAATTTGTGCTACAAAACCTAGGCTAGAAAGCCGCTGGTGAAAGCTGCACTCCCTTAGTCTAGCTCAAGCAGCCAGAAGACATTTATCAATTGTTCATGCTCTCTTCATCTGTGCTACACAATAAGGAATTACTGCATCAAGCGTTTCTTTCAAGAACCAAAGTATAAAAAGAAAGTATTTAAGGCCATTGCAGGGTGCCATTGGATTTCAGACTACTTAGTACTCCATTAGGGCTAATTAAACGACTGCGTATCGACCTAGAAACCAATCAAAATCAAACACTGAATCAATATCCCCCAATCGGGCCACAGGGATCCATGAAAATTGGGATCCTCATGAGAATAGCATTTAAATAGCCTGTTGTGACACAGGTGTCTAATTTCTATAAGCAATCAAGCCAATCACCAGCATGTGACTGTGACAATAAATTCAAATGTACATATAGATTGATCCGATCTCAAAAGCCCCATGAGTAATGCAGATGTATACATAGTTATGTCAGGTAAAAGAATAACCACAAAGTTTTCATAATCAGTAGGAGTTGAATCACTAGTCCTCAGAGTTCATAGTGGTGAACGGATGCAAATGCGCGATGGTTGATGATGGAACCAGAGGTGGTAATGTCAAAAGAGAAAGCATATCGTGCCTTCTATTGTAATAAATATATTAATATTAGCCTGCGCCAAGCTGCTCGAAAGTCGCTTGCGAAAGAAATCCGTGTTGCAAGGTCCTGACCTTAAATCAATGTAAGCCGCCATTGTAGGTCAAACCGCCATTTTAGGATTTGCTTTGTAAAAGTCACCCTGTGAGTTAAAATGGTGGACGGTGTCATTCCAGAATACAACATGGCTGTCTTGACCTCTGTGCATAGCTAATATGTAACTTGCCTGCAGGCCACTTGTTGAGGTCGTGAACTGAGACCTTGTCCTTCGTTGACCTGTGTGTAGAAGGATCACTCTTGTAATGAAACTAATCCACGAGCATATGTTGAAACAATGAATTCAAGTACTGAACATAGAACATCTGTTTAACTACATTGTATTAATGTTTGAGAAGGCCTGCATTGAAAAACTTAGAATACACAGTTATTGCATAGGCTTGTTGATACATGTATTAAAGGCAAACCAGTTATATGCGGTTGTTCGAGACTTGGCACGAACCCTAGATCGGTGATGTATTAAGTGGAATATTAACCCAAAGTGGGGCTGGGCATCATGCCCACCAAGTGTATAAAAAGCGAATGCATTCTAATGTACATCGTCTCTCACTGAACACACTGAACCACGCTGGAGTTCGTTGTGTTGCACTGAGGGCCGATAGCTATCTGATTTTGCTCTGTTTTTGTAACTGGATTCAGTATAAAATAAAGTACTTTGTATGTTCCTTTGTAACCCGTGTTCGGTGTATTTCCTTTTGGGGTACTCAGCCTCGATATTTTGATTTTGTTTTCACAGTTGGCGCCCGAATAGGGACCCTCACCATTGATGCCGGATTGTTGAAGTTTGACGCACTCTATCGGACCGGGATCGGACGGTGTGACACAAGGGGCCCCACTGAAAGAGACGCGTCACCTCAGCAGCGCTGCACGACCCAATCCTTGGACGATAAGCATGTGGTCCGAGACGGCACCTTGACGAGGGTCCAGTTATCGAGGCAGGCAGATTTGCCGAAATCACCATACATGAGGTAAGATTAGTTAGGTTTGGTCAGGTGAGTCATGACCCGATTCTTAATTTAATCCTGACAATTTGAATTTTGGCGCATTGTGTCTGCAGACACAATTATTGACCAGGTAACACCAAGAAGTTGAGATATGCCTGGGAAATTGTCTACCTGCTTTAGGGCATTATTCCGCAGTGATAGACAATCTTTGGAATTTAGCCGTCCGGCACCACAGGAGGGGTCGCCAGCATGTACTGTGTACTGTAAGCATGGCATTGGAAGTATAGTATTTAATGACATTTGGCACAGACAAACCAGACATGCCTCCGAACTTCAGTGGCCAATCAATGGTAGTTTTGAAATCCCTCGTATTGAGTATTTAGAGTGAATTCTATTAAAGAAAAAGGCTAGACCTGCAGCATTTGATGTTTTGCAGAATTGGAAAAAAAGAAACGTTGCAACAACTTAAAAGTAGAGAGAAACATGTGCGTCGTCATAAAACGAATGCTGAAAAAGCATTGTTATATGATCAGGACAAACAGTCTGAGGCGACTAAAAATATGGATAGGGCTTTCTCAATCGGTATTCAAAAAATGTATCCTTCTAAAGATCTTCATGTTTCTGGTGAGTTTATTGACAAATTATTAAATGAACGACAGCCTGGTGCTTCTGCGCCACCTCTGCCTGCTGCTTTTCCTCTTCCTCCTGTTATTCCTGCTCTACCTGTTGTCCTGTTGTTCTTGCTCCGCCTAATGTTCACCTTCCTCCAGCTCTGCCACCTCTTTTTATTGCACCAGTTGCAGTACCTCCATCAAATTTGCCTGCTCCCTCTCTTCCAAGTGGTCTTGAGTCGCATGTAATCGATTGAGGTGCAGGGTCAAAGGTTGTCACTCGCAATACTGTACCACCGGAGAAGAAACGTGAGTGAATTGCATGGGCTAAGCATTGTATGGGGAAGGATGATCAAGCTAGTGTTTTTGCCACACTTTGCAATATGGATAATTTTCCGGAGAAAAATGTTTTTATTGAAGGTTTAGGGATTCAGTTATGTATAATGTGGGGAAGATTAAATAATGCAGATCTTCCGCAAGGGTTAAGGGATCTAAATACTCTAGCGCTTTCTAGAGACACTCTGGAGAAAGTAAGTGAGCATGTTGAGAGGTTATTTGGGTAGAGAAAGGAGTTAGAAAAGTTACAGAACGAGGATGACGAGGAGGAAAATATGTATGTACAGAAACGTGTCGTAAATCGATATCTGAGGAAACGCAAATTTGTAAGAAAGACGCGATTAGATGGATTTCAGACATATCGATAACTCCAGTTGAGGTATATGACACAGTCAATATACGCTAGAAATGCAGAGGAAAGTGATACAGGTAATGGTAGAGTACCTGCAGGATGAGTGTGTAAAAAGGAAGATTAGTTGTCCCACAGAGTTATTGAGTATTTACAAGAGAGCTTTTTCACTTGACACTTCTTCGACTGCTTTAGCGCTCGATTTAGCTCTGCTTAGTAAGCGTACAGAGTCACCTACTTCTCAGTTGCCTATGAGAGAGGTCCCTCTGACATTTGTCCCAAAGGTCGAGGTTGCGGCCGATGCTGCACGGGGTACAGTTGCTGTGAACATTCCCGCACATTATGTATCACAGTTTGTTCACGTCCCGTTTTCACGGCAGGAAGCGAACACCATTAAACAGTCTATTCCTGACATTAGGAAAAATCCGATAGGGTTCTATAAAGATATAGAGTCCGTTTTGCAGTCCTCAGTGTTCACCCTAGGCGACATTGATTTGTTGTTTCCTGTACTCCTGCCCGTAGATTTGTGGAAACAGGTTAGAACTATAGACGACGTACCTGGGTTGGGAGATATGTGGGCTAACATAAATAGGCTTGACGGAGAAAGGCCAGCTGGAGAGAGGCCGCCTCAGGTGATACTAACTTTGCCTGACAGAATCGTTGCTAAATTAAAAACTATAATTCCCGAAAAGAGAATTATTTGGGACAATCTTACGGCCTGTGTCCAAGGAAAGTCTGAGGGTGCTACAGAGTTTTTTAATCGGTTCGAACAAGTATTCTCGAATTTCAGTGGACAAGACTTAGGCACATAGTCTGGGAAAAGGTTGTTCGTGGACAAATTTGTGCGTGGATTGCTGCCTGACATCCAGTTGCAAATTATGTCTTCTGAGAGCGCTTGGCAGGCGAAATCACAATCAGAAGTACTGCACATGGCTCAGAACTACGAGAACCGTGTCAATAATGAAAAAGATACGGTTGAAAACAAAAAGGAGATTTGAAAACTAAAGTGCTATTGCAGCAAATTGTTAGAGGCCCCAGAGGGGGTAGTTCTCAGGTTAGACGTCAATATGTCCCGCAGGGGAATGTGCCCTTGGCTCCTTTGAACATTAACCAGTGTGCTTATTGTCGCCGAGAGGGTCATTGGCGAGCACAATGCCCCGTCCTTCAACAAAGATCAAATAATACATTTGGTAATATGGGTAGGCGATCCAGAGGTCGCCCGGGTGTAGGGGGCCCTGGTAGAGGTCAGTTTACACAGGACTCTCAGCAACCTTTCTCGCAGGAAAATCAGACTCCAAGTATGGACACCAGGAACATATTTGATCATCCTTCCGCTGCATATTTATCTGAAGAGCTTGCTTTTGATGATATTTTGTTTCATTAGGATTGCCCGAAGCAGGGTTTGGAACCTACACCTATTCCCTTCAATCAGAAAGGTCCCTGCGTTGAAATGGTGGTGGGAAATAGGAAACATCAGTTTTTGATAGACACTGGAGCACAGAAGTGTTCCAGTGATCATTCACGGGTTCCAAACATTCCACTGTCAGGGCAAAACAATGTTTCTGTAGGGTTTTCTGGTACACCAGTTGTTTGTCTGGTTTCTATGCAGGTACCTATTTCTTTGGGTCCCTTTACGGACCATTGGCCATTTCTGTTGACTTCAGATTGCAGAGAGAACTTGCGGCGGTTGAATCTGTTGAAAGAATTAAATGCAGTGATTTATTGTTCTTCTGATGGAGTGCGCTTGACGATTTCACCACAGCAATTTTTTGCCTCGCAATTCTTGACTAGACCTTTGCCTCCAGAATTCATTAATGTACCAGAGAGCTTGTGGGCTGTCGACGACAATGATGTCGGTGTTTTACAGATTGAACCTGTCAAGATAGTTTTGAAACATGGAATTAAGCTGCCACGCATTCCCCAGTATAAGATTTCAGTTGCGGGCGAGCGAGCTTTGAAATGCATTGGGCCTCATCACGACCCAGGCGGTAAGTTACCGCCTGGGCCGTGACTTTACCACCATGGCGTAAACTAAGTTTACGCCATGGTGGTTGGCGGACTTACCGCCCCATTCGGACCTTGGCGGGGCGGTAAGTCCCCAATCCCCATTTACCCTTCCCCATTCCCATTTTTGCCCCATAGGGCATAATGGGAGTGGGGAAGGCGTTAATTATGCCACCGTAAATTACGGTGGCGTAATTAACTCCATGGTCCCTTAGCGCCATGGATTTTAACACCTGCTAAAAGCGCTAAGGGACCTCGTACTCAGGCGGTAAGGGTCGGCGCTGTTTACGGCGCCGTAAACCCCTTACCGCCTGGGTCGTAATGAGGCCCATTGTTTCCGATTTTGTGCATCATGGGGTGATTGAAGAAATTTCAGGAAGTTTGTGTAACAGTCCGATTTTACCCGTGTACAAGAAAGGCGATAATGCAATTCCATTCCGTTTCAGAATTGATTTACGTGCCATTAATAAAGTTGTGGCACCATAATTTTCAATTGTGCCTGATGTAACGACAATCCTAACCATGATTCCAGCTACAGCTACTTACTTTAGTGTTGTGGACCTAAAGAATGCTTTCTTTAGTATTCCTATACACAAGGATAGTAGATATTTATTCATGTTCACCTTAGGGGGGCGCTCGTTCCCATTTACTCGTGCACCTCAAGGGTACACATGGAGTCCTAGCATTTATAGTAGGGCTTTGAAAGAACAACTTGATAACCTTGAATTGCCCTCTACCTGTACTTTGCTTCAGTACGTTGATGATTTGCTTCTAGCTGCTGACTCTGAGAGTGCCTGTAAGGAGGGCACTGTGTTATTACTTATCCATCTAGCTAAGCATGGTCACAAAGCTTCGCTTAAAAAATTTCAATATTGTTGTCAGGAGGTCACCTATTTAGGCTATCTCCTGTCAAATGAGGGAAGAAGATTGACACCTAAAAGAATAAAACACATTTCTGGCATGTCAGTCCCAAATACACAGAAGGAAGTTAGAGCCTTGATAGGTATGGCTTCTTACTGTAGGTTGTGGATCCCAAAATGTTCACTAGTGATCAAACCGATGTTGGCTTTGACAAAGAAGGGCATTTCTTCGCCATTGCCATGGAACGCGGACACCAGCAGTCGTTTGACTTTCTTAAGACTGCATTATGCTCTGCACCAGTTTTGGGCACACCAAACTATGAAAATGCCTTTGTGTTGTTTGTGCATGAATGTGATGGATGTGCTTTGGCTGTATTAACGCAGGAACATGGAGGGAAGAATAGGCTGTGCAGTTACTTTTCTTCCGCCCTTGATCCTGTTGCATGCACTTTGCCAAGATGTTTGCGAGCTGTCGCTGCTGCTGCCGCGTCTGTAGAACAGAGTGAGGGAATGGTCCTAGGCCATGATCTAACCCTGATGGTGCCTCACTCTGTAGATGTTCTACTGAACCGAACTGAAACGCAACACCTCACTTCTGCACAGTTGACAAGATATGAATTGATCTTGTTTGCTCCTCACATTCATATTAAGAGGTGTTGTGTTCTTAATCCGGCTGAACTCCTACCTTTCCCGCAAGATACTACTTACGGCGATGAAGTGCCACATGATTGTTTGTATACGACCGAACAAGAGACAAAGGGTAGAATTGATTTGAAAGATACTCCCTTGGATAATCCTCAAGGAGAGCTGTTTTGTGACGGCTCCTGCTTCAAACTTCCGGATGGTACATCCACAGCTGCTTATGCGATCACTACATTGAGCACGGTTGTGGAAACTAAGAATCACTCATAATTCTGCACATGCCGCAGAGATTATAGCATTGACCCGAGCTTGTGAACTTTCCGAAGAGCTTGCAGTAAATATATATACTGATATTCAGTATGCCTTTGGGGTGGTTCACAACTTTGGGAGACTTTGGTCAGAGAGAGGGTTCCTAACTTCGTATGGCACCAAAATTCAACATGGCTCCCTAATAGTACAGGTACTCTCAGCGCTTGCGCTCCCTACTCAGTTAGCAGTTATGAAATGTGCAGCACATCGAAAGATTACAGATGATATAGGGAAAGGGAATGCTTTTGCTGATCAGATAGCTAGGCAAACTGCTACTGATCTCCTTACGGAGATGTATGTTTCAAGGGAATCTGTAGATGCTTATGCAATAGATGAGGGTATTGGGTCTGTACGGGATATCCAAGCTGATGCCACGTGGGCTGAAGGCTTGGGGAAACTTGATGATGACGGGTGTTGAGTGGACATAGTAGAAGGGAAATGGCGACTCCCTGACGCATATGTCATGATGATGGTCATCATGGCCCACGGTCCTACGCATGTATCTGCCCAGAAGATGATAAAAATGTTAGAGAAAGTTTGGGTAAATGACAAAATTTCGAAATTTGCCCAGCGCTACGTCCGGGAATGCATGATTTGCCTGCAACACAACGTGGGAAAGGGGACAGTAACTCCAAGGGGTAGTTTTGGGCTACCCTCTGTCCCCTTTGAAGTGATCCACTTTGATTTTATTGAAATGGAAAGATGCGATAATAAGAAATATGTACTGGTGGTTATCTGTGCTTTTAGTAAATGGGTTGAGGCTTTCCCTGTTAAAGATGCTACAGCCATGACTACTGTAAAAATCATGTTAAAAGAATACTTCCCGCGGTTCGGTTTGCCAAGAGTTATCTGGTCGGACAATGGTCCACATTTTGTCGCTGCTGTAATTCTGCAGATATGTACAGCATTACGAATTGACAAACGGTTCCATTCAGCCAGACATGCTCAGAGCGCCGGACTAGTAGAAAGACACAACGGTATCATCAAGAACAAGCTCGCTAAGACGTGTGTCGGCACCAAACTAAAATGGCCGGACGCCTTACCGATCGTGTTGTTATTGATGCGCACAACCCCTCAAACTAAGACTGGGATCTCTCCATTTGAGGTGGTAATGGGGAGACCTGCCAATATTTGGAACCTTCCTAAATGTAACTCATTAAGAAATGTTGAAAATGTATTACTTTCAGATTATTGTAGCCAGTTGACTAAAAACCTGTATTTGATTTAACACCAGGTAAGAGAAGCTTTACCTGTGAAATACGAGAGCCCTGGCCACAGCATACGGCCCGGAAGTTGGGTGCTCGTCAAATCTTTTGAGCGCTCTTGCCTCGCACCTCGCTGGCATGGGCCATTCCATGTCCTGTTGGTCACTCAGACAGCGGTGCGGGTCGCTGGGAGAAAGAACTGGATCCACGTGTCCCACATCAAGAAACTTCCTCACCCTGTGCCACACGTTACAGAAGAAACAGAACCCCTCGCTGACACTGCAACTAACAATCCCAAAGCTGTAAGTAGCACTGAGAGTGTGTCGGAGAATCTTTCTGAGCCCGTAAGGCTTGGGGAAGCTGCCATTTTGTCTCCACACTCTCCACAAATTTTGCATCCGGAAACTGCTATTTCGAATTCAGCACCTTCACTTGTTTCTGACACGTTGCTTCCAGCAGGAAGTGACAACATATTGTTTCCGGATCAATCAGTACCGGGAAAAGTAAGATACAATCTACGACCACAAAGATAGACTTACGGCACGTTTTTCTGTGCATCTGATAGACTTACGGCACGGTTCGGCTGTGCATTCGGAGAAGGAAAAGAGTCATCGAGGGCTTGCCTTTTGCCCAAATTTGAGAAAGGGGATTCTGTTGGCTAGGGTTGTGGAAGGACTAAGAAGTCGCTCGACCGGGAGGTTACCAGCAACAAACTTTGGAGTATCCGTTTGAAGACTACAATGCCTGCTACCACTACCGCTCATATGGGACTTGTAAATAAGGGGGTGACCAACCGAGACAATGGACAAAATGTCTGGACCCCGAAAATGTATTGCTGTATTTTTCTAATGATATTGGGGTTCTTAATAGTCGCTGCCTTAGGATTGTGGTACCTCGAGGAAACTAATTCTTTAGAACTTTTGTTGCCTACTGAAAGTGCACCTATTGTTACTACTCCCTTTGTACATTTGCATACTCTATCCTGTAGGGATTCTCAGCACAGACAAAGGTACCACAATAACACTTTACTGCTTATCATGAATGCTACGCATGCCCCGTGTTGGGTCTGGTCACAGTTACCGCAACACAGGGATAAGGAGCTAGGTTGGTATATTCATCCTTTACCATTGACAACTGCTTGCTATGCTTCTCTTAGAGCACTGTTCTTTGGCCGGTGGAATGATAGCATCTCAGGGAACTTTGATGGCACCAATTTGAATAGTTTTGAGAAACGTGTTTTGACTCCCCTGGGATGCTCGCTTTTCGCAAACAGGAGTAAACCGAATGTTGCTTCTATTAGGCCTTCTGATAAACTGTCTCGTCCTTTCCAATCTTTGATTTCCTTTAAGGTGGCTCCAATAGGCAATAAGGATGCCATGCCTCCTTCTTACACTGTTAACCATATCCCCGATTCAGTTTGCATACAGAGGAATGGAACTCAGTCAATGGGAAATTTTCTAGGTTGTGCCAACGTTGCAAAGTTGACTGGGGAAAACAGACCTTTGTATGTAGGCAAACCTGTCTACTTTGTCTGTGATAATGTAGCATTCCCATGGTTGCCCAGGGATTGGCAGGGAACCTGTTATTTAGGGATCCTGTTACCTGGGGTGTTTATAGCTAGTACAAGAGAAGTTTTGAAGGCTCGTCCACGGTCCACGGAGGGATGAGAATGGTGACACCCCAGCACAAATCTTGGGAGATATAGCTAAATCAGTTGTGCCATTTTGGGGGCAGATAGCGAATTCAGAAGATATCAGAAAACTAGCGAGAGTACTGGAGAGAACCATCAACCGGACCATGGACATACTATATAATATGACATTAGAACAAAAGGCGATAAGATTAGCAGCACTTCAAAACCGAATGGCATTAGATGTCATTCTGGCTGAGCGTGGTGGAGTGTGTAAATTAGTGGGGTCCGCTTGCTGTGTTTTCGTCCCAGATTCCTCCCCGACTACCTTCAAGGCAATGTAGAATCTGCACATCCTTAGTTCAGAAGTGCATGTTCCCGAGGGAAACTGGGATCTAAGCGCTTGGTTCTGGGACTTCTTGCGATCTTGGGGTTGGAAGGTACTTTCGGTCTTACTAATTATTTTGGGAATTCTGTTGTTACTTTGTTGCTGTATTCAGTGTCTACCTGGTATGTGTTCGATGCTAGGGGGATGTTGCGCACAAGCGATAGGTTCGATAGGACATAAAGTGTATGCCTCGGATAAAAGATATTTTAGCAAATGACCTAATGGCAATAGATATTTCCGATAGTGATTCAGGGTGCATGGACGATGATGCATGGAGTTATTTGCAAGAAGATCCAAAGTAGTTTTTAGCACTTGGCATAGGCCAAAAGGAGGGTTTGTCGAAAGAGAAAGCATATCGTGCCTCCTATTATAATAAATATATTAATATTGGCCTACGCCAAGCTGCTCGAAAGTCGCTTGCGAAAGAAATCCGTGTTGCAAATCAATGTAAGCCGCCATTTTAGGTCAAACCGCCATTTTAAGATTCACTTTGTAAAAGTAACCCTGTGAGTTAAAATGGTGGACGATGTCATTCCAGAATACAACATGGCCGTCTTGACCTCTGTACATAGCTAATATGTAACTTGCCTGCAGGCCACTTGTTGAGGTCGTGAACTGAGACCTTGTCCTTCGTTGACCTGTGTGTAGAAGGATTAATCGTGTAATGAAACTAATCCACGAGCATATGTTGAAACAATGTATTCAAATACTGAACGTAGAACATTTGTTTAACTACATTATATTAATGTTTGAGAAGGCCTGCATGGAAAAACTTAGAATACACAGTTATTGCATAGGCTTGTTGATACATGTATTAAAGGCAAACCAGTTATATGTGGTTGTTCGAGACTTAACACGAACCCTAGATTGGTGATGTATTAAGTGGAATATTAACCCAAAGTGGGGCTGGGTATCGTGCCCACCAAGTGTATAAAAAGCGAATGCATTCTAATGTACAACGTCTCTCACTGAACACACTGAACCACGCTGGAGTTTGTTGTGTTGTACTGAGGGCCGATAGCTATCCGATTTTGCTCTGTTTTTGTAACTGGATTCAGTATAAAATAAAGTACTTTGTATGTTCCTTTGTAACCCGTGTTCGGTGTATTTCGTTTTGGGGTACTCAGCCTCGATATTTTGATTTTGTTTTCACAGTAATGGAAAGAGAAGAAAAAGAGGAGGCAGAAGCAAATATGGCCAATGGGTGCTCATGGCAGTAGACATCCTCATTAACATCTAATGTGCCAATATTCTGGATGACTCAGTTGGAGTAAGCTGTGCTTCGCAATAGCACAGTCAATCTTCCCAATCCATGCTGATAATAAATGAATCAACAGGATACGGTACGCCCACATTCTGTGCAGTAGCCACAAACCAATAGTGAAACAGCGCAGACAATAAGAATAGAGGCTGACCAGGCAATCTAATATACTGAGTACAACAGTCACTTAATGTACAAGTCTCCTCTGGTTTGTTGGGTGCATTTAAAGGCCCCAAACAGAAGTCCCTTTCACACAAATAGCAAGGTGTTAAACACTGAAACAAAAACGGTCTGCCATTTGTTTTTGTTTGTCAAGTAAAATTAAAAAGCCATGTGGAAAAGGGCCTACCTGCCATTACCAATGCATTAGCAGCATTTTACTTTACAAAATAAGGAGGAATCAAAGATCCCTGTCACATGAAAAACAGGATTTTTAAACATTGAAAACAAAAACGGCCTGCACATGTGTGTGCATATAAAAACGTTTTTTTCTAAGAAGTAAAAGTGAAAAAAATAATCACTGCTCACAGAAAAATGTCAGGAAAACAAAACATGATGTGTAGGTTGACAAAGAGCAATGTATATTATGTTTCACCCACAAAACTCCCGTGACATTTGAAGAGCCACTTTGTCTTTATGAACAAAAATGTCAGCCGAAGTCAGACCCTTTTGCTGGCTTTGGGCAAAACCTCATGAGGACATCTCCCTCTTCCAGCCTGGATGTCATATCTCCCATCCAATAACCAAACACAATAAAAATGTTCAGCTAAAGGCGTCAAAATTCAGTGTTCGCCAGACTGCTGCCTCTGAAAACAGGGACTTTAAGAAAAGTCATCCTTAGCTGGAGCACGACTAATATGTAGGAACGTGGGGACACCCACTTCAAAGAGCAAGCTTCCAACACAAAGGAGAATGATAAAGGTACAGGCTGACCCAGTGAAAACAAATGTCCGGAAGCAGGAGCAGGCCCATTTGTCCCAAATGAACATTCACAATTTATTTAAAAGGACTATTATCATTTAGACCTTTTTCTCAGCCATCATAAAGCCGATGGTTTTCATCTATGTACCGTTTTTTAATGTAATTTCCAGGCAATTTTGGGGATATAAAATGCATCTTCCTGTGACTCTGGGAACTGTCAGGGCTAGTTAAACAAGGTATCTGGCAGATCTGAACATGTTCCAAATGTGAGAGTTGATGAACGGGTAGAAATAAAAATTAGGGATATTCTTAATAACTTACATATTCATAACAGTTGTGCTTTTTATTGAAACAACAGAAAGAAAGATGCCACATGGCCATGCTACATGATACCAATTTGGGGGGTAATTCATAGAATTTCGTGCACAAGTGGCGCAAGCGGCTGGCACACAGTGTCCGCGTGTGAATGTCTGCGCCAGCCGCGTGCGCTAAAATCCATTTCCGCGCACAGCGTATTCATGGATTTTAGCCTCCCAAACCAGCCATGGCGCAGAGTGGCGCTGCGACCCTGCAGCAGTGCCAGTTACGCCCCCAAAAATGCCCCTAGCGCAAGGAAAAGCCATCAACACCCCAATCCAGCGCAAAGGGCTGCGCTAACCCTGGACCAGTTTACTGGGCTGCCAAACAGCAAACGCCAAGCGGGGAACGGGTATTACTGGGGTTTGCGTGAAGTTTCACACACGATAGGCCCTGTGCGAGTGGGGTACATGGATAACTGGGTTTCGCGTGAAGTCTCACATGCGATTTGAGCAGGGTACGTGTATTTCAGGGGTGCACAGGATGTTTCACACACGATTGGCCCTGTGCGAGTGGGGTACGTGGATAACTGGGGTGCGTGTGAAGTCTCACACACGATTTGAGCAGGGTACGTGTATTTCGGGGGTGCACGGGAAGTTTCACACGCGATTGGGCCAGTGCGAGTGGGGTACGTGGTTAACTGGCATGCGAGGGAAGTCTCATACCCGATTTGAGCAGGGTACGTGTATTTCAGGGGTGCGCGGGAAGTTTCACACGCGATTGGCCTTGTGCGAGTGGGGTACGTGGATAACTGGGGTGCATGTGAAGTCTCACACGCGATTTGAGCAGGGTACGTGTATTTTGGGGGTGCACAGGAAGTTTCACACGCGATTGGGCCTGTGCGAGTGGGGTACGTGGATAACTGGGGTGCGCGGGAAGTCTCACACGCGCTTTAAGCAGGGTACGTGTATTTTGGGGGTGCACGGGATGTTTCACACGCGATTGGCCCTGTGCGAGTGGGGTACGTGGATAACTGGGGTCCGCGGGAAGTCTCACACGCGATTTGAACAGGGTTCGTGTATTTTGGGGGTGCGCAGGAAGTTTCACACGCGATTGGCCCTGTGCGAGTGGGGTACGTGGATAACTGGGGTGCGCGGGAAGTCTCACACGTGATTTGAGCAGGGTACGTGTATTTCAGGGGTACGCAGGAAGTTTCACACGTAATTGGCCCTGTGCCATCAGGCCCCCACTCATGTCCCACTCATGTCCCCTGCACACCCACCCCCCAGCAGTCAGGGGCACCTGCCAGCAGGCCCCCACTCATGTCCCCCTACACCCCCACCCCCCAGCAGTCAGGGGCACCTGCCAGCAGGCCCCCACTCATGTCTCCCTGCACCCCCACCGCCCAGCAGTCAGGGGCACCTGCCAGCAGGCCCCCACTCATATCCCCCTGCACCCCCACCCCCCAGCAGTCAGGGGCACCCGCCAGCAGGCCCCCACACATGTCTCACTCATGTCCTCCTGTACCCCCTCCCCCCAGCAGTCAGGGGCACCTGCCAGCAGGCCCCCACTCATGTCCCTCTGCACTCCCACCCCCCAGCAGTCAGGGGCACCTGCCAGCAGGCCCCCACTCAAGTCCCCCTGCAGCCCTACCCCCTAGCAGTCAGGGGCACCTGCCAGCAGGCCCCCACTCATGTCCCCCAGCGCCCCCACCCCCCAGCAGTCAGGGGCACCTGCCAGCAGGCCCCCACTCATGTCCCCCTGTGCCCCCACCTCCCAGCAGTCAGGGGCACCTGCCAGCAGGCCCCCACTCATGTCTCACTCATGTCCCCCTGCACCCCCACCCCCCAGCAGTCAGGGGCACCTGCCATCAGGCCCCCACTCATGTCCCACTCATGTCCCTTGGCACCCCCACACCCCAGCAGTCAGGGGCACCTGCCATCAGGCCCCCACTCATGTTCCACTCATATCCCCCTGCACCCCCACCCCCCAGCAGTCAGGGGCACCTGCCATCAGGCCCCCACTCATGTCCCACTCATGTCCCACTCATGTCCCCCTGCACCCCACCCCCCAGCAGTCAGCGGCACCTGCCAGCAGGCCCCCACTCATGTCCCCCTCCACTCCCACCCCCCAGCAGTCAGGGGCACCTGCCAGCAGGCCCCCACTCATGTCCCCCTGCACCCCCACACCCCAGCAGTCAGGGGCACCTGCCAGCAGGCCCCCACTCATGTCCCCCTGCACCCCCACCCCCCAGCAGTCACGGGCACCTGCCATCAGGCCCCCACTCATGTCCCACTCATGTCCCATTCATGACCCCCTGCACCCCCACCCCCCAGCAGTCAGGGGCACCTGCCAGCAGGCCCCCACTCATGTCCCCCTCCACCCTCACCCCCCAGCAGTCAGGGGCACCTGCCAGCAGGCCCCCACTCATGCCCCACTCATGTCCCTTTGCACCCCCACCCCCCAGCAGTCAGGGGCACCTGCCAGCAGGCCCCCACTCATGCCCCACTCATGTCCCTTTGCACCCCCACCCCCCAGCAGTCAGGGGCACCTGCCAGCAGGCCCCCACTCATGTCCTCCTGCACCCCCACCCCCAGCAGTCAGGGGCACCTGCCAGCAGGCCCCCACTCATGCCCCACTCATGTCCCTTTGCACCCCCACCCCCCAGCAGTCAGGGGCACCTGCCAGCGGGCCCCCACTCATGTCCCACTCATGTCCCACTCATGTCCCACTCATGTCCCCCTGCACCCCCACCCCCCAGCAGTCAGGGGCACCTGCCAGCAGGCCCCCACTCATGTCCCCTCCACCCCCACCCCCCAGCATCAGGGGCACCTGCCAGCAGGCCCCCACTCATGTCCCCCTGCACCCCCACCCCCCAGCAGTCAGGGGCACCTGCCAGCAGGCCCCCACTCATGTCCCCCTGCACCCCCACCCCCCAGCAGTCATGGGCACCTGCCATCAGGCCCCCACTCATGTCCCACTCATGTCCCCCTGCACCCCCACCCCCCAGCAGTCAGGGGCACCTGTCAGCAGGCCCCCACTCATGTCCCCCTCCACCCCCACCCCCCAGCAGTCAGGGGCACCTGCCAGCAGGCCCCCACTCATGTCCCCCTGCACCCCCACCCCCCAGCAGTCAGGGGCACCTGCCAGCAGGCCCCCACTCATGTCCCCCTGCAACCCCACCCCCCAGCAGTCAGGGGCACCTGCCAGCAGGCCCCCACTCATGTCCCTTTGCACCCCCACGCCCCAGCAGTCAGGGGCACCTGCCAGCGGGCCCCCACTCATGTCCCACTCATGTCCCCCCTACACGAAATAAAGATGCACAGTCATGGCCCACTTCTACACCAAAAAATACCACATCACGCCACCCCATTCTTAAGACGCAATGATTTCCCAATCAAACCCACACTGACATGCCTATCTCAAGACACAAACCAAAACTCAACTATGTACATCAACACATGGCCATCACACACATACACTGGTTGGCATTGCTTGTGTAAACCCACAATTTCACATGCATCAACCCAATGAGCAAATCCCACACATGGAACTAAAATATGAAAATGTATTATGTACATAAATAAATAAATGAAATGAAAGCATACCAAAATATCAAACATGAAATGAAAAGCATGTGAAAAAGATGAGTGAATGAAAATGATAAGCAATGCAAAATAATTTGAAAGAAAAACAGTCTAAACTCTCCCTCCACCAACGCAAATCCAAAAAAAGGTAAAAAAAAGATATCCATTGTTTCATGTTCATAATGATAAATAAAAATGCAAAATCAATCCATAGTCCAACAATTTACAATACATTGTCCTGAAAAACATTACTCCATGTCCATAATGAAAAAAAAAATCCAAATGAATCCATGATACTATATACAATCCATTGTCCAAAATAAAAATCCATTAATCCATGTGCAAAAATCCCAAAAATAAATCAATCCATTCTCCAACGATGTAAAGGGTCCATGAGCCCAACTAAACAAATGAAATCTACTTAAGAAACTACCTAAAAATATAACTATTTACAAATGTGTGTGGCATTGTCCATTGACCACAAATAAAAAGAAAACGAAAAGGAAACCTAACTCTAAAAACTATTTACAATGGCAGCGGGCTAGTCCGACGGCTCACTTTTGGATGTCCCTAGTCAGGGCATCATCGAACTCCTGCTCAATGTCCTGGAGGCGGTCCTCTTCCATGGCCACGAGGGTTCGCAGTGACGACGACATGTTCTCATCCAACTCCCTGCGAATTGACTCGAGGCACTGGGCCCGCCTCAGGGCCCTCCGCATGGAGTTCTCCGCCCTGACCATCGTGAGCTTTGCCTCTTCTTCCCGCTGCCGCTCCGCATCTATAGCATGGCCTAACCGCTGCCACATGGAAGACACTTCCAGTCCTTGGTCCTCCTGCCACTGGCCAATGCCTGCCCCTCCGATGACGAAGGCCCTGAGCCATCATGGCTCCCACCTTGTTGCTGCTGCTGCTGTGCCTCTGCCTGTGCCCTGGCTCTTGCTGCCTGCACATCCTCCTCCGGCTTGGGTGCATTTGTTGATGTGGCCACCCCTGCTGGACGTCCGACTCCCAACTGTGGCAGGGATGTGTCCTCCACTAGCCTGGCCGCAGGGTCAGAGGCAGCTCCACAGGGTACCCAGGTGATAAATGGGTGGGAAGATGGCATGGAGTATGACTGGTGCATAGGGGGTTCAGTTGAGGAGGGGGTCGGAACAAGGTCCAGCAAATGGAGGAATCCGGCCCTGGTGAGCTGTCCCAGTAGGTGAACGCGGTCAACGAGCCATTCGAGATGACGTGCAGTCTCCTCATGAAAAGACTGCAGGTCACCTTGCATGGCCCGTTGATGCAATGCCACCCCACCTAGGACAGGCTCAACCCGGTCCTGGATAGCCACGTCCACAGGGAGAGGAAGGCCTGTTGTTGTGAGCAGATCCCCTCCCTGAAAACGGGTCTGAACGTAGGCATCCCTGCTGGTGCGGGATGATGCAGTCACAGGATCGGGGACAGGATTACACACAGGCACCTCCGCGGTGGCCTGTGCTGCCTCCTGTCCCTGCCCCTGCACTGCACCACTAGCACCAGTGGAATCCCCACCTCCAGACCCCATGTCTGTCCCTTGCACAGCCTCCTCCTCCACCAAACCCCCCACCAACTTGGATGACTCTGTGTCATCTTCCTCCGTCGAACCCTGTGGGGTCTTAGCTGCCCCTTCTGCTGCCGAGGAGTCCAACTCCGACCTCCGCCTCTTGGACCTTCCCTCGGTAGCTGCGGCCTGGGATGTGGCACCGAACTCCTCATTCCCCGTCTCTGGCTGGCGGGATGATCCCTGCCGCTGTGCTCCACAGCACCCGCTCCGCCCTCTTCTTCAGTTGACACTGCAGACAGGGAGAGATAAAACACAGGCATCAGGGCACTGTACAATGGACCGATACACACATGACAGTTGCACATGAGTGGCATTGTTTTACTACAGACACCGCATCACACTCCACGACACACATGTCATTTTAACTCACACACATGAACATTTCAACAGCAATATTGCACCAGGAAGCACCATCCATACACATACAACAGCATGAACAGCCAAAGGTGAGCCTGACATCACATGAAACACAAGGAGTGCACTAGACATGCACACACACCACCACACTTACATGCATGTCTACATCTCCTCCAACTGTTGCAGTGATGAGATCGCCATACATGTCACATCTGCCATTCATCCTTCTACATATCAGTGTCACGTGCATCCATGTTGCATCACAGTTGCACACTTGTCAGATACACATACATGCACATGTACTCAGTGCAGATACATGCATTATGAACCACCATCCATGCCACAACCATGCCAATGTACATACACAGAAATTCAAACATGTGTGCTCCCACACCTGCATTTGCCCAGCATGCTTACCAACGCATACACCATCAATGTGTCTCACAACTGAGAGGACTCACATGTGGCAGCCTCACGCCCATGTTCATGTACACTACTGGCACACCACGACACGCACAGCGTACTATCAACATGCATGTACACTTACCGCTCGACTCCAGACGGGTCAGCCTCACAAGGATCTGGACGTAGAGCGCTGGGCATATGCGTTCCAGGACCCTCATTTGATGGTTCGACAGCTGGCACCGGCGCCCCTCGGCATCCGCTGCCTTAGCGAGGCACCGGGCCTTGTTGAGGGTCCTGGACCTGAAGTCCTCCCTGCGCTTCTTGACATGATGTAAGTCGCGGACTGCCATGCCCTCCGCGTTGATGGCAGTCACGATGTCCATCCAGATCCTGGTCCGTCCTTCATTGTCAGCGCGCAAACTTCCAAAGAGGGCATCATACTGCCCCAGGACTTGCTCCACCAGGACACCAACTTCGGTGGCAGTGAAGCTGCTGGCCCTCTGCCTCTCTGGCTGGGGGTTGCCAGTGCTGCCAGATGGTGTTGTGCTGGACATGGCAACCCCAGAGGCAGGAGTGGGTGGGCAACTGGGTCCTGGGGCTGGGCTGTGGAGCGATGGAATCCCAGTCGGGAGTCTTTGGTTCCAGCAGGGGTGGTCACAGCAACTACACTACATGGCAGGGCATGTGGGCAGCAGGCAGACAGGCAGCAGCAGATGGCAGGTGGGAGCGTGCTCGGGGCTCTGGGGGGCAGTAATTCGGCCTTCTGGGCAGGAGCGTGGTCTTCCGTGTGTTTTCGCGTGGCCAGCTTGATACGGAGTGATTTGGCACATGAAAAAATTGCACGTCAGCGTGTAATTCGAGGAAAGGGCCTTAGCGCGTAAGCGCGTGAGCACACGCATGCGATTTCATTGGACCAAAGGCCCTTAGCGCGTAAGCGCGTAAGTTACATTACGCGCGTGGCCGTTTCCCTCATAGCACGTGATGACAGAGCACACGTGGAAAAACTGCACGTCCGAGTGTCATTGCGTGTAATTGGAGGAAAGGGCCCGCATACACACGTATCTGATGTGTACGTGTGGGCCGGTTTAAATGCTACATGTAGGACGCCATTTACTTGTACGTGCTTTTCGTGGTGAGCGAGTGGGTGAAATCTGTACTTCTTGTCGGTTCCCACGCGATTACTTCACAGCGTTTCTAGTTCGTACTCCCTGTTACCTCTGACAGCTCTTTTCTGATTTTTTGTTGGGCCTGTTTCCTCAAACAGAGTTCACTTCTCCTTTTGTCCTGTCTCCTCAGACAGCGTACAATTCTTCTTTTGGCGGGGGTTTGCCAACGCGCACACGTGCGTATTTTTCACGTTCTTTTTCCAGGCAGACGGTGAGTTCCGCACGTACTTAGCAACTGTGCTTGCCCCGTGTGTTGCGTTCCCCTTCAGAGGTCATTGTAGGCTGCGTGTATTTCGCGTACGCTTATTTTTGTGTTTCTGGGTGCCTCAGCGTAGTGCGGGTTCATTTTTTCACGCACGTGGTCTACGATGGGTTGCGTGCACGTTAATTTTTGATTTTGGGCTGCCTGTGCGTTGCGTGACCCGTCATCTTCCCCCAGGGGTCACAGACAGGCTTGTTAGAGCACTAGGGTATGAATTCCATCTAATATCCTACCCCTTTGACCCCAATTGCCCAGGACAATAGTTTACTGCAACTCCCATACACACAACAACATCAGTGCCATGGTTGGGAGGCGACCAAGCGGTAAGGGAGGCAAAGGTGGTCGACCTTCAAAAGGTGGGCGTGGTGGGCACGGTAGGGGACATGGCCGGGATTTGCAGGGTGCCCCTATACCCCCATGTGTGGAGGAACAATCAGGGACACCCATGCCCCCCCATGGTTGAGGGAAACGTGGCTGACACCATCCCAGCTCAGCCCCTGTTGGACCAGCCCATTGTGGCACCTGACCTGGCACAGGAACAGGATGACTCCCAGGCTGACTTCCAGGTCAGCAAGTCTAGGCCACGTGTGGCGGTGCAAGTTGTTGTCACCAAGCCACGTGGATCTGGGGCAGCTATGTCATCTGCTGCCCCAAGTATGCAGGGTGGGGAGGCTGCAGGGGCAGCTGCAGCTCCATCCGCCCCAGCTCTGACTCTCCAGTGTCAGTCTAGGTCCATCAAACTGACGTTCCCCCTGCCAACATTACCCTGCAACCAATGCCTGCATCAAGACCTATGGTCATCGTGCATTCCCACACTCCTACTACCCAGTCCACCGGCGATTCTGCCCCTACTGACCAGAGCAGCATAAGCCACTCTGGCTCCGCTCCACCTTTAAAGAAGAGGAAGAAGGGTGCTCTGGCATGACAGGCTGAGACCCCAGACACGGCTACACACTCCGGCATGTCAAGGAAGCCTTGCTTTAATGACGCGGAACTTGATGCACTTGTGTCCTATGTGTCGGCAGATAGCCACGAAATGCTGGTGACTGCAGTGTCCAAGACCACAACTGGTCAACGTAAGGCACACTGGCAGATCATCGCCGCCCGCATAAGTACCCTTGGAATTGTGAGGCGCACAGCTGATGATTGCTACAAGCGGTGGAATGCCCTGAAACGCAGAGCAAAGAACAAGCTGGCCTCAAATCATGCTGCTACTCTGTTGACTGGCAGTGGGTCTCCACAAGAGGACAACAAACTCACTGAACATGAGTCTGTTGCTGGGGCCTTCGTCACAGAGGAACAGATCCAAGGTGTGGGAGAACTACCTGATTATGATGCATTGTCCGGTGAGTGCCCATGCATGTGTGTGTAATGCATGTGTATATTGTTTGGGTGACGGGTTCTGATTGAGTGCCAGGTGAGGGTGTGTGTGCCTGAGTGGTATGGGTCACCCATGTGCTTCATCCAAAACATTCAGCGGCCTTGGATTTGGGTGTGACAGTATCCCTTCTGCCCACAGTAGTAATTTAGCGCAACATTACGGCAGTTGCCCTTGAAGTGGCATCTTGCAACAACATTGTTTGTATTTTTCAGTGTTCGTTCAGGCTGATTGTTTCAATCCTCCCACTTTTGCTACGTATTCCTCAGCCCTATTGTCACATTTGTGACATGCTTCTGTCATTGATGAACCCCACATTGGCCCACATGTGTTACCTTGTTAGGTGAATGATTTGACCATTCAGGCTTATTGAGTATTGGCCTGATCACCTACATTTTTGGGGCCTGTTTGAATGTGGAACATGATAGTTGTTTCCTGTCATGTTGAAGTGCACAACCATTGATGTGTACATCGGCCTTCAATCACTGTATTTGTGTACACTGGATGTGTTGAAGTGTGTGGCACATGCGTATTTTGTCACACTATGTAGCATTTTCCATCTCATCATGTCCATCTCAAATGGATGGCTGACAGTACTCATTCACTGACATATGGATGTACTTGTGGAATGTACCATGGCGATGGTACATGCCATCTGTGTGATGGCATGTGTCATGTATGTGTATTGGACATGCCACTCAGAGGCCAATGTGTGATGGCAGTGCTACCCAGCATGCAGCAAATGTGTTGCTCTTCCATCTTGGTGTCATCAGTGTCTGCCTTTTGCCTCCCCTTCCAACTCAGTGACAGTGCATGCATGGGAGGGTTATAGTCATGTGGGACATGTGTAAATCATGTACTGGTTCTGTAGCTTGTCAGGCCTATTTGTGTGCTATGGTGCTAATGCCTGTTTCCATTTGTCTTTCATGTTTTTGCAGGGGATGACGCACTTGATGCTGTTGAGGTTGAGGAGATGGTGCAGACCCAGGAGGAATCTCAGGCACGACCGGGCACCAGTGGGGGACGTAGTGTGGTGGTGGGTGAGAACACAATCTTGCTGCAGACCATTCTGTCCAGGGGTGTCTCTGGGTGCACATCCCCAGACCTCTATTCAGGTGCTGATTCGGATGATGAGACCTATGTGCCATTGCAGGTAAGTGTTTCTTACAGGGTTTCTGTTCTGTCCAAACCACCTGCACCAGGGGTAGAACCCTCTATGGGGATGTCAGTGTTGGTAAGTCCGCCTTTGGCGGTTACGGATGCAGGGTCACACTCCACAACATCTGATCCTGTTCCTGGGCCAGCAGATCAGAGGGGGAATGCAGTCCTGCAGCCTCAAGCAGTGCCGGCAGATCGCCTTGCCCCAAATAGGTGTGGTGCCCGCCGATGCGGTGGGCATACGCCACCAGGCAATACCGTATGGGAACAATCCATGTACGGTATGGCAACCCAACAGGCAGCATCAGTTAAGCTGATGGCTCAAGCAATGGAGAGGGTGGCCACTTCCATTGTCCCCCCTGAAAGGGAGATGGAGCAACTACAGCAGGAAACAGACTCCATTTGCCAATCACACAGGGAAGACATGTTGGCGTCCAACAGGGACCGACGGGCGGCACTGGGGACTCCATGCTAATCAATATCAATAGAGTCCCAGGCCCACAGGGAAGCCCTGAGGGTAGAACTCCATCACCTCAGGGAGACTCTTGTTGACCTTGAGGCTTCCACTAACTTGAGGACAGAACAGCAGCTGGAGCGGCTCACACGTTCGCTCTCAGCTGAGATGCAGGCAACTCGGGAGGAGATCCGGGCATCACGTCAGGTGCTGCATGGGGATCTCCGCACTATAATCCTCCAGAACGAGACCTTCCACACCTGCATGCTTACTGCCATGGAGGACCATACCAGGGCTTTGCGTGGGCTGCTTCCCATAGCACCACCACCTCCTGATGCAGCAGCAGAGGGTGATGAGAGCGAGAGAGCGACAGCAGCAGTTCTCCCACAATGGCATAGCCGTGCAGGCCATGAGCCCATGGAGGTGTTTTTTTTTCCCAACATCCACACAGGTGGCTGTTGGTGCACACCCTGTCCTTGGACCTCCTAGGTGACCACCCCCCCCGGCCCACACATGGCCATTTTTGATTTTTGATTTTTGATTTTTAATTTTTGATTTTTTTTTACAGTATGTTGCCTTGTGTGGCTCCCGTGGGCATCCACTGCATTCCGGCTGGGCACATGCAGGCTTGTCCTGAGTTTGGGCTAGATGCATGGGTTTGTGAGACACACACCCCTCCTGCTTCCCGTTTCCATGGGCTTGCAAAGGGTGTGCCCAACTGACAGTGAATTACACAGTGATGTTGGACTCCCATGAGCTGTGTGGGCAGTCTGTAGTCAATACTGTTTATACATTCCTAGTGGATATTGTTGTTGTATTGTACACTGCATGGTGTATTGATATGTGCTTGTGCATCCATGTCTTCCTCCTAATTTGCAGGTTCATGCCTCGTGTCTTCACAAGGCCGTCTACTTTGGAGATGGAGTTCATGTTGTAAGCAGTGCATTACACATTTGCGTGGCAGCAACACTGTACAGTTGGAAGGGGTCGATGTGCTGGCATAATCAGGTTGTAAGACTACCACTACTTTAACTTAGTACTGTCATGTTTTTGCTATGTTTGAGGTTGCGTAGCTGCATTGTATTGTTGGTAAGTATTTGGTCATGTGTGTTGTTAGTTCTACATTACTGGGAGCATATTGTGTGTGGCCAGTTTCCATTAGGGACACTGTACTTTGTGACACTTGTGTCAGGTTTTGGGGATTGCTTTGTTTGCTCTCACATAGCATGACATGCCATGGTGTGTTGGGTGGCAGTGCTGGGGAGGGGTTGGGTGACATGGCACTGTTGTCATGTTGTATTTTGCAAGGGGGTATTGAATTTAGCATTGTGTCTTTTGATGAAACAGCATTGGTGGTGTTTGTGTAGGTAGGGATGCACACAATGTAACACTTCTAGGTGACCAATCTCAGGCTGGTATGGTTGTGACAGTTGACTGTCCCTTATGTCATCATCATTGATTGTCAGCTGGTTTGTGCCAAGGCTGTGTGCACTCCACAGGGGTGTGCTTTTAGGTGAAGTAATTAGCCACCAGCTGCGTACGGGCTGCCTCACCATGTGCCCTTTCCCCTCCCATGCGCAGCGGCCGTGCATGTGGTTGGGGATGTGGGGGCACCACCATGTCCACCGGCAGGCCCCGGCGTGTTGCAACGTTGTGCAGAACACATGCTGCCACTATGATCCTGCACACTACTGGGGGAGCGTATAACAGCTGCTCGCCTGAACGGTCAAGGGAGCGAAAGCGTGACTTGAGCACTCCGAATGTGCACTCCACTATGCCCCGGGTTGCAATGTGGGCTGTGTTGTATCTTACCTCGGGTGGCGTGGTGGGGTTCCGAATTGGCGTCATCATGTGGGTGCTCAGAGGGTAGGCACTGTCCCCTGGGGACGTGGTGATGGGTATCGTTAGTGGGGTTGTAACATTACTCAGTATCTGACATGCATGCATGTGCTGTGGCATTTATACTCACCGAGCAGCCATGTATCGCCATGCCGCCCAGCTTCTAGGTCCTGGTTTAGGGTTGACATTCTGTAAATAAAACTGTCGTGGGCGGACCCTGGATAGTTGGCATATACTGTGGTGATGATTCCCTTGGCATCACATACTACCTACACGTTGATGGAATGCCAGTGCTTGCGGTTTCTATAGATGTGCTCTGATGCCCTGGGGGGACGTAGAGCCACATAGGTGCAATCAATGGCATCTAGGACTTTGGGGAATTGTGCCACCCCGTAGAAATCCTAGACGGCAGCCTGCCTTTCTGCAGATGTTCTGGGCAGGTATATGTGCCTGCGGACTGATGGGCGTGCAGTCATGATGACCAAGACCTGGTGTAGGCAGTGTGACTGCGTGGCCTGTGACCCCCCCCCCCACTATAGCACTTGTCCGCAGAAATGATCCAGTGGCCAAGAAGTGCAGTACATTGAGGACCTTCTCCAGCGAGCTGAGTGCTTGGGAGCACAGGGTGGATGATGTGAGGTCATCCTCCCACTCACTCACCAGGTCGAGTATTATGTGAGGTGGAAACCTGTACCTCCCATACACCTGGTCATCAGGCATCCCAAAAAGGCTGGTTCTGGGTGTGAAAATTCTGGGCCTGACTATCCTCCTCCTCCTCCTGCGGTATCCCACGACCACTGCTGCTAGGAACGGTATATTCATCCTGGCGTCTGAGCTTGTTTGTTGTTTGCGCGCACTTTTATGCTGCGTGGGTCCACGTACGCCTGCTTCCTGCTGGCGTACGTGTTTCCGGATTAGCGCGTCTTTTTTGGCGCACGCGTTAGCCCCGTTAGATTCCATGAATATGTGTTTTGAACGTGCGTGTGGGCGTTCTGTGCATTTGCCTCCTGTACTTCCCCCGTGACGCCCACATTTTCACACGTTGTTCCCCATTCTGCGTGTCACGCCCACTGTTCCTCCTACTTTTGTTGTGTGCGCCGCCCTATGTGCTATTTCGCTGTGCGCGTAGCGTACGCTGTTTGGAGACGTGTGCGCCAGCGTGCGCCAAGTAGAATTTTGGCGCACATCCTGGGATTTACACGCGCAGGGACTTCCATAAATCGCTGTGCGTGGGTTTCGCTGCGATTTTCGCACTGGCACTGCGATTCGCACGCTTTCGCACGCTTGCGCCGAAAATTTCAGCGCACATTAATTCCATGAATCAGCCTTTTGGTGTTCAGCTTATCTAATTCCTCATGATTAGCGGAGACAGAAAATATGTTTAGTATTGCAGTTTCTAGTAAAATTATGAAGTTGTGATACATAACTAGTTTTTGCCAAAAAGTTGAAAGGAGAACAAAATATGATGACAAATGGGAATTGCCAGATGTTGCTACAGACCCTTAAACCAATCCTGACCTGGAGGCTGGGCTTGGGACGAGAGAGAAGGGTAACTGTACAATCCTAGTGGCAGGGATTATTGCAGGGTACTTCCCCAAGATTGTAAAATTGGTGGTTGTATTGCCGGTATATAAGGAAGACTGCACTAAGACAGAGGGACAGAAAAAAGGACAAAGGACAGGGAAAAGGGTGAACGACAGGAGGGCAGAGAGAAGAGACATACCATCAGGAAGGCTGCTGAAATTTACCATCTGACAACTGTAAGGAGACACCAGAGGTGACTGCTGAGAGTGAATCTGAGTGGGGCTGTCTATCTCTAGGAAGGCCTCAAAGTTGACTGGGTCCTATGGTGGAGAGCGGGAGGCCATCTTTGAGAGTGGAGTTACCAAACCCCTTCCCTATCTTTACAGAGTGCAGAGTGTCCTGATATGCAGCTGGCTTTCCTGAACCTTAAACAGAGGCTTGCTATGTAAGTAGAACTGAGGCCTGGGAAACCAAAAGGTGGGGAGTCTGCCTTCAACTACTTTCCCTTTATAGTGGATGGGGTGTTGGCAAAACTGTGTAGATCCATGGCCTATGTAACCAAAAATATTAAATTAATTAATTCCTCATTTGGCAGAACACTAATGGGTGGATTTTGTTAAAATTCAAAATTAAACAAACTCACTTCCCAGTAAATTAATTAGCCTATACATTAATTGAGTAATCCTTGTGTTAGGCGGAAACCTGTGCAGTTCCCTCTGGGACCACTGCAAAAGATTTAGGACTACAGGTGTTGCGATGAACCCGCTTGGTAGCAGTCTGTACCACACAGATCCAATTGGTGGCTGTGGCTGAGCAGTCAGACTTCTCTCAAGAAAAGTTGGTCAGTATAGGGAGTATACAAGATAGGGTAATTCTTCGCAGCAAAACGAGTAAACACGCAACCAGGCTTTAGTATAAAGATAGTAAGTTATTTATTAATAACAGAATGTCTACGAAAAATACTAAAGTGAACCACGGCAAACAAATCAAAATACAATTACTCTGCAGGATGGAATAAAGCTCAACCCCCCGAAACACTATATCGACAACTCTAGGTTCTACGGCACCACTTATTTTCAGACAGAGGTGTATACCTAAACCCAGATGACACTCGAATATTTTTAGTGAGGAAGTGAGAGAAGAGAAAGGCAGGTAACGAAGTCAACACGGTTCGTACTGAAGCGGGTAAAAATGCAAGGCAAGAAAGCATTAATCACACTAGATCATACAGTTCGGCGGCCAGGCCCACTCGGTGAGAGGCAAGGCACGATGTCCTGGAAAGTCTCTACGGATGATGCACTCAAGTCTTGTTTAGCAAATTGTTTAGCGACAGGTTGAACCAGTTCAGAACAAAGAGTGAATAAAGCTTGGAGGCAACCCAACGGAACGGAGAGGAATCAGATACCTCACACGAACCGATCGAAAAGGGAAGCCAGGCGGTTTACGGTACCTTGTGGGGGAAGACAGCTCCGACGGGGGCAGTTGTTCCTGGTGGTGGATGCACGACGGGTCTTGGCCAAGAGAAGAGATGCTCTCGTCGTCGAAGCGAAGATGTCCGGTGCACCACCAGGGAAGAAACCAGCCGCGGAGTGCTTCGTCACAAGGCACCACCTTTCGATCACGATGCAGGAGTAGTGGCTATCCGGTTGCCGGGTGCTCTGCACGGGCAATTCGACCACTGCGTCCTGGGCGACCAAAAAGCGCAAAGAAGAAGAAGACTGGTTGTTCCCACCAGCCAGGGAAAGAGCCTCTCCGGCAGGGAGATCTCTTCTGTCGTCGGGAGATTGTGAGACGATTCCGCAGGGCTCCACCGGAGGTTTTGTCGTGCAGGTCGGCTCAGTGTTACCCTCGTCGGATTCTTTAGGTCCAGTGGCGACTTCCTGAAGATCCAGTCCCAAAGGCCCTGCTTTTATGCAGACGTCCCCCATTCATTCAGCCTAGCTTGTCAATCAACACATGCTAAGTGGTGAGCGGGAAGGCTCACCACCTGGGCCAATCACTCCAGAGTGCGACCTGAGTTGGCAAGGCAACTCGGTCCAGGGTGTCTAAACCCCCTCCCACACCCCTGAGGTAACCCAGACAGAATGGCGCCACCTTCGCGAGTCTCTGTCCAGAGGCCCGCCAAAAGTGGAACAAAGGGCTCAACCTTTGGTTTCGGAGTCACAGAGAAAAACACAGACGCCATTTTACAACCCGAGTTCTGGCAGAAAATACCACTCGATAAACTTATTTAAGATAAGTAGATCGGTGGTACGTTGGAGATTAACGAAAAACAGTATCAATCTTCAACAATGGGACGAATCCCATAGGGTTATGCTCGGGGCCGAACATAACAAGTAGTTTCCACTGCCACCAGCCAAAACTCGACGAGGGGGGACGGGACAGTGCCCCCTCGAGTAACAGATCCAGGAGTAATCGTATTACCCCTACTAGCACGTCCACAATAAGATGGTTGGTACTAGTTCTGTTAGTAAATTTAGGTCTAGTAAAGCCAATGGTGACTTTACATGCCCGGGGAGACAGTAGTCAGTCCCCGGGTATGGAGTCTATGGTGGGGGGGCCTGCTAGGGCGCCCCCGTGTCACGACACGTAGGGTGCAGAGTGACACACATAGAAAAACTTATGAGACCCTATGGAGTAAAAGACCCCATAGCCCATCGAACACATTGACAATTCAAAGGAATTCCACACATACATGTCCAAGAGTGAGAGGAAAAGGGTCACACTCTTGGCAGGAGGGAAAAAACAAACCCCAGAAATCCAGCAAAGCTGCTGGGGGACTCACTAGGTTAGGAAATTCAGCCTAAACAGAGAATTCTCCCTAACACCTTGTTGTCCAGCTGACCCCAACCTCTTAAGGAAGAGGAGTGTCTTTGTTCTTTAATCAGTCCAACCTTTTTATCCAGCTTCCCCAACACAGGCCAGGGGGTCTGACATCCAAAATACCCCAAAGCATTCCAATTTTTCTGTCTTGCTTCTCAACATAGACCAAAAGAAGGGGGGGGTCTGAAAAACAAACTGATAAATCTCCCTGTGTTTATTTTAAACCAAAAGTGTGGGTGAAATTATAATTGCCATATGTATTTTTTACCAAATTTGAAATCTTATTGCTACCCATTTAAGCCTGCAGGAAAATCAAAATTGCACAACATTACATAAGTGTCTTTATCAGTTAAATTTGCAGAAAGTAAGAATTCTGTCTGCATTCTTTTTAACTCACTTTATGATTTATTTATGCTGAGCGAAGTTTATTGTGTTGTGCCATGGATAAAGTGTTTTTTTTTAAACATTTTTGTGCTAATTTCTATTACTTTTAATTGAAATAAATACCAATATGCAAGTATTGACAACAAGAGAAGCTCAATACAAAGACCCTATGGAGCTGGGTAGGAAGCCTAATGGACCCCAACTACATTTAAAATCACTTTTGAAGAGAACTACACTGGGGGAATAACATCCACTGACCAGGAGGTCAATAAAAACAACTTTTCGAGAACCCAGGGTCATGAAAGCTTGACTTTGCTCTCAGAGGCTTTGGTACTGGACCGAAATAAATAGCAACTTGAAATAAAAAATAAAAAACAAGCCTGGTCAAAAGAACAACTTCCACTTAACACACTGGCATTTGGCTCATGGAATGCAAGAGGATTCTCTCACCTGACAAAGCCTAGCAATATAAACCTGCGCAATTTTGACATCTTGTGTTTGCAGGAATCATGGCTAATGAGCAAACCGTACTTGGATGGCTAGGAGATTTCAATATCCCCAGCTGCCAAAGGTGAGAAAGGAAGACCCACTTCGGGACTAATTACAGCCATCAAAACTGGAGTCCGCGTAGCAATAAAAAAAAGTCCTAGTGAGCTATCCCTTTATTTTGCCAACTTTAATAACTTGGCAACAACAAGCAAACACCCCCATGAAAAATCAAAAATTGACAGAAAGGGTGGTGGCTGGAATAAACACTATCATAGTAATAAACATGGATTGGAATCCGAAAGCACCAAATAACGAAAATGTTCTGAAGTTGGTAGAACAGACCATTGATGAAGCACAGATAACCTATCAGGCAACTAATACAATTGTATGTGGAGTCTTGAATGTGGTCTGCAGAGCCACACCTCAGGATAAAATTGACATAGAAAATGCAACAACATCAAAAGACAGAGGAATGGCTTGGTCAAAACTCATGGCCTCGAGGGACCTTCACAACCTTCACATACTAGACTCAAATCAATTGCAAATACCAACTTGGGAACGATAAGGACAAAGTTCAGTCCTTGATTATATTTTTATATCAAGAGAATTCCTTCTCTATATTGTATCCTTCCAAGTCATAGGAACATTGAAGAGTGACCACAATCTTCTGAAAGCAACCTGGAAGTCAATGACGAAGCAAAAGGAAAGAATGACACCGGACATTGAAAAAGACTCCAGTGGAACACACTGGAAAATAACGAATTCCATCATAAACTCTTTGACCAAGCGCTACAAAGAGCTAACAAACTTGGACCCATCTATTAATGAGGCAACAGTGGCAGACTATCAACCACTACTTACGTGTTATCAATATAAATGCGATCCTTCAAAAAAGAATGTGTCCCAACATCTTCATACATTTGACACACTCATTATGGAAAAGAGAAAAACAATGACGCGTGAGAGACTACAAGCATTGAACATCGGCTTGATGGATTTGTTGGAAAGAGCAACTAAAATTGCAAACACTTACAAGAACTGGCTATTCTTCCATAGGAGAAAACTTTACCAGGTTGACTCAGAAGAGATGTTACGAACAATATGTAGACACAAAACAAGGGAGTTCTGGTCACTGATTAGGAAAACAACACCAGTAAAGACAGAGGCCTTACAAAATAATCTAAGTGAAAAAATTTGGATTTCCCACTTTTCGGGCCTCTTCTCCAACTTGAATAAAAATGGCCAAAAGGGCGCACTGATTTCAGAATAACCATGGAAAGTCCTTTATGACGAAGACCTGATATTAAAAAAAATATCAGCATTAAATAGTTCTAGAGCTCCAGGTCCAGATGGGATAAGAAATATAGACCTCAAAGAATATCCAAAAGAGTGGGCTTGTCTGATTTCGGAGATTTTCAAAAGATGTACACAGTCAAAATCAGTACCGAAATCATGGAAAAGCGCAACGGTTGTTCCGATATCTAAAAAAGGTTCTAGAGACTGCCCAAGGAATTACTGTGCAATGATGCTTTTGGATGTTATAGGGAAGTTATTCGGACCATTTTGTTTAGACGATTTTGAAGCCTGGGCGAAAACAGCAGCCTGTTCAGACCCATTTCACACAGGGTTCGTAAAAGACACAGGAACAACCGCAAACATATTAATACTGAGCTCCCTAAAGGGGAAGATCAAAGATGGGATCCAAGAATTTTCATTGCTTTCATAGACCTGGTCTAGGCATTTGACCAGGTCGATCGTGAAAAATTTTAGCAAAAACGCATAGGTTGGAATTGCCCAAAAACGACGTTGGAACCGATCCAATCACTCTATAGTGATACGAGTATGAGGATAAGATTAAATGGTGAAGGCCTACTCTCCGAGACCATCACGATGACCAGGGGAGTAAAACAAGGGTGTCCTTTAGCCCCTGGCCTGTTTAATGTGTACTTGGGCGACTACCAATATTCGGACAAAACTATTTGTTCCTTCCCCCCTTCACTAGGAGGCGTTAAGATAACGCGCCTACTATACGCCGACAACATGATACTCATCGACCAAACTCTGATTGGCCTCCAAAGGCAGCTAAATATTATATCTGAATACATAAGTGACAATAACCTGGAGATCAATAAGGATAAGACCAAAGTGATGATACTCAAAAAGTGGTCAAGAAGATCTGAAAAGCTCCAATGGCACCTTGAAGGAGTAAAAATTGAGAGTGTGAAGGAATTTAAATATCTGGGCATCATCTTGAACAACACCACAGTGGAGCAACGCATGCAGAATCTTCTCTTTGAAAAATAAGAAATTTGACAGCGCAAGCCAAAATGGTTGATAAGAAATATGGACGGTTTTCTATTATCCCTACCATTAAATTCTACAAGGCTAAAGTTGTTCTTGCTTTAATCTATGGGGTCGAATCCTTGCCAGAAATACCATCCAAATTTTGGCAAAGACTGGAAGGCTATTTTTGGCGGCGCCTGTTGAATCTTCCAGCATCGACTCCTATGCCAACCATTCGGTGCAAACTGTGTTTGATGTCATGTCTAAGCACGGTAAAACGCAAGTTGGTGCTATACAGAAAATTCACAGCTCTCTCGTGTAACGGTGTTAGACATTATCCACACAGAGCTTGTGGAAGGCAAAAACAGTACTTTGACAAAATGGGGAGTGAAAAACAAATCTATCCTTGAAAAAGTAAGCAGCACAGAAGAAGAGCTGTGGACTAATCCAAACAAAATAAAAAAGAAACTTTTGGAAATAGATTGGACAGAGACACTGGACCAAGCCTACAAATATAAACTGACTGCAGATCTTCCATAAATTCCAACGGGTATGAATCACTTATTAGGATGTATAGAAAAATTCCCTAACAAAATCTTTAGAAACACATTACTAAGAATTCGATTAAACTTTCTGCCAACAAATTAAATTTGTAGACACTGCAAAATACCCTAGCAAATTGAATCGATCAGACATTTATTACTGACGTGTGGAGCATTGACCAACCAAAGAGAAACTTATCTGGGCCATCGACTCTCTAAATACCAGTCAAATAGTGAAGAAGACTGGTGGACCAGACTGCTGAGCGGGGGAAAATCACAGTTGTTAGTAGCAGTGGTGGTCTTTTTCTGGAATTTGGATTTCGGAAATGCCGAATTAAGAAATTGAATGACTGAAGGACATGGTTTTCCATTCTTTCTTTCTTTTATCTAATTTTTTTCTTTTTCTAACCATGTGATTTTAAAATAGAAAAACGAAAACACGAAATGATGAAAAATGTGGCGATGATGACTTCTTGTAAAAGTTGTAAATCAATTAAATAAGTAAATCAAATTATTTTTAAAAAATACCAATATATTTTCTGTACATCGGTCTGGTTCTTGGCTCATTGTTAGCTCAGGGGAGAGGGTTGCAAAGGGCATGATATGTGTCTGAGATAAGGCAAAAAAATGTTTTAATCTGTTAAACAGTTTGTTGCATAACCACTTAAGTGGGGATGGAAGGAACTCCCCGTTTTCAGGGTGGCTTCTCAATAAACCGTTACAGGTTCCTATACGTGGTCAGAGCTAAAAAGAACACAAGTAATTTGTGGGGGAAAAATAGGGCATACAGAGAATGCTGCGAGGTTCCATACCTGTTAAAACATATCCAGCGTCTAACCACTGTATATCTGCCACAGCAGCGCACTGCCGCCAAACATATGACAGACAGCAAAGCTGTGTTCAAAGAAGAAAACATCAAATTGCATTTACACACTACCAACAATAGCTAGCTTCTGCCCGTGAACTCTGCACCTGCCAATTTACCTACAAAAGAACTGCTCTGCACGTTGTTCTCCTGCACTGGCACGGGCGAAGCTAAATGGATTCTTTGTCGTTGGTGATGCCACTTCTAATCTGCTTTTCTCTGAGCTGCAGGCTGGAGGGGATTGTATGTCTTTCCGGCCTGTAGAGCGTGTGCATTTTCTCATTGCGGGGCTTACGAAGTGGGGGTCTCACTGCCACAGCAGTGCCCTACCTTCTCCGCACCACCTGCCTCGTCTCCATCCCCTGGAGTACAGCTGCTTGGTGCCATCCACAGCTTTCAAGAGCTCATGTATGTTCATATTTCATTCTCCAATTTCCAGCATGCTGATGCTTGGAGTGTGTTTTAATTGTATATGTCTTCTATGTCCTTTGCCAGTATGGTGCTGTCCCTATCACGGAATTCTCCTCTCTTGCCAGTCATCATTGCCTCCATTTTTAAAAGATAATTATTTACTGGTTTTTCCGTGATTTTCATGTGGTATTCCAACACATTATCATGTGGTGGATATCCCTTGTAATATTTGACATTACTGCATGCATTATTTTTTATATACTGCATGCCAGAAATATCACAGGTGGTCCATATAATCTGACACGTGGTAAGGCCAAATTCGGAACTCTGACGTTTTACTGTTACCACTAAACTTGTATCTACCCCTGTGCAGGCTACCCTATCCTTAAATTGCCCTGTGAGACAATATCCCTCTGGGTTTTGAATGTTCTACCTAGACAAGCATTTCTGTAAATGTAAAAAATATGCCGATCTGTCGATCACATTGCTGTTTCCAATAGCCACAACCAATGCTGACAATACTATAAGCTCTAGGAGGAGCATTTACCCGAATGTCCTCCCAAGTAGGACACCCTGGTTGTGGTTTCCTCCCAAGACTTCTAATGGCATTTGCTGGGCAGCCACAGAAATGGAGTACTGATTAGCAACGGTATGAGAGTTCCATGGGTGCTGGGTTATTCCCACCAATAAGTTCAATGCTACTGTCTCATACTCAAAGAAATCAGTTGTATTAAACGAAATCATCAATAGTGATTCAATCCATTTTGTGGTTTGATAATATTGTTGGAAGAGAAATCATTAAGAAGGTAGTTACAGTGTCATCAAGTTGCCCATGTCCTTTGCAAAGCCAGTGGGACATCTGGAGGTCAGGGCACAGCCCTTCAAAAGCTGTTTGTCTAATCAATGCTTTTCCATCAGGGAGAGTTGCAGTGATTGTAGTTTTCTCAGGATTGAACAGCAACATATTTTTAAAAATAAGTACTGATTTCATCGCAAAGTTGTCTCAACAGTGCTCAGAAAACACCCACGTGAGCAATTTACACGATTTCTTAGTATACCCTTTATGATGTGAACCCCACAGCGTTCACCCTTTATTTAACCACCTGAGATGCTGGAATATAGCGTAGCAGGACTCAGAACGGGGAAGAAAGGACATCTGTGGTCCATGGTGATATGTACGAGGCTCTGACTTAGCAAGAATATCAACAGCTGAGATTGCTCTCCCCCACATTATATTCCAAAATGAATTCTCTGTGATACTGTTTTAATCCACACCTGTGACATATCCAAAGCATCGTCTGTGACGAAGAGACTGTGCGGCATGCAAGGTTAAAAATGTTCGAACTTTGCAATCGATATGAAAGAACCATTCACACAGATTGGACCACGAGCTTAAGTTACAGGCTCTGTCTAGTTGCTATAAAATTAAATGGTCTTTTGGGCTACCAGTCAGAGGGCCCAGTCAGAGGGCCCCGGGCACCACCAGCAGCAGAGTGGTACCACAGGGTGCTATTTAAGCCCCACAAAATACATTTTGGTCCCATGTTAAAGCTGGGGAATACAAAAACACAAATCGCTAAGAAGACCCAAGCAGAATGGTGCCAGCTGTCCTCCTTCACAATGCCAAGTATTTCACCCTTGCCTTGAGTTTCAGAACAGTGGTCCAAGTTCTGGTCATCTCCGACCTTGACTGTGGGAACGACTTACTCACATGATTACCGTTTTCCCCCTTCACCCTCTGAAAGCACCACAGCATGCTGCAACAATCCTCATAACAAGAATTGCTATGCTTCAAACACATATCA